>NW_027142416.1:1232381-1832381 GCF_026170545.1 Melanerpes formicivorus
TTGTGTGCACTGAGACATTGTTTATTTAGAGAACAGCTCTCCTTGCCTGCTGTTTTGCCAGAAAACATCCTCTGGTTTCCTCTGGCCTGGGAGTCTGCAGCATTAGAGATGATTTTCCACATTTGTTTGCACATTGTGCTTATTAATGCCTCCAGCAGAAGGCTATGGGCACCACAGCCAGGAGACAGGGCATGCAGTCAAAGGCAGGCAGGAGGATGTGGCATGTGAATGCCCTGCAGGAATGCGTTTGAATGGTCCTGGAGGAAAGGTTTTGGAGATTTTGCAGTGGTTGCAATGGAGCACAGCCTTCACAGGGGCTGTCACATCAGCTGCTATGGGCTGAGGGTTCAGGTGAGGGTATTGGACCCAAAGTGAGGAGGCTGTGGCTTCTTGACATGGAGTGGGGCTCCAGTTTTACTCTGACAACATCCAGGGATCTCCTGTACCAAATGAACTGCCAGTGGAGAGCACCAGACAAGTGCCTCCCAGGTTCAGACTATCCCCCCTTGTCCTGTCTCTAGACACCCTCAGGAAAAGTCCCTCTGCAGCCTTCCTGGAGGATCCCTTCAGGGATTGGAAGGCAGCTCTAAGGTCCCCCTGGAGCCTTCTCTTCTTGGGGCTGAACAAGCTCAGCTCCCTCAGCCTGTCCTCATAGCAGAGGTGCTCCAGCCCTTGCGTCATCTTTGTGGCCTCATCTGAACTCACTCCACCATCTCTGTGTCCTTCTGCTGGGGACACCAGAACTGGAGGCAGGATTGGAGGTGGGGTCTGAGCAGAGCAGAGTCAAGGGACAGAATCCCCTCTCTTGCCCTGCTGCCCACACTCCTCTGGCTGCAGCCCAGCACACAGCTGCCTTCTGGGCTGCATGAGGGTACTGCTGGCTCCTGGGGAGCTTCTCAGGAACCAACACCCCCAAGTCTCTTTCTTCAGAGCTGCTCTCAACCCACTCTGAACCCAGCCTGGATTTGTGCTTGAGATTGGCCCAACCCAGCTGCAGGACCTTGCACTTGGGCTTATTGAGCCTCATGCAGTTGCCACAGGCCTACTTCTCAAGCCTGCTAAGATCCTTTTGAATGGATCCCTGCCCTAGGTGAGTCCAGCACACCACACTGCTTGGTGTCATCAGCAAACTGTCTGAAGGTGCAGATGATGGCACTGCCCTTGTCATTGAGAAAGATGTTGAAGAGCATTGGACCCATTCAGGACGATGAGACAGAAATCATGATACAGAAATGGCTGCTTTGGCAATGGGCTTTGGTAAGCCTGGCCAGTTCCTTCCTCCAGCTTTTCCTGACAAAGGGCATATCATCTGGGATTTCTGTCTCAGCTGGAATGGCTGATCTTGCTGGAGCGTGATGGTGACGATGCTCTGTAGTAGATAGGGAAGAGGGAGAAAGCCATGCCAGAACAGAAAGCTGTCAGATTGTTTTGCTGTGGGGGGCAGTGGGGGATTGGTCCCTTTGAAATACCAGATTTTTGCTCAGACTCTCAATGCTTCTACATTTTTAGGGTGAGGTAAAGAGAGAGGCCAGTTTACACATGGTGGAAGAACTGATCCTTCCCTTTGGGAAGTGCTGCTTTTGCCTTGCTCACCCTGTTTGTTTTGCAGGCAGCTGACTTGTCTTCTTCTTGGCTTTCTCTTCCCCCCAGCTAACGTGGACTGGCCACCTCTTCCATTTGAACAGAATCTAGCAGTATTTGGATGCCAGGGAAAATAGCAAAATGTTTCTCTGAAAGCCACAAAGGGTTCAATTATTTCCTGGAGACGATATGAAGCCTATTGAATTGCAAGAGATTCTTATCTCCTCTTACTTGTGGAGGAAGAGGGCTGGGAGTGAGTGGAATAGAAATCGTGGTGCAGGCAGCTTTTGCCTGTGTAAGTCACGCAACTCGGCTCATGAAATCAGGTTAAGCACAGAGTGCAGGAAGAGAAAAGGAGGGCTGCAGATCTTGGCACTTTCTCACCCTTATCTGTCCTCCTGCTCTGCACTGGCCCTGGGCTCCGGGGACTGGTGGCTGTGTACAATGTCAGCACAACCAGCTCTGGAGAGCAGGAGAGGAGTGTCTCCTGGAGTCCTCCCCTCCACAGCTCCTCCTGGTAACCAGCAGCATCTCAGCTGGGCAAAATGTGTTGGCTGCAGGGATGGGAGGGAGGGAATTCTCTGGGTGTTTTGTTAGGTGGGAGAGAAATGGCTGTTCTGGGAAAGCAAGAGTGGAAGGCCCCAAGAAGTCACCTCTATGCCAGTTGTTGGTTTTTTTCCTAACCCCCTTGCTTATTTTCCATTTTCTGATGATAGGAACCAGGAGATGTGTCTGGGAGAGTGCTGGAGAACAAGTTTACATAGCATGAGTTACACACTGATGTGGCTGGTAGTAAACAGGAGGCATGTGGAAGCATGTATGCATCATGGCTCACATCAAAGCATCCATGGGACTGGATCTGACTGGAGCTGGGGCTGTTTAGTTTGGAAAGAGAAGGCTGAGGGGAGACCTCATTGCTTTCAGAACAGTTGAGTGACTTTAATTGTGGTAACAAAGAAGGAATCTTCAGTGTGTGGTGTGGAGGAGCTGGGAGAAAGTGTGACCTGCTCTTTGAGCAGAGGTGGGGGCAGGAGGAGTTACACTGATGTCACCACTTAAGGCACCTGCCTGCCTTTTGGCTGTTTACAGTGACCAAGTAGCTTCCCTGCTGGAAACTCAGGGTTTATAGATATGGTACTTGTAGAGCCTGCCAAGAAGAGCATTTGTTAGGTAGTCCAGGAAGAGAGTCTGCTACAAAGAGAGCGGAGCTTCTACAAAGAAGCCCAGATAAGAACCAGCTGATTCCAGCAGCATTGCCTAAGATATAGCCCTTAAGCCTATTACAGCAGGCAGTGGCCTCTTCAGGTCTCTTTCAGCTTGCTGCTGGTTTGTGTTTAAAAGAGGCAGGATTTCCAGCTTGCTGCATGGGAAGGCACCTTTCTTTTATTTAAGGAAGGAGAAGGTATTTCAACTTAAGCAGTGTGTGCATGTTAGGTGCTTCTGTGTGGCAGCAACTGTTGTGGTCACAACAGGGTTAAGGAGAAAGAGAAACCTTCCTTTGTGTGCCAATAGGTGGGGACTGGAGCTCGTTTTTCAAATGAAGAGTAACTAAGGAGAGAAAGCAATACTCTGATAAAGAGTCCAATATGGTGGGGGAGTCCAAGAAGAAGAGATGCTGGCCTGGCTTGGCCTGAGGGAGTTGTTCTTGCAGAGCAATGCATGCAGGGATGGAAAACAAAGCACACCTCTGCTCCCAGCATGGTCCAAAGAACAGCCCAGAGCAGTCAGCACTGGACCAGGGGGGATGCTGAGAGAGCTGGCTGCCACACTTACCTTCTGTCACCTTTAGCACAGCCCCAGTCCTGCAGAGAGAGAAGCCCTCAGCTTAATTACTCTGAATTGAGTGGCACCAGGGACTTGTGGTGATGCCAGCCCAGGAGGGAGCTTTTTACCCCAAGCAGATGTGTGTCTCCTAGGCTGGCCTTTTCTGACCAGCTTAAGTGGTATTTTTCTTGACATGCTTCCCAGCATAGTGTGTGCAGGGAAGCAGTATTGTGCTCATACAGACTGCCTGTTGAGCTTGGCCACCAGACAGACTGTGAGCCCACGGAGGTGACCACGGGCACACTGAATCAGACCAAGTCCTGTCTCCAGGGTGCCAGGCTGAGACTTTATTCCAGAACAGAATGGTCTGATAAGATCACTTAGTGTGTTATTTTGACCATCCCTCAGACATGGATCTTCAGGAGCATCCCCAGGCTCTGGAGGTAGCTTTGGACAGAATTGTAGTCCCACCAAAACCAGTTGACTCCTCTGGCTGTGTGGGTGCAGGTGCTTCTATGTCTGGAAAGTTTGTCACCTCAAATCTTGAGCTGTAGGCATTTGTGCAAAGCCAGGATTTTCAGCTGGGCCTTGCCCCTGTTTTAGGTGAGCTGCAGCTATCTGTGAGCATAAGCTTTCACAGAATCACAGAAACATTCAGGTTGGAAAATAGCCTCAGGATCACCAAGTCCAACCCAGAGCCCTGCTCTATGAGGTTCACCCCTAAACCATATCCCCAAGCACCACATCCAAACCACCTTTAAACACATCCAGGGTTGGTGACTCCACCACCTCCCTGGGCAGCACATTCCAATGCCTGACCACTCTTGATGGGAAAAAATTTCTTCCTAATGTCCAGTCTAAACCTACCCAGTCACAGATTGAGGCCATACCCTCTTCCTCTATCACTAATTGCCTGTGAGAAGAGACCAGCACCAGCCTCTCCACAACATCCTTTCAGGTAGTTGAAAAGAGCAATGAGGTCTCCCCTCAGCCTTCTCTTTTCCAAACTAAACAGCCCCAGCTCCAGTCAGATCCAGTCCCATGGAGCTGCCCCTGTGGATTATTAGTGGCAGTTTTAAGCTAGAGATGTTTTGTTGGTCAGTAAAGCAAGCAGGGAATTCCCTGGTTATGGAAACATCCATTCCTCATTCATCTTTCTACTTCAAGGAGCCTCAGGGGAGACCTTATTGCTGGGTACAACTACCTGAAGGATGGCTGTAGCCAGGTGGGGGTTGATCTCTTCTCCCAGGCAACCAACAACAGAACAACAGGACACTGTCTCAAGCTGTGCAGGGGGAAGTTTAGGCTTGGTTTTAGGAAGAAGTTCTTCACAGAAAGAGAAATTGGCCATTGGAATGTGCTGCCCAGGGAAGGGGTGGGGTCAATGTCCCTGGAGGTGTTTAAGAAGAGGCTGGATGAGGCACATAGTGCCATGGCCGAGTTGATTAGTTAGGGTTGGGTGATCAGTTGGACTTGATGATCTTGGAGTTCTCTTCCAACCTGGTTGATTCTGTGATTATGTAAGGCTTGATACAACCACTGCTGAAAACGGACCAGTCGGTCTTCCCCGCTGCCTTCCTCCCCACCCTCACTTCCTCCAGTTATTTGCTTTGAGTTATTTGCTCAGGATTTGTTTTCCTTCTGACTTTACAAGTTTGCCTTGCACAGCAGAAATCTCTCCTGTTTTGTTCTCCCTGGTATTTGGCATGAAAACAGAAGGGAACACGAAAGGAGAAAAGGATAATAATTGTTTTTCTCCTGACGATTTAACACACAAGTGCTCTTTTTTTTTTCAGTGCTACTGGTGTTGCTGTGTTAAGGCATCTTCTTTTCTTAGCTGTGTCAGTGGCTGCTGTGCAGAGAAGAAAACAGACTATCTCTTAAATGGGCTTTCCTGGGGCTGGCAGCAGGCTTGAAGCTGAGACCTGCCCAATAACACAGAAACAACAGGCCCAATAACACAGAATTAACCAAGTTGGAAAACACCTTTGAGATCATCAATTCCAACCTATCACCCAACACCATCTAATCAACTAAGCCATGGCACTAAGTGCCTCATCCAGTCTTATTTTAAACACTTCCAGTGATGGTGACCCCACTCCCTCCCTGGGCAGCACATTCCAATGGCAAATTACTCTTTCTGTGAATAATTTCTTCCTAACATCCAGCCTAAACCTCCCCTGGCACAGCTTGAGACTGTGTCCTCTTATTCAGTTGGTGGTTGCCTGGGAGAAGAGACCAATCCCCACCTGGCTACAACCTCCTTTCAGGTAGTTGTAGAGAGCAATGAGGTCTCCCCTGAGCCTTCTCTTCTCAGGCTAAACACTCCCAGCTCCCTCAGCCTCTCCTCACAGGGCTTGTAGAACCCTGGTGCTTGCCAGCAAGGCTCCCTTTCACTGTGGTTTGGTCCAGGTGATGGAATTGGACAGAGCAGCTTTTGTGCAGGGGTTTACAGAAATCATTTCTTTTGCTGTTCTGCTCCAGTGGAAGCTGCAGCAGGTGTGTTGGAGCCACACTGCTCCTTGCAGGTTTTGTCTCACTTGTGCTTCGTGTCCCCATGCATTACTTGATTTCATGACACTCCTTAGTTCAGCCTTGAGGGTAAACTTCCTTTCCTCAGGATCATAGAATCAGAGAATTATTAAGGTTGGAAGGGACCTCGAGGGTCATCCAGTTCCAACCCCCCTGCCATGGGCAGGGACACCTCACACTACAGCAGGTTGCTCACAGCCACATCCAGCCTGGCCTTCAAAACCTCCAAGGATGAGGCTTCCACCACTTCCCTGGGCAACCGGTGCCAGTCTCTCACCACCCTCATGGGGAAGAAGTTCTTCCTTACATCCAACCTGAATCTACCCATTTCTAGTTTTGTTCCATTCCTCCCAGTCCTATCACTCCCTGACAACCTAAAAAGTCCCTCCCCAGCTTTCTTGTAGCCCACTTCAGATACTGGAAAGCCACAATTAGGTCTCCTTGGAGCCTTCTCTTCTCCAGACTGAAGAGCCCCAACTCTCTCAGTCTGTCCTCATAGGAGAGGAGCTCCAGCCCTTTGATCATCCTTGTGGGTCTTCTCTGGACACCTTCCAGCACCTCCAGATCCCTCTTGTAATAGGGGCTCCAGAACTGGATGCAGTCCTCCAGGTGGGGTCTCACCAGAGTGGAGTAGAGGGGAAGAATCACCTCCCTTGCCCTGCTGCCTATATTTCTCTTGAAGCAGCTCAGGCTCTGGTTGGCTTTCTGAGCCGCAAGTGCACAATGGTGGCTGATATTGAGCTTCTCATCCACCTGCACCCCAAGTCCTTTTCTTCAGGGCTGCTCTCTGGATGAATCCCAGTGGCTTCTTCCAGATGACTGGGGAAGGACTGGTGTGCCAGCAGTGTTGGTAGCTGGTTCAGGAGGGCATCTGAGCAGTCTGAGCCTCTGTTTTGGGATGCATAGTTTCTGCTTTCAGCTATGAGAGAATCCTCTCATGATCTGGTTTCTTCTTCCACCACCAGCTGAGAATAGGTGATGTTGGGAACAAGTTCTGGATCGTGAGGGTGCTGGAACACTGCAACTGGTTGCCTTGGGAGGTAGTTGGGGCCCTGTGCCTGGAGATAGTCCAGGTCAGGCTGGACAAGGCTCTGGGCACCCTGCTCTAGTGGAAGATGTCCCTGTTGACTGCAGGGGGGCTGGAGTGGATGAGCTTTAGAGGTCCCCTCTAACCCAAACCATTCTGTGATTCTATGCATAGACCACACTCACCAAGATGGCAATGCAGCAAGGCCAGTGAGGGGAACTCTCCTGAGGGACTCTTCTGAGGACTAGCAGGAAGGAGCCAGGAGGTACCAGGCTATTTTCTCTCCTTTCTTTCTTTAATGTTCCTCAGGCTATTTTCTCTCCTTTCTTTCTTTAATGTTCCTCAGTCACTCCCTGCCCCCTCCTTGCCTGCAGGAGAGAAGAGGAAGGGTCCCTCACCTTCCTCTTGCTGCATAGTGAGTGTCAGGGTTTTGCTCACAGAATAAAAGCAGCAGCAGGAAGAGGAAAGCAAACAGCTGAGTCACTACTGCAAAGCAAAGCAAAGCATAGCAAAGCAAAGCAAAGCAAAGCAAAAAACCTGCAGGAAAGGGGAGGACTGTAAGGGGCTGGCCATGAAACTTCAAAAGCAGGAAGGTGGTGGTGGATGCTTCCAAAGGCAGCCCCTTTTCTATTTGCTGAGAGAGGGCTACAATGGCTCCTGCAGAGGACAGGGAGGGTGCCAGGCAGGCTTTTGCCAGGGACAGTGGCAGCATTCAGCAGGTTCTAGCTGCTGGGAAATATGTGGAAATTACAAGCTGTAAGTCAGCTAAAGAAACGGGGCGGAAAAACGGCTGAGTCAGAGAAAGTGGCCTGCTCACTCCACATGCATTATGAATGGGGCAACTGCTTGGCACAGCTGGAGGTCCTATGGGCATGGGGGAAAACACAAAAACAGGGTGGGAAGAAAACAAATTAACACACTAATTAGTCCTCTTGGGACACTGTCCAGGTCCGTTCATGTTTTAATTGTAAGCTATGGAAAAGACAACCTGGCTGTGCTGCTGCTGCTGCTGCCCCAGCATGAGTCCTCTCTCTCTCCTGGGTGTCTCTTGCTTTTTTTTTTTAATCCCTACACACATCATCATCCTCAAGAACCAGGCACTTACCAGTGGGGTCTGGGATATTGTGTCCAGTTCTGGACGCCTCGGTTCAAGAAGGGCTTCAGGGAACTGCTTGAGAGAGTGCAGCACAGAGCCACAAAGCTGCTGGAGGCAGTGGAACATCTCCCTGTGAGGACAGGCTGAGGGAGCTGGGGCTCTTGAGCTTGGAGCAGAGCAGCCTGAGGGGTGCTCTCATCACTGGTGATAAAGATGTGCAGGGCAGTGTGGGGAGGATGGAGCCAGGCTCTGCCCAGGGATGTCCAAGGACAGGACAAGGGGAACTGGGGGCAAGCTGGAGCAGAGGAGGTACCATGGGCCTGCCCTGGGTGCTGCTGATCTGGCAGGGGGCTTGGACTGGATGCTCTCTGGAGGTTCCTTCCAACCCCTAACATTCTGTGATTCTGTGAAAAAAATAGGAACTTGGTCTTCCAAATGCCCCCAGGGATTCTATGATTCTGTGGCTCAAAGGAGGTGAGGCAAATCCAAGCCACAAGGAAAGTTTCTGATCAGTTGAGGCTTGTGCAGGACTGTGCGGGACTCTGGGAATGTGTGTTAGATTTTTCCATTGGTGGAGGTTTAAAACATCTTGGGCAAAACCAATACCAAATAACTGTGTGAATTACAATAGCCTGAAACAACCTTGCAAACCACTGGCTCATTGAAACCAGCAACAACAGGGGGGGAAAAAATATCTTACAGCTCTCATGTGGTGGAGATTCCTCTTTTTCTGCTTTGCTTTCAAGATGCAGATGTGGTAACAAAGCATGGATGATGTAAATATGACACCATCATGTGTCTACCCTGAGAAGCAGGGATCAGGCCCAGCAGAAATCAGGTAGCTCAACTTCACCAGGCTAAACCTGCCAAGGTACAAAAATCAGTATTCCCCTTCCAAGTGAGAGGAGGAGGTCATGCACTTTGAGACTGAGGGAGTTGGGGCTGTTCAGTCTGGAGAAGAGAAGGCTTCCAGGAGACCTTATTGTGGCCTTCCAATATCTGAAGAAGGCTACAGTAAAGCTGGGGAGGGACTTTTTATGGTGTCAGGGAGTGATAGGACTGGGGGGAATGAAAAAATATAAATTAGAAATGGGTAGATTCAGATTGGATGTTATGAAGAAGTTCTTCCCCATGAGGGTGGTGAGAGACTGGCACAGGTTGCCCAGGGAGGTGGTGGAAGCCTCATGCCTGGAGGTTTTGAAGGCCAGGCTGGATGTGTCTGTAAGCAACCTGATGTAGTGTGAGGTGTCCCTGCCCATGGCAGGGGGTTTGGAACTAGATGACCCTCGAGGTGCTTTCCAACCCTAACAATTCTGTGATTCTGTAATTCTGTGTCACACTGTGCTGGGATGAGCAACATCCCTACAATCAGTCACACCACAGACAGGATGTAGTAGTTGGTGCTTGAAGACAAAAGTGGAATAAATGCTCCTGTAAGCATGCCAGATGTCAGCTCTTCCACAGATGCTGTTTTCTGGTCCATAGTTAGCATGAAGCACAGCAGTACATGGAAGGTTTGCTCTGCACCCAAGCAGGAATGATAGAATCACAGAATGGCTCAGGTTGGGAGGGACCTCGGAGATTGTCTGCTCCAACCTCCCCACCATGGGCAGGGACACCTCTCAACTACACTCAGTTGCTCAAGGCCTCATCCAGCCTGGCCTTTAACATCCACAGCCTCCCTGTACAGCCTGTGCCAGAGTCTCACCACCCTCACACTTAAGAACTCCTTCCTCAGATCCAGTCTAACCCTGCTTTCCCTCAGCTTCAAATCATTCCTCCTTGTTCTGTCTCCAGACACGCTCGGGAAAAGTCCCTCTGCAGCCCTAGCCTCCCTGGGCAGCCTGTTCCAGAGTTGTGGTCCCGTTTGTAAATGCAAATGCCATGTTCCATCTATGGCAGAGAAACTGACTCCAGGATTTTTAACAAATGGAGGGGTAAGGCCAGACTCAGGAGGAACATGGAAATCCAAATTAGGTGTGTGTTCTTCAGTCCAGGAGACAATGTGATGGGTGCTCTACTTGGGCTCCTCAGAAGAATCATAAATCATAGGATGAAGTTATTTTTACTAGATGGGAACATGAGCAAGACCCGGATGATTTGGGAGCTTTCCTCTCACCTGACAATGACTGACACATTTTCAATGATTTGTCATTTTAATTCAGCACTGAACATGCAGCAACCTTCTCAGGCTTTGATCCCCAGTCAGGCAGAATCAGAGAGTCATAGAATGGTTTGGGTTTCAAGGGACCTCCAAAGCTCATCCAGTCCAGCCTGCCCTGCAGTCAGCAGGGACATCCTTCAATAAATCAGGCTGCTCAGAGCCTTCTCCAGCCTCACCTTGAATTATCACCAGGCATGGGGCCTCAACCACCTCCCTGGGCAACCTGTTCCAATGTTCCAGCACCCTCATGGTGCAGAACTTGTTCCTCACATTCAATCTAAATCTCCTCTTCTCTCATTTCAAACCATTGTCCCTTGTCCTGTCCCTGCAGGCCTTTGCAAACAGTCCCTCTACAGCCTTCTTGTAGGTCCTCTTCAGGTACTGGCAGGCTGCTCTTAGGTGTCCCTGGGGCCTTCCTTTCTCCAGGCTGAACACCCTCAGCTCCCTCAGCCTGTCCTTGTAGCAGAGCTGCTCCAGCCCCCTGGTCGTTTTCCTTGTCCCCAGCTGCAATGGCAGCTCCTGTAACCTCTGAGCTTTTACAAGTCCTGTTGCTGAAGCTGTGGGTGGAAGGCTGAGATTTTCCAGAACCATTAAGAAGTGTTCTACCAGGCACTTAGCTCCTCTGTTATTAAGATGCTTTTGAAGCTTTTACCCAGGAGAAACTAACTTTAGGCACCCACTTTGGAAAATCTTAGCCAGGGGGGAAACAAAGCAGTGATAAAAGTTAGCCAGTTTGTGTTTTGGAAACCTTCCCACAGCTCTCTGCACATCTGAGCATTAACTTGTATTGGTTACTGGGTCTTCTGTGTCTGTGTGGTTTGTTTGGGTTGGTTTTTTTGGTTTTGTTTTCTCACACCACAAACCTCAATTAAAAAACAATCCAACCACCCAGACAGTCACCAGCATGTTGGGACCCTATCCAGAGCTCATGTTTTGTGGAGGATGAGCACATAGAGTTTAAGCTACAGCCTCCTGATGCCTGGATGCACCTTAGGTTGTCAAATGTTGACTGGCTGAGTTCTCATTGCATGGCACAACTGTTCTTTGAATATTCAGTCACGGAATCCTAGAATGGCTCAGGTTGGAAGGGACCTCAGAGATCATTTCCTCCAACCTCCCCACCACCGGCAGGGACACCTCTCAACTACACTCAGCTGCTCAAGGCCTCATCCAACCTGGCCTTCAACACCACCAGGCAGGAGGCAGCCACAGCCTCCCTGGGCAGCCTGTTCCAGAGTCTTACCACCCTCCTACTCAAGAGTTCTTTCCTCAGATCCAGTCTAAGCCTTCTCTCCCTCAGCTTCAAACCATTCCCCCTTGTCCTGTCTCTAGACACCCTCAGGGAAAGTCCCTCTGTAGCCTTCCTGGAGAATCCCTTTAGGGATTGGAAGGCAGCTTTAAGGTCCCCCTGGAATCTTCTCTTCTCCAGGCTGAACAAGCCCAGCTCCTTCAGCCTGTCCTCCCAGCAGAGGTGCTCCAGCCCTTGCATCATCTTTGTGGCCTCCTCTGGACTCACTCCACTAGCTCTGTGTCATTCTATTCTTGTGCTGGGGACACCAGACCTGGACACAAGTGATATTGAGGGTGATGTGGTGAGCACTCAGAGACCTCAACCACAGTGAAGCAATCTACCATTGCACAAAAAGCTGACTTGGTCCATTCATTCTCCTCTCCTCTCCCTCTCCTCTCCCTCTCCTCCTCCTCTCCTCTCCTCTCCCTCTCCTCTCCCTCTCCTCCTCCTCTCCTCTCCTCCCCTCCCCTCCCCTCCCCTCCCCTCCCCTCCCCTCCCCTCCCCTCCCCTCCCCTCCCCTCCCCTCCCCTCCCCTCCCCTCCCCTCTCCTCCCCTCTCCTCCCCTCTCCTCTCCTCTCCTCTCCTCTCCTCTCCTCTCCTCTCCTCTCCTCTCCTCTCCTCTCCTCTCCTCTCCTCTCCTCTCCTCTCCTCTCCTCTCCTCTCCTCTCCTCTCCTCTCCTCTCCTCTCCTCTCCTCTCCTCTCCTCTCCTCTCCTCTCCTCCTCCTCTCCTCTCCTCTCCTCTCCTCTCCTCTCCTCTCCTCTCCTCTCCTCTCCTCTCCTCTCCTCTCCTCTCCTCTCCTCTCCTCTCCTCTCCTCTCCTCTCCTCTCCTCTCCTCTCCTCTCCTCTCCTCTCCTCTCCTCTCCTCTCCTCTCCTCTCCTCTCCTCTCCTCTCCTCTCCTCTCCTCTCCTCTCCTCTCCTCTCCTCTCCTCTCCTCTCCTCTCCTCTCCTCTCCTCTCCTCTCCTCTCCTCTCCTCTCCTCTCCTCTCCTCTCCTCTCCTCTCCTCTCCTCTCCTCTCCTCTCCTCTCCTCTCCTCTCCTCTCCTCTCCTCTCCTCTCCTCCCCTCCCCTCCCCTCCCCTCCCCTCCCCTCCCCTCCCCTCCCCTCCCCTCCCCTCCCCTCCCCTCCCCTTTTTCTCTTTCTCTTCCTCTCTCTTTCTCTCTTTTCCCCTCTCTCTCTTTCTTGAATTTCTTTTTTCTTTGTTTTACATTCTCTCAAGAATTGTGAGGCCCCAGAGATTTGAGGGAAAATTCATCCAGCTCAGGTCATTTCACCAGTCTGAGCAGCCATTCAGTCAGCAATAAACACTCTCCGAGGGCAATGATTACTGGACTAGCAGGGGGTATTCTAGCCAGCAAGCCACATGAAAATGATGGACAGTTGCTGAAATCAAGAGAACGACAAAGCAGAGGAACAAAAGCCTGAGCTAGTGAATCATTAGGCTGGGCTGGGAGACGTGACATAGCGAGTGCTGTTCCTCCTATAAATTTGGGGGGTTGATGATTTACCATCCCAGGGCTTTTCAGTAAAGAAAATGAAAACTTCAGGAGGGCTCTTCAGTTCCAAGAAACAGCAGCGAGAGAAACATGCCCTTTGTGTCACAACAGCTGACGTGGTGGGATTGAAAGCCCTGATCCCCCGTGAATGGGGCTGGAAGAGCCTTCAGCCTCCCTCATTCCTATTAGGGTTTAAAAACCCATTAGTGCCAGATCTTGCAGTCCTTACTCAAGCAAAGTTCCCATTGATGTGTTCTTAATCTGGAAAAAAGTCAACATGGATATTTATGGAGCTGTAGTGCCTAGGGGCTCTATTAAAAACTCTGCTAGACGTCGTACCTATATTTAGTAGAGCGGCAGCCAGTTCACGTCTCATGGAGAGCTTTGTGGTCTGTATAGGCAAGGCTGATAAAGCAGAAATGGGGCAGGACTTGCTGTTATTCCTGTTTTACACACGGGAAGTGTGAGCTGGAGATTGCAGGGTGGTTTTTCAAGGCCACACAGTGCTGTTGGCTATTTATTTCCCACACATCTTAAAGGAAACTGGACGCACGGATGCCTTGGTTGGGTTGAAAAGGCTCAGCCAAATGCAGGCATCCCTGTTTTGACAGGAAGTCTGTGATGGATGTGTAATTAGTTTAGATCTAGACATTCCAGGCCAGTCTGCTGCGCCAAGAACATCCATTTTTGGAGAGAGTTTGCCACAAGTTAGGGCTTTGGATTTCTGAGCTGCGAAGAATGGCTGCCATTGATGGACAGATACAAAACCAGGCAGAGGGAGAGGGGAAAGGGCAACCCACACGACCTTGATGACTCTGAAACCTTCTTTGCCTTTGCTCCCTGTGGCTGCCCCTTCTTCTCTTTTGTGGAAGCCACCTGAAACTCAACAAGACTTCGACACTGTCCCGCACCACATCCTGGTCTCCATACTGCTGACACATGGGTTTGATGGGTGTGCCACTAGATGGATAAGGGACTGGCTTGATGGCCGCACCCAAAGAGTGGCTGTCAATGGCTCCATGTCTCAGTGGAGGCCAGTGACAAGCAGAGTCCCTCAGGGATCAGTCCTGGGACCAGGCTTGTTCAACATCTTTGTGGGTGCCATGGACAGTGGCATTGAGTGCACCCTCAGCAAGTTTGCTGATGACACCAAGCTGTGTGGTGCAGCAGACACACTGGAGGGAAGGGAGGCCATCCAGAGGGACCTTGACAGGCTGGAGAGGTGGGCACAAGCCAACATCATGAGGTTCAACAAGACCAAGTGCAGGGTCCTGCATCTGGGTCGAGGCAACCCCAGGCACAAATACAGGCTGGGCAGTGACTGGCTGGAAATTAGCCCTGAGGAGAGAGACTTGGGGGTGCTGGTGGATGAGAAGCTCAACATGAGCTCTCAATGTGCACTTGCAGCCTGCAAAGCCAATCAGATCCTGGGCTGCATCAGAAGTGTGGCCAGCAGGTCAAGGGAGGTGATCCTCCCCCTCTACTCAGCCCTGGTGAGACCCCACCTGGAGTACTGTGTCCAGTTCTGGAGCCCCTATTACAAGAGAGATGTGGAGGTGCTGGAAGGTGTCCAGAGAAGAGCCACGAGGATGATCAGAGGGCTGGAGCATCTCTCCTATGAGGGCAGACTGAAGGAGTTGGGGCTGTTCAGTCTGGAGAAGAGAAGGCTTTGAAGAGACCTAATTGTGGCCTTCCAGTATCTGAAGGGGACCTACAAGAAAGCTGGGGAAGGACTTGTCAGGATCTCAGGTAGTGATAGGACTAGGGGGAATGGAATGAAGCTGGAGGTGGGGAGATTCAGGCTAGATGTGAGGAGGAGGTTCTTCCCCATGAGAGTGGTGAAGCCCTGGAATGGGTTGTCCAGGGAGGTGGTTGGGGCCCTGTCCCTAGAGGTGTTTAAGCCCAGGCTGGATGAGGCTCTGTCCAGCCTGATCTAGTGTGGGGTGTCCCTGCCCATGGCAGGGGGGTTGGAGCTAGATGATCCTTGTGGTCCCTTCCAACCCTGACTGATACTATGATACTGTAAGACTGGATACCTAAGCCCAGGCTGGTTAGATGTGGAGGGCTCTTTGAAGTCAGATTTGGCAACTGTGCCAGAAGTGTCTAGGTACTGAGAAAGCCAACCTGTCACAGGAGTTTCCAGGCCAATGATAACCACCATGGCTTTGAAAGAGACCAACAAGGCAGAGAAAAGAGCTTGGAAAATTGGAAAGGGTTCAGAAAAAAGTCTTACCAAGTGACCTGCAGTCCAGGCAAGAAGCTTTACATGGAGAGCCATCAGGAGCTCCATGTGTTGATTCAAGGGAAAGTGATTCAGCAGCGACATCTGCATGGGCAGGGACTTTGGGCAAGAAGCAAGGTGATTTTTGTCTGAGTTTATCTGACCCTTCCTTCTTTGTAACGTTCTGTGACAGAAAACTGCCCTTGGACAAATCTGGGCACAAAGTCTTATTAATTTTGGAGCAAGTGTAGGTTGTCCATCAGTAATGGTTTTGACAGCAAACTTGAAGCTTTTCTCAAAGCCTTGGCCTTAGCCAGTCAGAAGCATCCAGTTAGCTCCAGGAGCAAAGGACAGCACTGTGTAAGAGTGAGGTAGGATAGGGCACTGCACTCCTTACACTCACCAGCTGGGAAAATCAAATAGAAAAAGAATTTTATCAGACACCACCTTAAAAGTTCCTGTACTATTGCTTTTAGGGTTGTTTATCTCTGTTCCTCATACAAAAGACTTCTTGCACTAGAAGTCTTGCAGTGTCCTGAAATTTTATTAACCAACAGCTCATGAAATCAGATAAGACAACAGATACAACACATAGCTAAACACAATCAGGTGAAGAATGCAGGCTCTCCCCTGAGCTCAAGCAGCCCAGAAGGCAGCTGTGTGCTGGGCTGCAGCCAGAGGAATGTGGGCAGCAGGGCAAGAGAGGGGATTCTGTCCCTTGACTCTGCTCTGCTCAGACCCCACCTCCAATCCTGTCTCCAGGTCTGGGGTCCCAGCAGAAGAAAGACACAGAGCTGTTGGAGTGAGTGCAGAGGAGGCCACAAAGATGATGCAAGTGCTGGAGCACCTCTGCTGTGAGGACAGGCTGAGGGAGCTCAGCTTGTTCAGCCTGGAGAAGGCTCTGGGGGCACATTAGAGCTGCCTTCCAATCCCTGAAGGGATCCTCCAGGCAGGCTGCAGGGGGACTTTTCCTGAGGGTGTCTAGAGACAGGACAAAGGGGAATGGAATGAAGCTGAGGGAAAGCAGGGTTAGACTGGATCTGAGGAAAGAGCTTTTCAGTAGGAGGGTAGTGAGACTCTGGAACAGGCTGCCCAGGGAGGCTGTGGCTGCCTCCTGCCTGGGGGTGTTGAAGGCCAGGCTGGATGAGGCCTTGAGCAGCTGAGTCTAGCTGAGAGGTGTCCCTGCCTGTGGTGGGGAGGTTGGAGGAGATGAGCTCTGAGGTCCCTTCCAACCTGAGCCATTCTAGGATTCTGTGATTTTATGATTTGGATGAGGTCCCACACAGGATTGTCAATTGTGTCTGAGGTCAGTGTGTGACCATCCCTCTTGAGCTGTTTGGTTTGTAGTACAGGTCACCATCCCCTGCACTGTGCCCTTCTGGAAATGTGGTCTCATTCCTGATCTTGAATGTAATGGTCCCATGCTTTGCAGGTGTTTTATTCCCCGGTGGGATTAACCTCTTCACAAAGGCATTGTGGCTTAATTCCACTGGTATTGAGCTTGCTCTTACCTGAATTTCCACATTTTAAGCGCTAGTCTGTGAAGATTCACTCATTTCTAACCCTAGCTTGAATGGAAGTTTCTTTGGATGCAAATACCAGCTGGTACAAGATCTGATGAAAAATGACAGAGGAATAATAATAATAATGAAAGTAATAATGATGATGATAATGATAATAATAATGTCTGAGCAATGAAACAGATCAATGCACAAGGGAAAATAATGAATTACTTTGGCATGTGAATTCAGAGCCACTGAATTTCCAGTTTACTGTGCATTTTGCTGTTCCTAAAGTGCCCCCTGTCTTTAGTGGACAAGCCTTCAGTCCTATACAAAATGGAAAGGCTGTAACTTAGTCTTTTAATGCCTTTTTTGCACTCCCTCCCCAAAAAGAATCATCTGCAGGATAGAAGGGCAGAGATTTACAGCACAGGGGAAATGAAAAGCCTTAGCATCCCTCAAAATGAATTTAAATATCTAAAGGTAGGGAGCTCATGAGGTTGAGTCTAGGCTCTTCTCGGTGGTGCCAGTGGTAGGACATGGGGCACTGGGCACAAGCTAGAACACAGGAGATTTTACTTGAACTTAAGGAGAAACTTCTTTACTTGGAGGGTGACAGAACAGGCTGTGGAGTCTCCTTCTCTGGAGACTTTCAGAACCCACCTGGTTGTGTTCTTCTGCAACCTGATCTAGGTGTACCTGTGTCAGTGGGGGGGTTGGATCTCTGGAGGTCCCTTCAACCCCTGCCATTCTGTGAGTACAAAATTATCCCTCCAGCACCCCCACGACTATCAAAGGGCAGGCAGGGATGCTGTAGTCTGTCAGCTGCTGGCTTCCCCTCCTCTTGTCTCCTCCACACCTGTTCTCAGGCCCCTCTGCAAGTGTGAGATGGGATTTCAGTGAGGACAAGCTCGGGGGAGGGCGATGTAGGCAGCAGAGCCACGGCTGGCTGGGCTGACGTGGCCAGCAAGAAATGTCCAGGTGCAAGGGGCAGGAACAACAACAACAAAATGTATGGGGGGGGGGGGGAAATCAGAAAAAAGAACTAGCTGCTGCACACAAGCCAACAGAACATGCAATGCATCTTTCTTTAGTTAAATCCCACCCCTGAATCTGCTGGGCAGCCCTGGCCGCTGACGACCTCTGCCCCTCTGGGGTTTGTTGATTGGCACAGCTGTTAGTAAATCACCTGCTGGTGCAGCTCTCTGGGGCTTTAAAGGTCATCTGTCAGCGGCTGCTGGGGAGAGATAAAGAAAAAAAAAACAGAACCAAAAGTCTGTGGAGAAGAAAAAAAAAAAAGAAAGAGAAAAAAAAAGGAAAAAAAGATAAATAAAAAAATGAAAATAAATTTAAAAAAAAAAAAGGAAGGAAAAAAAAAAAACAGAACCAAAAATCTGGGGGGAAGGAAAAAAAAAGGAAAAAAGGAAATAAATAAATAATAATTAAAAAAACATAAAAAGAAAAAATTTTAAAAAATAAATAAAAAATACATTAAAAAATAAATTAAAAAAATAAAAATAAATTTAAAAAATTTAAAAAAAAATAAAAAAAAAATTTAAAAAAAGGGCAAAAACAGAGCCAAAAGTCTGGGGAGAAGAAAAAGAAGAAAATAAAAGAAAGGGAAAAAAAAAGGAAAAAAGAAATAAAAAAAAATTTAAAAGAAAAGAAAAAAAGAAGGAAAAAGAAAAATGAAAAGAAGAAGAAGAGGAAGAAGAAGAGGAAGAAGAAGGGCAAAAAGGGCACTTTGTGCAAGCAAAGCAGCTGAAGTGCTCTGTGCCCAACATTGTCACTCTTTACCTTGCTGGCACACAGGGCTGGGGGGCATTTTATTAGTCTCTTCCACATGCACCTCTCCAAGCTTTCAGCTGATTCTATAATCCTTCCATTTTAAGCATTTCTTTCCTGCAGGGAAACCCTAACCCCTCTTCAGCAGCACTGGCTATGTGCCCAGGAGCCATGCACAGCCCCTGAGGGAGGCAGCGATGCTGCTGGGATGGAGGGGAAGCATGGGGACTGTCCCCACTCCTCTGCCCCCCAGCTCCTGGTGCTGTGGCTGAATGTGTAGGATAGTGGTGAGGAAGACAGACTGAGAGAGTTGGGGCTGTTCAGTCTGGAGAGGAGAAGGCTCCAAGGAGACCTTATTGTGGCCTTCCAATATCTGAAGGGGGCTACAGAAAAGCTGGGAAGGGACTTTTTAGGGTGTCAGGTAGTGACAGGACTAGGAGGAATGGAGCAAAACTAGAAATGGGTAGATTCAGATTGGATGTCAGGAAGAAATTGTTCCCCATGAGGGTGGTGAGACACTGGAACAGGTTGCCCAGGGAGGTTGTGGAAGCCTCATCCTCGGAGGTTTTGAAGGGCAGGCTGGATGTGGCTGTGAGCAACCTGATGTAGTGTGAGGTATCCCTGCCCACGGCAGGGAGATTGGAACTAGATGATCCTTGAGGTCCCTTCCAACCCTAACAATGCTGATTCCATGGGAAGGACACAGAATATATTTCTCACTTGTCCTGGGTTTTTCCTGATAGGAACTATAGTCAGAAGTTTTCTGGAGGATGTCTTGTCTCCTGCTTCACTTGCACATTGCTTTTAAGTTGAGGAACTCTCCTTGTTGGTGTCCACCTGGGCTGCAGCTGCATTGCAGCCAAGTGTCCTCCCTACTCTAGTCATGAGATCTGTGGTGACAGGTTGGACTCAATGATCTTTGAGGTCTTTTCCAACCTTGGTGATACTGAATATCATTTATCTGGAGCTTGATCGCATGCCTTGAGTTCCCAGCTTGACTTAGACTCACAGAATGGCAGAGGTTGGAAGGGACCTCTGGAGATCATCCAGTCCAACCCCCCTGCTAACACAGGCATGCCTAGAGCAGGCTGCACAGGAGAACATGTTCAGGCAGGTTTTGAAAGTCTCCAAAGAAGGAGAGTCCACAGCCTCTCTGGGCAGTACTCCAGGGCTCTGGCACTCTCACAGGAAAGAAGTTTGTCCTTAAGTTCAAGTGAAAGTTCCTGTGTTCTAGTTTGCACCCAGCTTCCCTCCTTCCCTCATTCTTCCCCACTGTGGGCTTGGCAGTTGATCAGCACTCTTGGATGAATCTGCACTGCTGGTCTTGCTTGAGCCTCGTGGGTTGGGTCCCTGTTGGTAAGACCATGACTTCTGCTGGCCTTCTCATTAACCTGGGCATCTTCCCTCCTGACACAGAGCAGCCAGCCCTCAAACCCCGCCACTCCCTGCTCTAAGCCACTTCAAGAGAAGCCAGAAGAAGCTGTGTAACCTCAGCCTGTGGTTTCATTTCCAGTGATCTGTGGCTCCAGGGCTGCGGTGCTTCTCCAAACCAGGCTGCAGATAAGGACTTTCCCCTTGGTGGGCAGATCTGTGACTTCAGCCAGACTGGGCAGTGGGTTGGGTGGAAGGGGAAGTACAGGGAGCAGCTCTGTCTAGGACATGAAGGATCATAACTGTCATAGGTGATTCCTTGCTACAAGCCACTCCTTCAGCTATTTATACTGGAAGGGATAAGCTGCTGTTGTGCTTCTTCAACAGTTGAAGAGTGATTGGAAAAGAGAGATTTGCCATTGGAATGTGCTGCCCAGAGAGGTGGTGCAGTCACCATCACTGGAGGTGTTTAGAAAGAAACTGGATGAGGCACTTAGTGCCATGGTTTAGTTGATTAGATGGTTTGGGGGGGCAGGTTGGACTTGATGATCTTGAAGGTCTTTTCCAACCTGGTTAATTCTGTATTCTGTATTCAGTTCCACTGTTACCTTCATTTGCAGCTTCATGAAAAATGTTGATCAGAAGGAAGTTATTTTCTCATCTAGAGAAAATAGTACATCCTCTAGAAAATGGGTACATTGGGCAAGACCCAGATCATTCGGGAGCTTTCCTTCCACCTGACAGTGACTGCCACATTTTTCAATGATTTGTCATTTTAATTCAGCACTGAACATGCAGCAACCTTCTCAGGCTCTGATCCCCAGTCAGGCAGAATCATAGAATGGTTTGGGATGGAAGGGACCTCCAAAGCTCATCCAGTCCAACCCCCCTGCAGTCAGCAGGAACATTCTCCACTAGAGCAGGTTGCTCAGAGCCTTCTCCAGCCTCACCTTGAATACCTCCAGGCATGGGGCCTGAACCACCTGCCTGGGCAACATGTGGCAATGTTCCACCACCCTCATGGTGCAGAGCTTGTTCCTCACATCCAATCTAAATCTGCTTTTCTCTCATTCCAAATCATTGCTCCTCATCCTGTCACTCTGCAATCCCTCTGCAGCCTTCTTGTAGCCTCCCTCAGGTACTGGAGGGAGCTCTAAGGTCTGCTTGGAACCTTCTCTTCTCCAGGCTGAACTACCCCAGCTCCCTCAGCCAGTGCAGGTTCTGGTGCAGTTTCAGTATTTTTGCCTTGGGTTCATTCAGAGTTTCAGCTCAAAGGGGCCTGAAACCCCACCCAAAGCAATGTCACTCAAGACATTGTTCACAATCATTGGACTGTGCCACTATGTCTGTCTGTCTTTGTTTCCAGACTCCCATGTTCTCCATGGAATAGATCTGCTCTCTGCCATTGTAATGGATGGGGTTTGCAGGCCCCTGCAAAATGTTTGCTCCAGATCACAGCTGCAGCAATGTTTGTGAAGTGTTCTTTTAACCTACCAACTGTTGATTGGTGAGAGAGATCAAGCCAGACACATCTGTATAGGGACTGGGACATCTCCCTGTAAAGACAGGCTGAGGGAGCTGGGGCTCTTGAACTTGGAGCAGAGGAGCCTGAGGGGTGCCCTCGTTCCTGGTGATAAAGGTGTGCAGGGCAGTGTGGGGAGGATGGAGCCAGGCTCTGCTCAGGGATGTCCAAGGACTGGACAAGGGGCACTGGGGGCAAGCTGGAGCAGAGGAGGTGCCATGGAAAGAGAAGGGAAAACTTCCCTGTGAGGGTGCCAGAGCAGGCTGCCCAAGAGGTCGTGGAAATCCTTTTCTGGAGACATTCATGACCCTCCTGGATGTGTTCCTGTGTGACCTGCCCTGGGTGACTGTGCTGTGGCAGGGGGGTCGGACTGGATGATCTTTGGAGGTCCCTTCCAACCCTTAACATTAACCCTTAATTCTGTCATTCTGTGAAAGCTGAAGTTCTTATCTCCCCCGCTGCTGCAGTGTTACTGTACACAGTGCTTTAATCCCACACATCACTTCAGAAATATCATCATCAAAGATCTGGGGATACATTTGGAGATAAGATTGGTTGGTGATAAGATTACCGACAGCATAATTATGGAAATGAGAAAAGAATCCCTTCAGGCTTTGTTGTAATGACTTCTGAGCATCTTGCATCATCACAGGCAGACAGCAGGCTTCAGGATGCCAGGCATCAGCAAGAGGAATGTGGAAAGTCTTGTTTGGGTTGGTGTTGATGTTTCCAGGAAGGGAGGACACCCTGTGTCTTCCCAGTGAAATTGGATCAGGTAGAAAAACGTGATCTTTTGGAAAATCAAAGCTGATCTTCCCTTGATCTCCTGTGCACTTGTCTTCTGTTGCACTGGTAAACTGCATTCCTGTCAGCCACCCCTGCTGGGAGAGACCTCGGCAGTCTGCTCTGTGCCCCCAGTTTGGAATCCAAAGACAACAGGAGACCATTGTAGCCCTGGCTGCACAGTGCAGATTCCAGAAGCACAGAGCATTAGGGGTTGGAAGGGACCTCCAGAGATCATCCAGTCCAACTCCTGTGCCAGAGCAGATTCACATAGGGTAGTCTGCACAGGAATGCATCCAGGTGGGTTTGGAAAGTCTCCAGAGAAGGAGACTCCACAACCTCTCTGGGCAGCCTGCTCCAGGGCTCTGTCACCCTCACTGCAAATAAGTTTCTCCTCATGTTGAGATGAAGCCTTCTATGTTCAAGCTTGTACCCCTTATTCTTTGTCTTACTATTGAGCACCACCAAAAAGAACTTGGCCCCCTCCACTTGACACCCACCCCTCAGATATTGATAGACGTTACTTAATTGGACTGTGTTAATTAATAGTAGTGTTGTTGGTTTTGTTATTAATTTACTGATGTGAGGAGAGTTGCTGTAGGACCTGATGGTCTTCTGGTAATATCTTTATACCAAGGGACTAGGTCATGTGTTGGCTTCATAAGACTTGTGACCATAGAGGACTTTTCAGGGTCTGGAGTTTCCTGAAGCTCATACCTGTTCTTCTTCACTGTTCTTTCTGTGTCATTGTTGATCCACACACAGTGACCTTGACTGGTGCTGTCACTGCCTGCTTAGCCTGACAAACCCATAGAGTCTTAGATTGACTCAGGCTGAAGGGTACCCCAGAGATCATCTCCTCCAACCTCTCCACCAGGGCCAGGGCCACCTCTCAAATGAACTCAGCTACTCAAGGTCTCATCCAACCTGGCCTTCAACATCCCAAGGGAGGAGGTAGCTACAACCTCCCTGGGCAGCCTATTCCAGAGTCACCACCCTCCTACTGAAGAACTTCTTCCTCAGATGCAGTCTAACCCTGCTCTCCCTCAGCTTCAATCCATTCCCCCTTGTTCTGTCTCTAGTCACCCTCAGGGAAAGTCCCTCTGCAGCCTCTCTGTAGCATCCCTTCAGCTATTGGAAGGCAGCTCTAAGGTTTCATAGTTTCATTCAGGGTTGGAAGGGACCACAAGAATCATCTAGTTCCAACCTCCCTGCCATGGGCAGGGACACCCCACACTAGATCAGGCTGGACAGAGCCTCATCCAGCCTGCTCTTAAACACCTCCAGGGACAGCACCCCAACCACCTCCCTGGACAACACATTCCAGGGTTTCACCACTCTCATGGTGAAGAACCTCCTCCTCACATCTAGCCTGAATCTCCCCACCTCCAGCTTCATTCCATTCCCCCTAGTCCTATCACTACCTGAGATCCTGAGAAGTCCTTCCCCAGCCTTCCTGTAGGCCCCCTTCAGATACTGGAAGGCCACAATTAGGTCACCTCAGAGCCTTCTCTTCTGCAGACTGAACAGTCCCAACTCCTTCAGTCTGTCCTCATAGGAGAGGTGCTCCAGCCCTCTGATCATCCTTGTGGCCCTTCTCTGGACACCTTCCAGAACCTCCACATCCCTCTTGTAATAGGGGCTCCAGAACTGGACACAGTACTGCAGGTGGGGTCTCACCAGGGCTGAGTAGAGGGGGAGGATCACCTCCCTTGACCTGCTGGCCACACTTGTCCTGATGCAGCCCAGGATCTGATTGGCTTTGCGGGCTGCAAGTGCACACTGAGAGCTCATGTTGAGCTTTTTGTCCACCAGCACCCCCAAGTCTCTCTCCTCAGGGCTGCTTTCCAGCCAGTCACTGCCCAGCCTGGATTTGTGCCTGGGGTTGCCTCGACCCAGATGAAGGACCCTGCACTTGGTCTTGTTGAACCTCATGATGTTGGCTTGTGCCCACCTCTCCAGCCTGTCAAGATCCCTCTGGATGGCCTCCCTTCCCTCCAGCCTGTCTGCTGCACCACACAGCTTGGTGTCATCAGCAAACTTGCTGAGGGTGCACTCAATGCCACTGTCCATGGCACCCACAAAGATGTTGAATAAGACAGGTCCCAGGACTGATCCCTGAGGGACTCTGCTTGTCACTGGCCTCCACTGGGACACGGAGCCATTGACAGCCACTCTTTGGGTGCGGCCATCAAGCCAGTTCCTTATCCATCTAGTGGCACACCCATCAAACCCATGTGTCACCAGCTCTCCCTCAGCTTCAAACCATTCCCCCTTGTCCTGTCTCCACACACCCTCAGGAAAAGTCCCTCTGCAGCCTTCCTAGAGGTCTCCCTGGAGTCTTCTCTTCTCCAGGCTGAACAAGCCCAGCTCCCTCAGCCTGCCCTCACAGCACAGGTGCTTCAGCCCAGGTCCAGTCTAACCCTATTCTCCCTCAGCTTCAAAACATTCCCCCTTGTCCTGTTGCTGACTGAATTCTCTGGGGAGCTGTGGCATCCAATGTGTCCTCCAGGCACTGCTGAACTGTAGGTGTTGCTGTAGGTATAGGGTCTTAATACTTCTATTAAGACTCATTGGAAAGTAAAATACTCTTGCAGTTCTTGGTCCACCAAGCAGTGACCGCACATAGCCCTCACACAAACATCTGCAGTGCTCCAAAAGGATGTTTCACCTTGTGCTGGCCACAGAAATCCTTGGACCTCTCTGCCGAAATCTGCACTGCTCATCATCTGAATCTTTGTGGCTAAGGGCCCTCCAGGCAGCTGTGGCTGGTGCAATAGTGACATTCAGGCACCATTTTGTGTGTATCAACAATGACACAGAAGGAACAGTGAAGAGGCACAGGTGACCACTCAGCTCTGCGTCAGGCAGGTTATAGGAGGGGGAGAACTTTGCACTCTCTACAGCTACCTGAAAGGAGTTTGGAGTGAGGAGGGGGCAGCCTCTTCTCCATGTTGTGAAGCGACAGGACCGCAGGAGGTGGTTTCAAGCTGCACCAGGGGAGGTTCAGGCTGGATATCAGGAAATATTTCTTCACTGAAAGGATTCTAAAGCATTGGAACAGGCTGCCCAGTCACCATCCCTGGGGGTGTTCAAACAGCCTGTGGATCTGGTGCATTGACCCTGCAGTGCTGGGTCAGACATTGGACTGGGTGATCTCAGAGGACTCTTCCAGCTAGATACATTCTGTGCTTGCTGTGATTCTGTGAAAGAGCACTGCAGAAGCTCATGCCCCAGACTGGAAGCCAGGAGCAGCTCAATGCTCCTCACAATGACTGTTTCCCATTCCCCCCTGCTGGGTTCTGTGTCTGGTCACATTCAGTAACTGTAGTGATCAGACAAGATGCAACTGCAGCTTGTCAGCTGATTTAATTAAAACCAGATTGCCTTTTTTTTGGTTTTGGTTTGGTTTGGTTTGGTTTATTGCCTCTCACACATCATTAATATTCTAAGAGGTGCCTGCAATCTAAAGATTGGAATCAGTCTCACTGTGCTCTTTCCAAGTTTGAATTCCCAGACCTACAAACCTGGGAAAGAGATTTAAAGGGACAGGTAAGAGTTAGAAGCTAATTTGATTGCACTGGAGTGGACCAGTCATTGGTCCAAATAAGTGCTTATTAAGGGACCAGTCTTTCAGGTTGCTTTGAAATGCAGTGCAAGCTTTGCTTCCATGACTAGGAGTGGGAATAGAATATATATAGGATTTCCCAGCAGATCAGGTCTTGCCTCTGCAGACTGCTGCTCATCCAAGTGGTTGGTTATGTAAATATGTTAAAAAGATGTGAGTAAATAACACTGCACCCTTTCTGCTTGGCTCATTGTCTACATATTTAGCAACAGCAGTGCTGTTATCATCCCTCTTCTGGAGTGCATTGGAATGGCTCAGGTTGGAAGGGACCTCAGAGATTGGAAGGGACCTCAGAGATTGGAAGGGACCTCAGAGGTCATCTCCTCCAACCTCCTCACCATGCCCAAGGACACCTCTCAACTACACTCAGCTGATCAAGGCCTCATCCAACCTGGCCTTCAATACCCCCAGGCAGGAGGCAGCCACAGCCTCCCTGGGCAGCCTGTTCCAGAATCTCACCACCCTCACACTGAAGAACTTCTTCCTCAGATCCAGTCTAACCCTGCTCTCCCTCAGCTTCAAACCATTCCCCCTTGTCCTGTCTCTACACACCCTCAGGAAAAGTCCCTCTGCAGCCTTCCTGGAGGATCCTTTCAGCTATTGGAAGGCAGCTCTAAGGTCCCCTCAGAGCCTTCTCTTCTGCAGGCTGAGCAAGCCCAGCTCACTCAGCCTGTCCTTATATCAGAGGTGCTCCAGCATTTGCATTATCTTTGTGGCCTTCTCTGCACTTTCTTCACCAGCTCTGTGTCCTCCTTCTGCTGGGGACACCAGACCTGGAGGCAGGATTGGAGGTGGGGTCTCAGCAGAGTAGGTAAGATCCAATTTCACAGTGACTAAAACAGCCCACAGAGGCACTGGAGTTGCAACCCCCACATTCCAAGGACAATCCCTGGATAACGTGGCATTTAAAATGCTCCCCAACAATTTATTTAGCAGTCATTAATCCTCCATCAGCAGCTTGTGCAGCCCTGCTTCCTTTAAGCATTGCTTCCATTCCCGGTCACAGCTGAGCCAAGCTTTTACTGACTGGAGCCCAGCTTTACAGGTATTTTGCAGCCAATGCCCATGCAGCTTTCTTAAGGTAAAATGCAGGCAACTGGAGTCAACCAACGCTGCTGAATTGAGGTAGTAGGAGCTTGAGAACGTTTTGCATACCAGTCATCAGTGTAGGTGATAGCTATTACCCTGTTCTTGTGCTGGGAGCCCACGCAGATGCTATCTCTCCTGCCTGTCTGTTCCAACACGCAGCTCAGCTCATCTCATTTGCAGCCCTTTGCTTTAATTAGCTGGTCTTTGCTCCACTCTTTCATATGTCAAGCAGCCTCGGTACACCTCAGAGGCAGTTTGTTGTCTTTACTTTGTCATTCGCACCAGCACATAAACCTTGCCCTCCTTATGATCCTCACTGCTTGTTGGAAGTCGAAGCACTGCTGTTTAATTTTAATCTTCACTGATTTCCATTTGTTCCATGTTCAAATGCTGGGAGCATTGCATTCCCTAATTAAATCACAGAATCATGGAATTGTCAGGGTTGGAAGGGACCTCAAGGATCAACCAGTTCCAACCCCCTTGCCATGGGCAGGGACACCTCACACTACAGCAGGTTGCTCACAGCCACATCCAGCCTGGCCTCCAGGGATGAGGCTTCCACCACCTCCCTGGGCAACCTGTGCCAGTCTCTCACCACCCTCATGGGGAAGAACTTCTTCCTGACATCCAACCTGAATTTACCCATTTCTAGTTTTGTTCCATTCCCCCCAGTCCTATCACTCCCTGACACCATAAAAAGTCCCTCCCCAGCCTTCTTGGAGCCCCCTTCAGATACTGGAAGACCACAATAAGGTCTCCTGGGAGCCTTCTCTTCTCCAGACTGAACAGCCCCAACTCTCTCAGTCTGTCCTCATAGCAGAGGTGCTTCAGCCCTCTGATCATCCTTGTGGCCCTTCTCTGGACACATTCCAGCACCTCCAGATCCTTCCTGTAATAGTGGCTGAAGAACTGGCCACAGTACTCCAGGTGGGGTCTCACCAGAGTGGAGTAGAGGGGGAGAATGACCTCCTCAACCAAAAGCCAACCCCCCACTCCCATTCCCCTTCCACCAGTGGGTCATGCTAAGCCTGGCTGGGATACTTACCTCAACAATGTCCCTGAGCATAGGCAGTGAGCCTAAGAGGGGCTAGCTGCAAGGGACCACTCGAAGCTGTCAGAGGTTAGCTAATGGTGGTTAATAGAACAGGTGCAAATCTTGTGTGCCTTCCTAGGGTTGTGTGACTGGCTTCTTGCTGCTACTGCTTCTCCTTTTTATATGTAAACTACTAAATATTCATCTCACCCATGAAAGCCAAATTCTGAGACACCAAGACTTAAAATTGACCCCAGAGAAAAGAATGAGAGGGGGACGTGGGTGGCTGTCCTCTGCCTTTCAAATGTCGTGGTTAACTGGGAGGGAATCCGAGGTTGTTTACAGCTGTCTGACAGGTGGGGAGGCTGGCCCTGCCATCTGTGCCTGTGGCTGATCCTCATACTGAGCCTGGAGCATGTTCAGGATGTCATCTAGCTTCTGGTCCATCTGCATGACCTGTTAAGGAATCAGAAAGCAGACAACTGTGAAACGGTTGCACATGCTTCTGGTGAGAGACATCCACTGACCACAAGTGCTTGGATGGATAAAGCCTGGCAGTGAGCTTGAGCATCTGAGAACCACCAGCACCTCTGAGTTTTGTCTAGCCTCTTATTCTAGAAAGGTTGGAGGATGCTGCAAAGGCACAGGGAAGGGTGTAGACCAATGCAAAGTGGCAGCAGCAAGACAGGACATTGCTGGCATGAGAACTTGACCACTTGAGTCAGCCATTGGTCTCTCTGCCTTTTCCCAGGCTTTGCCAACTCCTTTTGGTGATGATGCATCCTGGAAACATCTGCCCTGAAACTCTCTTTCATTCCTTGGTTCATCATGAATGTTTTTTTCCCCATTACCTCTCCCAGTGCTTCACCACCCTTAGTTATAGGACATCCATCATGCTTTCCATTACTGCCGTGGGAAATGAAGCAGCTCCCCTCCCTTTCAGGCTGTAAGCAGCTGCCTCTGTGTACCTCACAGTCAGAGATCCCAGCAGATAGGGTGTTTATGGCCATTATTAGAGCCTGACCTGCTGAAAACCACAGCACAGCACCAAGGACTTCAGTGAAAAAGAAACAACTTTTCTATAGGAATCCTGACATGCTCAGTCCTCCTCTCAGCTGGAATTTCTCAGGCATAGTCCCTAGGCAGAGGATTCTCTTCTAGTTATTACTGTTATTGAGCATGAGAAGCTCCCCAGGAGCCAGCAGTGCCCTCATGCAGCCCAGAAGGCAGCTGTGTGCTGGGCTGCAGCCAGAGGAGTGTGGGCAGCAGGGCAAGAGAGGGGATTCTGTCCCTTGACTCTGCTCTGCTCAGACCCCACCTCCAATCCTGCCTCCAGGTCTGGTGTCCCCAGCAGAAGAAGGACACAGAGCTGGTGAAGAGAGTGCAGAGAAGGCCACAAAGATAATGCAAGTGCTGGAGCACCTCTGATATAAGGACAGGCTGAGTGAGCTGGGCTTGTTCAGCCAGGAGAAGAGAAGACTCTGGGGGGGGACCTTAGAGCTGCCTTCCAATAGCTGAAAGGATCCTCCAGGAAGGCTGCAGAGAGACTTCTCCTGAGGGTGTCTAGAGACAGGACAAGGAGGAATGGTTTGAAGCTGAGGGAGAGCAGGGTTAGACTGCATCTGAGGAAGTTCTTCAGTGTGAGGGTGGTGAGACTCTGGAACAGGCTGCCCAGGGAGGCTGTGGCTGCCTCCTGCTTGAGGGTGTTGAAGGCCAGGTTGGATGAGGCCTTGATCAGCTGAGTGTAGTTGAGAGGTGTCCTTGGGCATGGTGGGGAGGTTGGAGGAGATGACCTCTGAGGTCCCTTCCAACCTGAGCTATTCTAGGATTCTGTGATTTTTGAGCAGGGAAAGGCCACTCTGGGTTTTTTAAGGGATGTTCTTTTATACTTTCTACTGGGTTTTTTTTTGCATCCCAGGAGTGCCAAGCAGGCATTACCCCACTGCTCTGACAGGGTTTGCCTTCTCTGTAACGGCATCTCACTCATCTTAGCATCAGCAGATGGGACAGGCTTGGGTCTGTTGATTGCTCTACTTTGCTCTAAAGGCAAAACTGTGTCCAGCATCATGTAAGCAGCTGGGATTGCCTCTAATGATGCCTGAACACAGTGCATCTTTGTGTAACAGACCAGCCCAAGAAGAATGAGCATTTTGAAGAACATTGGATGGTTCACTTTACAGTTATCTGCTGTGAAACTCTGAGCCTCTGCAAACTGTGATCTGTCCCAGTGGGTCCAACAAACTTTGATAGCAAACCTTTTAAAGCAATATCAGATCTAAGCTGAGCTTTCATCAACAAGAGAGACAGAGAGAAGGAGAGAGGGAAGGGTTCTGAGCCTGTTTCTATGCAAAGATAACTTTGGAAACAGCCATTGGCAGCATTGACTGAAAGTTTAGCAGGCTGAGACTGCTTTAAAAACTGAGGCAAGGAAAAATCACCTAAGCCACTTGCCCTCCCCTCTGCCTTTTCTCACTGCAAGTGTTGGCTCCCCTGGGGGCCCCTCAAACCTCAAGGTACCAGGAGCTTATTCAAGTGCTATCATTTTGGCAACCACTCTTCTCTCCTCTATACAACCTGCTAGGGGAAGTATCCCTGGAGGAAGGAGAGATGTGCTATTCTTTCTTTCATTTCTCCTGTGAGGACAGACTGAGAATTGGGACTGTTCAGTCTGGGAGAGAAGGCTCTGAGGAGACTTTATTGTGGCCTTCCAGTATCTGAAGGGGGCCTACAAGAAAGCTGGGGGAGGGACCAGGTAGGGTAGAGTGTCAGGTAATGATAGGACTAGGGGGAATGAAGCAAAATTAGAAATGGGTAGATTTAGATTTGATGTCAGGAAGAAATTCTTCACCCTGAGGGTGTTGAGACACTGGCACAGGTTGCTCAGGGAGGTAGTAGAAGCCTCATCCTTGGAGCCCAGGCTGGATGTGGCTGTGAGCAACCTGATGTAGTGTGAGGTGTCCCTGCCCATGGCAGGGAGTTGGAACTAGATGATGCTTGAGGTCCCTTCCAACCCTGACAATTCTATGATTCTGTGATTTCTGCTTTCGTGACTGCTGTCTTCTGGTAGCAAAGGCCTTCTCCCAGCCTCGGATTTGTTGTGGGTGCCAGTTAGCTGAGGCAGTATTTTCAAGCACCAAGGAAGGAGTATTTAGGGCATGGGTTAGACAGTTTAGCCCTTCATGATGATGTCTGCCCAGTTGCTTTCAGGTGCATGTCCAGCACTACCTGAGCAGTGACTAGGGTGGGCAGGGCAAAGTGTATGGTCATGGGAGGATGGGACATGCTTACTGTAGCCCCCCTGAGTGAGGGGCAGTTGGTGCCAAGCCTGAGCAGCCATTAGCTATTGACACTCTTTGGTTGAAGGGAAGGGAGCTCAGGGCAGAGTCTGTGTCTGGAAGAGGTGCAGCTACCTCTTGGACAGCCTGGCCCTACACCACAAGTAGCATCTCTGCCTTGTCTCCTAATTAATGAGCTGCTAGCTGAGAGGAGCCAGTGGTGCTTGTGGCAGGGCTCGCTCTCCTCTGTGATCACTGACAGAAGCACTGCCAGTGCTCTCCTCTCGGGTGCAAGAGCTACATCTTCTGCTCAGCCTTAACTTGGCTGGAACTCTGGAAGTCACTAGGAGTTGAAGGGTTAAGCAGCATGGAATTAATTTTCAAACCACAGCCTCTATTTTCTCCCCCGTTCTTGAAAAGCCTGTTTGGCTGATGCCGGTCGTGACTCAACAGAATCTCTCTGCAGCAGGAACGTTGCACAGAGCAGCAACTAAAGCAGAGCTAACACATTGCAGGAGGGTAAAAAGAGGAGGTGTAGGCTGGGAAATGGGATCAGGCAGATGAAAGATCGTTTGGGGCTTTCTTTTGTGAAGCTTTGTTGATTTTGATCTGAACGCTTAATCTCAGATAAGCTATGCCTGCATATTCCATATCATTTAAACTCGCTGTGTTTCTCTGTGTTTTGCCAACTCAGTGAAAGAAGGTGATGGGGAATAGCTTTGTACTCCTTTCTTTGCAGAAGAAGAGGGTGGAGAATATAAATATTCATCTTCAGGGAGAGAAAATGAGAAATTGGTACACATGGGAGTAGGTTACACTCCATTCCTGTCACGCCTTCCACACAAGGTCCTGCAAAGCTCTCCTGGACATTAACAAATGAAGCTGCTCAGTTCTCCTGTCAGCCCTCTGCACAGGAGGGCTTTCATGATGATTTTTGAGACCAGAAGCAGGAGCCTGCAAATTAAGCTACCCATAAGATGTGGTCTGTAGCAGATCTCTTGGAACCCTTGGCTTTGTATTTTTATACATGGGCTCAAGATGCCACTTCCTGACTCCAGATGGTCTAAAATGTGCCTTGCTTTGAACATGCACCTGAACTGGTAGAATGTTAGTCAGGAAAACACAAATCCCACCCCCTCCCCCACCCCTGCTTTCTGACTTGGGGTGTCTTGCTTTGCACCTGCACCTAAACTGGTAACACTTCAGTCAGGAAGAAAGAAAGAAGGAAGGAAAGAAGGAAAGCAGGAAGGAAGAGAGGGAGGGAGGGGAGAAGGAAGGAAGGGAGGGAGGGAGGGAGGAAGCAAGGAAGAGAGGGAAGGAAGAAGGAAGAGGGAGGGAGCAAAGAAGAAAGAGAAGGAGGGAGGAAGGAAGGGAGGGAAGAAGGAAGAGAGAGAGGGAAGGAGGAAGGGAGGAAGGAAGAAAGAGGGAGAGGAAGGAAGAAAGAGGGGGAGAAGGAAGAAAGAGGGGAAGGAAGGAAATGAAAGAAAGAGTGGAAGCAAAGAAGGAAAAGAAAGAGGAAGGAAGGAAAAGAAAGAAGGAGAAAGAATAGAAGGAAGAGAGGAAGGAAGGGAGCAAGGAGGCAAGGAAGCAAAGAAGGAAGGAAGATAAAGAGGAAGGAAGGAAGAGAGGAAGGAAGGAAGAGAGGAAGAGAGGAAGGAAGGAAGGAAGGAAGGAAGGAGGGAGGGAGGAAAGGAAGGAAGGAAGGACCCACTTTCTGACTTGAGGTGCTCTAAAATATGCCTTGCTTTGCACAAACACCTAAACTGTGGTAAAACTTCAGAGAGAAAACCAAATTGTGAAGTGACCTGCTTGAAACAGAGCCTTTAAACTGGGTTTGGAGGCTGGTTACCTGTGAGGAAAGAGTGCCCCAAAGGAGAGCTGTGGACACACTTCAAGGCTTGACTAAAGTCAGCAGGATGTCCTGAAGGGTTAGAAGCCTTTTTACATAGGTGAAGGTTTTCCACACAAGTCTTGGCTTTAGGTTTCTCCAAATCCACCTAGAGGCTTTTCCTTTCCTTAAGACCAAAGGGAACAAGTTGGTTTTTGAGTTCCACAGCCAGCCCAGCATGCAGGCAAAGGGTTAAGTCGTACAAGATGTTTTTCAGCTGAGTAAAGTGAGAAGCCATCCAGGGGCTGGCTGCAGAGTTTCCAGAGAGATGTGATATGGCCCTTGCAGGCTCGGTGGAGACAGGTGAGTTTGGCAGCTGTCCACGGGCAAATGGCAACAAAACTTCTGTTCTCCCACAGCACAAAAGTGCTCTGGAGACCATCTATAAAATTGTTAAAATGCTTTTATAGCCCTTTCAACTGCTCTGTAGAAAGGAGGCTTGCAAAAGCAGTTTAAAATATTGCCCTGTTGTTATTGGTGCTGTGAGGTGAGCTGAGGGAGTGTTGAAATGTGTATTCATTTTAACATCCCCCTGTGAAAGGGGGCTGGACTCCATGGTGACATTCAGGGCTGCTAGACAAAGGAAAGGTCTCTCAGTCAGCTCCAGTGAGTCACAGCGAGCCATGGAAGCAATCTGGGTCATTCAGCTTGTGAGATGCACGGTGTCATAGAATCATAGAATTGTTAGGGTTTGAAGGGACCTCAAGGAGCATCCAGTTCCAATCCCACTGCCATGGGCAGGGACACCTCACACTACAGCAGGTTGCTCACAGCCACATCCAGCCTGGCCTTCAAAACCTCCAGGGATGAGGCTTCTACCACCTCCCTGGGCAACCTGTTCCAGTGTCTCACCACCCTCATGGGGAAGAATTTCTTCCTGACATCCAATCTGAATCTACTCATTTGTAGTTTTGTTCCATTCCCCCCAGTCCTATCACTACCTGACACCCCTGTCCCCTGCCTTTCACACGGAGCATCACTTGGAAGTTGCTTTGGAGGTTCTCTTTGTGAGAGCTGGTGTCTCTAAATAGCCTCTTTTCACCCTGGTGGGCACCTGCTGCAGAAATCAGAGAATCACAGAATGTTTGGGGCTGGAAGGGACCTCGAGAGGGTCCCTCGAGAAGGAAGCTCATGAAGGTGAGTGGGGGCTGCCGAGGCAGCTGGGCTGCGGGAGGGCGCTGTGGGCCTGATGGCCCCCGGGGGGCTTTCAGTGGAGGGGAGTGGCAGGAGAAGTACTTAGTGTGTCACTGAAATCCAGTACAACCCCCCTGCCAGAGAAGGATCACCTAGAGCAGGTCACACAGGAACTCATCCAGGCAGGTCTTGAATATCTCCAGAGAGGGAGACTCCACAACCCCCCTGGGCAGCCTCTTCCAGTGTTCTGTCACCCTCACAGGGAAATAATTCTTCCTCCTGTTCCCATGGAACTTCCTCTGCCTCAGCTTCCACCACTGCCCCTTGTCCTGTCATTGGGCATCACTGAGCAGAGCCTGGCTCCATCCTTTTGGCACTCACCCTGCACATCTTTATAAACACGAATGAGGTCACCCCTCAGTCTCCTCCTCTCCAAGCTGAGGAGCCCCAGCTCCCTCAGTCTCTCCTCGCAAGGAAGTTGTTCCCCTCCCTCTAGAGAAAGGGACCCGAGGAATGGCAGCAGCGTGCAGGAGGAGGGTTGGTCTGTGCAGGGGATTTGCCACATGCTGGGCAGATTCCTGGGAGCTTTTTTCCTGACATGTTTTGCATGTGCACAGCATAGACAAAATGCCTACGTGGGAAACTTAGCTGGAGGAGCCACATTATTGTCTCCCCAAAATTCCTCTCACTAGAAGCCAGAAAAATTCCTCTCCCCAGGTTTTGCCTATCTTTTAAGTATGATTTCTGGAGGCTGGGCAAGGCAGTTTCGACAATGTTGACCACACACTGGCCTGCACTGCCTGCAGAGGAGTAGCAGAAGGGGAGGATTCTCTGCTGGGGCACTGAAGTCAATCTGCAAACCCACAAATGTGCTCACACGTTGCTAAGGAGGTGGAGCTTTGTGTCAAAAGCTAAACCCCACAAATCAAATAGAGTTGCTGTCACCTCCAACAGGCTCTGGTCTCTCCCTGCCTGTAGCAGTCCTGCATGAACTGATCACAATGAGCTGAGCTCTGCAGTATTTGTGCAGTTGCCTGCTACATGGTACTGAGTATCATAGAATCATGGAATGGTTTGTGTTGCAAGGGACCTTCAAACCTCATCCAGTCCAACCTGCCCTGCAGTCAGCAGGGACATCCTGCACTAGAGCAGGTTGTTCAGAGCCTTGTCCAGTCTCACCTTGAATACCTTCAGGAAGAGGGTCTCAACTACCTCCATGGGCAACCTGTTGCAGTGTTCCAGCACCCTCATGGTGCAGAACTTGTTCCTCACATCCAATCCAAATCTGCTCTTCCCTCATTGCCCCTCGTCCTGTCCCTGGCAGGCCTTTGCAAACAGTCCCTCTGCAGCCTCCTTGTAGCCCACTTCAGGTACTGGCAGGCTGCTCTTAGGTTTCCCCAGAGCCTTCTCTTCTCCAGGCTGAACAGCCTCAGCTTCCTCAGCCTGTCCTCACAGCAGAGGTGCTCCAACCCCTGATCATTTTTGTGGCCTCCTCTGGACCCTCTCAATCAGGTCCATATCCTTCCTGTGTTGAGGGCTGCAGACCTGGACACAGCACTGCAGGTGAGGTCTCGCCAGAGCAGAGGGGCAGGATCCCCTCTCTTCATCTCTGGCCACACTGCTTTCGATGCAGCATAGGCTGCCATTGGCCTTCTGGGCTGCAAGTGCCCATTGCTGGCTCCTGCCCAGGACCCCCAAGTCCTTTTCTGCAGGGCTGCTCTCAATCTCATTCTCCCCCAGCCTAGACTGAGATCTAGAATTGCCCTGACCTAGGTGCAGGACCTTGCACTTTGCCTTACTGAACCCCATGGGATTCTCTTCAGCCCAGCTCTCCAGCCTGTCCAGGTCCCTCTGGATGGCACCATCCCATCCTTCAGTCTTATCAGTCACACCGTTCAGCTTGGTATCATCTGCAAAAATGCTGAGGGTGCTTCAATCTTGCTGTTGATATCACTGATGAAGAGACTGGGCAGCACTGGTCCAAATACAGAGCCTTGAGGGACACCACTTGTCATCTAAGATTTAGCTCACAGCAGAAACTGGTATTAATGTAGCAAAATCCGTTGTGGTTGAGTTGGGCCAGAGCTGTCCCATGTTATGGACGCTTCCATTTCTCACTTGTGTCACAGAGTGATTTAGCTTAAACTGTTTGTCCAGAAATTCGTAGAATCACAGAATGGTTTGGGTTAGGCTTATTTCCTCTAGATGGGTTCATAGGCAAGACCCAGATAATTTGGGAGCTTTCCTTCCACCTGATGATGATTGCCACCTTTTTCACAGTATCACCAAGATTGGAAGAGACCTCAAAGATCATCAAGTCCAACCTGTCACCACAGACTTCATGACTAAACCATGGCACCAAGTGCCGCATCCAAGCCCCTCTTGAACACCTCCAGGGACAGTGACTCCACCACCTCCCTGGGCAGCACATTCCAATGGCGAACAACTCTCTTGGTGAAGAACTTTCTCCCCACCTCCAGCCTAAACTTCCCCTCCTGGTGATTTTCCATTTTAATTCAGCACTGAACATGCAGCAAACTTCTCAGGCTTTGATCCCCAGTCAGGCAGAATCACAGAATGGTTTGGGTTGGAAAGGACCTTCAAAGGTCACCCAGTCCAACCCCCTGCAGTCAGCACGGACATCCTCCACTAGCTCCGGTTGCCCAGAGCCCTGTTGAGCCTCACCTTGAATATCTCCAGGGATGGGGCTCCAACCTTCTCCTTGGGCAACCTGTTGCAGTGTTCCAATTTCCAAATTCATGCCATTTTGTCCTGTTGGCCAGGGTTGTCACAGGAGTTCTCATCTCCTACCAGAGATCAGCCCCTGTAAAGCCTGTGTTTAGCTTTACATGCTGACAGTCCCACCCAATCATTCAAACATGCTGATTGCCTATGGTAGGGTTGGAAGGCTAAATGGCTTGGTTTAGGAACCGCTTTATTATTTTTTTTCCCCACATGTCTCTGAGTGGATTTATTGCTGTCCAGGGACTGCTGAATCTGGGAAGGGAAGTCTTTTCTCTTCAGCACTGCCTGCAAAGCTCTCCGCCTCTCACCTTGCCTGTCCCCTGTTAGAGAAATTTCCCTGAGATGAAATGCTGGAGCCACTGAAACAGTTTTGTTGTTGTTGTTGTTGTTTTGTTGGCCTTTTTAACATGACCAGGCAATGCAAACATTGATGCAGCTTGTTGGGAGTTGCCTGTGAGGAAGCAAATGGCCACACAAGCCATAGAGGCCACGACTAGCTTGGGGAGATTTCTCTTGTGCAAGGTGTGGCTCTGGTGCAGCCTCTCTGAGCCTGGTCCAACAGAGTGCTTCTAGATGGGTTAGCTTGAAGCATGTGAAGGGTTTTGCTGAGTCCAACAAATATTTAAGTGCTTTGCAGGACTGGAGCCAGAATGCTCAACAGCCTGCAAGACTCTTAGGAGAAGCTTTTGGAGTGTTCTAAGGTGCTCATACACACTTATGCACAGAAATATCTCCCTGCCACCACCTTCTCAGGAGTCTGAGGAGGGATATTTGGCATCCTTCATGAAATGGTTTTGGCATTCATGTTAGCAGCTTAGAATCATAGACCCACAGAATCACAGAATTGTTAGGCTTGGAAGTGACCTCAAGGATCATCCAGTTCCACCCCCCCTGCCATGGGCAGGGACACCTCACACTACAGCAGGTTGCTCACAGCCACATCCAGCCTGGCCTTAAAAGCTCCACGGACGAGGCTTCCACCACCTCCCTGGGCAACCTGTGCCAGTCTCTCACCACCCTCATGGGGAAGAATTTCCTCCTAACATCTAATCTGAATCTACCTATTTCTATTTTTTCCCATTCTCCCTAGTCCTATCACACCCTGACGCCCTAAAAAGTCCCTCCCCAGCCTTCAGATACTGGAAGGCTACAATAAGGTCTCCTCAAAGCCTTTTCTCCTCCAGACTGAACAGCCCCAACTCCCTCAGTCTGTCCTCATAGGAGGGGAGCTCCAGCCCTCTGATCATCCTTGTGGCTCTTCTCTGGACATGTTCTAGCACCTCCAGATCCTTCTTGTAATAGGGGCTCCAGAACTGGACACAGTACTCCAGGTGAGGTCTCACCAGAGTAGAGTAGAGGGGGAGAATCACCTCCCTTGACCTGCTGGCTATGCTTCTCTTGATTCATCCCAGGATGTGATTGGCTTTCTGGGCTGCAAGTGCACACTGGTGGCTCCTGTTGAGCTTCTCATGCCCCAGCACCCCCAAGGCCTATTCTTCAGGGCTGCTCTCAAGCCAGTCCCTACCCAGCCTATATCGGTGCCTGGGATTGCCCCAACCCAGATGTAGGGCCTTGCATTTGGTCTTGTTTACCTCTTGAGGTTGTCATGGGCTCACCTCTCCAGCCTGTCAAGGTCCCTCTGGATGGATCTCTTCCCTCCAGCGTGTCTGCTGCACCACACAGCTTGGTGTCATCAGCAAACTTGCTGAGATTGCACTCAGCTTGCCTCTCCTCTTAAACCTACAGCAACTAGAGGGCTTTGATGGACAGGCTCCCATTACTGACTGCTTTTGGGATGAGTTGTAACAGATTTGCAATGGTCCTGAATCCTAAAACGGTGCTGAATCCCAAAGGAATGTTGCCAGGTGGGATGTACACAGGGAACATCTCGCTGTGCTGTCTCAGTGTCTCTCTCAGCCAGCTGCCAGCACTTCCTGCCCCAGCAATGAGCTGTGCAGCATCCAGCCCCATTCTGCTGAGGGTGCAAAAAGCACAGAATGAGTAGCTCCAGTCAATGGGAGCCTCTAAGGTCAGGTAAACAGCTACAGGAGTAGAAGCTCCACAAAGCCTCCTTCCAGGACAGCAGACCCAGTCCTCCATGAACACCAACAAACACAGAAACCACCAGACTGTCTTGTTTGACTCATTCCATTGTACCCCTCAGCAGATAGAAGCTGTTTGTTTTCATTCCATGAAACTTATCTAGATAAGCCCACAATTTTCCAGGCCTCCCTTCCTTTATCCCAAACATCCCCACCCATTCTTAGGTCAGGTGTTGTAACCTTTGGTGGCCTAGAATATAGTAACCTTTATTTTAAGCATAGCTTAATTTATTTTGGTTTCCATCTACCTTTCCTGTTTAAATGAAAACACAAAGGTCTATCCCCCTGCACTTTGTTCCAGGGGTATTTCCTGTCAGGACCCTTTTTGGTGAGGATTATATTTTTATCTTTCCTATGCCACAGTTGCACCGCTGAAGCTCTGCAGCAAGACTCTGGTCTGTGGCTGCTGCTTCTGGTGTAAGATGTTGTTTGCTTAACCACTAAGCAGGAGGGAAGAGGGAAGGGGGCAGGGTTTTGGCCAGGGGGCTTCTTGTGCTGTTTATCAATTGTAAATACCTGTAAATGTTGTAAATACTGTATGTTTTGTATATGTTCATTGCATTTCATTGTAGATTGTAGTTTTGCTTATAAATACAGCTTCATTTGCTTCCAATTGGGATGGTCTGGCAAATGTAATGGGGGGGGGGGAGGAATTTTCAACCCACCACAAACTCTCAAGAGTTCAGCCCTGGGTTTCTGAAGCAGGCCTGGAGAGGGACTGTCTCCAAAGAGCTGCAGGGATGGGACAAGGGGCAATGGTTTGAAATGAGAGCAGAGCAGATTTAGATTGGGTGTAAGGAACAAGTTCTGCACCATGAGGATGGTGGAACACTGCAACAGGTTGCCCAGGGAGGCGGTTGGGGCCCTGTCTGTGGAGATTTTCAAGGTGAGGCTGGCCAAGGCTCTGAGCAACCTACTCTAGTGGAGGATGTCCTTCCTGACTGTAGGGGGCTGGACTGGATGAGCTTTGGAGATTCTTTCCAACTCAAACCATTCTGTGATTCTGTGATCGTCACACAGATGAAGTGAGTAGTGCTTCTGCTCCAGTAAATGTATGATTTATTTATTCTTTAAAATGAACCCTGGCTTCCTGAGCAAATGAGGTTTGGCTGATGATGCCTTTATGTATGGATGATGATGTGGGTTTTTTTCTGGCTGATGATGGCTTTGTGTCTATGTTGCTACAGCAGCTTTGGAGGCAGTTAGTGAGCTTCAGACACCTTGGCCAGAGAGACAAAGTCATTCCAGATAAAATGTTTGTTTGGACAGCTTTCTAAAAGTCCAGCACTTGGGCAGAAGACAGACATCCAAGGTAGTGCCTCATTGAAAGAAGGGAAGAAGAGGAAGGTGAACTTGTGTTATTAGACCCCAGAGAATCCACACAGGATCCACAGGATACCCCGGTTTCAGAAAAAGTCTTCCTCCAGCTCTAGCCTTTCATTAGCCCTCAGACAATCAGCTACAAAATGCAGATCCAGAGGAAACCAGACAGTATAGTTTCTGGTGCTCCCAGATGTATTGATTTGTGGCTGAAGAAATTCAGGTGGTGCCACTCTTGGAATGGCCACAGCAGTAACTTTCCACAGCCTTCGGCGTGCAGAAGCAGTAGCACTCTGCTGGTGGCTGTGATGTAGCTGCTGCTGGAGCTTGTCTCACCCTGCACCTCTGTGTTTGTCTGCAGCTAGTGCTTGGCTTTTGCCCCCTCTATTTTCCCCCCTGGCAGGTAAATCAGACTTTGCAGAGCTGACCTTTCTCTCGCTTTCAGGACATAAATGGCTCTTTCCCCGCTGCCCCCCCGTTCATTCTTTACCCTCCCCCAGATCCTGCTCCCTGTAATCTTGCCGTCATCTCCTTTTGCGACATCGCTCTCCAGCCACACCCTGGATGAGGCACTGCTGGTTCTCAGCTCCCTTCCATTGTGTGGCTGCAAGCAAGTCCTGCTGCAAGACCGGCCTGGAAAGCAGCAGCAGCAGCAGCAGCAGCAGCAGCAGCACACACAAATAACAAAGCTGGTCCAGATTCACAGGTGGATCTGCAGCTCCTGTGAGTCACACCTAAATTTCACAATGAAGCAGCCTTGGAACTTACGCTCCAAGATGCTGATTCATGTAATTCTCTTTTTTTTAATCTCTAAACAATGCTGGACAGAGAGAAACAAGAAAAGGCAGCAGTGAGAGTTTCAACGGTGCTGAAGGAGCACTGAGAAGGAAGTTACCTGAGCCTTTCGTTGGGTGGAGGGTGATAAGCTCAGCGTTTTGGCTGAGCGTGGTGAAGGTGTTCGTTCCTCACCTCAGCCTTCGGAGAGGTGGTATCAAGACCTCCACGCTCTGAGTGCTTTGCCTTTACTTTTGCATATTGGATCTCTATTAGGTCTCCTTCAGGAGAATGGAATCTAACCCCACCAGCCTTATGTTAGGAAGAAATTCTTCCCCATGAAGGTGGTGAGAGACTGGCACAGGTTGCCCAGGGAGGTAGTGGAAGCCTCATCCCTGGAGGTTTTGAAGGCCAGGCTGGATGTGGCTGTGAGCAACTTGATGTAGTGTGAGGTGTCCCTGCCCAAGGCAGGGGCGTTGGAACTGGATGATCCTTGAGGCCCCTTCCAGTCCTAACAATTCTATGATTGATTCTATGGCCAGATAGTCTCCACAAGTTCCTGCAGTGGGAAGGCCTCTTTGGACCATGCTGCAGCTGGCGTGTTTCTTCTCAGCTTAGTTGCACAGATTGCTTGCAGATGCCAAGAACAGTGGGTGAATTCTCTTAAGGCCTACTGACCTAATATCTGGCTAAGGTAGCACCTACTTGTCACAGCTGACAGACTTATGTTTGACAAGGTACCATAAATATGCCTTACCATAGAACCATGGAATGGCTCAAGTTGGAAGGGATCTCAGAACTTATCTCCTCCAACCTCCCCACCATGGGCAGGGTCACCTTTCAACTAGACTCAGCTGCTTAAGGCCTCATCCAACCTGGCCTTTAACACTCCCAGGGAGGAGGCAGCCACAACCTCCCTGGGCAGCCTATTTCAGAGTCTCACTTTTGTACTGAGGAACTTCTTCTTAAAGTGAAGAACAACTTCTTCAGCAGTATTGATGCACAGGTGCCCTCCACTGACGCTCACCTGCACAAAGCTTTGCTTCAAATTACCAGGCAATCTTTTCTGCTAGGCTGGCAAGAAAGGCAAAGAGACAGAAAGAGAGGGAGTGTCATTACTGGGAGGAGCAAAAGCATTACGGTGATGGTGATCTAGATAGCAAAACATGTAGGTACTAGAAAAGTTCCAGCCAGTTGTTGTAGGACTAGACCACGACCTTAAAAACCCATGCTCCAGCCTGCTCTTTGGCATAGCCTTCTCGCATCTTCCTGGAGGAGCCTCATAAATATTTGTAACCCCTGTGGATCAGAAATTCTACCACTTCTTATCTTTCTGACATGAAATTGGATGGAGCTGAGTCTTGGTACAAAACACATGCAACGGACAGGCAGGAATCTCAAATGGGGACTGAGATGTTGGCTGTAGGAAGTCAATTGTATTAGAAAAGAGAAGCTCAGTCCCTGTTGGAAGAGGACAGGAGTAGGTAAGATGATGATGCCCTTTTGTCTTTCCTACTGTTGGCTGTTTGAGGGTTGTAATGGTCATGGCAGAGCTATGCTGGACATGTGGCTTAGTGGTCATGCTAGGAAGAAGAAAAAAAAACGTTAATCAGGAAGCAGAAAGTTGATTGCCTGGAGATCAGGTGGAGGACACTGTCCCCAGGGTCACCTTCCTGCAACTAGTTGACTAGAGCTCTCACACTCTTTGAAAGGTGCTGCAGGCCTTGCTTCAGGGACACTACACAGTTTGAGGAAGAAGCTTCAGAAGAACAACTTTGTGTTGCATATTTAAATGAGGAGAATTACAAAGCACCACTAATTACAACACAGAAGTCCAAAGCAAGGAAAATACGATCAGAGAGCATTGACTGGTAGTGTAGCAGTTTCTTTGAGTCTTAGAATGGCTCAGACTGGAAGGGATTCCAGAGATCACCTACTCCAACCTCCCCACCATGGGCAGGGACACCTCTCAACTGGTGTCTGGAGCTTGGAGCAGAGGAGCCTGAGGGGTGCCCTCATTCCTGCTGATAAAGATGTGCAGGGCAGTGTGGGGAGGATGGAACCAGGCTCTGCTCAGGGATGTCCCAGGACAGAACAAGAGGCAGTGGGGGCAAGCTGGAGCAGAGGAGGTGCCACAGGAACAGAAGGGAAAACTTTTTCCCTGTGAGAATGCCAGAGCCCTGGAGCACGCTGTCCAGAGAGGTTGTGGAGTCTCCTCTGGAGATTATCCAAACCTGCCTGGATGTGTTCCTGTGTGATCTGCCCTGGGTGCTGCTGCTCTGGCAGGGGGCTTGAACTGGATGCCTTCTGGAGTTCCCTTCCAACCCCTGACATTCTGTGATTCTGTGATTCTGTGCCTGTGTGTTCAGCCATGCTAAGCCACAGCACTTGGTCCCAGATCAGCAAAAGCCAGAGGTAGGAGCTGTGCAGGAAAAACAACCAGACAGCAAGAAACAGTTCGCGACTTGAGCTGAGATTGCTCAGCACCTGGAAGGTTTGAGCACTATGTGGGATGTGACAGCCTAAATCAGTGCACAAACTGGCTGTAGCTACACTAACTGTGGATGTAGGCCATTGGAAGAGGTTGCAGGGAGAATTAATTTGGCTGAATGTGTCTTTTTGTTTTTCCCCTACTCTCCTCCCAAGCTAGAGAATGAATTGCATAACGCCTTCTGTAGCTGAAGAGATGTCGATGGGCATTTAAAACCCTGACTGAGAGCAGCAGATTTTTCCAGCTCCAGAATCCCAATGGTGAACAGTTGCCTTTCTGAATTTTGAAAAATCAGCATGGCTGCATCCCCAGGGGAGACTCCACTAAAGCATTAATTAAAGTTAAGAGAGGGAGTTGTCTTTCTGTGAACTCTGCTGAGCTGGGTGGATTACCTATGAGAGCTGGCACTCAGAGGCCAGCTGTGTGAAGGAGCCCGTGGCAGGAGTACTGGTGTCTTATACAAACAACAGGAGCCAGGGCTGGAGATGCAAAGCCATAACTGTCAGATAGATTTCTTCCTCCTGAGGCTTCTGCTAAGTCAGCAGAAATCTGCTTCAGTTTGCTGTTGCAAGGCACTGCACTGTTAATTAAGACAGAAAAGACTCCGTCGTGCCTCCTATTGCTCTTACAGCTCTTTAGCCTCGTCCTGCAGGGAATACTGCTGGGGAGAAGAATATTTTAGGTCTTGCTTGGAGAAGCAAACATTTTTCTTTTTTTTTCTCCCTTTTTTTCCCCCCCTTTTTTTTTTATTCATCTAATGGCAGAGAAAAAGCAGAGCACTGAAAGGGGACGTGTACGAACATGAATAGTGAGGTGCAGGGATGGGAGAATGGCCTGGTGAGATTTCACTGTCCCAGCAGTCAGTAGAATCATGCAAAGTGGTGCTGCAGTTTTAATTCAGAGTTTGGGTTCCTGGCTTTATGGAGGTACTAGAGCTAGAACTGGGAAGGCATGGAGGTCTTTGTGGAGTTTTTCTGCCTGGGCAGAGGGGAAATGCAGATCTTTTTCAGGTCAGTGAGCTAAAATTCAGTAGTAAAATAGGTACCTGTTGGGAGTGCTCAGAACCCCACAGGTATCATTGCCTGCCTTCACATCTGCTTACTCCTTTTTGACTTTACTCACCAAGTACTATGGTAAGTAGGTTCTCCTCCCTCTCTATTCTGTCTTGGTGAGACCTCACCTGGAATATTGCATCCATTTTTGGCCTCCCCAGTTCAAGAGGAGCAGGGACCTGCTGGAGAGAGTCCAACAGAGAGCTGCCAAGAGGATTGAGGGACTGGAGCACTGCCCCATGAGGAGAGGCTGAGAGCCCTGGGGCTCTTTAGTCTACAGAAGAGAAGACTGAGAGGGGATTTAATAAATGTTTGCAAATATCTGAGGGCTGGGTGTCAAGAGGGAGGGCACAGGCTCTGCTCACTTGCACCGTGTGATAGGACAAGGGGTAATGGATAGAAACTCCAGCACAGGAGGTTCCACCTCAACAGGAGGAGGAACTTCTTCACTGTGAGGGTCCCAGAGGACTGGAACAAGCTGTCCAGAGAGGTTGTGGAGTCTCCTTCTCTGGAGACTTTCAAGTCCCATCTGGATGTGTTCCTGTGTGACCTGTGCTAGATTCTATGGTCCTGCTCTGGCAGCAGGGTTGGACTCAATGATCTCTGGAGGTCCCTTTCAACCCCTTACATCCTGTGATCCTGTGACTTTGATCCCTTTCCTCAGCAGAATCTCTGTTATGTCTAAGCCTGGGTTCTTGGTTGTTTTCTTGCTCCTTTAGAAGGGGCTGGTTTAACTCCACATTGAACAAGTTATCAGTGAGAAGGAAAGTGACATCATGAATCCTAGAATGGCTTAGGTTGGAAGGGACCTCAGAGCTCATCTCCTCCAACCTGCCCTCCCCACTACAGGCAGGGACACCTCTCAACTAGACTCAGCTGCTCAAGGCCTCATCCAGGTACTTGCCCTGGGTGCAGGGTGTTCTCCCATCTCAGGAGGTTGTTACTCTCCCTGCCTGTTTGTCTTGGCTGTGGTGCATGGTGTTGCCCCACATACGAACCCTGGGCTGCATAGCCACCATCGTTATTTTGAGGCTGAAGCCCTTCACCTCTATCTCCAACTCCTACAAGAGTGACAGAGGGGAGCAGGACCCCTGTGCAGAAGGGTCTGACAGTGAAATCTTGCACATCCATGCTGTCAGCCCAGTCATGGTGCCTCCTCCCAGCCTCCTGCTCATTGTTTCCCTCCTGATGGCCTCCCCCAGGGACTCTGGTGAGCAAGGGTGAGGGACTGCTCAGCTGCATGTGAGCAGTGGAGGATCTCAGACATAGTTCTGTTTGCCCACAGTCACCGGGCACTGCCAGGGCTGCAGCAATCTGAAGCATGGTTTTAAAGCTGTCTGTGGCACTCAGTGGTAGATCTGCACAGGCAGGCAGGGAAGATCAGAACCTCGTGTTAGCTACAGGGCAGCATGGGGCTGCCTGGGGAGGTGGTGGAGTCACCATCATTGGAGGTGTTCAGGAGGAGACTTGATAGGGTGCTTGGTGCCATGGGTTAGTTGTTTAGGTGGGTTGGATTGGTTGATGGGTTGGACATGATGATCTTGAAGGTCTCTTCCAACCTGGTTGTTGTTTATTGATTATTATTATTATTATGCAATTAGTATGTTAAGCAGAGCTGAGGGAGATGAAATCCAAAACTTGGTTGGCCTCCAAATTCTTTCAGATTCTCTCCAGAACCTCTCAGTAAACCTGGACTGAGCCTTGCCAGGTTGGTAATTTGGAAGAGGAACCATTGCAACCCCTCTGGTTTGTGCAGAGCTTTGTAAGCCCAAAGCTTGCCATGTTTGGCATTTGGGGAGGTTTGCTTTGGGTTGGGGTTTTTGGTTTGGGTTTGGTTGGTTGTGTGGGGTTGGTGGTGGTTGGGTTTTGGGGTTTTTTTTGGTCTTCTTTTTTTGTTTTTTTTTTTTTTTCACAGAAATCCAAAACACAATGTAGGCTCAGCAGGGAGGAACCAATACAAACCAAAAGTGCTGAGTTTTGCACAGCTCTAATTATAATCTCTTCACAGTCCTGGTTTTATTTATTATTGTTTGGCTGTGGTAGCAGCACGGGGCTCCAACGGGCTCCCAGGGCCACGCTGTGGTAGGTGTTGTAACGGCAGAAGGAGGCAAGAACCCTGGCCTGGAGAGTTTATAATCCAAATAAACAAAACAAGACAAAACAAAACAAAAAAGAAAGAGAGAAAGAAAGAAAGAGAGAGAGAAAGAATGAGAAAAAAAACAAAGAAAGAGAGAGAGAAAGAATGAGAGAAAAAAGAAAGAGAGAAAGCAAGAAAATGAGAGAAAGAAAGAATGAGAGAAAAAAGAGAGAAAGAAAGGGGAGAAAGAAAGAGAGAAAGAAAAAGGAAGGAAGGAAGGAAGGAAGGAAGGAAGGAAGGAAGGAAGGAAGGAAGGAAGGAAGGAAGGAAGGAAGGAAGGAAGGAAGGAAGGAAGGAAGGAAGGAAGGAAGGAAGGAAGGAAGGAAGGAAGGAAGGAAGGAAGGAAGGAAGGAAGGAAGGAAGGAAGGAAGGAAGGAAGGAAGGAAGGAAGGAAGGAAGGAAGGAAGGAAGGAAGGAAGGAAGGAAGGAAGGAAGGAAGGAAGGAAGGAAGGAAGGAAGGAAGGAAGGAAAACAAGATAAAGATTGAGGGAAAGCCCTAAAACACGTAAGTAAAGTGATTAGGGGGTGTTGGCAAGGCAGCTGCTTTTCTGAGTGTCTCTCTCACCCCCACAGAAAGTCAAATCTGCTCAACTCATAAACTCTTTAGGGTCAGGGCCATGTTCTTCCAAAGTGCAGCAGGAGGTGATGGGATGCAGGAAATGAATGCAGCAAACAAAAGTGCTGGGGGACTGCAGCAGGACTGGCAGCCCCACCAAACTAGAACCTAGATGATTTTTGAGGTCCCTTCCAACCCTAACAATTCTATGATGATTTTGCCTTGAGCATCCTGATCTAGTGGAACATGTCCCTGGGATTGGAATTGGATGATCTTTAATGTCCCTTCCAACTTAAACCATTCTAGGATTTCAGAAGGTGGGAGCAGGAAGTGGGTGATGGAGAGAGAGCAGCAAGGGAGGTGGAAGAGACAGACATCACTCCTTAGTTTGGTCAGGGCAGGAAACCTGCACCACAAGAGCCTGGGAGAAGTCACCAGCCTGCTCTGTGCTGCAGGTTCCTCCATGACTGAGCAGGGCTAAGAATATTTCCCTATCTGGCATAGTCCTTCCTCCATGTGAGCTGCGTGAGAGGCTCAGGTGAAAGGTGCTAGAGGAACCCAAAATCTGATTTTTTTTCATAGAGCTCTTCACAGATTCTTTTCACTGCCAAGTCATGGCTTAAAGCCAGGGATTTTAGAGATGCACAGGTCCCTCTCACCATATATATGAATACAGAAATATGTTTATGGAAGAGGCCAAGGGATAGTTTTTAGAAACCAAACTTTAAGTTAGATGTCCTAAATCTATTTGTGGGAGCTTAAATGAACAGCCAGGCCTGTTTTACCCAAACCAGTACCTGAAGGGAGCCTACAGGAAAGCTGGGGAGGGACTTTTGACAAGAGCTTGCAGTGCTGGGATGAGAGGGAATGGATTTGGGCTGTAAGAGGGGACACTGAGACTGGAGATTAGGAAGAAATTCTTGACAGTGAGGGTGGGGAGACACCGGAACAGGCTGCCCAGGGAGGCTGTGGATGTTCAAGGCCAGGTTAGATGGGACCTTGAGCGACCTGGTTCAGTGGAAGGTCTCCCTGCCCATGGCAGGGGCTCGGAACTAGGTAATCTTCAAGATTCAGTCTGGAGAAGAGAAGGCTCTGAGGTGACTTAATTGTGGCCTTCCAGTATCTGAAGGGGCCTACAAGAAAGCTGGGGAGGGACTTCTCAGGATATCAGGTAGTGATAGGACTAGGGGGAATGGAATGAAGCTGGAGGTAGGGAGATTCAGGCTGGATGTGAGGAGGAAGTTCTTCCCCATGAGAGTGGTGAAGCCCTGGAATGGGAAGTCAAAGCCAGGGACGGGAGGAAGAACTGCCCATTGTAAGTGCAGATCAGGTTCGTGATCATCTGAAGAACCTGAAAGTGTTCAAGTCCATGGGACCCGACGGGTTACACCCACGGGTACTGAGAGAACTGGCAGATGAGGTTGCTAAACCCCTCTCTATTATATTTCAAAAGTCCTGGCAGTCTGGTGAAGTCCCCACAGACTGGAAAAGGGGAAACATTGACCCCATCTTCAAAAAGGGCAAGAAGGAGGAACCAGGGAACTACAGGCCAGTCAGTCTCACCTCTGTGCCTGGAAAGATCATGGAACAGATCCTCCTGGAGTCACTACTCGCTCAAAAGAATAGTGAAGAGGTGATTGGGAACAGTCAGCATGGCTTTGCCAAGGGCAAATCCTGCCTGACCAACCTGGTGGCCTTCTATGAGCAGGTGACAAAATTAATAGATGAGGGGCAAGCAACTGATGTCGTTTACCTGGACCTGAGCAAAGCCTTTGACACTGTCCCACACCACATCCTGGTGTCCAAACTGGTGACACATGGGTTTGATTGGTGGACCACTAGATGGATAAGGAACTGGCTTGATGGCCGCACCCAAAGAGTGGCTGTCAATGGGTCCATGTCCCAGTGGAGGCCAGTGACAAGCAGAGTCCCTCAGGGATCAGTCCTGGGACCTGTCTTATTCAACATCTTTGTGGGTGCCATGGACAGTGGCATTGAGTGCACCCTCAGCAAGTTTGCTGATGACACCAAGCTGTGTGGTGCAGCAGACAGGCTGGAGGGAAGGGAGGCCATCCAGAGGGACCTTGACAGGCTGGAGAGGTGGGCACAGGCCAACCTCATGAAGTTCAATAAGAGCAAGTGCAGGGTCCTGCATCTGGGTCGAGGCAATCCCAGGCACAAATACAGGCTGGGCAGTGACTGGCTGGAGGATAGCCCTGAGGAGAGAGACTTGGGGGTGCTGGTGGACAAAAAGCTCAACATGAGCTCTCAGTGTGCACTTGCAGCCCGCAAAGCCAATCAGATCCTGGGCTGCATCAGGAGAAGTGTGGCTAGCAGGTCAAGGGAGGTGATCCTCCCCCTCTACTCAGCCCTGGTGAGACCCCACCTGGAGTACTGTGTCCAGTTCTGGAGCCCCTATTACAAGAGGGATGTGGAGGTGCTGGAACGTGTCCAGAGAAGGGCCACGAGGATGATCAGAGGGCTGGAGCACCTCTCCTATGAGGACAGACTGAAGGAGTTGGGGCTGTACAGTCTGCAGAAGAGAAGGCTCTGAGGTGACCTAATTGTGGCCTTCCAGTATCTGAAGGGGGCCTACAGGAAGGCTGGGGAAGGACTTCTCAGGATCTCAGGTAGTGATAGGACTAGGGGGAATGGAATGAAGCTGGAGGTGGGGAGATTCAGGCTGGATCTGAGGAGGAGGTTCTTCACCATGAGAGTGGTGAAACCCTGGAATGGGTTGTCCAGGGAGGTGGTCGAGGCCCCGTCCCTGGGGGTGTTTAAGAGCAGGCTGGATGAGGCTCTGTCCAGCCTGATCTAGTGTGGGGTGTCCCTGCCCATGGCAGGGGGGTTGGAACTGGATGATCCTTGTGGTCCCTTCCAACCCTGAATGAAACTATGAAACTATGAAACTCTGACTGATACTATGATACTATACTATGATCCCTTACAACCCATTCTGTGATTGTATGATTTCAAATCAGGGCACTGACTTCTTTGAAACTGGCTTCATGAGTCTAGCTCCAAGTTCTTATTTGAAAATATTTGACCACAAGCTGGCTGGAAACTTCATCTCTTAACAGAAGTTTGTAATCTCTACTTCGGATTTTTTTTCTTCTTTTCTTCTTTTCCTCTAGAATTTAGGTGAAGGTTTGGAGCAGTTCTTTTCCCCCCAATTATTCACCATTCTGCAGCTATTAATTAAAACACAGCTCTCTGAAGCTATTTCTCACAACGGGGAAGATTTCTATCTTGAAGCTGAAGCCTGTTTTCTCACAGCCTCTATTTTTCAGGCTGTGTAAACATCCCAGTTTGTTATTGCAGCAATCAGCAGCACGAGCTCTCAGAGCTCCTTGCCAGCCTTGTCATAGTTATTGTTTGTTAAGCCCCAGTTCCTGAAGCAAAAATGATCAGATGAGAACCTTGGCTTGCAGTTAAAGAGATGTAGCTCTGTGCTGGGCCACAGGGTGGGTGAGAGAAAGGGGAAAGCATGAGCAGAATGTCTGGTCAAGGGGCCAGACATCAGTCAAAAAAGGAAACCTCCACATGGATGATGATGATGATTATTATTATTTTTCAAACCTCCCCCTCATAATTTGGAAGGGGGGAGGAGGGTCTGACTCATGGCTTTTGCCTGCCAAGACAAGGCCATGGCAGGGGTTACTCACGGCTCTAGAGCTGCCTGGAGGTTTCTCACCCTCCACGTGTTCCTTGTCACTGGGTGTTGGGGTCCTGCCACTTGCATTTTAATTTAATTTCATTTATTTTTCTTTTCCTTTAGAGCAACTTTCCTGAGGCATTCATGTATGAAAACATCCTCTGCAAGAAATTACATGGACTTGGCAAAGAGAGACAGCAGCCCAGTCCTGGCCCTTCCAAATGTGACAGAATCCCTTTGCTGTTCACAAATAAAAAGAGAAGAAACCAGAACTGTTAAGAAGTCTCAGCTGCCAAGCAGCCAGCAAGGCCATCACAAGGTAAAGCAAATGTAAACAGTCTGTCATTACATGCATTTTTTGAAAGCCCTGTTTCCTTAGCAGTTAGATGAGTCTGCTCTCATCCAGAGGGACCTGGACAGGCTGGAGAGCTGGGCTGAGGAGAAACTCACGAGGTTCAATACGGCAAAGTACAAGGTCCTGCTCCTAGGTTGGGGCAAGTTTAGATACCAACACAGGCTGGGGGAGGATGAGATTGAGAGCAGCTCTGCAGAAATGGACTTGGGGGTGCTGGTGGGTGAGAAGCTGGACAGGAGCTAGCTGTGTGAGCTTGCAGTCCAGAAGGTCAATGGCAGCCGGGGCTGCATCAAAAGCAGCATGGCCAGAGATGGAGAGAGGGGATCCTGCCCCTCTGCTCTGGCAAGGCCTCATCTGCAGTGCTCTGTCCAGCTCTGGAACCCTCAGCACAGGAAGTACATGGACTTGATGGAGAAGATCCAGAGGAGGCCACAAAAATGATCAGGGTTTGGAGCAGCTCTGCTATGAGGACAGCCTGAGGGAGCTGGGGTTGTTCAGCCTGGAGAAGAGAAGACTCCAGGGGGACATTAGAGCTACCTCCTAATAGCTGAAGAGATCCTCCAGAAAGGCTGCAGAGAGACTTCTCCTGAGGGTGTCTAGAGAAAGGACAAGGGGGAATGGTTTGAAGCTGAGGGAGGAAGAAGTTCTTCAGTCCCAGGGTGGTGAGACTCTGGAACAGGCTGCCCACAGAGGCTGTGGCTGCCTCCTGCCTGGTGGTGTAGAGGGCCAGGTTGGATGAGGCCTTGACCAGCTGAGTGTAGTTGAGAGGTGTGCTTGGGCATGGTGGAGGGGTTGGAGGAGATGATCTCTGAGGTCCCTTCCAACCTGAGCCATTCTGGGATTCTTTGTTTCCCATGCTTGTGGAGCCACAGGTGACCAAGCAGGGACGAAGGCTGATACAGGCAGTGCTTCTCTGAACAAGTCCTTGTCCCTGTGCATGAGTCAGGCCTGGGATGTCCACAGCTGGTGAAACCAGCCTGTGCCAAAGGTCTTCTCTCTGCCATGTCTCAGCTTGTGTCAGCTGTTAGGCAAGGCCCACCATGGTCTTCTCAAGCTTGAAAATGTAAGGCTGAGGTGACCTCCAGCCAAATCATTACACGCCCTGTGCTGATGTCCAGAGAGATGTATGAAGGTAAACAGCCTGACCCAACTGGGTATTCACTGAAAGGAAGGATACACTTGATCTTTCTGGTTTATTACTCCTTTACAGAGAGATGAAGGAGAAAAGGCAAGCAGCTCACAGCAGCTTGGCAAATACCTCAGGGCAGTGCTCAGGGCTGTGGATGTGCCTTCAAAGCAAAGTTCATCACACAACTGTGCCGTTAAACTTGAGCACCGCTGAAGACTTTGGAGGCTTCAGCTCAAGACAAACTCTGCTCAGGCAGCTGTGCAGGTGAAAATGGAACTGTCTGCGCTGTGCTTGTGCCATTTGTATCAGGAATGGTGTGCTTGTGCCATTTGATTTCGTCTCTGCCCTTCTCAAGAGGACTCTTGTGCCAGCAAACAGAGCTTCAGTTTTCTTGCTGGTGCTCCTGATGCCAGTGATCCTCCACTCCCAAGCACAGCAGAGCTCAGGGTAAGTCATAGGGTCCATTTGTTTACCTTGCCTGTGGCAAGAGCTGGGTTCATCAGGTCAGTTGCAGTAGCTGCTAAAAGGACTTCATTTTTCCCCCTCCCGGTGTCATATGGCTTTTGCCAGTTGTTTTCTTTGTTTTCCTTTTCCCTTCTCCCTCAAATCAGAGAGTAATCATGGGCTGTTCAAAACATAATGCAATAAACAACATTTTTATCCATCAGGCTCATCCCGCAAATGGATTCATTTGCATTTCCAGCCCTTTCAAGTGAAGAGAAGCCATACAGATCTGATGGGTTATGGATCACATCATCCAAAACTGATTCCAGCACTACTCCTTCATAGAAAAGGGAAAAAAGGAGGTGGGCATCCTGGGGTGATAGCAAAAATGGGAGATTTTTAACTAAAAGAAATTATTTGTTTAGTTTCAAAGCCTCTGGGCTTATCCACACTGGTCAGCTGTGAATTGCTGCCTTGTTGCTGGTTCTAGCCAGGCTGATTTGCTATTGCTGCTTCAACTGATGGGTTTGGGCTACTCTTATTATTCTCCCAGACAAGGGACCAGGAAGCCTGCAAATAAGTGTGCTGTCTGCTGCCATCAGCTGATTTACTTCACATGCCTAAAATGGAGCAGTTCTACTTCTTGGGGTTGTGTGCTTAGGGAAAGGTGAGAGGGGCAACAGCATCCTGGGGTGCACCAAGGAAACCGCGTCCAGCAGGGCTAAGGAGGTTCTCCTGCCCCTCTGCTCTGGAGTGCTGTGTCCAGTTTGGGGCTCCCCAGTTCAAGAGAGACAGAGACCTGCTGGAGAGAGTCCAAGGGAGGCCATGAGGATGACTGGGGGATTTGAACATCTCTGCTGTGATGAGAGACTGAGAGCCCTCTGGCTGTTGAGTCTGGAGAGAAGGCTGAGAGGGCATCTGGTTGATGTCTGTAAATATCTGGGGGGTGGGTGTCAGGATGAAGGTGCCAGGCTCTTTTCAGTGGTGCCCAATGATAGGACAAGGAACAACAGGCACAAGCTGACACACAGAATGTTCCATCTCAACACCAGGAGACACTTCTGTATGGTGAGGATGCCAGAGCCCTGGAGCAGGTTGCTCAGAGAGGTTGTGGAGTCTCCTTCTCTGGAGACTTTCAAAACTCACTTGGATGCGTTCCTGTGTGATCTACTCTGGGTGATCTTGCTCTGGCAGGGGGGGTGGACTGGATGATCTCTGGAAGTCCCTTCCAACCCCTAACACTTTGTGATTCTGTGGTTCATGAAAATCAGAGCAGTAAAATACTCTTTTTGTCTACAGCCAGCACATCTTATACATTACTCACGAGAACTAGTCCTGTACACAGGAATGAGTTAATGCTGAGGTAACTCTCTCAATAATTTGCCATTAGCCATGGTTATTGATTCTGCTGCCTGGCCTTAGGTGAAATTACAAAGCAAAAAAACAACACAGTGGCAATAGCAACAAAGCACAGTGATTTCTGGCAGCCTCTGCAAGCTCCTTCAATGCAGGAAGCAATAGATTACAAACAAGTTTTATTTTAATCCCTGCAGGACATATTGTGAGAGTCCAAGACCTGTTTTTCTCAAAGCCCTCTAGAGAGAGAGAAAAAAAAGAGTTCTTGAGATCCCAATACAATCTCAAAGAGATCAGCCACTAAAGAAAAACTATCTGTTCCTGGCAGGACATCAGAACATTTCCCACAAGTTTTCTGATCATCAAAGAAAAAAGGTTTTGTTGGATTCAGGACTTTTCAGTGCCAGGAGGTGTTCCTGATTGTAAGCCTCCTGGTGTTTTCAAGTTGGCCAGCTGAAGGACTGGTGAGGGAACAGAAATGGTCCTTACTATGTGAAATGTGTCCTCTCTGGGCTACTTGATGCATAAACTCAGAAACACAGCATTATTGAGGCTGGAAAAGGCCTCTGAGATCATCAAGTCAAGCCTTTGAGCTAAAACCATGACATCAGCTAAACCATGCCACCAAGTGCCACATCCAATCCCCTCCTAAAGACCTCTAGTGATGGTGACCTCCAGTGACCCCAGTGCCCAATCAGCCTTTCTGTGAGGAAGTGCTTCCTAATATTCAACCTAAACCTCTCCTGGTACAGCTTCCTACTATGCCCTCTTCTGTCACAAGTTTCCTGGGAGAAGAGCCTGACCCCCACCTGACTACAACTTTCTTTCAGGTAGTTGTAGAGAATGATGAGGTCCCCTCCAAATCTCTTCTTCTCCAGGCTGAACACCCCCAGCTCCCTCAGCCTTTCCTCATCAGACTTTCCCTCCAGCCCCCTCCCCAGTCTGGTTGCCCTCCTCTGGACCTGCTCCACCACCTCATATCCTTCCTGAAGTGAGGGGCCCAGAGCTGCACACAGTGCTCAAGGTGAGGCCTCACCAGTGCTGAGTACAGGGCAGAATTCCATCCCTACTGCTGCTGGCCACACTATTCCTGATCCAGGCTGGGATGCCCTTGGCCTTCCACGCCCCCTGGGCATGCTGCTGGCTCATGTTCAGCTGCTGTTAACCTGCACTGCCAGGTCCCTCTCTGCCAGGCTGCTCTCCATCTTTCTGATCTTTCTCTCTGATCTTTCTGTGAGCAAAATACTTGGTGTGCCCAGTGCAGGCACACAGAAGCTTCATAGAATCCTAGAATGGATTGGAAGGGACCTCAGAGCTCATCTCCTTCAACCTCCCCACCACAGGCAGGGACACCTCTCAGCTGGACTCTGCTAGTCGAGGCCTCAAGCTTCTATTTGCACATACCATCATACACCCAAAAAGAGAGCATAAAGAGATTTCCTGTGAGTCCATTAATTGCTGCTGTGCTCACCATGAACACATGGCAATGGTTCATCTTCACACTTTTTAAGGGAGGGAAATAAATTTGTCCTTGGAATGGGCTGCCCAGAGAGGTGGTGGAGTCACCGTCACTGGATGTGTTTAAGAGGAGACTGGATAGGGTGCTTAGTGCCATGGTTTAGTTGATTAGATGGTGTTGGTTGATAGGTTGGACTTGATGGTCTTGAAGGTCTTTCCCAACCTGTTTAATTCTATATTCTGTAATGAGAGATTCAGTGGCAGAGAGAGAGTTTGAGGCTTAACTCTGTAGGGATCTAGAAGCCAGGATTATAATCTTTGGTTTCTAATCCCATACAGCAGAGACAAAGGCAGGTAAAAAAGCCCTGCACTGTTACTAGTGAAGCCTCTGAAACATTAGTGACATCACTTGGTGCCTCTAAATTTGTAGCTGTCCTAGAAAGCACCCTGGCTGGAAATGCATCACTGAGAAAAACACCAGTGTGGTGAGGAAAACAGTGGTCCAAGGGCTGGAGCACCTCTGCTATGAGGACAGGCTGAGGGAACTGGGCTTGTTCAGCCTGCAGAAGAGAAGAATCCAGGGAGACCTTAGAACTGCCTTCCAGTACCTGAAGGGATCCTACAGGAAGGCTGCAGAGAGAGATTTCCTGAGGGTGTCTATAGACAAGTCAAGAGGGAATGGTTTGAGGCTGAGGTAGAGCAGGGTTAGACTGCATCTGAGGAAGAAATTCTTCAGTTATGAGGGCGGTGAGACTCTGGAACAGGCTGCCCAGGGAAGCTGTGGCTGCCTCCTGCCTGGGGGTGTTGGAGGCCAGGTTGGATGATGCCTTGAGCAACTGAGTCTGTTTGAGATGTGCCCCTGCTCATGAGTGGTTGCAGTAGACAATCTCTGAGGCCCCTTCCAACCTGGGTCATTTTAGCATTCTGTGAACTGTTTGTGCCTGTAGTTCTAGGACATGAGAAACTAAGGAAGCCAGCTCTCCTGTGCCACTGATAGCTGTATCTGTTCTCCCCTCTGTTCCCATCTCTTATACCCCTTGCTCTACCATGTGCTGGCCAACTACAAAGGGCTGATTGAACAGCAGTGGCTGAGGGACAGCTGCAGGAGAGCAGTTCTGCTCTGCTCCCTGTGCTGAGTCACCAGCAGTGAGGGACAAATGTGAAACTCCATCATGTGTGCTAGGAGCTGGGCTTCCAAGCTGTGTGGGGAGTCAAAGGAAAGAGACCAAAAGCAGGAAGGAGACTTTGGGCTCTAAATCAAACCTTTATGTGGAAGGTCAGCTGCAAATGCTTCAGATCTCCTGGACAGTCATGAGGTCAATCTGTGGCTGGGAAACCATCAGCCACAGCCAGGGCTGTGCAGGAGGGCTGGAGAGGGCTCTCTGCTGAGGAGCACTCCTGTCTGAGGGAAGCAGAGTGTCCCTGGCAGGCATTGGGACAGATCTTCCTTGAAGTCAGCTTAGGCTTTACCTCAGATGGTGCTGTAGGGCCATGTCCCTCTTCACACACAGCCTTGCCATGTAAGCTGAGGCACTCTGTGGCCCACATAGGTTGGCATGTGTCTGCTTCTCTGAGATGACCAAAATGGTCACTTGAACACTGAAAATGTCCTGGTCAGGAAGGGTGTAGATCCTTCCTATGAGCACCTCTCCTATGAGGACAGACTGAGAGAGTTGGGGCTGTTCAGTCTGGAGAAGAGAAGACTCCAAAGGAGACCTAATTTTGGTCTTCCAGTGTCTGAAGTGGGCTACAAGAAAGCTGGGGAGGGACTTTTTAGGATGTCAGGTAGTGCTAGGACTAGAGGAGGAATGGAACATAACTAGAAATGGGTAGATTGAGATTGGATGTTAGGAAGAAGTTGTTCCCCATGAGGGTGGTGAGACACTGGCACAGGTTGCCCAGGGAGGTGGTGGAAGCCTCATCCCTGGAGGATTTGAAGGGCAGGCTGGATGTGGCTGTGAGCAACCTGCTGTAGTGTGAGGTGTCCCTGACCATGGCAGGGGGGTTAGAAGTGGATGATCCTTGAGGTCCCTTCCAAACCTAACAATTCTGTGATTCTATGATTCTCACAACCTCTCCCTCTCTCTGACCCTCCCACAAGCCATGAAGGGAGCACCTGGGCTCCCAGCAGCATGCAGCAAAGGCTGTCTTGGCACCGCTCATGAAACACCAAATGCAGGCTGAATCTTGCACAAGACTTTGCAGAGCTCCTGGACTGACCTTAACACCCAGGCTGACTGCAGCACACTCCCTGCTGTTGCAGGGTGAATGTTGCCTTTCTGTCTGATCCCCACAGACCTTAGTCCCGGTCCTTGTCCCTCCTGAGCTGGAAGTGCTGATGATAGCTGGCTGTTTGGACTCCTGCACTGCTTTAGCTGGGCATGAGCAAAAACCAGCACAGATGCATGGGCCAAGCCCATGGGAGGGGCTCCCCAGTGCCACTGGCCCAGTCACCCAGAAGGACTCACAGCTGCTCACAGAATACAGAATCAACCAGGTTGGAAAAGACCTTTGAGATCCTCAAGTCCAACCTATCACCCAGCATCATCTAATCAACTAAACCAAGGCACTAAGTGCCTCATCCAGGCTCTTCTTAAACACTTCCAGTGATGGTGACTCCACCAGCTCCCCAGGCAGCCCATTCCAATGTCCAATCTCGCTTTCTGTGAAGAATTTCTTCCTAACATCCAGCCCAAACCTCCCCTGGCACAGCTTGTGTCCTCTTGTTCTGGTGCTGGTTGCCTGGGAGAAGAGACCAACCCCCACCTGGCTACAACCTCCCTTCAGGTAGTTGTAGAGAGCAATAAGGTCTCCCCTGAGCCTCCTCTTCTCCAGGCTAAACACCCCCACTTCCCTCAGCCTCTCCTCACAGGGCTGTGCTCCAGACCCCTTCCCAGCTTTGTTGCCCTTCTCTGGACACCTTCCATCGTCTCAACATCTTTCTTGAATTGGGGGGCCCAGAACTGGACACAGTACTCACGGTGTGGCCTAACCAGTGCTGAGTATAAGGTAGAATGACTTCCTTGTTCCTGCTGGCCACTCTATTCCTGATGCAGGCCAGGATGCCATTTGCCTTCTTGGCTGCCTGGGCACACTGCAGGCTCATGTTCAGCCTACCATCAACCAGCACCCCCAGGTCCCTCTCTGCCTGGTTGCTCTTCAGTCACTCTGACCCCAGCCTGTAGCACTGCATGGGGTTGCTGTGGCCAATGTGCAGAACCTGGCACTTGGTGCACTCTGGGCTTCCCAGCCACCCGCTGGTACAGCCTGCCTCAAAAAATGTCCCAAAGTCCTGGAGATTCCAACATTCAAACCCTGGCACTTCACAGTCATGTACCTATAAATGTTATGGGCTGCAGCTCACCTCACTTCAGGAGAGAGGAGACTTCAGCAAAGGCCTGCTCTTGGCAACAGGCAAGGCTTGCTTGAAACACTGCCAGCAATTGGATGAGTGATTATTTTTGCAAAGCTCCTCCACCATGGCTGCTCTGTCATCCTCTGAAGAGCAAATGCCTCTGTCATCTGTCAGAAAGAGTGCTGCCATTTTTGCTGCAGCAGGAGGAAGCCCATGCTGTTTCAGATAGGAGCCAGAGTTTGGCAGCAGATCTGTGTGAGCTGGGAGTGTAATAAATAAATAAACAAATACAAATCCCTAGGTGGAAATGTGCCAGGAGGAAAAGTTACACAGCACTGAGAAAGTGGTGGGGCACAGCACACGGAAGCAAGCAGGCAAAGCCCTTCTCAGCTGTCTGCCCTTATGAGAGGAAGGGAAAGGTGGATGATCTGCTCTGCCCTGTTGAGGCTGTATTTGGAATATTGTGTCCAGTTCTGGGCCCTTCAGGTCAAAAAAGACCTCAGGAAACTGCTTGAGAGAGTCCAGCACAGAGCCACAAAGCTGCTGGAGGCAGTGGAACATCTCCCTGTGAGGACAGGCTCAGGAAGCTGGGGCTCTTGAGCTTGGAGCAGAGGAGCCTCCTTCCTGGTGATAAAGATGTGCAGGGGAGTGTGGGGAGGATGGAGCCAGGCTCTGCTCAGGGATGTCCAAGGACAGGACAAGGGACAGTGGGGGCAAGTTGGAGGTGCCACAAGAACAGAAGGGAAAATGTTTCCCTGTGAGGGTGCCAGAGCCCAGGAACAAGCTGCCCAGGGAGCTTGTGGAGTCTCCTTCTCTGGGAGACATTGCAAACCCACCTGGATGTGTTCCTGTGTGACCTGCCCTGGGTGACTGTGCTGTGGCAGGGGGCTTAGACTGGATGCTCTCTGGAGGTCCCTTCCAACCCCTGACATTCTGTAAGTTTGTGACTCTGTGATGTGCTGGGAGGTTAGCTTGCTTGGAATGACAGCCAGCTCCCAGTGGTTCCTTCTCTTAGGCAGGGCAGGGAGTTTTGTAAAAGACAAGAAGCAAATTCCAGCTTCCAGAGTAGAGCATGCAGGCTGCTGTAAATGCTGCCCCTCAAACCTGATTCTAGCTCTAGTTCACCCTCATTCAGTCAACCTGCATTCCTCAGGACCAAATTCCTGGGAAAGCAGCAAACACCAGGGAGAAATTCTGCCAGTGATTTTCACCAAGCCATTTCCTATGCAAATAAAGCATTTGCAAGGTTCTTAATGAGATTCTATTTTGCTGCCCAATTAATTTTTTTTCACATACATCAGTAATTTGAAATGGTAAATTACCCAGCCCTGGCTGTGTGGTACTGGAATAACAGAAGGTTTAAGAGTGTTTCTGTAAATGGTTGTGGCTGTAAATGATCAGGGGGTTTGAGCAGCTCTGCTACAAGGACAGGCTGAGGGAGCTGGGGCTGTTCAGCCTGGAGAAGAGAAGGCTCCAGGGACACCTAATAGCAGCCTGCCAGTACCTGAAGGGGGCTACAAGAAGGCTGCAGAGGGACTGTTTGCAAAGGCCTGCATGGACAGGATGAGGAGCAATGTTTTGAAATGAGGGAAGAGGAGATTTAGATTGGATGTAAGGAACAAGTTCTGCACCAGGAGGGTGTTGGAACACTGCAACAGGTTGCCCAAGGAGCTGGTTGAGGCTCCATCCCTGGAGATTTTCAAGGTGAGGCTGGACAAAGCTCTGAGCAACCTGCTCTTGTGGAGGATGTTCTTGCTGACTGCAGGGGGTTGGACTGGAAGACCTTAGGAGGTCCTTTCCAACCCAAACCATTCTATGATTCTATATAACTCTATGTCTATATCTATACCTATATACACACAGCTATATGCTTACACATATAAACACACACACACTTACATATATTATCCTATGAGGACAGACTGATAGTGTTGGGGCTGTTCAGTCTGGAGAAGAGAAGGCTCTGAGGAGACCTTATTGTGGTCTTCCAGTATCTGAAGGGGGCTACAAGAAAGCTGGGGAGGGACTTTTTAGGGTGTCAGGGAGTGATAGGACTGGGGGGAATGGAACAAAGCTAGAAATGGGTAGATTCAGATTGGATGTCAGGAAGAAGTTCTTCCCCATGAGGGTGGTGAGAGCCTGGCACAGGTTGCCCAGGGAGGTAGTGGAAGCCTCATCCCTGGAGATTTTGAAGGCCAGGCTGGATGTGGCTGAGAGAAACCTGCTGTAGTGTGAGGTGTCCCTGCCCATGGCAGGAGGGTTGGAACTGGATGATCCTTGAGGTTCCTTCCAACCCTGACAATTCTGTGATTCTGTGTATTTCCTGGTTTAACAATGTAATGAGCTGCAGTTATTACACTTCTGTTCACATTTAAAATTACATTTGTATTTGCCCAGCAACATTTGAGTAGGGATTAATCCTCCCCCATCCCAGACCTGCCTTCTGTGTAACAGCAATAATGTTAATAATTCAGTTCAGACAAATACAATCCAAATGATACTGGAGTCAGGTGGGGAAACAAAATAAAGGAAAAAACCAAAACAAAAAGCAAAAGAAAGCTCTCCCCAGCCTGCCCCCTGCCCTGCCCTTGGACAGAACACAGTGTTTCGTGCTCCACTCAGTGGGGCTGGCTGCAGTGCTGGCAGTGGCTTTGTGTGCAGGTACCGCGACCTGCTGCTGCTAAACACTTTAAGGGAGCCCTCAGCCATCTGGGGGATAAAAATTCCCTGGGAAGAGTGGATGGAGACCTCTCCTGGGTTCAGCCCAGGGGGCCAGCTCTGCCCCTGGCTGGTTGTGGTGCTGTGTGTCAGTGCATGCTGGGGGGTGTGGGGGGGCGTGGGGTGTGCATTACCAGGGAAGTATTGAACACAAGAGAGAGAAAAAAGAAAAGGGAACATTTCCAGGGAGCACAGAGAATCCGGTGCAAGAGTTGCTAGAGCAGTGTGCATATGCTCTAGAGGAATCCCTTTCAGTTCCTCTTTTCTTCAGCTGTATTTAAAAGGAGTTTGAAGGCTGGTTTAATTAGGAAAACCAGCTCTCTAGACACCAAACAAAACGGCAGCCTAGCCTAAGTTGGCAGCAGGACAGATGCATATTTTGCGCCCTTCTCCATGCCAATCGGCTGTAGCTCATCCAGGACGTCAATCCAAGCTGGTTGTCTGAAATCCAAGTTTAGTGGCCTGAAAATATCCCAGCCCAGCTTTGTTTCATGTGGTAAACAGCTTGCTCAGGCTATTTCTTCCAACGCTCAAAACAAAAATCAACCCCCCTAAAAACCCCAAGCTACTACATGTTATGGCAACAGCCTCTCTCTCTCTCTCTGCACTTCACCCCACTGCAGGTTTTCCCTGCTTTTTTGTTTCTCTTCTCTCTACACCCTGACCACAAAACGCTGGCAAACACCCTGCTTTTGTACAGCTAGGCCTGATCCTGCCAGGCACTGAGCTCTGCTTTATGGCTTCAGAATTAGGACTGACCAAAAATGGTGGGGGGTGAGGGGCGGTGATCAGCACTTGGTCGTTCTGCCAACTCACGGAATCACAGAAGCAACCAGGTTGGAAAATACCTCAGAGATCATCAAGTCCAACCTATCACCTAACACCTCCTGACAACTAAACCATGGCTCCAAGTGCCACATCCAAGCCCTTTTTGAACACCTCCAGGGATGGGATGGGGACTCCACCACCTCCCTGGGCAGCACATTCCAATGGCCAATTACTCCTTCTGGGAAGAACTTTCTCCTCACCTCGACCCTAAACTTCCCCTGGCACAGCTTGAGACTGTGTACTCTTGTTCTGTCACTGCTTGCCTGGAAGAAGAGACCAACCCACAGCTGTCTACAACCTCCCTTCAGGTAGTTGTAGAGAGCAATAAGGTCTCCCCCAAGCCTCCTCTTCTCCAGGCTAAAAAACCCCAGCTCCCTCAGCCTCTCCTCTCAGGGCTTCTGCTTGAGACCTCTTACCAGCTTTGTTTCCATTCTCTGGACATGTTCAAGTATCTCAGGCTCAACTCCTGGGAGTTGCCTGCCCATCAGCTAAAGCAGAGAGCAGCCACCTGTGGCAGCAGGCAGGGCTCGGGGTGGTAGCTTTGAAAAGCCTGGGTCTGCTCGGGGCTTTCTGGAGCCTGGTGACTTCTGGAGGTTTGGTGTGTTCTCCCCCCCGTAAGGTTTTGCAGGACATAAAGCAACAATAGCAAGCACTATCAGAGAGGGTGTATTGTGATTTACCATGGATGCAAAATCTCCCCCTCCTCCCCTGCCTTCCCTTTCCCTCTCTCCTCCATTTTAGGCCAAATAAAGGGGCCCAGGCTCCCTGGGCAGCCAGCAGGATCAGGGCTGCCAAAAGAAAACAAACCCTAGGCGGGGAGGCTGCCCACAAAGCAGGGCTTAGTCAGGATTGTGGGGATGAGAAAAAACAAACAGGCTCCCTGCCTGTGCCAGTGTTGGGATATGGTTTCCTCCATAATTACATCCAAGCAAGGACTCATCTCTGCTGCTTCCCTACTGGCTGCTTTCTCTTGAAGGAAATTGAACATCTCTGCAAACCTGAAACCCACTTGCCAGCTTCCTAAGCAGAAACAACAGCACAGGGTATAGCTTCAACTTGCTGGAGATGATTAATGAGGCAGTGAAGCTAGTTTCCACCTTTCCTAGTAGCTTTGCAGCTGGCCCAGTGTTTACCACTGTAGTTAAGCGTTAGTGGAGGATTAAAAACAATATTTAAAAAGCTAGAGGGGAGGCAAAAGGGATGAAATAGAGAAGCTTGGGGAAAAGTGGGTTAACTGTGCCATGCAATCAGGGAGTGGGTTGGGTTGGAAGGGACCTCCAAAAGTCACAGAATCAGCCAGATTGGAAGAGACCTCCAACCTATCACTGAACCCTATCTAATCAACCTGACCGTGGCACTAAGTGCCTCATCCAGTCTCTTCTTAAACACCTCCAGCGGCGTGGACCCCACCCCCTCCCTGGGCAGCGCATTCCAATCGGCACTCTCTCTTTCTGTGAAGAACTTCTTTCCTCTAGTCCAGGCCCTCTGCAGTGAGCAAGGGGCATCCTCCACTAGAGCAGGAACTTCCCATCTGTCACTTTTCTTCCCCCACCTTCCCTGTGAGCAGTTATATGGCGTTTAGACAAGGCAAGAGCACGCTGCTTGTCATGATCATCCTGCTGGGCTTTACCCAGGCCCTTCACACAGCGCAAGTGCTGGGCAAATATTAACTTTGACTCATCCGAACCTTTGGTTTAAAACAAAGAAGGCTGGGAGGTGTGGGGAAGCAAATACTGGGCAAAAGGACTCAGGGCCAGCTACTGTCACCCTGTCAGAGAGCCTGACTGCATGAAAGGATGCCACGGACTGCAGAGGTGACTTCAACTGTGCAAATGACACTGCAGAGTCCTAAGCACTCTGCTGCTGGGGGGCTCTTTGCCCCGGAGCAATCCCCAGCTTTGCAGTTCTGCTTAGAGGCTGTAAGAGCAGGAACTGAGAGCCTCTGTCCATCTCAGGCTGCACTAGCTGGGGTTTTCTGAATATGTCTCTCCTCTTCCAAACTGCAAGGCAGGAAGGTGCTGGGGGTGTGACATCTACCTAAGGGCAGTGTTTCTGTTAAACTTGGGAGGGATTGGTTAAATCTGAACTACAAGCAATGGTTGGGATGGAGAGGCACAGGCACAGCACCTTCCCCTTCCCTTAAAATGACTCTTTTCTAAGACTCTGGTTACTCATCCTGCTTCTGCACCACAGCTGAGAGAGGGAAGTGCAGAGCAGGAGGGGAAGGAAACCCAGGTGGCTCCTGGAGGCACAGTCACAAAGGTGCTGAAGGCAGTGGAACATATCCCTGCTGAGGTCTCTTGAGCTTGGAGCAGAGGAGCCTGAGGGGTGCCCTCATTCCTGGTGATAAAGATGTGCAGGGCAGTGTGGGGAGGATGGAGCCAGGCTCTGCTCAGGGATGTCCCAGGACAGGACAAGGGGCACTGGGGGCAAGCTGGAGCAGAGGAGGTGCCACAGGAACAGAAGGGAAAACTTTTTCCCTGTGAGGATGCCAGAGCCCTAGAGCAGGCTGCCCAGAGAGGCTGTGGAGTCTCTTTGTCTGGAGATTTTCCAAACCCACCTGGATGTGTTCCTGTGTGACCTGCCCTGGGTGACTGTGCTGTGGCAGAGGCATTGGACTGGATGATCACTGGAGGTCCATTCCAACCCCTACCATTATGTGATTAAGGGATACCAGGGGACCTGCCAAACCCAGCATCCCACAGAGCTTGGGGCAGAGCAGGAAGGGTTAATCCTGAGCAAGCACCACTTTCCCTTTCCCTTTCCCCCAGCATAAAATCCCTCACATTTCCTGCAAGGGGATGATGGCTTTTCAGTGCTCTGAACAACTCTTCCAGTGTCTCAGGGCTGGGAGACTTGGGAAGCAGGTGTTTTCTCATCACAAAAAAAAACCAAACACCACTCTCAGTATGTCCTGTCTTCCAGCCTCAACAGTTAGTTTGCACAGTGTCTGGCCTTCTGCTTAGAGAAGTAGCTTCCCCTCGACCCTGGAGGTGTCCAAGAAATGTGTGGCCATGGTACTTTGGGATGTGGTTTAATGGCCACGGTAGTGCTGGGTTAATGGTTGGACTGGATGATCTGGGAGGGCTTTTCCAGTCCAAACAGCTCTGTGGTGATTCTGTGGGTTCTCATGCAGCTGAGATGGCTGCAGTGAAGGAACATGCAGATTCTCTGGGTGTCCCTGCCAACCAGCCAGGATGGGGTTAGGCTTCTAAATGGCATCTGCCTGTGTGCAGGCAGTTATCAGGAAGTGCACAATCACCATGTATCACAGTGTCACAGTACATCAGAGGTTGGAAGGAACCTCCAGAGATCATCCAGTCTAACAGCTGTGGTTTAGTAACAGGGCACTGTTTGGCAGTCTCACATCACTAAATCTTTGAGGACCAAATGAATTCCTTACCTAACTGAGTGGAAATTAAGGGATTGATTGATTGATACTGATGATGTTGTTCTGTCCAACTGTTTGGTTTTTGCAAGGACAGCAAAATGTGTCATGGTTGTCACAGTACCTTAGGGTTTGAAAGGGATCTCAAGAGATCATTCAGTCCAACGCCTCTGCCAGAGCAGGATCACCCAGGGTAGTCTGCACAGGAATGCATCCAGGTGGGTTTGGAAAGTCTCCAGAGAAGGAGACTCCACAACCTCTCTGGGCAGCCTGCTCCAGGGCTCTGTCACACTCATTGCAAAGAAGTTTCTTCTCATGTTGAGATGAAATCGTCTATGTTCAAGCTTGTACCTCTTGTTCCTTGTCTTATCACTGTGCACCACCAAAAAGAGCTTGGCCCCCTCCACTTGACACCCAGCCCTCAGATATTGATAGATATTAATCAGATCCCTTTTCAGCCTTCTCTTCTCAAGACTAAACAGCCCCAGGGCTCTCAGTCTCTCTTCATAGGGGAGATGCTCAAATCACCTAATCATCCTCATGGCTCTCCCTTGGATTCTTCCCAGCAGGTCTCTGTCCCTCTTGAACTGGGGAACCCATAACTGGACACAGTATTCCAGGTGTGGTCTCAGCAGGGCAGAGTAGAGGGGAAGAAGAACCTCCCTAGCCCTGCTGGCCACACTTTGCTTGCTGCACCCCAGGATCCCATTGGCTCTCTTGGCCACAAGGGCACATTGCTGTCCCATGCAGAACTTGCTGTCCATCAACTCTCCAAGCTCTTTCTCTGTGGAGCTGCTCTCCAGCAGGGCAGCCCCTAACCTGTATTCGTGCCTGTTGTTACTCCTCCCCAGATGCAGGACCCTGCACTTGTCCTTATTGAACTTCGTGAGGTTTGCCTGCACCCAGCTCTCAACCTGTCCGGATCTCATTGGATGGCAGCACAGCCTGACAGGTGTCAGCCACCCCTCCAGTTTTGTATCATCAGTGAAATTGCTGAGGCTACTCTCAATCCTCTCTTCCAGGTCATCAATGAAGATATTGAACAACACTAGACCCACTACTATTCCCTGTGGAACACCACTGGCCACAGGCCTCCAAGCTAACTCTGTGTCACTGGTGACAACCCTCTGAACTCTGTTGTTGAGGCAGTTTGCAGTCCACCTCGGAGACCAACCATCTGTGCCACATTTCATGAGCTTTTCTATTAGGATGTTATGAGAAACAGTATCATGGCTGGACAGAGAAAATGGTTGGGCCAGTGGAGTTTTTATCTGTGAAGCCAGGGCAGTTATGCTGCCTTTTGAAACTCACAAGCAGGTGATTCCTTTTATGCTTTCCCGTGAAACAAGCAGCTGCGTCTAATAATTGAAGAAGCACCAGGAGGAGGGAGAGGAGAAGCAGAGAAGCAGGAGGAAGTGTTGTTTGTTTCTGATGTCTCTTCAGGGGACTTGGTGCTGTTTCACTGGAGCTGGAACTGCTGGCATGGAATCTGTCTCAACAAGGTAGGCAGCTTTGGTTTGGGGGGCCAGTGCTTGTCAGAAGATGGGTGGTGGTGGGAGTGTGTCCCATGAGGGACTGTGGGGCCCTCAGAGCTCCGGGATCAGATCCATCTCTGACACAGGGACTACTCAGTACTGGTGGCTTTGATGCTGATGTCTGCCTTAGAGTCCAGGGCTCTCACTGGAACTGTTTGATAAAAGTAATGTTTGCCTCTTTGTTTTCTGCTGTCTAAGACTCAGGGAGGCTATGGCTGCCTCATTCCTAGGGGTGCTGAAGGCCAGGTTGGATGGGACCTTGAGCAGCTAAGTGTAGTTGAGAGGTGATGGGGAGGTTGGAGGGGATGAGCTCTGAGGTCCCTTCTTGGCCCTTCTAGGATTCTGTGACTTGCACTGATCCAGGGTCAGAAAGTTAAAAATAAATTAAAAGGATTAATTTGTTAAATCAACATACAGAACAGGCTGGGGAAAACATGGCCGAAGCAACCTGCTGGCCTGCTGCAGAAACCCATCTGTATTCACCAAGAGGCACAGCCACCCAGAGAGCAGAGAGGCTGCTCAGGGGAGCCTTTGCCAGCAATACCTGGCAAGGTTTTCTTTCTGTCCAGATGCTGTCCTTCCACAAAAGCTGGTCCCCTTCTCTGCTCTCAAGTTTTCCCCCAGGCTTCAAGTCTTAACACCTCTACCTGTAGCTTGGCTTCCTTCCTAGAAGGAGCAGGCTGCTGGGGAAGGGGCTGCACAGTGGCCACACCTTGGCTCAGCACAGGGAGCAAACCTTTCCAAGCCCACATGCTGGGGTCGGGGGGGGGGGACTGGCATTTGTCATTATACAGGAGAGGGATTGTGTGAAGATGGTGGGCAAGCTCAGCTGTCCCCTCCCTTTGCAGGGCAGACAATGAGAACTCTGTGCTGGGAGTGAATAAACAGTTTGCTGTCACTGAAACCACACCAGTCAGTGCGCAACCCAAATGTTAACAGTTTTTCATTAAGGTCTCTCAAACCGTGAAGGGTTTCAGCTCCTGGTTTAGGAGCACTCAGGCCATAGAGCTTTTAGACTTTTCTCTGCACTCATATGGACAAAGAAGGGGCTTCTTGTTTGGAAAGAAAGCTGAGACTGCTGCACAACAGTTTTCCCCCCAGGAGCTTGGGCCCTAGCCCCCACCTCCAGCCCCATTCCACCCAGAACCTCCCAGGCTTGCAGTTAAGTCTGTTGGCAATGTAACTGTGATGGTTGGCAACCCAGTGTCACTGGAGGAGCTTCCACTCCTGTAACTGAAGGATTTGGGCTCCCTCTCTGTTTCACATCTGAACTGATGCAGGGAGCATCAAGTTTCTCCTTTGTACAATAATTTGTGCTGCAATCTCAGTTGGGGACTGGAAATGTCTTTTCTGGTCTGAGTTGTGAAGTGTTCAAAGTCTGACACATCCCATGCTAGAGGCAGCCACATTTCAGCAGTGGGAGAAGTGATTTTCCTATTGCTCTGGCATAGGTCTTGTCAACTGAACTTCTGTAACGTTTCTCTTTGTGATCCATGGGAGTTTTGACCTCTTGGAGCCTGCAATACAGGGCCACCAGTTGGTAAAACACTGAAAGAGTGGCTGAGAGGAATGCTAGAAGGAGGGTTGGTCATCACAGATGACTTTGTTTTGTCCTTAAGTTTGAGTTTCCCTTGAGCTAATCAAAGCTGACTTCTGCAGCTCACACTTGAGTAGTTATCAAAATAACTTGTGCTTGAGGCAAGACAACTCCTTCATGCCACTGATGTGTATGGTTGAGACAATTGCCTGTGCAAATGGTTATTCCATGATGACTGTCTTCATAGAACCACAGAATGGCTCAGGTTGGAAGGGACCTCAGAGCTCATCCACTCCAGCCTCCTCACCAGGGGCAGGGACACCTCTCAACTACACTCAGCTGCTCAAGGCTCATCCAACCTGGCCTTCAACACCTCCAGGCAGGAGGCAGCCACAGCCTCCCTGGGCAGCCTGTTCCAGAGTCTCACCACCCTCACACTGAAGAACTTCTTCCTCAGATCCAGTCTAACCCTGCTCTCCCTCAGCTTCAAACCATTGCCCCTTGTCCTGTCTCTAGACACCCTCAGGAAAAGTCCGTCTGCAGCCTTCCTGGAGGATCCCTTCAGGGATTGGAAGGCAGCTCTAAGGTCCCCTCAGTGTCTTCTCTTCTCCAGGCTGAACAAGCCCAGCTCCCTCAGCCTGTCCTCATAGCAGAGGTGCTCCAGCCCTTGCATTATCTTTGTGGCCTCCTCTGGACTCACTCCAACAGCTCTGTGTCCTTCTGCTGGGAACCCCAGACTTGGAGGCAGGATTGGAGGTGGGGTATGAGCAGAGCGGAGTCAAGGGGCAGAATCCCCTCTCTTGCCCTGCTGCCCACACTCCTCTGGCTGCAGCCCAGCACACAGCTGCCTTCTGGGCTGCTTGAGGGCACTGCTGGATCCTGGGGAGCTTCTCAGCAGCCAACACCCCCAAGTGTCTTTCTTCAGAGCTGCTCTCAGCCTGGATTTGTGCCTGGGCTTGGCCCAGCTGCAGGGTCTTGTGTAATCAATAATGACTTTGCCTGCTAATTAGGTGTGCCACTGAGTGCAATGTAGTATCAGATCCTTTCCAGGGCTGAAGCTAACATTCAGCATACAAACTTTAGAAACCAACTTTGGCAGCTCTTTGCCCCCTGCACCTGTGGACTCATTTCTGCTTGCCACCTTATGGGCTTATGTAGCTGTCTCTGTGGTTACACAGGACACTGGTAGAGGAAACTGAGTCAGAAAATAGTTATTTTTTTTCAGCAGGAGCAATTCTCTGACCAAGCTCACTGCTCAGTCCCATCAACAGCTGTGCTGGCACAGTGCAGAAGATGGTGCAAGGGTGGGACAAGGTTCCTGAGGCTTCCTCTTCTGCTGCCTAGGGAAAATGCAGCCTGAGCTGCTGCTTGGATGTTGCCATGTTTTATTCCTGCTGGTCTGTTTGCAGGGTCTTTTCTGAGGAAAGATCTCACTCCCCATGACTTAACAGAGTCTCAGAAGCAGGCACTGACATACTTAGACATATCTGAGGGCTGCAGCTCAGGCAGTCTTCAGGATCATGGCCTATTTGGGACCCTCAGCAGTGGCAGAAGGGAGGTGAAGATCCCATGGCAGCCCATGTTCTCTGGCTCTCGCTAGCCCAATGATGTCATTCAGGACAGGTTGTCCTGGGGTGGTATCCCAGCTGTGGTGTGAGATGTGCTAGACAACCTTGCAAGGTCTCCTGGCCAAACCATTTAGTTTCAGTGAGCTCTTACACTCTGCTTTGTCCCTTCTCTTATACAATTCCAGTGAGAAGCTGAGGGATTTTTTTCTACTGGTATAATAATACTAAAGCCAAACCCCAGAGGAAATTAAACCACAAACAACTATATTCAAAAAAACAAAGGGTCTGGCTGGTGCCCAAGGAAACAAGGAAATTTAAAGATAAAGCAGAGTGTCCTTGTTTCACCCTGTTGTGCCTGGGGATGGCTGGAGCTTCCGAAGCAGGCAAGCCACCACATGCCCTGCTCTGCCAGGGAGTGGCCAGCGAAGGGGATGAGCCCTCCCAGCAGACAGAGCTGGACTTTCTCCCTGGCTCCTTAATGGAAAAGTCATGTGGCAACATCCAAACCCAGACACTGAAATCTAAAAGTCCTCCTAGCCATATGTGGGGCTGGAATGGATTAGGGCCGAATGAAGCCCTGACTCACTGACAGGGTGAAGGCTTGAAGGGGATGAACTTGCCTTGAACTCACTGATGGGTGCCCAGATCCCAGAAACTTCTGCCTGGCCAAGGAGAGGGAGCAGCAACCAATCAACCAATGCCAGGGGGTGATGGTTGTGCTCTGCAAAGGGTGCACTATGGGTCTAAAAGTCAATGTTTTAAAATCATGAGGCTCTGGAGAACCTTCAGCTTTGATACCTTATCAAGTCAGAGGGAGGGGAATAGAGAGTGGCAATGCCAGAGCTGTCCAGAGGTTTCTCATCCTGTGGTACCACCACAGCTCACACTAGTGCTTGGCCTGGCCTGGCCTCCCAGGCTAAAGCAAGGGCTGATGGCAGGAACACCTACCCAAGCCAACAGAGTACTGGAATATTCCATCCAGTTTTGGGCTTCCCAGTTCAAGAGGAACAGGGATCTGCTGGAGAGAGTCCAACAGAGGGCTATCAGGATGACTGAGGGACTGGAGCACTGCCTGGTGAAGAGAGGCTGAGAGACCTGGGGCTGCTTAGCCTGGAGAAGACTGAGAGGAGATTTAATAAATGTTTATAAATATATGAGAGGATATTTAACAAATGTTTACAAATATCTGAGGGTTGGGTGTGAAGAGGGAGGGGACAGGCTCTGCTCTGTTGCATCCTGTGACAGGACAAGGGGCATTGGATAGAAACTCCAGCACAGGAGGTTCTACCTCAATGTGAGGAGGAGCTTCTTGCTCAGAGGAATCCTTATTGCTCTCTACAACTACCTGAAGGGAGGTTGTAGCCAGGTGGGGGTTGGTCTCTTCTCCCAGGTAACCAGCACCAGTACAAGAGGACACAGTCTCAAGCTGCACCAGGGCAGGTTTAGGCTGGAGGTTAGGAAGAAGTTCTTCCCAGAAAAAGTAATTGGCCATTGGAATGGGCTGCCCAGGGAGGTGGTGGAGTCATCATCACTGGAGGTTTTTAAGGAGAGACTGGAAGAGGCACTTGGTGCCATGGTTTAGTTGATTAGATAGTGTTGGCTGATAGGTTGGATTTGAGGATCTCTGAGGTCTTTTCCAACCTGGTTAATTCTATTCTAATTCTTCACTGTGAGGGTTCCAGAGCACTGGAACAGGCTGCCCAGAGAGGTTGTGGAGTCTCCTTCTCTGGAGACTTTCAAGCCCCATCTGGATGCATTCCTGTGTGACCTGTGCTAGATTCTATGGCCCTGCTCTGGCAGAGGGGTTGGACTTGATGATCTCCTGAGGTGTCTTGCAATGCCTGACATCCTGTGAGTTGCCTCTGCTTGTGGTACTTTGAAGGCAGGCAGGGCAGACAGGGGGAGGCTTAGCAAGGAAACAATGCCCAAATACAGCAATCCACTTTGCATGGCTGTTTGTTAAGCAAATGCTCACTTTGCTCAGGGGATCTGCTACTTTGGTTATGGCAAGGCTTGGCAGAATGGTCTCTGCTTGCAGGCCATGTTAATGGCCCCTCTCAACCCTGTGATGTCTTGGAGGAGCAAGTTTGCCCATATGAATTTGTATCCTTCTGTGGTACTGGTTTTGCTACTAGCACAGGCCTTGAGAGGAGCCAACTCTTATTGTTTCCATCTGTAACTCATTGTTAATTTAACCAAATCTATTTTATTTATTCCTGAATACTTTGAATATCAAAGGCTTTCCTCTGTCTTCCTTCTAAGCCTGCTTGGCCCTGGTGAATGCTGTGCTCTCACTCACAGTGACATCTGACGGCCTAGGCAGTGGCATGATTGTGAAGATGTGCCAGACCGTGGGCAAGCAACATCCCAACCCCTCATCCATGACACCTGCATCCCTGAGAGCCCTCCTTGCAGATGCATGTCCCAGTACAGAGTAGAGGGAGCTGGGGTTGTTCAGCCTGGAGAAGAGAAGACTCCAGGGGGACCTTAGAGCTACCTTCCAATTGCTGAAGGGATCCTCCAGGAAGGCTTTTTCCTGAGGGTGTCTAGAGACAGGGTAAGGGGGAATGGTATGAAGCTGAGGGAGAGCAGGGTTAGACTGCACCTGAGGAAGAAGTTCTTCAGTGTGAGGGTGGTGAGACTCTGGAACAGGCTGCCCAGGGAGGCTGTGGCTGCCTCCTGCCTGGAGGTGTTGAAGGCCAGGTTGGATGAGGCGTTGAGCAGCTGAGTCTAGCGGAGAGGTGTCCCTGCCTGTGGTGGGGAGGTTGGAGGAGATGAGCTCTGAGGTGCCTTTCAGCCGGAGCCATTCTAGGATTCTATGAAATCCTATTACACAAACACCTACATGGGTTTCTCCTTTTCTCACTGTCACATGAATTTAGACTCTACTAATTCCCCTGTAATCACTTGGACCCCATCAATATTTGCTACCTTGAAGTGAGAGGCAAGCAATAGAGTCCCTGAGAGACCAATCCTCTCCAACCTCCTCTGTCTTAAACACAGCAATCCTTTCCTAATGTTCAGGACATTTTTTGCTGTCTTCTCTTCTGGACACACCCTTTTCTACTCCAGGAATCGGAGATGGATTCAGGTCTCAGAGTAGCCTTGATTTATAACCACATTTCTCTCACACAGTTGGGTGCAAAGGCTGCCATTTCCTTGCAGCCCCACTTGGCACAGACAGATGCCCTGAAATCTCTAGGTTTTGGGTCAGTTTTTCAGGGCAGCTGGGGACCTAGAGGCCAGCTCTGAGAGGGCATTCATGGCTTTGAAAAATAGCAAGCTCTCCTCCAAGGTTGCCAGCCAAGAGCTACTGGGGAACCTTGCCTTTCAAGTGTGGTGGGAACAAGGGGAGCTGAACTGGGCCTCCCATGTGCCAGCTGACAACCTTCATTTCAGGCCTGCTGATTATTCTGAGGGGGGTGGTCTGGCTTTCTTTGAGATACCACAGTTCAAAAAGTGTCTCAGTTTCCACTCAACCTCCTATACTCATTTAGGTTGAGAAAGCAAACAAACAAAAAACCACAATCCAGTCTGGGAGGATGGGAAAGCTCTTCTTCACCCATCTTCTTCTGTTTTCTCCTGGATGTCAGTAGTGGTTTTCAAGCTTATCTAGATTGTCCCCAGTGGAAGTGGAGGCTCCTGCACAGTGAGGTCATTAGAGCAGTTTGCTTTTCTCACTTATCAGTTGTTGAGCCTTCAGAAGTTGTACACAGACTTCCCTAGGCTGGTTGCTGTTGAAGAAAAGGGATAACTTCTCATATCCAGCATGAGGACTCCTATGTTCAGCTCCTCCAGAGGGACTCTCTTGCTGTGCTCTTCAATTTCTGTGCAATGTTATTGGCAGCTATTTAAAATACAGCTTTCCTGGTTTGGGCCTTAATGAATCAGGGCATCTACCACTCCCAGGAGAATCTGTAGCACTACTGAAGACACTCATTATCTGAGATGCTGATGTCCACACTCCCACTGATTCTTACTATCTGCTAAATAAGACCATCTTCTCTGTTCATTCCTAATCCTATGATTAAACAGAAGAGCAGTGCTGCCCAAACTGTTTGGCAGCTGGGCTCCACTACAGTTTTCAGTGGTCAGGTCATAGTGCAGGAAGCTGTTAGAGAATCACAGAATCCTGGAATGGCTCAGGCTGGAAGGGACATCAGGGCTCATCTCCTCCAACCTCCCCACCATGCCCAGGGACATCTCTCAGCTGATCAAGGCCCCATCCAATCTGGCCTTCAACACCGCCAGGCAGGAGGCAGCCACAGCCTCCCTGGGCAGCCAGTTCCAGAGTCTCACCGCCCTCGCACTGAAGAACTTCTTCCTCAGATCCAGCCTAACCCTGCTCTTCCTCAGCTTCAAACCATTCCCCCTTGTCCTGTCTCTAGACACCCTCAGGAAAAGTCCCTCTGCAGCCTTCCTGGAGGATCCCTTCAGATACTGGAAGGCAGCTCTAAGGTCCCCTCAAAGTCTTCTCTTCTGCAGGCTGAACAAGCCCAGCTCCCTCAGCCTGTCCTCACAGCAGAGGCGCTCCAGCCCTTGCATTATCTTTGTGTCCTCCTCTGGACTCACTCCACCAGCTCTGTGTCTTTCTTCTGCTGGGGACCCCAGACCTGGAGCCAGGATTGGAGGTGGGGTCTGAGCAGAGCAGAGTCAAGGGTCAGAATCCCCTCTCTTGCCCTGCTGCCCAGCACACAGCTGCCTTCTGGGCTGCCTGAGAGCACTGCTGGCTCCTAGGGAGCTTCTCAGTAACCAACACCCCCCAGTCTCTCTCTTCAGAGCTGCTCTCAACCCCTTATGTACCCAGCCTGGATTTGTGGCTGCTGGTGAATCTGAACTGGATAGTTCAGACTAGTTAGACTGAACTGAACAGTCATAATGGTGCTAAAAAGTGCTTCCTGTTGAAGGCAGCTGTGCTTGGTGCCCATCTTCGCTAGCCAGTTTGCAGTGTGGACTGTCTCAAAGCCAACCTCTTTCAGGCTCAGCCTATGCATGGCAGCTGGAGTGGAGTTCTCAGTGCAGGTGACTCACCAGGAGTGTGCACAAATATGTGCTTTGCATCTCTGCAAACCATCCTGGGTGGCTTGCTAGTGAGCCAGTCTGCCAGGCAGCACAAAATCATAGAATTATTAGGGTTGGGAGGGACCTCAAGGATCATCTAGTTCCAACCCTAGTGCCATTGGCAGGGTACACCTCACACTGCATCAGGTTGCTCACAGCCACATCCAACTTGGCCTTCAAAACCTCCTGGGATGAGGCTCCTAGCACCTCCCTGGGCAACCTGTTTCAGTGTCTTACTAACCTCATGGTGAAGAATCGTAACTGTGCCCCACAAAGAGAGCAATTTAGCAGGATGGGATCTTCTAATCTGCTCTACCCTGGCAGGAACACCCCTGTCATAGGCACAGCTCCAGTCTGTGACCTTTCTGCTTTAAACCAGGGCTCCAAGCTGTTTCCTTCTGGGCTGTGACTCACTGCATGCAGTGTCCAAGTGCCTCTGCCACCGGGTGGTGACTGCCTGCTTGGGACAGGATTAGGCAGCCACAGGTGGCACCACCTGCTGTGAAACTGTCCTGCTTGGGCTTGCTCTGCTCATGACTCCTAGGCATGGCAGAGCCTGTTCAGTTGCCGCAGGCGAAGTGGCCTAAGGGGACAATGGGCTGCTTGTAGTTTTTTCAACAGTATCGTTTGACTTTGGGCATGGACTGGCATTTGGCACAGCAAGCTGGGCTGGGTGCAAGTGCTGTGAGCAGTTGTCTGTTGCCTCTACAGAAAGGTGGCAGGAGAGAGTTACAGGTTTCTGTTGCTCTGTCCCATGAAGTGCAGCTCTTCATGCAGTGATGAGAACTGACTACAAGCTGTCACAGCTGCTACAGGTCACTGCTGGATGCTGACAGCTTCTCTTTGTTGCTGCCCTTTTCTACTTGTGCTTCCCACTCGTTTGGATGAAGGACTTCCCAGTACCACAGTATATTAGAGGTTGGAAGGGATCTCAAGAGGTCATCCAGTCCAACCCCCCCTGACAAAGCAGGATCACCCAGGGCAGTCTGCACAGGAATGCATCCAGGTGAGTTTGGAAAGTCTCCAGAGAAGGAGACTCCACAACCTCTCTGGGCAGCCTGCTCCAGAGTCTCACCACTCTGGCACTGAAGAACTTCTTCCTCAGATCCATTCTGTGACACAGCAGATTCACTTCACTGTGAAGAAGTTTCTCCTCATGTTGAGGTGAAGTCTTCTACGTTCAAGCTTGTACCTCTTGTTCCTTGTCTTATCACTGTGCACCACCAAAAAGAGCTTGCCCCCCTCCACTTGACACCCACCCCTCAGATATTGATAGACATTGAGCAGATCCCCTCTCAGCCTTCTCCAGACTAAACAGCCCCAGGGCTCTCAGTCTCTCTTCACAGGAGAGATGCTCAAGTCCCCTAATCATCCTCATGGCTCTCCCTTGGACTCTCTCCAGCAGGTCTTTGTGCCTCTTGAACTGGAGAGCCCAACACTGGACACAGTGTTCCAGGTGTGGTCTCAGCAGGGTATAGTAGAGGGGAAGAAGAGCCTCCCTAGCCCTGCTGGCCACACTTTGCTTGCTGCACCCCAGGATCCCATTGGCTCTTGGCCACAAGGGCACATTGCTGTTCCATGCAGAACTTGCTGTCCACCACTACTTCAAGGTCTTTCTTCGTGGAGCTGCTTTCCAGCAGGGCAACTGTACTTGAGTATGCTGCCTGCAGAAGAGTCTAGCACCTCACTAGCATCTTTGTTCTACACACACACTAAATATGCTGCTTTGCTCCACTTGCCTGCAGTCAAAGGATTGAATCTAGTGAAGCTATCTATTGGCAGTGTCACCAAGACCTGCTGTCATTGATTACCACAAGTCCTGGGGTCATTTTGAGCAATGAAAGTGGATGTGGAGTCCAGCACTCCCAGGCTACATTTCCAGAATCTACAGCTCTCTACATAGAATCACTTGGTTTGGAAAGGGTTTAATATCTTTGAGACCAACCATAGCTTCACATCTCTGCACACAACTGGTAGACCCTGTCCCTAAGCACCTCAGCCAAACATGTTTTAAATACCTCCAGGGAAGGTGATTTCACCACTGCCCTGGGCAGCCTGTTCCAGTGCCCAGTGACCCTTTTGCTGAAGATATTTTTCCTAACATCCAATCTAACCCTCCCCGGCACAATTTTAGCCATTTCCTCTTGTTCTATCACTTGACACTAGTGAGAAGAGACTGGCATCCACCTCACTCAAATCTTGTTTCAGGTCTCCCCTCAGCTTCCTCTTCTCCAGGCTGAACAACCTCAGCACCCTTGTGTGGATCCGTCCTGCCCCATTGACTTGTGTGTGTCAGAGCAGCTCCCTAACCATTTCTTCTTCAATCATGGGAGTTTGGTTCTGCTCCCCAGCTCCTCCTCCTGGCACAGGGGGCTGGGTGCCCAGGGCACAGCTGATACTACAATTAAAAACCAAGGTGAAAAAGCTGTTAAGAAGCTGATACTTTGCCATTATAGTTTCTCTGCACCCAGGAAATGAGAAGACTGTAAGGGGATGGACGCGATGATCTTGAAGGTCTCTTCCAACCTGATTTGGTTTATTCTAAATAAAGGGATTTAATAAATGGTTATAAATATCTGAGGGCTGGGTGGGGACAGGTTCTGCTCACTTGCACCCTGTGATAAGACAAGGGGTAATAGAAACTACAGCACAGGAGGTTCCACCTCAACATGGGGAGGGTCACACAGCACTGGAGCAGGCTCCCCAGAAAAGTTGTGTGAGTCTCCTTCTCTGGAGACTTTCAAGACCTATCTGGATGCATTCCTGTGTGACCTGTGCTAGATTCTATGGCCCTGCTCTGGCAGGGGGAGGGGGATTGGACTTGAAGGTCTCTGGAGGTGCCTTCCAACCCTTAACATCCTGTGGTCCTTTCATTGTTGATCTATTTATAGAAACCTTTGGTATTCTCTCACAGAATTGGCCAAATTTTAAAGTTGGGCTTTTAGCCCTTCTCATTTTTCTCCCTGCATGATCTCCCTCTTTATGCTCTTTGTGCTCCCACGCTGCCTGCCCCTCCTCCTTCCAAAGCCCATGGATTTTCCTCTTTCTCTGGTGATCCAGCCCAAGTTCTGTGTTCAGCCAGGCTGCTTTTCTTCCCCTCTGGCTTATCTTCCAACGCATGGGGATGGCCTGTTCTTGTCCCTCCAGGACTTCCTTCTTGAAGACTGTCCAACCTTCCTGGGCTCATTAGCATCTTCTGTGATCTTCTTTCATTAGCATCTTCTGTGATCACAGAATTACAGAATTGTTTTGGTTGGAAAAGGCCTTTGAGATGATGGATAGGAACTGCTTACAGCATTTATAGAACATGAATCCCACGTGGAGGCTAAGCCAACACCTCAAAAGCTTCATTGCAAAGCTCGCCTATATATCCACCTTCTTCCCTGGAGTCCCTCAAAGTATGGATCATAGGATGTTAGGGGCTGGAAGGGACCTCTGGAGATGTTCCAACCCCCCTGCCAGAGCAGGACCACAGAATGTAGCACAGGTCACACAGGAACACAGCCAGATGGGTCTTGAAAGTCTCCAGAGAAGGAGACTCCACAACCTCTCTGGGCAGCCTGTTCCAGTGGTCTGTGACCCTTACAGTGAAGAAGTTCCTCCCCATGTTGAAGTGGAACCTCCTGTGCTGTAGGACTTTTCTTGAGGGTCTCTAGAGACAGGACAATGGGGAATGATTTGAAGTTGAGGGAGAGCAGGGTTAGGCTGGGTCTGAGGATGAAGTTCTTCAGTACCAGGGTGGTGAGACTCTGGAACTGGCTGCCCAGGGAGGCTGTGGCTGCCTCCTGCCTGAGGGTGTTGAAGGCCAGGTTGGATGAGGCTTTGATCAGCTGAGTGTAGTTGAGAGGTGTCCTTGGGCATGGTGGGGAGGTTGGAGGAGATGATCTCTGAGGTCCCTTCCAGCCTGAGCCATTTCAGGATTCTATGACCAGTATGAGAATTTGTAAATCTCAGCAGAAGGACCTGAAATACTTCAATCAAGGGCTGCAAATCTTGTCCCTGTTTGCATTAATTTGCACTGGGCACTTCTGAGTAATCTGCAGAATCAGCAGTGAGCTGAACAAGGCTGCTTGGTATGACAGCATGGAAAGGTTAAGGTGGTGGCTACAGAAATGGCAGTTCTTCTACAGCCTGGGACTGCTTGTCTGCCAGGTAGCTGGAGGCTGTAGGCCAACAGTTTTGTTTATTGTTCTTCAGAAGAGACAAATGTCTCTCCCACTAGTGGTTGAGGGGAGTTTTGTTTAATATCCAGACATTTGGTAGCACACAACATAAAGTGCTATTCAGAACAGGCTCTTTTCAAGCAAGAGATAAAGTAAATGCCAAGCCAAAGATGCTGCAGGGATGCAGACATCTCTAGATCAGAAAGGGAGAACGGGCCCAGAGGCAAGGCAATCTGTCTCCTCTACCCACCACATGACATCCAGGGAAGTCAATGAATCTCAGCATTTTAATGTCACCAGGTTGTCAGGTTTTCAGCATTTGCTGCAGATTGTGCTCTCAGGGAATGAAGAAAACTGAACAAGAGTCCCACAGGAGGAAGCTATCTCTGAACTCAGGCAAATGAGTCTGCGAAGTATATCCTAATGTCCTTGTGTTCAGAGATGGACTTGCAGGGAGCACAGCAGTTGCAGGCAGTATAACCAACTCCATGGAATCAAGAGGTGGGGTTTTGGTGAAATGTGTTTGTTCTCAGTTTGCTCATCTGAAATCAAACTGATCCCAAGTTCAAGACTCTCAAGAGTCCCAGAATGGCTCAGGCTGGAGGAGACCTCAGAACTCATCTCCTCCAACCTCCCCACCATGCCCAGGGACACCTCTCAACTACACCCAGCTGCTCAAGGCCTTATTCAACCTGGCCTTCAACACCCCCAGGCAGGAGGCAGCCACAACCTCCCTGGGCAGCCTATTCCAGAGTCTCACCACTCTGGCACTGAAGAACTTCTTCCTCAGATCCATTCTGTGACACAGCAGATTTAATGGCACAGAAATGCTGCATAGGTTTGGAAGTGCTCCTGGCAGAGTGATCTTGTTTTATTAATGCCCAGAGTTAAAAATAAAAGCTTCCTTGGATGCCTACCCATTTTGTTCTGAAGGGCTTCATCAGGGATTCCCATTTCATTGGAAATGCCTGCACAGTAGCTCCTGGATTTCAGGAAGAAGGTCATTGAGACCAACCATTAACCCTTCTCTAGCAAGTCCACCACTAAGCCACAGGGCCAAGCAACCCATCTACACAGCTTTAAAACACACCCAGCCATGGTGCCTCCACCAAGCCAGCCTGTCCTGATGCCTGACAAGCCCCTCCTCAGGGGAGACCTTATTGCCCTCTACAACTACCTGAAGGGAGGTTGTAGCCAGGTGGAGGTTGGTCTCTTCTCCCAGGCAACCAGCACCAGAACAAGAGGACACAATCTCAAGCTGTGCCAGGGGAGGTTTTAGCTGGAGGTTAGGAGGAAGTCCTACACAGAGAGTGATTGCCCATTGGAATGGGCTGCCTGGGGAGGTGGTGGAGTCACCATCATTGGAGGTGTTCAGGAGGAAACTTGATGGGGTGCTTGGTTGCATGGTTTAGTTGATTGGGTGGTGTTGGATGATAGGTTGGACACGATGATCTTGGTCTCTTCCAACCTGGTTTATTCTATCCTGTTTCAGTGAAAACTGTGTTCATATTGTCCAGCCTAAACCTCCCCTGGTGCAGCTTGAGGGCATTCCCTCTTGTTTGTCCCCCAGTTATTTGGGAGAATAGATCAACACCCACCTCACAACAGCCTCCCTTCAGGTCCTAGTGAGGATCATAGGATGTTGGGGGTTGGGAGGTACACCAGGAGATGGAGTCCAACCCCCATGCCAGAGCAGGATCATAGACTCTAGTACAGGTCACATAGGAATGCATCCAGACAAGGCATGAAAGTCTCCAGAGAAGGAGCCTCCACAACCTCCCTGTTCCAGTGTTCTGTGACCCTAACAGTGAAGAACCTCTTCATATTGAGGTGGAACCTCCTGTGCTGGAGTTTCTATCCATTACCCCTTGTCCTATCACAGGGTGCAACTGAGCAGAGCCTGTCTCTTCCCTCTTGACACTCAGCCCTCAGATACTTAGAAACATTTATTAAATCCCCCCTCAGTCTTCTCTTCTACAGGCTGAAAAGCCCCAGGGCTCTCAGCCTCTCCTCACCAGGCAGTGCTCCAGTCCCTCAATCATCCCTGTAGCCCTGAAGCAAGGATGTCTGCCCTCAGCTTTCTTTCCTAGGTGCTCAGATGCTAGCAGCCATTCTGTATTTGTGTGTTCCCCTAAAAGTTGCAAATCAGCAGAGCTAGGAGTGTTTGCTGCCCTTCCCTACCACAGCCTTAAGAAGTGGTTTCTGCCCTCATTAGTGAGATGGCAACCTCAGGATGGGACTCCCAGTGCTAAATGGTAAAATCACCCCCAGGATGAGCTGGTGCCAGCTGTCCAACAGTGTTCAGCAAGACCCACCCAGGAGTACTAGACAGTCACTGAAGAGCAGCACAGTGCTCATCTGAAAAGAAGGAGCTGATTGATAGAGGGTGATACACCCAGCTATTAAGAGTGGATAAATTTGGTGTGATGCCTTGTAAGAAGCTGTTTTGTCACTTCCAGATGCTTGCAGCTTGTAACTGAGCTTGGGGGAATTCAGATGTCATTAATTAACATCCTACCCCCTGTTAGCATTCCACTTGCTTTCCTTCTGGTGAAGCATCACGTTGTAAAGCAGACAGCAATGAAAAGCATATCCAGTCTCAAATAGTTTCAGTGTACTCAAACCCCCTCCCAGCTTGTTTGTTAATTAATCACTTTTAAATTTGTGTATGGCATTAGCTGAGAGAGCTGTGCAGTGTCACTGCCACGAGTCCCAGCTCTGCTAATAACTGTGGCTGAAATGGGAGGCAAAACAGTCTTTAGCATGGAGCCCAGACTGAAAGGTGTGTTTACAGCTGCTAAGGTTCTCATTGAGGATACAAACCAGAATGGAAAGGGATGCTCTGGATTTGTGTTGCATTAAGATGTCTTGCAACAGCAAAATGCAAGGTTCTGCAGCAGGGTTAGGCCACTTCCCAGGCACAAATCCAGGCTGGGTGCAGAGTGGGTTGAGAGTAGCTCTGAAGAAAGAGACTTGGGGGAGCTGAGAAGCTCCCCAGGAGCCAGCAGTGCCCTCATGCAGCCCAGAAGGCAGCTGTGTGCCTTCTGACAGGCTGAGGGAGCTGGGGTTGTTCAGCTTACAGAGGAGAAGACTCTGGGGGGACCTTAGAGCTGCCTTCTGATAGCTGAAGGGATCCTCCAGGAAGGCTGCAGAGGGACTTTTCCTGAGGGTGTCTAGAGACAGGACAAGGAGAAATGGTTTGAAGTTGAGGGAGAGCTGGGTTAGACTGCATCTGAGGAAGAAGTTCTTCAGTGTGAGGGTGGTGAGACTCTGGAACAGGCTGCCCAGGGAGGCTGTGGCTGCCGCTTCCCTGGAGATGTTGAAAGCCAGGCTGGATGAGGCCTGCAGCAGCTGAGTGTAGTTGAGAGGTGTTCTTGGGCATGGTGGGGAGTTTGGAGGAGATGAGCTCTGAGGTGCCTTCCAGCCTGAGCTATTCAGTGGTTCTATGGAATTCTCTGGTCTCTGTGATGGTACAGCTGATGAGGCTGACAGAAGCAGCATCATCCAAACTCGAGGTCCGTGGACCTCATACTGCCTTGCTGGGTTTGATAGCAAAATGGCATAAAGCCCCCATATGCCACCTCCCCAGACAGCCTGGTCAAAGGGCAGGTCAGATTGATCTGGTTCATTCCTTTCTCCTTGATCTTTCCCTGTTCCTTGATCTTCAAGGCTATACAGGAAGCCTTTGAATCAGTGCAAATGAGGGCAAACGCTGCTGCTGTAGGTTTAGATCCTCACAAATTACATCCAGCTCAAGATGTGCTGCTGAACAACACAACAGGTACTAAAGACTCATTGAGGCTCTCTTCTCCATGCATCCAGGTTTTAAAAGGCTGGAGATGATTTAGCCTGTCTGCATCTCTAGAACCTCTGAGAGACAGACATTTATGCCTGGCAGCCTTAATACACCTTCGAGATTCCAGCCAGATGGCTCCTGACCAGTTTCAAATGGGCTTCAGATTCAGTCTGCAGAAGAAAAAAATCCAAATTATCCATTTCTCCAGGAAAATCTGCACTCCCAGGGTAATTTCATCTCTCTTTGAACTTGCTCCTTAAAAGCAGGACAAATAGACTTTAAAGGAACAGGGCTACCTTTGATTTCCACTCATCACAAGGGGTACCCTAGTGGCACTTTTTGCTGTAATGACTACAGCAAACTAAGATTTCTTTTTGCATTCCTCTGAAGAACTTATTGCAACTGCCAGGTGCCTCTTGGAACACAGATTAGGTCAGCAGCATCAGAAAAGAAATTCAGAAGTCTGGGTGGAAGATTCTGAAATACAATTAAGATTTGCAACCTGAGATTGAGACATTTATCTTTATAAACTATGATTTACAATCTGAGACTGTTATCACAGAATCCTAGAATGGCTCAGGCTGGAAGGGACCTCAGAGATCATCTACTCCAGCCACCTCACCGTGGGCAGGGACACCTCTCAGCTAGACTCAGCTGCTCAAGGCCTCATCCAACCTGGCCTTCAACACCCTCAGGTAGGAGGCAGCCACAGCCTCCCTGGGCAGCCTGTTCCAGAGTCTCACCACCCTCACATTGAAAATCCTCAGATCCAGTCTAACCCTGCTCTCCCTCAGCTTCAAACCATTGCCCCTTGTCCTGTCTCTACACACCCTCAGGAGAAGTCCCTCTGCAGCCTTCCTGGAGGATCCCTTCAGGTACTGGAAGGCAGCTCTAAGGTCCCCTCAGTGTCTTCTCTTTTCCAGGCTGAACAAGCCCAGCTCCCTCAGCCTGTCCTCACAGCAGAGGTGCTCCAGTCCTTGGATCATCTTTGTGTCCTCCTCTGGACTCACTCCACCAGCTCTGTGGTCTCCTTCTGCTGGGGACCCCAGACCTGGAGGCAGGATTGGAGGTGGGGTCTGAGCAGAGCAGAGTCAAGGGGCAGCATCCCCTCTCTTGCCCTGCTGCCCATACTCCTCTGGCTGCAGCCCAGCACACAGCTGCCTTCTGGGCTGCTTGAGGGCACTGCTGGCTCCTGGGGAGCTTCTCAGCAGCCAACACCCCCAAGTCTCTTTCTTCAGATGCTCTCAGCCCACTCTGAACCCAGCCTGGATTCCTGCCTAGCATTGGCCTGACTCAGGACCACATTCTCTTCATAGTGACTTCAACTGGACCAGACTTCAGCAGACTCCAAGTGCCTCTGGAGAGCCCAACCTTCATACCAGGAAAACTGGAGGTGAAACTTCCAGACAGCAGCCAGAGTGCTCTTGTCTGAGCTCAGACCTCAGCATTTGTGTCACACAACACAAGGAGGATACCCTTCAGAGGTGAGCTTGAGCAATCTCCACACATTATTCAGCAAGCTGTACACTTATGTTCTCTCTTACAGCTGCTAAAAATCTCATTTTCCAGGAGCTCTCAGAAGAAGTTTAAAGGCTATTCGGCCGTGACTTGGATGTCAAAATGGTATTAGGAGGCATCTCAGTTGCTCTGTGATGGAGACAGAGTTTTATTGACTTACCCTAGACAGAGCTTCTCATCAATTAATTACCAAAATTTGATGGGACTCAATTCAGCAGAATTTTATGGAAACCCTCAGCTCTCTCAGTTTGCAAACTGTTGAAGTGAACTGAAAAGAAGCAACCTACCAAATGAAAGTTGACCAATGTAGTCCCTGCCCCCCTGCCTCTGCTGGGCTTCCCAGCTATGGTCATGAATGGTGTAGGGAATTTTAGTGATGTCTCTTGAACACCTCACACAGACCTAGTAAACATCTAAGCTTCCCATCCAGTTGGATTTGATGATGAGTCACCTTGAAACATGACAGTTAAGGCCTGGTGAAGACAGAGGGAAACAAAAGGGGCAGCTCTGGTCATGTCTCGGGACAATCCTGCCCCTAGGAGCTGATTCTTCCTGCCTGCCTTAAGTGTCTTTAAAGAGTGCTTTTCTGTTTCTGTTTTGCTCAGAATTGCCTCCACAGTGAAAAGTTCTTTAGACAGAGCAGCAAAAACTGCTTAGCAAGTTCTGCCAAGGGTGCAGCAGCAGCCTCCTGAGTTTAGAGCAAGCCAAGCAAGGTAATGGATGTTTTCCCTGTGTCTGAACACAGTTATTGTCACAGCTGCAAAGCTCCTCGGCTAGCCTGCTGCAGGCTTCATCTGCTTTTCACTTTGCAGTAGGATACTCCAAGTATGTTGGCAGTGTGTCCTCTTGGTACCATAAACAGGCACAGGTTGTGTTGGCATCCATGGCACAACTCTGCATTTGCTTGTTTGAAGCCCAGGGGGAGATGCCAGTTTTCCTGATACTTGAACAGAAGGAAAGTGGACACCTTTGTTCCAGTAAGATTTAATGGAGAGAGTTATGATGCCATGTGAACCAGTAGAGGCTGAAGGCAGATCTTTTAGAGAGCAGCTCTGGGGAAAAGGGCCTGGGAGCCCTGGTGGAGAGCAGGATGCCCATGAGACAGCATTGTGGCCTTCTGGCCAAGAAGGCCAATGGCATCCTGGAGGGACTAGAAGGGCTGTGGTAAGCAGGTCAAGAGAGGTGGTGCTGCCTCTCTGCTCTGCCCTGATGGGGCTGCATCTGAAATATTGTGTCCAGCTGTAGGTCCCTCAGGTCAAGAAGGACCCCAGGGAACTGCTTGAGAGAGTCCAGCACAGAGCCACAAAGCTGCTGGAGGCAGTGGAGCATCTCCCTGTGAGGGAGCTGGGACTCTTGAGCTTGGAGCAGAGGAGCCTGAGGGGTGCTCTCATTCCTGGTGATGTGCAGGGCAGTGTGGGGAGGATGGAGCCATACTTTGCTCAGGGGTGACCAGGGACAGGACAAGGGGCAATGGGGGCAAGCTGGAGGTGCCACAGGAACAGAAGGAAGGGTGTGATGGTGTTAGAGCCCTGGGCCAGGCTGTCCAAGAGGTTGTGAAGTCTCCTTTTCTGGAGACATTCCAAACCTACATGGATTTGTTCCTGTGTGACCTGCCCTGGGTGCTGCTGCTCTGGCAGGGTGTTTGGACTGGATGCCCTCTGGAGGTCCCTTACTACCCCTGACATTCTGTGACTCTGTGACATTGCATTCTGTCTTCATTGCTGAGGTTTGGTGGTGGACAACATAATGAGTCATCATCAGTAAGCTTTGATGAAAGATGCCAGTTGGTTCCTCTGTGGCAGTACCTTGCCAGCCTTTGTCTCAAATGTGGAAGGGTCCCAAGCACACCTTCTGAACAGCACTGCCCCTCTGAACTAAGCACACCTCTAGTCTAAAATCTTTGGTGCAGCCACAGAAATAGTGACAATGAAGGTGCATGGCCAAAAATCCTGTCATGCCCTGCTTGAGCATTTTGCAATACCTCAGCACCTGTGGCCAGCACCTAGTGGAATCCTGCTGTAAACTAAATGACATCTGGGATTGTGGTAGTCCTGGATGTGCCAGGCCTCCTGAAAAGAAAATGAGAGAGAGAGAGCAGCTTATATTTCACAGTATCACAGTATTGCCAAGGTTGGAAGAGACCTCGAGGATCATCGAGTCCAACCTGTCACCACAGACCCCATGACTAGACCATGGCACCAAGTGCCACGTCCAATCCACTCTTGAACACCTCCAGGGATGGGGACTCCACCACCTCCCTGGGCAGCACATTCCAATGGTGAACGACTCTCTCAGTGAAGAACTTTCTTCTCACCTGGAGCCTAAACTTCCCCTGGTGCAGCTTGAGACTGTGTCCTCTTGTTCTGGTGCTGGTTGCCTGGGAGAAGAGACCAACCCCCACCTGGCTACAACCTCCCTTCAGGTAGTTGTAGAGGGCAATGAGGTCACCCCTGAGCCTCCTCTTCTCCAGGCTAAACAACCCCAGCTCCCTCAGCCTCTCCTCACAGGGCTGTGCTCAAGGCCTCTCCCCAGCCTCGTTGCCCTTCTCTGGACACGCTCAAGTGTCTCAATGTCCTTCTTAAACTGAGGGGCCCAGAACTGGACACAGGACTCAAGGTGCAGCCTAACCAATGCAGAGTACATGGGCACAATGACTTCCCTGCTCCTGCTGGCCACACTATTCCTAATGCAGGCCAGGATGCCCTTGGCCCTCTTGGCCACCTGGGCACACTGCTGGCTCATGTTTAAGCAGCTGTCAATCAGCACCCCCAGGTCCCTTTCTGTTTGGGAGCTCTCCAGCCACTCTGACCCCAGCCTGTAGCTCTGCATGGGGTTGTTGTGGCCAAAGTGCAGCACCTGGCACTTGGACTTGTTGAATGCCATCCTGTTGGACTCCACCCATCTGTCCAGTTGGTCAAGATCCCTCTGCAGAGCCTTTCTACCCTCTAACTGACTAACATCTGCTCCTAACTTGGTGTCATCTGCAAACTTGCTGATGACTGACTTGACCCCCTCATCCAGATCATCAATGAAGATTGTTAAAGAGGACAGGGCCCAGCACTGATCCCTGGGGGACACCACTAGTGACTGGCTGCCAGCTGGATGTGGCACCATTCACCACCACTCTCTGGGCTCGGCCCTCCAGCCAGTTCCTAACCCAGCTCAGAGTGCTGCTGTCCAAGCCACGAGCTGACAGTTTAGCCAGCAGTTTGCTGTGGGGGACGGTGTCAAAGGCCTTGCTGAAGTCCAGGTAGACCACATCCACAGGCCTCCCCACATCCACCAGGCGGGTCACCTGATCATAGAAGGAGATCAGGTTGGAGAGGCAGGATCTGCCCTTCCTAAATCCATGCTGGCTGGACCTGAGCCCTTGGCCATCCTTCAGGTGCGCAGTTATTGCCGCCAGGATAATCTGCTCCATCGCTTTCCCTGGCACTGAGGTCAGGCTGACTGGCCTGGAGTTTCCAGGTTCCTCCATCCGACCCTTCTTGTGGATGGGGACCACATTGGCCAGTTTCCAGTCATCTGGGACCTCATCTGTGAGCCAGGACTGGAGGAAAATGATGGAGAGCAGCTTGGCCAGCACATCTGCCAGCTCTCTCAGCACCCTAGGATGGATCCCATCTGATTCCATGGACTTGTGAATATCCAAGTGGCTCAGCAGGTCCCGAACTAATTCCTCATGGATTTCTGGGGCACTACACTGCTCCCCGACCCCATCGCCCAGCTCAGGAGGCCACTCATCCTGAACACCTTCTTTGCCTCAATGTTTAACAGCAAGGCAGGAGTTCAGGATCTCAGCCTTTTCCTCATCTTCAGTCACAGTATTCCCCTCCAGGTCCAATAAGGAGTGGAGGTTCTTCTTGCCCTTCTTTTTAGTGTTAATATATTTGTAAAAATGCTTTTTATTATCTTTGACTGAGGTGGCCAGCTTCAGTTCCAGCTGGGCCTTTGCCTCCCTAATTTTTTTCCTACATAACCTAAGAGCTTCCTTGAACATACCTCGAGAAGCCTTCCCTTCCTTCCAAAGGTGATACAGCCTCTTTTTCCCCCTTAAATCCTCCAGGAGCTGCTTGCTCATCCAGGCCGGTCGCCTTCCCCGCCGGCTTGCCTTTCGGCACATGGGAACTGCCAGTTCCTGTGCCTTCAAGAGCTCTTGTTTGAAGTAGGTCCAACCCTCCTGGACCCCTTGGTTCATGAGGGCTGGTACCCAGGGGACTTTACAAACAAGTTTCTTAAACAGGCTGAAGTTTGCCCTCCTGCAGTCCAAGGTGAAGGTTCTGTTGGTGCTCCTCCCTATCTCCCTGCATATTGAAAACTTCACTATCTCGTGGTCACTGCACCCTAGGCAGCCTCCCACGATCACGTCTCCCACCAGCCCTTCCGTACTGGAGAACAGCAGGTCAAGCAGAGCCTGTCCCCTGGTAGGCTCGCTTAACAGCTGTGTCAGGAAGCAGTCCTCCATTCGCTCCAGGAATCTTCTGGACTGCCTCCTCTCTGCTGAATTAAGTTCCCAGCAGATATCTGTCAGGTTGAAGTCACCAACAAGGACAAGATCTAATAATCTTGAGACAGCCTCCAGCTGCTTGTAGAACAATTCATCAGCCTCCTCATCCTGGTTGGGTGGTCTGTAACAGACTCCAACCAGGATGTCAGATTTGTTAGGCTGCCCTCTGATTTTAACCCACAGGGTCTCAATCCCTTCTTTCTCCACCTCAAGTTCTGTGGCAGAGAGTGACTCCCTAATATACAGAGCCACCCCTCCTCCTCTTCTCCCTCGCCTGTCTCTCCTAAAGGGCCTGTATCCCCCCCAGTGCAGCACTCCAATTGTGCGTGTTGTCCCACCATGTTTCTGAGATGGCGACTACATCATAGTCACCCTGGTGGACCAGGACTTCCAGCTCCTCTTGCTTATTGCCCAGGCTGCGTGCATTGGTGTACATGCATCGCAGCTGGGTTCCTGACTTCTCAATTGACCCTGCCTTGTGCCCTACACTTTCCTCTGCAGAGGGACCGATTGCCTCACCGCCCCCCCTTCAGACCTAGTTTAAAGCCCTCCTAACAAGCCCTGCCAACTCCAGTGCCAGGACTCTCTTACCCCTTCTAGATAAATGCACCCCATCAGGACCCAGGAGGTCAGGTGCCGTGAAAGTTGCCCCATGATCAAAGAAACCAAAATTCTGCTGCTGGCACCATCCCCTGAGCCAATTGTTGATGGCATGGGTTCTCCTGTTCCTCTCAGTGTACAGCCCTGCCACTGAGGGAACCGAGCAGAACACCACTTGAGCTCCTGCCCTATCAATCAATTGTCTGAGGGCCTTGAATTCTTTTTTAATCGCCCTGGTGCCCTTCTTGTCAATTTCATCACTCCCAGCTTCCCCCTAGGCAGGAGAAAACAGTTAATTCCCCAGGACAGAACTGTGCTGCTTCCTGGGCCTAAAGCAGTCTACTTAAAGCCAGTGTGGGATTCTGCCTTCTGTAGCTGATAGACCTTTTGGGTCACAGCACCACAGAGTGTTAGGGAATGGCAGGGACCTCAGAAGACCATCCAGTCCTTCCTTAAACGAATGAGAAAATCAGCTTGCAGGTTTTCAGTCCAGATTTCCCTTCCCTGAGGTGAAAGCTGAGGGTCTGTTCAGGTTACCCAGGCTGTATTTGTTGTGCTCTTTGATTTTATTGAAGGGGAGCTGGTACAGAGTGGCAGATGCTGGGGTAGGTGCTGTGCAAGCAGAGCAGGAAGGCACAGCTGCCTGCTGCAGGGTGATGGGGAAGTGCACAGCCCTGCTGATTAATGCTCTTACATTCCTTCCAAGAAAGCCAGCTAGGGCTTGTTAGCCTTTAGCCTAAGGAAGAAAGGGTTAATTGCCCTGGGTTTTGCCAACAGAAAATTGGGCTAGGAAGCAGGACAGCCAGGACAAGCAGCTCTTGAGGGTGGGAGGGAAAAGAGGCTGTCAGGCCTGGCTCATTGTGTTTCTATTCTCAAGCCAACCTCATGAAGTTCAACAAGACCAAATACAAGGTCCTGCATTTGGGTTGGGGCACTCCCAGGCACTGATACAGGCTGGGAAAGGAGTGGTTTGAGAACAGCCCTGAAGAAAAGGACTTGGAGGTGCTGGTGGATGAGCAGCTCAACAGGAGCCACTCGTGTGCACTTGCAGCCCAGAAAGCCAAGCAGAACCCAGGCTGCATCAAGAGAAGCATAGCCAGCAGGTCAAGGGAGGTGATTCTCCCCCTATACTCCATTCTGGTGAGACCCCACCTGGAGTACTGTGGCCAGTTCTGGAGTTTCTGTTCCAAGAAGGATCTGGAGGTGCTGGACCATGTCCAGAGAAGGGCCACAAGGATGATCAGAGGGCTGGAGCTGCTCTGCTATGAGGACAGACTGAGAGAGTTGGGGCTGTCAGTCTGGAGAAGGCTCTGAGGAGACCTTAATGTGGCCTTCCAGTATCTGAAGGGGGGTACAAGAAAGCTGGGGAGGGACTTTTGAGGGTGTCAGGGAGTGATAGGAGTGGGGGGAATGGAACAAAACTAGAAATGGGTAGATTGAGATTAGATGTCAGGAAGAAGTTCTTCCCCATGAGGGTGGTGAGAGACTGGCACAGGTTACCCAGGGAGGTGGTGGAAGCCTCATGCCTGGAGGGTTTGAGGGCCAGGCTGGATGTGGCTGTGAGCAACCTGCTGTAGTGTGAGGTGTCCCTGCCCATGGCAGTGGGATTGGAACTGGATGATCCTTGAGGTCCCTTCCAATCCTAACAATTCTAAGATTCTATTTCCAGTTCTGCTTTGAAATCAAACACATCATGGCACCTTCTGCAACCTACTGAGCTTTCAAAGCCAGCTCTGCAACACAGCCCAGAGTCCTGCAGAAACAAAGTCTAGGGGCACAGGTAGGAGCACAAAGGCAAAAGAAGACAGGCTGTGGGCTCAGCAGCTACTTGTGCTGGCAGGAGGAGGTACCTGCAGAAAGCAAACCAAGGAAGGCAACCTTTTGACATTCTTTCTAAGCTGCAGCTTGACCCAGTCAGGCTCTCTTCATGCTCAGCTCCTTTGTTTCAGTCCTACTGCTGCTTGTTTTGCACAGGGACTCCTTGATGAAGGAGCTGTGGTTCCATTTAGCAGGCAGCTGGAGCTTATTAAATGTGGTCTTCCAGGGTGGTATTTTCTGAGTGCCTGCTAATGGCACACCTGTAAACACCCTCTGTAATGAGCACCCTTGGGCACCCATGGAGCCTGCTGGCTGCAGTGGGCCTGGCAGGGGTGCTGGGTAAGAACAGCACTGTCAGCTGAAGCCCAGACTTCCTTCCATGCATTTTTCCCCCTCCTTCCTAATCTCCTCTGACATGCTGTTGAAAGTTGTTACTTAGCTGCATAAAGAGAACCATCTGTCAGTTATTTACCTACTTGCATGTGAGACCAGGTACCCAGAGCTGAGGGAAATGCATGGCTAGCAAGAAAGCAGAAGTCCAATTGCAGCTGTCTGGTTCAACTGTCTGTCTAGGGTAAGTCAATAAAACTCTGTCTCCATCACAGAGCAACTGAGATGCCTCTTAATACCATTTTGACATCCAAGTCACGGCCAAGTAGCCTTTAAACTTCTTCTGAGAGCTCCTGGAAAATGAGATTTTTAGCAGCTGTAAGAGAGAACATAAGTGTACAGCTTGCTGAATAATGTGTGGAGATTGCTCAAGCTCACCTCTGAAGGGTATCCTCCTTGTGTTGTGTGACACAAATGCTGAGGTCTGAGCTCAGACAAGAGCACTCTGGCTGCTGTCTGGAAGTTTCACCTCCAGTTTTCCTGGTATGAAGGTTGGACTCTCCAGAGGCACTTGGAGTCTGCTGAAGTCTGGTCCAGTTGAAGTCACTATGAAGAGAATGTGGTCCTGAGTCAGGCCAGTGCTAGGCAGGAATCCAGGCTGAGTTCAGAGTGGGCTGAGAGCATCTGAAGAAAGAGACTTGGGGGTGTTGGCTGCTGAGAAGCTCCCCAGGAGCCAGCAGTGCCCTCAAGCAGCCCAGAAGGCAGCTGTGTGCTGGGCTGCAGCCAGAGGAGTATGGGCAGCAGGGCAAGAGAGGGGATGCTGCCCCTTGACTCTGCTCTGCTCAGACCCCACCTCCAATCCTGCCTCCAGGTCTGGGATCTCCAGCATAAGAAGGAGGACACAGAGCTGTTGACTCCAGGGGGACCTTAGAGCTGCATTCCAATTCCTGAAGGGACAAAGGGCAATGGTTTGAAGCTGAGGGAGAGCAGGGTTAGACTGGATCTGAGGAAGAAGTTCTTCAGTGTGAGGGTGGTGAGGCTCTGGAGCAGGCTGCCCAGGGATGTTCTTGCTGCCTCCTGCCTAGAGGTGTTGGAGGCCAGGCTGAATGAGGCCTTGATCAGCTGAGTGTGGTTGAGAGGTGTCCCTGGGCATGGTGGGGAGGTTGGAGTAGATGAGTTCTGAGGTTACTTCCAGCCTGAGCTGTTTTCAGATTCTGTGATATTTTTCCTCTACCCCCAAAGCTGGATGGATTATCAGAGCTGTTTCCTTGGGTTGCTTGCTGACAAACCCCAGCAGTTCTGACTGAACTCCCAGAAATTATGCGCTGAAGGTTCAGCAGCAGCTAAACTCCAGAGGTGTTTGTTGTGTGAGCAGTCAGCATGCAGGCAGCTGTGTGTCTGCTACTTGATTAACTGCATGCTGGCACCGGCCTGGATGATGATGTTTTCCTGGAGGAAACTGCATCTTTGCAGGAACAAAAAGAAGGGGAAAACCAAACCCACCCAGTGTGGGTTGCAGTGAGATCTGTCAGGTCAGTGCTGAGCATTTTGGGAGTCCCAGACAATGGCAGCTGAAATGCTCCTTATGCTGGCTGGGGAGGAAAAACGTGCAACCTACAGAAGCCAGGAGCAACATGGCCAGCTTAAGGCAGCATTATCAGCAGCTGCTTTGCAGTCTGAAACAGAAAGTGCTTTTTAAGGAGGGCTGCTGGGAATTCTCTTACAGCTAAGTGAACCCAGAGCAACATGTTGAGGATGACTAAGTAAATGGGGATGGGGGGGGGGGGGGGGGGGGGGGGGAGAGTTCAATGGTTCCCAAAGGAGTTGCCATATTCCTTTCCAGGATTTCTGGATTTTTGGACAGAATTGTTTGTCTGAGCTGTCTGTGAGGCCTTCATAATAACTATGGCTCTTGTGAGACCTAGCATGCATGCATTGCTCCAGTGTTAAGTGTGTTGAAGCCATGGCCCACACAAGTCAGTCTTAGTGGCTGCACCTCTGCTTCTCACACAGGGCTAAGCCCTGCCAGCTGAACATGCATGCTGGTAAATTGGCTCTGCTTGGGCCAGTTGTTGCCCTTCCAGACTATATGGAAAGGGCATGGAAACCCTTGCCCTTGTGTTGGAAAGTGGAATAGGATGGGTGGGACCTGTGCTGGGCTCATTTGTGTAAGGGCAGAGTGGTCCTGTGCTGTCTTGTTTCATGGTACAATCATGGCCAGTGTGTACAAGCTGCCAAGCTGAGCTAGGATGCTTTTTGCTGCTCTGCAGGGCTCCTGCCTGAGTAGTGCAATAAAAGCATGGCCAGTGTGTACAACTTGCCAAGCTGAGCTAGGATGCTTTTTGCTGCTCTGCAGGGCTCCTGTCCTGAGTGGTGCACTGGGGCATGTCCTGAGCAGTTGTATAAAAACCTTCAGATTTCCCTGGGACAGAAACAGAAAATGGGCAGGATTTGCATAAAGGATATTTCAGGATTTATGACTTCCTCTCAGCAGTCTTTCATGATGGCTCTGCCAGCATCCTGTGTTGCTCTTGCATACAAGATGCTGCACAGTCAACAGCAAGAAAGAATCACTGCTTTGCTGCAATTTACAGCTCGCAGTCCAAGGATGTTCAGACCTAACCATGGATGATTGTGAGATCATAGAATTGTCAGGGTTGGAAAGCACCTCAGGGATCATCCAGTTCCAACCGTCTGCCATGGGCAGGGACACCTCACACCACATCAGGTTTCTCTGGGCTGTGTTGCAGAGCTGGTTTTGAAAGCTCAGTAGGTTGCAGAAGGTGCCATGATGTGTTTGATTTCAAAGCAGAACTGGAAATAGAATCTTAGAATTGTTAGGATTGGAAGGGACCTCAAGGATCATCCAGTTCCAACCCCCCTGCCATGGGCAGGGACACCTCACACTACAGCAGGTTGTTCACAGCCACATCCAGCCTGGCCTTCAAAACCTCCAGGCATGAGGCTTCCACCACCTCCCTGGGCAACCTGTGCCAGTCTCTCACCACCCTCATAGGGAAGAACTTCCTGACATCCAATCTGAATCTACCCATTTGTAGTTTTGTTCCATTCCCCCCAGTCCTATCACTCCCTGACACCATAAAAAGTCCCTCCCCAGCCTTCTTGTAGCCCCCTTCAGATACTGGAAGGCCACAATTAGGTCACCTTGGAGCCTTCTCTTCTCCAGACTGAACAGCCCCAACTCTCTCAGTCTGTCTCCATAGCAGAGCAGCTCCAGCCCTCTGATCGTCCTTGTGGCCCTTCTCTGGACATGTTCCAACATATCCAGATCCTCTGGCTCTTCTGTTCTGGACAGGCCTTCTCTAACTGCATTTTATTGTCAGTTTGTAAGTCCTTTTTCAGAATACTCAATTTTCACCCTCAGTGGGAGCAGCTTGAACAACACAGAGGTCTCCTGTCAGGGGCACACGTGATGCAAATGCCGCTGGAGGCAAGTCAGCCCTTTCAAAGACATTTCAAACCCGTCATCTCCACAGCTTGTGTGGCCATGTGTTAAAACAAATGGCATTTAGGGAGGCTGGAAGGTGCCATTAGGTGGATCTAAACTATGTGTCATCTGTTTGGTAGTGTATCCTCTTACCCTCTGTCTCTTCTGAGAAGGCCACTCCCTGGAGATCTGTCAGATCAGAGGGAAAGAGGAGACCCATCTGCAACCTCCCGATTTGCCAGTCAGCAGCAGATTATCTCCTACAAAGGGGCTAAGGGTGAGGGGCTGAGGGCAGCGAAGTGCATATATGGTAGTGGAAGCAGCAGTGCCACCACAGCGGGACAGCCCAGCTGATGGGACTGCTGGGGAGGCCACCTTTCAGCAGGCAGAAAAAGAAGGGGTGGGGATTGTTGGGTGAGTCACTGCAGAATGCTTGGCCGTTGCCATCAGATCAATGGGCTCAGGCTGGTCTGGCAGTTTCCTTTCTGGGCAGGGATCTCCAGGAGCAGGAGGAGCCGGTGGGTGCACGCCGCTCCCGGCTGCTCTGTTTGCTTTGGGCTAAAAATACTCCGCAAGCTTCGGGTTTATTTTCCATCCCGAACAGCTGAACCCGACTCTGTAGGGAATGAATGCCTTATCCCACTGTGAAAACATCCCAACAGGTGGAAAGGACAAGGGAGGGGAGAAAGGGAAGGCAAAGAGTCTGCTTTGAGACAGAAATCCTGTTTCCTTTCTGAAAACAGAGTGAAGGTCCCCTGGGTTATTTTAAAACTGGGATTTGTGTTCCCATCCTCATCTGTTTGCCCTTGTGAAAGAGTTCTGTGCTGGGAGACATCAGGAAGGACATAATTATGGAGACACTGTCAGAGGGAAGGGAAAATCCTCAGCACCAAGCTGCTGTTTGAGTGAGAATCACAGAATCACCAAGGTTGGAAGAGACCTCAAAGATCATCAAGTCCAACCTGTCACCACAGACCCCATGACTAAACCATGGCACCAAGTGCCACATCCAATCCCCTCTTGAGCATCTCCAGGGATGGTGACTCCACCACCTCCCTGGGCAGCACATTCCAATGGCAAACGACTCTCTCTGTGAAGAACTTTCTCCTCACCTTGAGCCTAAACTACCCCTGGCACAGCTTGAGACTGTGTCCTCTTGTTCTGGTGCTGGTTGCTTGAGAGAAGAGACCAACCCCCACCTGGCTACAACCACCCTTCAGGTAGTTTTAGAGAGCAGTGAGGTCTCCCCTGAGCCTCCTCTTCTCCAGGATAAACAATACCAGTTCTCTTAGCCTCTCCTCACAGGGCTGTGCTCAAGGCCTCTCCCCAGCCTCGTTGCCCTTCCCTGGGACACGTTCAAGTGTCTCAATGTCCTTCCTAAACTGAGGGGCCCAGAACTGGACACAGGACTCAAGGTGTGGCCTAACCAATGCAGAGTACAGGGGCACAATGACTTCCCTGCTCCTGCTGGCCACACTATTCCTAATGTAGGCCAGAATGCCATTGGCCCTCTTGGCCACCTGGGCACACTGCTGGCTCATGTTAGGTGACTGTCAACCAGCACCCCCAGGTCCCTCTCTGTTAGGCAGCTCTCCAGCCACTCTGACCCCGGCCTGTAGCTCTGCATGGGGTTGTTGTGGCCAAAGTGCAGCACCTGGCACTTGGACTTGTTGAATGCCATCCTGTTGCACTCTGCCCATCTGTCCAATTGGTCGAGGTCCCTCTGCAGAGCCCTTCTGCCCTCTGATCTGATGTTGATCTGTTGATCAACATCTGCTCCCAACTTGGTGTCATCTGCAAATTTGCTGCGGCCATTCTGCCAACCAAACTGCATTCTTCACCTGTAGCTTTTGTTCTGCCAGCTGGGAGGCTCCCATTCAGCTCTCCCATAAGTGCTTCCTTTTCTCTTGCTCTCAGAAAGCTCTTGCTGAGAACTACCCTGGTTCTGAGACAGCCCTGCCAAAGCAGCATCTCAGAGCTGAGCAGTGGTGCTGGTTCTGCAGCCACCCCTATGCCTTTTAGCACAGCAGAGGCTATCAAATGGGTTGAGCTGTGCTGAATAGAATAGAATATACCAGGTTGGAAGTGAACTTCAAGATCATGGCATCCAACCTATCGTCCAACACCACCCAACCAACTCAACCATGCAACCAAGCACCCTGTCAGGTCTCCTGAACACCTCCAGCTGTGGTGACTCCACCAGCTCCCCGGGCAGCACATTCCAACGGGCAATCACTCTCTCTGTGTAAAACTTCCTCCTGACCTCCAGCCTTAACCTCCCCTGGCACAGCTTGAGACTGTGTCCTCTTGTTCTGGTACTGGCTGCCTGGGAGAAGAGACCAACCTCCACCTGTGTACAACCTCCCTTCAGGTAGTTGTAGACAGCAATAAGGTCTCCCCTGGGTCTCCTCTTCTCCAGGCTAAGCAACCCCAGCTCCCTCTTTGTCATTTTCCAGTAGGGAACTTTTTTTTCCCCCCATTGAGAAGCATGATCCTGCCTGGTAAGGCTTTCCTTCATCCAAATCCTGTCTGGATTGCAAGTAATTCTGCACAGGCAAAGGCTAATGCCCTAATCCATTCTGGTACTGTATGTCTTTAGAGAAGCTTTTTGAGAAAAGAAAAACAAGGGGAAAAAGGTGCAGAGATTTGTGCTGTACAGACCGTAATCAATAAAGTTATTCAAACTTGGGCACAAAAGCACTCACACACATCATTAGGGCAGAGACTTTAATCCACTGAGGTTTAGAAATGAGGAATTTCTTAAGTAGCACCTGAGATGACTTTTTTTTTTCCCCCCTCCTCTCTCTCTTTTTTTCCCCTCTCTCCCAGACTCTGGGGCTTTGTGGATTGTAAATTCTGCCCCAAAAAAGCTAACCCAAAACAAACAGCCCCTCCACCAGCTCCACAACACAACCCCCCAAACCAAACAAAACCCCACCCACAATAAAAAACTAAACAAACAAAAAACTCCAAACCAACCACCCAACAGCCTCCCCCCCAAAAAAAACACAACACCACCCAAACCCTTTTTCAAATCAATACTGAGGAGGAAAACAACTAAGAGGAGTAAAGGGAAGCCAAGTTGAAATCTACCAAACAGCCCCAAGATTTCAGCTCTCTCAGGGCTTGCTGAGTATCACCCCTGAATTCTCCCTTAAGTTACTGAAGAATCATAAAGAGGGAGGAGGAAAAGTGGTGCTGGTGAGGAGGACATAGCCACCCTGGTTTCACCTTTCCTGCCACAGGTGCTCTTCCTAAATCCATGTTGGCTAGGCCTGATCCCTTGGCTGTCCTTCAGGTATGCTGTGTTTGCCCCCCAAGTTAGGCATGAGCCCTGCCAGTCCCTGCAGCTGTCTTACAGCTTCTGGCACAAAGATGGTCTGGAAGAACATTCTAGAGGTAGGTTTCAGGCTGAGGTGGTTTGGTAGCTCTCACTGGGTTGCAGCTGTCTGCCAATGCCACAGAAAAGCCTTTCAGATGTGACAATTCACCTGACTGCAGGTATGAGTTGTCCCAGTGGAGAGTGACAGGGACCTGCTGGAGGGATTCCAACAGAGGCTATGAGGATGACTGGGGGACTTGTGTGTCTCTGCTGTGAAGAGAAACTGATAGCCCTGGGGCTGTTGAGTCTGGAGAGAGGGCCGACAGGGGATCTGATCAGTGTCTGTAAATATCTGAGGGGTGGGTGTCAAGTTGAAGGACCCAGGCTCTTGGTGCTGGTGCCCAGTGATAGGACAAAGAACAACAGGTACAAGCTGGAACACAGCAGGTTCCATCTTAACATGAGGGGACGCTTGTGTGCAGGGTGCTGGAGCAGGCTGCCCAGAGAGGTTGGGGAATCTCCTTCCCTGGAAGCTTATAAAACCACCTGGATGTGTTCCCCATGGCAGGGGGTTGTAACTGGATAATCTTTAAGGTCCTTTCCAATCCAAACCATTTGATGACTCTGTAACAGTAGTTTCACTAAAGGCCATTAAAATGGATTCAAAACACCATCAAGAATAGAACAGGCAGAACAACACTTTGGTTGTGTCCTCACCACAAGGAAGATGTTAACTTTATCCTCATCACCAATTCCTGTGTGGATTACCCTAAGTGATCTTGCTTTGGCAGGGGGCTTGGACCCAATGATCTCTGGAGGTCCCTTCCAACCTCTAATATACTGTGATCCTGTGATGAAAGAAGTCAAGGAAATGCAGCATGGTCCCAGCCCGGTTTAGTCATTCAGGAACAAACCAGAAGCAAGTGGCCGAGGAAGCAGAATGAAAGAAAATGACTGGAGAAAGAAAACAGGAAGAGGGTAAAAATGGTTTTAGTGTCTGAGTGATGGCTTCAAGGTTAAAGATGAATGATGAAATCCCAGTGAACATTCATTCTAACTACTCCTTCTTAGTTTCCTAATGCTGCAAAGCCATTGCTTCAATTTCTAGCTGAAACTGGGACAACATCACTCAAAGGCTGTTCCAAGAGAATAATGAGGTAGCCTGGAAAGCCAGGACCCACAGACCAGTCAGAATTACACAGTAGCAGTGCAGATTCTAGCTTTTATTAGCTTGCATTTTGTTCTCCAGGGCATCAGACAGAGGCCATCTATCTGTTAGGCTTTGGAGGAGAGCTAAAATCAAGCTTTTTGGACAGAGCTGAGGGCAAGACTGCCAGGAGAAGTTTAGGCTTGAGGTGAGGAGAAAGTTCTTCACTGAGAGTCATTGGAATGTGCTGCCCAGGGAGGTGGTGGAGTCACCATCCCTGGAGGTGTTCAAGCGGGGATTGGATGTGGCACTTGGTGCCATGGTCTAGTCATGAGGTCTGTGGTGACAGGTTGGACTTGATGATCTTTGAGGTCTTTTCCAACCTTGGTGATTCTGTGATCCTGTGATCTCTCTCTGGGGTTTCCTAGAGGAATGTAAGCATGCATGACTTATGCAGTGACTTCAGCCTGTGTATGGCCAGACCTCTCTGGGCACTGGGAAGGTCCCTGGATGGGCTGTGGCAGTAGCTCTGCCTTGGTTCTAAGAGTTACAATCTTATCCCAGACAAATGGCCAGATTTTTCTTTTCTTCAACTGAGCAAGATTTCTGGGCAGAAAAGCTGGACTGAAACAATCTCCTGTTGGTTGAACACCCTTTGCCTGCAGGTACTGGTGGCTGCCTGATAATCTTGGCTGAGTTGCACCTGTAAGGGCTGCCTAAGCTCTTCAGGGGCTTCTGTGGAGGCAGTGCAAGGAGATGAAGTCCAAGTCAGTTCATCACACACTGGGCAGCTCAAAACTGCAGCTCTTTACTTTGCCCAACCTCTCCCTCTGTAGCTGTGGTTTAGTAACAGGGCACTGTTTGGCAGTCTCACATCACTAAGTCTTTGAGGACCAAATGAATTCCTTACCTAACTGAGTGGAAATTAATGGATTGATTGATTGGTACTGATGATTGGATGTTGCTCTGTCCAACTGTTTGGTTTTTGCAAGGACAGCAAAATGTGTCATGGTTGTCACAGTACCACAGCACCTTAGAGTTTGAAAGGGACCTCAAGAGATCATTCAGTCCAACCCCTCTGACAAAGCAGGATCACCCAGGGCAGTCTGCACAGGAATGCATCCAGATGGGTTTGGAAAGTCTCCAGAGAAGGAGACTCCACAACCTCTCTGGGCAGCCTGCTCCAGGGCTCTGGCACCCTCACTGTGAAGGAGTTTCTCCTCATGTTGAAGTGAAATCTTCTACGTTCAAGCTTGTACCTGTTGTTCCTTGGCTTATCACTGTGCACTACTGGAAAGAGCTTGGCCCCCTCCACCTTGAACTCACCCTTCAGATATTGATAGACATTGATCAGATCCCCTCTCAGCCTTCTCTTCTCAAGACTAAATAGCCCCAGGGCTCTCAGTCTCTTTTCATAGGGGAGATGCTCAAGTCCCCTAATCATCCTCATGGCTCTCCCTTAGACTCTCTCCAGCAGGTCTCTGTCCCTCTTGAATTGGGGATCCCAAAACTGCACACAGTATTCCAGGTGTGGTCTCAGCAGGGCAGAGCAGAGGGAAAGAAGAACCTCCCTAGAGCTGCTGGGGACACTTTTCTTGCTGCACCCCAGGATCCCATTGGCTCTCTTGGCTATAAGGACACATTGCTGTCCCATACAGAACTTGCTGTCCACCAGCACTCCAAGGTCTTTCTCTGCGGAGCTGCTCTCCAGCAGGGCAGCCTCTAACCTGTACTGGTGCCTGCTGTTACTCCTCCCCCAGTGCAGGACCCTGCACTTGTCCTTACTGAACTTCACGAGGTTTGCCTTCCCCCAGCTTTCAGCCTGTCCAGATCTCATTGGATAGCAGCACAGCCTGACAGGTGTCAGCCACCCCTCCAGTTTTGTATCATCAGTGAAATTGCTGAGGGTACTAAAGGGAAGAGTTCATTGATCTGTTCTATGAGAATAAAGGGATAAGGATATCTTGGCTGTCAGTTCTCTTTTGTACCTTTATTGCCTTTGATTCTTTCTGGCCTCTGTGGACTTTGGATCAGTCAGTTACTAATTCAGCTTCAAATCTTCATGCTAATGACAACAGCAAGTTCTCAATCTGGATGAATTCCTTCATCTTGGGGGAAAACCGTAAGTTTGCACTGTAAACCAAAGGCAAGTTCTGAGGCTACTTCTGCCAGCCCTATGAATGAGGATCATTTCAGACCCATTCCATGCCTGATAATATGAGGGGAAGGAGGTTGTGTTAGTGTTCTCATCTCAGGGTCAGTGGTGATAAAATTCTCCCAGCTGAGCAGAGCAGAAGCAGCCACTGGAGAGGGAAGAAAGGGATGGGATGGGGTGGGGTGGGGTGGGAGAGATTGCTAGGGTACCTCACACATCTGACCAGTGAAATGCATTTCTAATAATCTTTTGTTTTCCTTTTTACACCCAACTGTGAATTGTTTATACTTCTTCACTCTTCTGCTCCAAAATCTGCAGCTAACTTTTAAAGGCATAGCCTGAAACTGCCACAATTGGCTTGGGTAGGAAGGGACCTCAGAGCTCAACTTCTCCAACCTCCTCACCATGCCCAGGGACACCTCTCAACTAGATTCAGATGCTTAAGGCCTCATCCAGCCTGGCCTTCAACACCTCCAGGCAGGAGTGTTGAAGCCTCCCTGGGCAGCCTATTCCAGTGTCTCACCACCCTCATGCTGAAGAACTTCTTCCTCAGATCCAGTCTAACCCTGCTGTCCTTCAGCTTCATTCCATTCCCCCTTGTCCTGTCTCTAGACATCCTCAGGAAAAGTCCCTCTGCAGCCTTCCTGGAAGATCCCTTCAGGGATTGGAAGGCAGCTCTAAGGTCTCCCCAGAGCCTTCTCTTCCGCAGGCCGAACAAGCCCAGCTCCCTCAGCCTGTCCTCATAGCAGAGGTGCTCCAGTCTTGTGTGAAAAAGAAGCTCAAAGTTCCTCTGATTTAAACTGTTTAGAAGCAGTGTTGCAGTGCGGGAGCAGATAAAAATCTCTCTGCCATGCTCTTTTAGACTTGAAGACAGCTCTAGGAGGAGCTCCTTGCAAAAAGGGTTGTAAGAAACAAGGTGGAGAAGTGATTTCTCTAGTCTGTATTCAGATCCAGACAAAGCTTGATGTGTGTGGTGAATGAAGCCAACTGCTCTGGCAGAGCTCTGCAGGTGGCAGGGGATGGTGTCACTGTTCTCTCACCATGCTGAGCTGAAGCCTTACATGCTCTGGCTGATGTGATCAAATCAATGTTTCTTCCCCTTGACTGCTGCCTCTCTGAAAATCCTGTTCCTGGGTGTGGTGGGTTGAAATTTCCCCCCCCAACATTAACTTTGCCAGACCAGCTCGGTTGGAAGCAAATGCAAGCTGTATTTACAAGCAGAACTACAGTCTACAATGAAATGCAATGAATATGTACCACCAGGGTGAAGATAACAACTTTGCTCATTGTTATTGTATTTCCCATGCCAGGCACTGGAAACCTCCCTGAGAAAACACCAATCCCCTTGGAGCAACAGTCAGGACCTGGATCCCAAAAAAACCCTCAAAGCTGTGTGATGGTAAGTCCTGGGTCATTCTGCAGCAATCCCAAGCCATGCCTTTATCTGCTAAAAATCATTTAGACACTGAAGAGGATCACAAAGAACAGGGCTGAAAGCTTCATCTTTGTCACAGATGCATTGGCACTGGCTGCACTGTAGCTTCACCACAGGCATTTGTGTGACATAAACCCAAGGAGGCAAAGAAAATAAGGTGTGCTCCATGTGAGCATGCAGACCTGGCTTTTAACCCCTGGAGTTTGCAGCCTGGAGTGAACAGTGACCCTGTATCTTGTAGAGGAGGACTTGGGGCTAAGTTTGGTTGCAAAAAGAGCATTCCGATCAGCTGAGGTGGAGCCAATAATGAAAAGAGAGCTGCCAAATTCATCATTGACCAGAAGATATATATGGAGCCATAGGAGGTTGCTACAGAGATTAGAAGCAGATTATAATCATGCTTTTAGCTTCGTCTGTTTCTAGAAGCAAATAATTAGCCTCAGGCATAACCTCACCTTTTGATAAGTTTTAAAATACAAGTTGTTGTCATGTAATGAGTGATAAAAAATACAGGAACTGTTGGTTTTGCCAGAAGAAATTAATTCCCAGAGGGACACCTCACACTACAGCAGGTTGCTCACAGCCACATCCAGCCTGGCCTTCAAAACCCCCAGACATGAGGCTTCCACCACCTCCCTGGTCAACCTGTGCCAGTGTCTCACCACCCTCATGGGGAAGAATTTCCTCCTGACATCCAATCTGAATCCACTCATTTCTAGTTTTGCTCCATCTCCCCCAGTCCTATCACTCCCTGACACCCTAAAAAGTCCCTCCCCAGCTTTCTTGTAGCCCCCTTCAGATCCTGGAAAGCCACAATAAGGTCTCCTTGGAGCCTTCTCTTCTCCAGACTGAACAGCCCCAACTCCCTCAGTCTGTCCTCATAGCAGAGCAGCTCCAGCCCTCTGATCATCCTCGTGGCCCTTCTCTGGACACCATCCAGCACCTCCAGATCCTTCTTGGAACAGAAGCTCCAGAAGTAGATGCAGTACTCCAGGTGGGGTCTCACCAGAGAGGAGTAGAGGGGGAAAATCTTCTCCCTCAACCTGCTGGCCACACTTCTCTTGATGCAGCCCAGGGCCATGGGCTCATTATTCATCAGTGCTGCATCACAGTGGGTTTATGGTGGCATTAAAAAGGGAGAAGAAAAAGCATCACTGCCATGAACCGCTGGAGACACTCCCTCCAGCCTTTGATTCCTTCAGTGAGCTGCAAGGAGGTTTGTGTGCAAGAGAAAGCGTGCTGTACAATGCCAGCCTTTCTTCTCCTCTTCAATTACTCATACTGTGTAGTATGTAGCCAAAAAAAGAAAAAAAAAAAAAAAAAAAGAAAAGAAGAAGAGAAAAAAAGTTTGGGGCTTATTTTGCTCTTCAGAAATAACAGTGAAAGGCTGAGGCAAAGCTCCAAGGGGAGGGAGTCCACTGGGCCCTTCTGGAGTTTATTTTTGTAGTGGGTTTTTTTTTTGTTGTTGCTGTTTTGGAATGCCAGCATCTCCTCCTGTGCTGCAGGCTGCAGTTGGTGCTCTCCTATGTACATAGGAGAAGGTAAATTCCTTCCCCTGAGTCTTGACCTCCACAAAGCGGGGAGTGCTGTCTCTCTGCACCAGGGTCTGGGGGCTGACACTGGGGAAGGAGCTCCTGTGTCCCCCTGAGGGACTGGGGCAAGGTGGAGAGCTCTGCATGAAAGGACAGACCTCATGGGAATCATAGAATCATAGAATTGTCAGGGTTGGAAGGGACCTCAAGGATCATTCAGTTCTAACCCCCCTGCCATGGACAGGGACACCTCACACTACAGCAGGTTGCTCACAGCCACATCCAGCCTGGCCTTCAAAACCTCCAGGCATGAGGCTTCCACCACCTCCCTGGGCAACCTGTGCCAGTCTCTCACCACCCTCATGGGGAAGAATTTCTTCATAACATCCAATCTCAATCTACCCATTTCTAGTTTTTTTTTTTTCCCCATCCCCCCAGTCCTATCACTCCCTGACACCCTCAAAAGTCCCTCCCCAGCTTTCTTGTACCCCCCTGCAGATACTGGAAGGCCACAATAAGGTCTCCTGGGAACCTTAACTGTGGCCTTGAATGCAATGCACCAGCACACAATTCACAATCTCAAGAGTTGACCTCCTTTCCTAGGGTTTTGTTCTAAACCTTCTAGGTCTTCACTCCTGAGAAAAAACAACAAGGACAGGTTTTAAAATCCTGGCCACCACACAGAGTGAGGGGAAATATGGGAGGCTGAGTTCAGAGAATCACAGAATGGCTTGGGTTGGAAGGGACCTTCAAGATCATGTAGTTCCAACACCCTGCCATGGACAGGGATACCTCATGCTATCCCAGGTTGCTCAAGGCCCCATCTAACATGGCCTTGAACACCCCCAAGGAGGAGGCATCCACAACCTCCCTGAGCAACCTGTTCAGAGTCTCACCACCCTCCTACTGAACAACTTCTTCCTCAGATCCAGTCTAACCCTGCTCTCCCTCAGCTTGAAACAATTCCCCCTTGATCCTTATTCCTAATCTCCAGTCTAAATCTTCTCTCTTCCAGCTCAAGTCCATGACTCCTTGTGGTCTCCAAGGTCTTCAGATCCTCTCTGACATCTTACTGTGGCCTTCGAATGAGGCTATGGTGTTGCTGCCTCACAGTCAGGGGACCAAGTTCAAAATGGACATGAGACCTGCTGGAAGGACACAGAAGACAAAGGGGAAGGTGTGTGCCTGAGCATGCACATCTCCTGCAGACGTCCACTCAGGTGGGTTTGTTTTGATTGAGTTGTTTGGCCATTGTCTTTTACGATCATTTGATGCAGACCAGATGGCAAATTGTGTCCTAGGCTGCATCCAGAAGCCAGCAGGGCATGAGAGGGGATTCTGCCCCTTGATTCTGCTCTGCTCAGACCCCACCTGCAGTTCTGCCTCCAGGTCTGGTGTCCCCAGCAGAAGGACACAGAGCTGTCAGAGAGAGTTCAGAGGATGCCACAAAGGCTGGAGCACCTCTGCTATGAGGACAGACTGAGGGAGCTGGGCTTGTTCAGCCTGGAGAAGAGAAGGCTCTAGGGGGACCTTAGAGCTGCCTTCCAACGGCTGAAGAGATCCTGCAGGAAAGCTGCAGAGGGAATTCTCCTGAGGGTGTGTAGAGACAGGACAAGGGGGAATGGTTTGAAGCTGAGGGAGAGCAGGAATAGACTGGATATGAGGATGTAGTTCTTCAGTATGAGAGTGGTGAGACTCTGGAATAGGCTGCCCAGGGAGGCTGTAGCTGCCTCCTGCCTGGGGGTGTTGAAGGCTAGGTTGAATGAGGCCTTGAGCAGCTGAGTGTAGTTGAGAGGTGTCCCTGGGTGTGGTGGGGAGGTTGGAAGAGTTGAGCTCTGAGGTCCCTTCCAGCCTGAGCCATTCTAGGATTCTGTGACTCTATGATCCCTCATTTTGGAGCTTGTTTAGTTAATCAAATTTCACTTCCTACTGTAAGCACAACACCAGCTTTTAGTTTTGGTTTGCTTTGCTTTGCATGTTTTGTGAGGAGGGCAGAGTCAACTTTTACTACCTGTAGCTTTAACCATCCAAGGGCTCTTCGATCACAAGCTCCACTCCAACACAACACAATGGGCTGGACTGGCTCCAGAGGAGTTGTTTAGTCCCACATAGAATTATTACCTTGTAAACAGGATGCACCTTTAAGTTATAATTTAAATATGATAAATGAGCCCAGCTCAAGAGTTTTATTATCCCAGGACACAGTTATTACCAAGTTAAGAGGAAACACCTGCAAGTTATTGTTATAATTAGAGATGGCTCAAAAAGAGGGGAAATATTTTGGTGGGGAAAAAATAAATCTGAATTATTGAAGTGATTTTCATTCTGAAAGGTTCAAACAGATCCACTTGGGCTGAATTTTATGCATTCTTTTTATTGAAATCATGTTTCAGTGTTGCCATTTGCAGAGAAACAGTGCACTTGCCCCCTGAGAAGTAGCTGTTCATAGAGTACTAAGAGGAAATGTAAAGCAATGGCAATTTAAAACATCCTTGAAGCACTGCTCAGAGGTTGTGTTTAGCAGAAAAAATAACAGAGTGGACAGGTTGCTGGTCAACAACTTTTGTTTCCTAAAACAAGTCTCTTTTCAGTTGAAAGAAGAAATCCACAAGCTTTTCTGATTATTGTTTTCCTGGAAATCACAGAATGTTAGAAACAGGGGAAGGGACCTCCAGAGATCATCCAGTCCAAGTCCCCTGCCAGAGCAGCAGCACCCAGGGCAGGTCACACAGGAACACATCCAGGAGGGTTTGCAATGTCTCCAGAGAAGGAGACTCCACAACCTCTCTGGGCAGCCTGCTCCAGGGCTCTGGCACCCTCACAGGGTAACATTTTCCCTTCTGTTCCTGTGGCACCTCCAACTTGCCCCTACTGTCCCTTGTCTGGTCCTGGGACATCCCTGAGCAGAGCCTGGCTCTATCCTCCCCACACTGCCCTGCACATCTTTATCACCAGGAATGAGGGCACCCCTCAGGCTGCTCTGCTCCAAGCTCAAGAGCCCCAGCTCCCTCAGCCTGTCCTCACAGGGAGATGTTCCACTGCCTTCAGCAGCTTTGTGGCTCTGTGCTGGACTCTCTCAAGCAGTACCCTGGGGTCCTTCTTGAACAGACTGGATGATCTTTCAAGGTCCCTTCCAACCCCTGGCATTCTGTGATTCCATGAAGTCACTAGAGGACTTTTTAAAGGTTAGCTGGCACACACAGCCTATTCCATCTTCCCAGACCACATTAGGAAAAGAGGATTTCATAAATGCACTTAAAATGTAAAATACATGAGCACTAACTTAAAGGAGGGCAAAAGCACTGCTCCTCTCTGTGACACTGACAGGAGAAACAAGAGAAATGCAAACTGTGGTGAACTAACACAAAAGTGAGTGGTCTACATCCTTTGCTTCTTGTCATCTCCTTAGAATCATAGAATAGCTCAGGCTGGAAGGGACCTCAGGACTTATCTCCTCCAACCACCCCACCATTTGCAGGGACACCTCTCAACTACACTCAGCTGCTCAAGGCCTCATCCAGCCTGGTCTTCAACACCCCCAGGTAGGAGGGAGCCACAGCCTCCCTGGGAAGCCTGTTCCAGGGTCTCACCACCCTGGTACTGAAGAACTACATCCTCAGATCCAGTCTAACCCTGCTCTCCCTCAACTTCAAACCATTCTCCCTTGTCCTGTCTCTAGACACCCTCAGAAGAATTCCCTCTGCAGCCTTCCTGGAGGATCCTTTCAGGTACTGGGAGGCAGCTCTAAGATGCCCCTGGAGTCTTCTCTTCTCCAGGCTGAACAACCCCAGCTCCCTCAGCCTGTCCTCCTCCTTTAGTTGTCCTTTCCCTTTAAATTCAGATTTGCCTTCTAAACGTGCAAAGGTTCAATGCCTTGCTTCTGGCTCTGGTTATGTTATAATTATTGGCTTTTCAGTTTTGCTCCAAGCCAAGGTGAATAAGAGCAGTGACTTCAGCACATGCTGCTTTTCTTTACTCTGCTACCATCAGCCTTTCCCATTGTGCATGCAGAAGCAGGAGAGGCCATGACTGAGTAATCCAAATGAGTCACTTTCTATCTTTAGTGAAACAAGCCTCTGTTCAGCAGTCCCCTTTTGCCAAGCAGCAGGCAGTGATGGCAAGGAGGTAATTGCTCTGCTGACACATGCCAAGGCTCAGATATGAACCAAGCTGGGTCCAGGCAGTGTATTAGCAAATTCTCCAAGCACTGACTCTGCAGAATAAGATTCAGCATTTTCATCCTAGATAATATCCTCTAATTAAGCAGTGCATGGTGCTTTACACTAAATACAGGGCTTGAATAGGACTTTGGGAATGGGATAATGGAGGCTTATTAGGTTAATAAAGAATCATGTGTTCCAAGGCTGACTTAAAAACACAATTAGACTCCCTTTCAAATAGGCCAAAGTATTTCAGATTTAATCAGTGCCCTGGAGGTTATTGAAGTTATGAAATAGGTTTGGCAATTGATAAGTGACATCGTTTGTGCTCTTCAGAGGATGGAAATGCTCTGAGGAAAACCCCAGGAGCTTTGGTAGCTAAAAGCCACCTTAAAACAGCCTCAGAGGCTGGATGCCTTTTGTCCAGCATTCAGACATGAAACCTTGGATTACAAAAGGGAGAACCAGGCTCTGATGCTGCATGAGCTTCCTACAGGAGAAGAGAAGCTTGAAAGGATCTGGGGGTCCTGGTGCTCAGAAGGATGGCCATGAGCTGGCAGTGTGTCCTTGTGGGGTTCTTCAGTACCAGGGTGGTGAGACTCTGGAATAGGCTGCCCAGGGAGGTTGTGGCTGCCTCCTGCCTGGGGGTGTTTAAGGCCAGGCTGGATGAGCAGCTGAGTGTAGTTGAGAGATGTCCTGCCCATGGTGGGGTGGTTGGAGGAGAGAAGTGCTGAGGTCCCTTCCAACCTGAGCCATCCTAGGACTGTGTGATCACTGTCAGGCCCTTTCAGGTGGCTGCTGATGCGGGGATGCAGATGTCCAGGCACAGGGAGCCTATTTTCGAAGCTTTGTGCTAGGTGTGCTAGATTTGTGATACATTTCCTGCGTGGAGGACTCAGTCCCACAGAAAGATGGAATTTACCTTCTTTTAGCAGTTTGAAATGGTCTCTGAACTGGGTTGGCATTTGACAGCAGTGTCTGGACCCCTCCTTGTGTGTTTCAGTCTGACTGGATGCCACTCTGACTGCCTTTCTATTTATTTCTCTCTTTTTTGTTTTGAGGCTGCACTTTTTCTTCCACATCCCCTCTGAAATGCATTTGCTGTGCCAGCAGTCTGGGCCATTATTCCTGCTTTTTATCAATTCAAATTCTCCTTAGCTGATTATGTTGCAACAGAGGAGCCAACCCCCCCGAGGGGCTGATCAGGAGGCAAAAAAGCTCACCTGAAATCAAAGGGAATGGCAGCCTAGAGGCTGGGGCTGTGTGCCAGGAATACTGAAAAGGCACCATCAAAACCCACCACGCCATCACCTTGGTGGAACCAGTGCAGCCCAAAGTGGTTTTAGCCTTTTTAGTGGAAATAATATTTAAAAAGAGAAATATTGGAAGGGTGGGAACTCAGCTGAGCAAAGAGTCTGAAGGTAAAACTTGGCTGCTGGGACTATTTTGGTGCATTTACAGGTGATTATGTCTAGGGCTGGAGCTGGCAGATCTCTCCTTTGTAGATCTTCTCAGATTAATTTGAATGTTCTCACATTTAAAACAATCAAATATTCATCAAGTTGTTTACTTCTCTTTTCCTTTTCAGTTTTTCTGCACTTCCCACCCATCTTCCTCCATCTCAGCTGAAATTAAGCTCTGGATGATCCATACCAACTAATATCTGAAAGACTACAACTTTCAACATCAGCAAACAAAATACTTGAAACCAGCCCAGCCTGACAGGGCACCAACTGGCCTCCTCCTAAACCCCAGAGTTATTCAGTGACAATCATAGCATTTAATTGCTGGCTTCTCTGAAAGGTTTTAGCTGGTGAGTACCTGGGGAAAAATCCACACTTGCAGAGCAATCACTTGGGCCACAACAGCCCCGTGCAGCACTACAGGCTTGGGACAGTGTGGCTGGAAAGGTGTCCAGCAGAAAGGGACCTGGGGGTGCTGATCCACAAGAGGTTGAACATCAGCCAGCAGTGTGCCCAGGTGGCACAGGAAGCCAGTGGCATCCTGGCTTAGATCAGCAATGGGGTGACCAGCAGGAGCAGGACAGGGATTGTCCCCCTGTACTCAGCACTGCTGAGGCCACCCCGGGTGCTGGGTTCAGTTTTGGGCACCTCCATAGGAGAGAGACATTGAGGGGCTGGAGCAGGTGCAAAGAGGAGCAGCTAAGGTGGGGAAGGGCCTGGAGAATGAGTCTGATAAAGAGTGGCTGAGGGAACTGGAACTGTTTAGTGTGAGGAAGAGGAGGCTGAGGGGAGACCTTATGGCCCTCTACAGCTACCTGAAAGGACAACAGAGAGAGGTAGGGGCTGGTCTCTTCTCACAGGGAATTCGTGACAGAACAAGAGGGAACAGCCTCAAGCTGCACCAGGGGAGGTTTAGGCTGGGCATGAGGACAAATGTTGTCCCTGCAAGAGTGGTCAGGCATTGGAAGATGCTACCCAGGGGGGAGGTGGAGTCGCCATCCCTGGAGGTTGAAGGTTCTTTAGATGTGGTGCTTAGTGATGTGGTTTAGTGGTGACCTTGGTGGAGTAGGGATCATGGTTGGCCCTGATGAGCCCAAGGGTCTTTACCAACCTGAATGATTCTAAGAACTCCCACATTCTTTGCACTGAATCCTGATTTCACTGATATCATAAAACACAACTTATTTATACAGTCAGATCAGCTCCAAAATCCTCAGCCAAGGGATAAGCAGAAAATATCTGCAGAACTGACAGGCAGCACCTGGACAACAGGTGAACATTATTTTTATCCCATTATAGCTTCACAGATTCATAGGATGGTTTGGGTTGGAAGAGACCTTAAAGATCATTCAGTTCTAACACCCTGTCATGGGCAGGGACACCTTCCACCAGAGCAGGTTGCACAAGACCTTATCCAGCCTGGCTTTGAATACTTCCAGGCAACCTATTCCAGAGTCTCACCACCCTCATGCTGAAGAACTTCCTCAGATCCAGTCTAGCCCTGCTCTCCCTCAGCTTCCAACCATTCCCCCTTGTCCTGTCTCTAGACACCTTCAGGTAAAGTCCCTCTGCAGCCTTTCTGGAGGATCCCTTCAGTGATTGGAAGGCAGCTCTAAGGTCTCCATGGAGCCTTCTCTTCTGCAGGCTGAACAAGCCCAGCTCCCTCAGCCTGCCCTCACAGCAGAGGTACTCCAGCCCTTGGATCATTTTAGTGGCCTCCTCTGGAGTCTCCTCTGTAAAAATGCACTCAGGCTATTTGAGAGGCAAGATTTTTGCCCTTTTCCTGTCTGTAATTCTTCATCCTGACTCTTTTCAGCCGTGGCCAAGTCAAACATCCCTAAGCTCTGAGAGGGCTGCATTCAGCAAAGGCACAGGCAGCAAATTCTTAAAGATTCAACAAGGCTTTTGCCCTCTGTCTGTGGTGTGGCTGCACTTGGGGCCCCATTTGTTTCTGCAAAGCTTCAGTTCTGCACATCTGGAGCTGTGCAGTGCCACACCAGGAAAGGAAGATGTTTATGGCAAGTGTAAGGATAAATATTTACCAGAGTTCATCTGTAACAACAGAGCAGGGAAACTATTTAAAAACAATAACAACAACAACAAAGCAAGCAGCCAAGAAATAATGGAGGGGTTGATCCCATTGGCTGCAGAGATCTATTTTTACACCAGGAATAACAAACAGATTTGCAAGGCATTGTAGTTGTTATTTTCAACATGGCAGCACTGAGGGCCCCTCCTTCAGACCCAGTCTGTCTCCCACACTGGTTTTTAGGGCATACACTGGCAGTGGGCACAAGGTTGCCAGCTGCTGAGGCTTCACTCCCACTGAAGTCAGTTTGGAGGCTCCCTGTGACCTGTGTGGGACTTGGAGCAGGCCCTATAATGTCACTGGCACTAGTGCTTCTGCCTAGGAATAGGTTTGGGTGCCTCCCTTTGGCTTGTACAAGGCTCATGAAGATGAAAGAGGCAATTGCTGGTTAGAGCCATTTGCCTGGAATTCTTCTGTAGAGGGCAAGCACTTGGGGAAGTGGAGAGATTGCAGGAGGGAGGAGAAGGAGCCAGGTGCTCATGTCAGCATGTAAACCTCAGAAGGACCTTCAGAGACAGAGGTCTTTGGAGGGCTGGCAGGGGAATAGGGCATTTGTTCAACAAGCCCAAATGCAAGGTCCTGCATCTGGGTTGGGGCAATCCCAGGCACAGGCTGGGCAGGGACTGGCTTGACAGCAGAAAAGGACTTGAGGGTGCTGGTGTATGAGCAGCTCAACAGGAGCCACCAGTGTGCACTTGCAGTCCTGAAAGCCAACCATAACCCAGGCTGCATCAAGAGAAGCATAGCCAGCAGGTCAAGGGAGGTGATTCTCCCCCTGTACTCCACTCTGGTGAGATCTCACCTGTAGTAGTGTGGCCAGTTCTGGAGTTCCTAACACAATAAGGATCTGGAGGTGCTGGAACATGTCCAGAGAAGGGCCATGAGGATGATCAGAGGGCTGAAGCACCTCTCCTATGAGGACAGACTGAGGGAGTTGGGGCTGTTCAGTCTGGGGAAGAGAAGGCTCTGAGAAGAACTTATTGTGGCCTTCCAGCATCTGAAGGGGGCTACAAGAAAGCAGGGGAGGGACTTTTGAGGGTGTCAGGGAGTGATAGGACTGGGGGGAATGGAACAAAACTAGAAATGGGTGGATTCAGATTAGATGCTAGGAAGAATTTCTTCCCCATGAGGGTGGCGAGAGACTGGCACAGGTTGCTCAGGGAGGTGGTGGAAGCCTCCTCCCTGGAGTCTTTGAAGGCCAGGCTGGATGTGGCTGTGAGCAACCTAGTGTAGTGTGAGGCATCCTCGTGGCCCTTCTCTGGACATGTTCCAGCACCTCCAGATCTCCTCATGCTAGCCATGTCCCAGTGAGTTTGCCCATTGTCAGGGACTGTGATGGCACCTAATGCTTCCTCTGTAGTGCCCAGCTTTAACTGGATGTTGTACCTGAGCATATGGCTGCTCCGCTGAAGGACACAGCCAGGTTGTGAGTTGGGGAGTAGCAGCAGACCTGATCCTTGGGCACTTATGTCACTGGCAGTCCCATCCAGAGGGCCAGGCTGCTTCTCAGATGCCTTCTTCATTTTTTTTTCAATTTTTTCTTTTTTTTTTTGCAATCATTTGTTTTAGTTTTCCCTTAAAACAAACAGAGTAGAACCCTGGAAACAAAGCTTCCTTCACTGCTGCCCAGAATTTTATCAGCATTATCCAACCTTTGTTTTTTCACTCTCTGTTCATCATTTCAGACCAATAGGAATCACTGAGCAGGAGGTTTATTACCTACTAAGCCTTATTCCAAACAGGAAGTCCTGGCAATATGCAAACCATTCTGAGGCAGATTCCACTGGCATGGTTTTGCAACATGCAGATGAAGTCAGCAGACACACTGATGAGGTATAACAAAAGCACTGGCCTCTAAAGAGCACTGCTGCTCTCTGGACAGCCTAATCAAAGAGATGCCAGCTCCTTTGGGCCAGCCTTGTAACCTTGCTTGCTTCAGCAACAGCTGCCTGAGGGCAGAAGCTGAGCCAGTGTTGATGGGAAGGACAATATCACCCAAGAGTTGTGGTCAATGGGATGGAGCCTAGTTGGAGGCCTGTGTCTAGTGGAGTCCCGCAGGGGTCGGTACTGGGACCAGTACTGTTCAATATATTCATCAATGATATGGATGAGGGCACTGAGTGCACTGTCAGCAAGTTTGCTGATGACACCAAACTGAGAGGAGTGGCTGACACACCAGAGGGTTGTGCTGCCATTCAGAGAGACTTGGACAGGCTGAGAGCTGGGCAGGGAGAAATTTAACGAAGTTCAACAAAGTGTAGAGTCTTGCACTTGGGAAAGAGCAATCCCATGGACCAGTATAGGTTGGGACTGACCTGTTGGAGAGTAGTGAAGGATGAAAGGCCCTGAGGGTCCTGGTGGATGGAAGGTTGACCATGAGCCAGCAATGTGCTCTTCTGGCCAGGAAGCCAAAGGCCATTCCAGAGTGGATTAGGAGGAGTGTGACAAGCAGGCTGAGAGAGGCTCTCCTCCCTCTCTACTCTGCCCTGGTGAGGCCACATCTGGAATATTGTGTCCAGTTCTGGGCCTCTCAGTTCAAGGAGGACCTCAGGGAACTGCTGGAGAGAGTCCAGTGCAGAACCATGAAAGTAATTATGGGAGTGGAACATCTTCCTTAGAAGAGACTGAGGGAGCTGGGGCTCTGTAGCTTGGAGAGCAGACTGAGGGGTGACCTCTTTAATGTTTATAAATATGTGCAGGGTGAGTGCCAAGAGGATGGAGCCAGGCAGTGATGCCCAATGGCAGCACAAGGGGCAATGGTGGAAGCTAAGGCATAGGAAGTTCCATGGAAACAGGAGGAAGGATTATTTCCCTGTGAGGGTAACAGAACACTGGAACAGGCTGCCCAGGGGGTTGTGGAGTCTCTTTCTGGAGATATTCAAGACCTGCCTGGATGAGTTCTGTGTGATCTTCATAGGTGATCCTGCTTTGGCAGGGAGGTTGAACTGGATGATCTCTCAAGGTCCCTTCCAGCCCCTAACATTCTGTGATTCTGTGAACTTGCAGGCTGTGCAACTGTGTCCCAGCAGCCTGCCTAGGAATGGAGAGCACCAAAGAAGTATGAAACTGCAGGGCACTCAGGCCGTGCAAATGAGTCTTAAGGGGACATTTTCTCTTCATAAAGATGATGCACCAGAACCTGGATGGCTTCTTATTGTTCCACTGAGTCCCAGCTGTGGGCTTTTGTGTCTTGGTGATGACCATAAGTGACTCTGCTGAAGCCAACAGAGTAACCTCTGTACAGAAGTGCTTCCTTAGTATGGAGCAGTTATTGATATCTGATCAGGAGCAATGGAAGGGCAACAAAACTGGGGAAGGGTCTGGAGCACAGCCCTGTGAGGAGAGGCTGAGGGAGCTGGGGGTGTTTAGCTGAGAGAAGAGGAGGCTCAGGGGAGAGCTTATGGCTCTCTACAGCTTCCTGAAAGCAGGTTGTAGCCAGGTGGGGGTTGGTCTCTTCTCCCAGGCAAGCAGTGACAGAAGAGGACACAGTCTCAAGCTGCTCCAGGGGAGGTTTAGGCTGGATGCTTAGGAAGAAATTCTTCCCAGAAAGAGAGATTGGCCATTGCAATGTGCTGCCCAGGGAGGTGGTGGGGTCAACATCCCTGGAAGTGTTTAAGAAGAGACTGGATGAGGCACTTAGTGCCATGGTCTAGTTGATTAGTTAGGGTTGGGTGATCAGCTGGACTTGACGCTGTTGGAGATCTCTTCCAGCCTGGCTGATTCTGTGATTCTGATTCTGTTACCCAGGACATGGGACTTTCCATATCGTGCTGTCACCTTCCTTGGACGGTTGCTGTGCTTTTTTGGCATGCCAAATGGGGATAATATCTACTGTGATTTAATTTTCCAGCTCCTGATATACTGCAAGCTTTCAGAATTGAGGACACAGAAACTAGTTTGCCTTCCCGGCCTGCAGAAAGCAAAGCAGCGGACAAGAGGGCATGCACACGCAGAAGCAAATGAGGCAATGTTCTGCATGCAGGCAGCCACAGCACTGAGGAATTCTTAAAGAGAAGACAAAACTATGCCTGCTGAACCCCAAACTCCTTTTGAGGTCAGCTGACTCAGGACCAAGCTCTTGAGAGCTCTTCAGGAAAAGAAAAAAACAAATCCATGAAAATGTTTATAAATGAGTTAATGGTGATAAAGATGTGCAGGGTGGTGTGGGGAGGACAGAGCCAGGCTCTGCTCAGGGATGTCCCAGGACAGGACAAGGGGCACTGGGGGCAAGCTGGAGCAGAGGAGGTGCCACAGGAGCAGAAGGGAAAACTTTTTCCCTGTGAGGGTGCCAGAGCCCTGGAGCAGGCTGCCCAGAGAGGTTGTGGAGTCTCCTTCTCTGGAGACATTGCAAACCCACCTGGATGTGTTCCTGTGTGACCTGCCCTGGGTGCTGCTGCTCTGGCAGGGGGGTTGGACTGGATGATCTCTGGAGGTCCATTCCACCCCTAACAGTCTGTGATTCTGTGGAACCCAGTCTTGACCCCATGCTCCACAGCAGCACTGCCTCCATCTAGAAGGGAGAGGTGACAAAGATCATCACTCCCAGGGCTTTATCTCCATGGGCTCCCAAACTTGTGATTTTATTGTAACTAAAGCTTGAATCATTCTCAGGTGGTTTCCTTGAAGGCAAAGCAGGAGTTAAAAGAGAATGAGAAAGCATCCACAAGTTGAATGTTACAGGCTGGTAAATACCAACAAGGAGCAGTCCAGAAGGATTTCAAGGAGACATGGACTCATGCAGGATGTGAGTAACTCCCACAGACTTCCCAGTATCTTTAAGTGGGCTCCCAGTGACGTTGGTGGTATCCTGTGGAAGGGAACAGCACCAGTATTTTTAGCTTTGTGTACACCAGTGATCTGCTGGGGTTGTTACACCACCAGAGTGTTTTTAGTGGGTCATCAGATGAAGCTGAGGAGCCTTTGCCTTGGGTTGTGTCACAGCAGCATGTGAGCTTCCTCCAGCTCTTCTGCTCCTTTGATGCTGCAGCCACAGCAGCAGCAGAGCTGACTCACTGCTCATAACCATTTCTGCCTCAGTAGGAACTCTCCAGGTAAAGGGAAATGTGCCAAACAGAGGCTGGGAATGGCCACATCCAATGAATACAGAATACAGAATTAACCAGGCTGGGAAAGACCTTTGAGATCATCAGGTCCAACCTATCACCCAACACCATATGATCAAGTAAACCATGGCACCAAGTGCCTCATCCAGTGCCCTCAAGCACTGCTGCTGTGCTTCTGCCAGGCAGTCTTCTGGCCAGTGCCTAGGTGATGCTACCTCTTTGGGAAGACCTATTAGTTACATTCAGTCCAGGCTACATCAACATGACAGTCCCTCTCCAGTAGGCCTCCAGTACCTGAAGAGGGCTACAAGAAGGCTGCAGAGGGACTGTTTGCAAAGGCCTGCAGGGACAGGACCAGGGACAATGGTTTGAAATGAGAGCAGAGCAGATTTAGATTGGATGTGAGGAACAAGTTCTGCACCATGAGGGTGTTGGAACACTACCACAGTTTGCCCAGAGAGGTGGTTGAGGCCCCATGCCTGGAGAGGCAGGACAAGGCTCTGAGCAACCTGCTCCAGTGGAAGATGTCCCTGCTGACTGCAGGGGGGCTGGACTGCATGACCTCTTCCAACCCAAACCCTTCTATGATTCTATGACTAAATAGACTATAAGGCCTGATGAACTCACAGTTAAATCTTGACTAATAGAAATGACACAGAGAGGCTATTTCTAGGTATTTTTTCTTATTCAAGTTCCTAGGAAAGAGTAAAGGTCAGCTGGTAAAGTGAATCTCAAAGACTTTCAGTAGTTGATGAAGCAACATGACTGTTGTCTGAGAGGTATTTTCTTTTTTTTCCTTATCACAGAGTCACAGAATATTAGGGGTGGGAAAGGACCTCCAGAGATCATCCAGTCCAACCCCCCTGCCAGGGCAGCAGCACCCAGGGCAGGTCACACAGGAACACATCCAGGTGGGTTTGCAATGTCTCCAGAGCAGGAGACTCCACAACCTCTCTGGGCAGCCTGCTCCAGGGCTCTGGCACCCTCACAGGAAAAAAGTTTTCCCTTCTCTTCCTGTGGCACAGAAGGGAAGCTTGCCCCCATTGCCCCTGTCCTGTTCTTGGACATCCCTGAGCAGAGCCTGGCTCCATCCTCCCCACACTGCCCTGCACATCTTTATCAGCAGGAATGAGGGCACCCCTCAGGCTCCTCTGCTCCAAGCTCAAGAGCCCCAGCTCCCTCAGCCTGTCCTCTAGCAGCTTTGTGGCTCTGTGCTGGACTCTCTCAAGCAGTTCCCTGAGGTCCCTCTTGAGCTGTGGGGCCCAGAGCTGGACACAATATTCCAGATGTGGCCTTACCATTTCCTTTTTTTCCCCTTGTGTCTCTGTTTGTCACAGGTAGAAGCCTCTGCAGAATTTTTTCCTTTTTCTTTTCCTTTTTTTCCCCCCTAATGTTTTGGTTTGTTTGTTGCTTGGTTTTGTTTGTTTGTTGTGTTTTCTTTCTCCTGTTAGTGTAAGAAGATCTGTAGAGCAGCACCTCTTTATACTTGGAGCAGAAACTCCTGCCATCTGCAATAATGCAACACAGTGCACTGTCTGCAGTGCACAACCAGGAGAGCAGTAAATTACCCTGGGGCTCCAAGCTCTTTCTCCAAGGAGCTGCTTTCCAGCAGGATGACCCCCAGTCTATACTGGTGCCCGGTGTTGTTCCTCCCCAGATGCAGGGCTCTGCACTTGTCCTTGTTGAACTTCCTGAGGCTCCCCTTTGCCCTGCTCTGCACCCTGCCCAGCTCTCCTTGCACAGCCTGAGGGGGTGCCAGCCACCCCCCTGTGTGGTGTCACCAGTGATGCTCCTCTTCACTCAGGTGCCTGTCTGTGGAGACAGGCATGCAGGGGATCCATGCACAAACATGGACTCTTCTGGCAAGAGAGGAGGGACAAGTTGTTACTTAGAGAGCAATTCTCCCCCTGTAAGAAGTTTAAACCTCAGGCTCTTACCCAGAGTATTTTATCAGGATCTTTTGCTCTGCTTTGGTTAGTGGCAACTTCAACAAAACGGAGGAAGAAATACCAAAGCCTAGCACCAGGCAGTGATGGGAATAGAAACATCTCTCTGCTGCTTCCAAATGTAATCTGCAGAGCAGCTTCCCCTCATGCTGCTCTTGCAGGCAGCCTTTGGAAGGCATTTCACAGCTTCAGCTGTTTTCTCCATGCACAGGAAAGATTCCTGATCTCAGCTGTGTAAATGTTTGAACTGAGATTCATGCCTGGCTATTCAGGTCACTGCCTTCTCTTCCGGCCCACACAGCCCACAAGGCATCTATCTAAGCACCAAGGATCCAAAACCAACAGAGTGCTTCTCCCTTGAATGCTCCCATGGCACATGGCTCACTCAGAGGACAGGGGATGGTGCCAGGCTGTGCATTTGTTCATTTGCCTGCCCTCAAATTCCTTAGCATGGGTTAAAAAAGAAACATGCAACAGCCCTGTTGGGTGCCTTGGCAAAACTGACTGGGCTGAAAACCTTCCCCAAGAAGGAACCTGAGGAAACCAAGCTCTCCCTTCTGTCTTCAGGAGGGACTAACCTAAGGTAGGGAAGGTGCTCAGAAGATGCAGTTTAGGTTCAGCATTACAACCTATAGGAACTCTGCACCTCTCTCACAGGAAGGCAGGAAATCAGGAAGGAAAGGAGGCAGGCAGGAAGGGAGGAAGGCAGGCCTGGAGAAGAGGAGGCTCAGGGGAGACCTTATTGCTGTCTACAACTACCTGAAGGGTGGTTGTAGCCAGGCGAGGGTTGGTCATTTCTCCCAGGCAACCAGCACCAGAACAAGAGGACACAGTCTCAAGCTGCACCAGGGGAAGTTTAGGCTGGAGGTGAGGAGAAAGTTCTTCACTGAGAGAGTCGTTCACCATTGGTCTAGTCATGGGGTCTGTGGTGACAGGTTGGACTTGATGATCTTTGAGGTCTCTTCCAACCTTGGTGATACTGTGATTCTGAAAGCAGGAAAGAAGGCAGGAATTGGGAAGGAAGGAAGGATACTCAAGGATGCCCCTAATCTCTGGAAAAGGATCCACTGCCAAAGCTACAGAATAAACAAACCCCACCAATACTGCCCTCAGAGAAACCATAACCAACACCAAGGCCAAAAAGAAATCCCAAGGCTCCATAATCATCCATCCCTACCACCCCTTCCAACAGATCGACTACACCATAGTATGGAGACAGATTAGATGACTCAGTGCTGTGTGTTTTGGTGTTCTGACATGTCCCCTGTGGGGTGAAAGAGGTCACATTCACAGCACCCAGGAACTGGGTTTGGTGTTTCAGCAGCTCATTCATTGCCACAAATTCTTCTCCTTGCTGAAGCCAACCAGAGCCTGGGCTGCATCAAGAGAAGTGTGGCCAGCAGGTCAAGGGAGGTGATTCTCCCTCTCTACTCCGCCCTGGCGAGACCCCACACAGAATACTCTGCCCAGCTCTGGAGCCCCTGTTACAGGAAGGATCAGGAGCTGCTGGAACGTGTCCAGAGAAGGATCATGAGGATGATCAGAGGGCTGGAACACCTCTGCTATGGAGACAGACTGAGGGAGTTGGGGCTGTTCAGTCTGGAGAAGAGAAGGTTCCAAGGAGACCTTCTTGTGGTCTTCCAGTATCTGAAGGGGGCTGCAAGAAAGCTGGGGAGGGACATTTTAGGGTGTCAGGGAGTGATAGGACTGGGGGGGATGGAACAAATCTAGAAATGGATAGATTCAGATTGGATGTTAGGAAGTTGTTCCCCATGAGGGTGGTGAGAGACTGGCACAGGTTGCCCAGGGAGGTGGTGGAAGCCTCATGCCTGGAGGCTTTGAAGGCCAGGTTGTATGTGGCTGTGAACAACCCGCTGTAGTGTGAGGTGTCCCTGCCTGCACTGGGGTTGGAACTACATGATCCTTGAGGTCCCTTCCAACCCTAACAGTTCCATGATTCTATGATCCTGCAAGGCAAAGACTGCTGGGCACTGAGAGAAGGGCTCCCAAACAGCTGTTACTGAGGCTGCTCTTTGCAGCTGGTTTGACTGTTCGCATGGACAGGGAAGGCAGAATGCTGTGCTGCTCTCTGAGGGTCCCTGAGAAATCAAACTGGGTAGCTCTGACCTGGGCATAAGGGTGCTTCCTATTTTTAGTCTAAATGAGCATGTGTGCCATAAGAAGAACATAGTTCTGCAACTGAGCTTGAAAATATAGGGACAGGAGGGAGGTTCATCTTACCCTAAACTTGGGAAATAAACAAACAAAGAGTCAAACAAAAGCCCCAGGAAGGTCAAGAGCTGAGAAACTGACACAGCAGCTGTCTTAAACCATATCCATTTGTGTATCATTGTCACTGACACCAATGTCACAAACTCCTCCTTCTCTTTGACAGCTGCCATCTGCAGAGGGAGATGCTGCCTGTGATGAGCCTTACAGAATCATAGCATCACAGAATCAATCAGGTTGGAAAAGACCTCAGAGATCATCAAGCCCAACCTATTACCTAATACCTAACACCTCCTGACAACTGAACCATGGCTCCAAGTGCCACATCCAATCTTTTTTGAACACCTCCAGGAACAGTGATTCCACCACCTCCCTGGGCAGCAAATTACTTTCTGTGAAGAACTTTCTCCTCACCTTGAGCCTAAACTTCCCCTGGCACAGCTTGAGACTGTGTCCTCTTGTTCTGGTGCTGGTTGCCTGGGAGAAATGGCCAACCCACACCTGGCTACAACCTCCCTTCAGATAGTTGTAGACAGCAATAAGGTCTCCCCTGAGCCTCCTCTTCTCCAGGCTAAATACCCCCAGCTCCCTCAGCCTCTCCTTATAGAGCTGTACTCCAGACCCCTTCCCAGCTTTGTTGCACTTCTCAATTGAGGATCACACAAGGATCAGCCCCACGCCTTCCCTGCAGCAAAGGGATGCTCTGACTGCTGAGCTGTTTGATTGAGCTTCAGCTTTTCCAGCTTTGTAGATAACAGCATTTATCTCCACAGGCCTGAATAAAAGTGAGCCCAGAGCAGGGCCATGAAGCTGAGCAGAGGGCTGGAGAACCTCCCCTATGGGGCAGGCTGAGAGTTGGGGCTGTTCAGCCTGGAGAAGAGAAGTCTCCAGAGAGACCTTAGAGCAGCCTTCCAGTACCTGAAGTGGCCTACAAGAAAGCTGGGAAGGGACTTTATACAACAGCTTGTAGTGATGTGAAGAGGGGCAATGGCTTGAGGAGAACAGATTTAGACTTTAGATAAAGAAGAAATTCTTTCCAATGAGGGTGGTGAGACTCTGCAATAGGCTTCCCAGGGAGGCTGTGGATGTGCCCTCTCTGGAGATATTCAAGACCAGGTCAGATGAGGCCTTGAGCAACCTGATCTAGTGGAAGGTGTCCCTACCCATGGGCAGGGGGTTGGAACTAGATGATCTTATAGTTTATCATAGTTTCATAGTTTCATTCAGGGTTGGAAGGGACCACAAGGATCATCTAGTTCCAACCCCCCTGCCATGGGCAGGGACACCCCACACTAGATCAGGCTGGACAGAGCCTCATCCAGCCTGCTCTTAAACACCCCCAGGGACGGGGCCTCGACCACCTCCCTGGACAGCGCATTCCAGGGTTTCACCACTCTCATGGTGAAGAACCTCCTCCTCACATCCAGCCTGAATCTCCCCACCTCCAGCTTCATTCCATTCCCCCTAGTCCTATCACTACCTGATATCCTGAGAAGTCCTTCCCCAGCCTTCCTGTAGGCCCCCTTCAGATACTGGAAGGCGACAATTAGGTCTCCTCGGAGCCTTCTCTTCTGCAGACTGTACAGCCCCAACTCCTTCAGTCTGTCCTCATAGGAGAGGTGCTCCAGCCCTCTGATCATCCTCGTGGCCCTTCTCTGGACATGTTCCAGCACCTCCACATCCCTCTTGTAATAGGGGCTCCAGAACTGGACACAGTACTCCAGGTGGGGTCTCACCAGGGCTGAGTAGAGGGGGAGGATCACCTCCCTCGACCTGCTAGCCACACTTCTCCTGATGCAGCCCAGGATCTGATTGGCTTTGCGGGCTGCAAGTGCACATTGAGAGCTCATGTTGAGCTTTTTGTCCACCAGCACCCCCAAGTCTCTCTCCTCAGGGCTACCCTCCAGCCAGTCACTGCCCAGCCTGTATTTGTGCCTGGGATTGCCTCGACCCAGATGCAGGACCCTGCACTTGCTCTTATTGAACTTCATGAGGTTGGCTTGTGCCCACCTCTCCAGCCTGTCAAGGTCCCTCTGGATGGCCTCCCTTCCCTCCAGCGTGTCTGCTGCACCACACAGCTTGGTGTCATCAGCAAACTTGCTGAGGGTGCACTCAATTGAAGTCCCTTGAAGGTCCCTTGAAGGTCCCTTGAAGGTCCCTTCCAACCCAAACCATTCTGTGAATCTATGAACAGTTCTGGTGGCAAACTGGTTTGGGTAAACTAAACCCAAACTTTAAAAAAATCAAGTATTTCTCCACTTTTGTCCAGGGCAAAGTTGCTCTGGCCTGTAGACAGCCCAAACTGATGGATGGATGACTGCATCCAAAGGGTAGTGGTCAACAGCTCAGTGTCCAGATGAGGGAGATGGGACCAATGCTGTTCAAACTCTTCATCAGTGAAACCAAGTGAGATTGAGACACCCTCTGCAAGTTTGCTGATGACACCAAGAGTGGTTTGGTTCATAAGACTGAAGGATGGGATGGTGCCATCCAGAGGAACCTCTCTACAACTGCCTGAAGGATGGTTGTAGCCAGGAGGGAGTTGGTCTCTTCTCTCTAGCAACCAGCACCAGAACAAGAGGACACAGTCTCAAGCTGCGCCAGGGGAGGTTCAGGCTGGCCGTTAGGAAGAAATTCTTCACAGAAAGAGAGATTGGCCATTGGAATGTGCTGCCCAGGGAAGGGGTGGGGTCACCATCCATGGAAGTGTTTAAGAAGAGACTGGATGAGGGAAGTTTAGGCTGCATGTGAAGAGAAAGTTCTTCACTGAGAGAGTTGTTTGCCATTGGAACGTGCTGCCCAGGGAGGTGGTGGAGTCACCATCCCTGGAGGTGTTCCAGAGGGGATTGGACGTGGCACTTGGTGCCATGGTTTAGTAGTCATGGGGTCTGTGGTAACAGGTTGGACTTGATGATCTTTGAGGTCTCTTCCAACCTTGATGATTCTGTGACCTGGAAAGGCTGGAGAGCTGGGCTGAGGAGAACCTCGTGAGGTTCAGTAGGCAAAATGCAGTGTTGGAGGAATCCTAGGTATCAGTCCAGGCTGGGGGATGAGGAGATTGAGAGCAGCCCTGCAGAAAAGGACTTGAGGGTGCTGGTGGGTGAGAAGCTGGACAGGAGCCAGCTATGTGAGCTTGCAGCACAGAAGGACAATGGCAGCCTGGGCTGCATCCAAAGCCGCGTGGCCAGAGAGGGAGAGAGGGGATCCTGCCCCTGTGCTCTAACAGCAGACAGCACACAGGTGTACACATGAAGTTCTGTGTGCAGCTCTAGCACCTTCCAGACAAAGGCTGCTGTGAGTACCCTGACCTGGGTGTGCAATAATGATGCCACAGCTACAGCAGTAAAGCAGCAGAGTCTTCAGAGCAAGTTTACTCAGCAGCTAGAAAGATGAACATACAGCGCTGAGCAAACTGAAAACAGCCTCAGCCTTTGTTGCTTCCCAAATGCCATGACAACACTTGGAAGCCTCCTATGAAGCATACCCAAGGACTGGCAGCACGGTTTGGGTTTGCTGCTGACCTTCAGACTTGTGCACCTGGAGGACATCATCTGCAGTAAAATCAAAAAGAAATACTTCTGTGCCTCCAGCCCTCGCAGGCCTTCTTGGGCAGGGGGGAAGAGGGGAAGGGGGGGTGTGTGTGCATAAAGTTTCTGTAACAGTGAGCAGCTGCCTGGGGTAACCCAAATACAATATCCAGGTTCCTGTTATTTTATAGTTCATCCAAAAGTTTCTAGGCTCTTTCACATGGATATTAAAAAAAATGATATTAAAGAAAGACTCTTCAAAAGGCTTTAATGTGTTTCACAGAACACCCAGTCAGAGTGGAATGAAGGTGCAAGACTCCTGCCAAGGGCTCAGGGAATGGACAAAGTGTTACATGTACTGTGCGTGTACAGAAGACCTCAGACAGTGTCACTTTCAAAGGACAGGACACTCTCTTCACTCTGAAGGCCAAGTGCTAAGCATGTGGGTGCACTGTGCTGGACAGACTGCATGCTGCAAGGCTGATTCAGGTAAGGTGTTCAAGGGTTAAAACAGATGGGACCAGGCAGATGATCAGCTTGGGGTCATGCATTAGACACTCAAGTTTCTGTTTCCTGCACGTTTCTCCTCTTTACATGCTCAACACCAGCCAAGGTCTAGCACAGTAAATAAGAGAATATATTCTGGCTTATAGAATCCACCATAGAATCACTCAGGTTAGAAAAGCCCCTTCAGACCATCAGGTCCAAGCACTAAGGTCACCACTAAACTACAGGGCTGAGCACTAACCTTCAAACACCTGCAGGGATGGTGACTCTACCACCTCCCAGGCAACCAGCACCAGGAACAAGGGGACACAGTCTCAAGCTGCGCCAGGGGAAGTTTAGACTCGAGGTGAGGAGGAAGTTCTTCACTGAGAGAGTCATTCATCATTGGAATGTGCTGCCCAGGGAGGTGGTGGAGTCACCATCCCTGGAGGTGTTCAAGAGGGGATTGGACGTGGCACTTGGTGCCATGGTCTAGTCATGAGGTCTGTGGTGATAGGTTGGATCCTCAAGGTTTCTTCCAACCTTAGTTATACTGTGATACTGTCTACCTCCCTGGGCAGCCTCTTCCAATGCCTGAGCACTCTTGCAGGGACAACATTTGTCCTAATGCCCAGCCTAAACCTCTCCTGGTGCAGCTTGAGGCCATTCCCTCCTGTTCTGGCACTAATTACCTGTGGGAAGAGACTGGATGCATTTGATGGTTCTTCCCCAGCTTGCTCAAAAGAAAGGACACAAGTCAAAGAATCACAGAATTGTTAGGGTTGGAAGGGACCTCAAGAATCATCCAGTTCCAACCCCCCTGCCATGGGCAGGGACACCTCACACTACATCAGGTTGCTCACAGCCACATACAGCCTGGCCTTCAAAGCCTCCAGGCATGAGGCTTCCACCACCTCCCTGGGCAACCTGTGCCAGTCTCTCATCACCCTCATGGGGAAGAATTTCCTCCTAACATCTAATCTGAATTTACCCATTTCTAGTTTTGCTCCATTCCCCCCAGTCCTATCATTCCCTGACACCCTCAAAAGTCCCTCCCCAGCTTTCTTGCAGCTCCCTTCAGATATTGGAAGACCACAATAAGGTCTCCTTGGAACCTTCTCTTCTCCAGACTGAACAGCCCCAACTCTCTCAGTCTGTCTCCATAGGAGAGGAGCTCCAGCCCTCTGATCATCCTTGTGGCCCTTCTCTGGACATGTTCCATCACCTCCCAATCCTTCCTGTAACAGGAGCTCCAGAACTGGGCAGAGTATTCCGTGTGGGGCCTCACCAGAGCAGAGTAGAGAGGGAGGATCACCTTCCTAGCCCAGCCAAGGAGTTCACTCTCTGATACTAACAACATCAGCTAGAAGTCACAATCACAGAATTAACCAGGTTGGGAAAGACCTTCCAGATCACCCAGGTGTTCAAGAGGGGATTGGACTTGGTGCCATGGTCTAGTAGTCATGAGGTCTTGGGTGACAGATTGGACTTGATCTTTGAGGTATTTTCCAACCTTGTTGATTCTATGATTCTAAGTCCAGCCTATCACCCAACACCATAATATCAACTAAACCATGGCACTAAGTGCCTCATCCAGTCTCTTTTTAAACACTTCCAGCTGCATTCAATGTAACCCTGATAGAGGAGGGAAATCAGGAGCTCTAAAAAGGAATATGCTTAAATCTATAATTGTAGCTGAAAACCTGGAAGACTGCTGAGGAAAGAGCAAAGCCCAAACCTAGCTGTGAGTTTGACAAGTGGTACAAAGGCCAGGCTGGATGTGGCTGTGAGCAACCTGATCTAGTGTGAGGTGTCCCTGCCCATGGCAGGAGGGTTGGAACTGGATGATCCTTAAGGTCCCTTCCAACCCTAACAATTCTATGAAATCCCAGCTTAAACCACTTGGGAGGAGCTTTGGACACTCAAGCCCTGCTTCCAAATATCTGCTGCTGGGCCTTCAGCACATCTTGAATCTGGCATGGCCAAACACGTCAGGCCAGCAAGAGAATAATTAACTTCCCTCATATGCAGTGAGATCGGTTTTGCATTCAACCATTCCCCATACCTGCCTTGCAGATAGGATTTCCAGCTGCCTGTTTCCTGGCAGCTCCATCGTTTGCCCTTTGCAGCTGCTGTTTCCTTCGCAGCCAGCAGGGAATGCTGGTGTATGGAAGTAATCCTCCCAGCTGCACAAATGCCTCCTCCTGCTCGGTTAGGAAAGCCCAGCAAACATTCCCTTGCTCGGTGTGAAATGGGTTGGTTTGTGGGAGAGCAGGGCTCACACAAAACCCCCGCCCTGCTTTTCGAGGGCAGAATGCTCTCACCGGAGCCTGAGCTGCTCTGCTCAGATTTCCAGCAGTATTACAGTTTGAAGGGGGAACTTCAGCCTACTCCCTGACTGCAAAGCCTGAAAGTAAAATAAATTACCATTGGGTACAAAAGGAAAACTAATGACAAGGTCTATATAATTCATTGGCTTGCTAATGGGAATATAGAGCAGGGGCACCAACAGTTCTTTTTCTCCTTCTGTCACTTCTACTTGCAACTTCTCTCTTTCTTCAGTGGCCTTGCCAGGGGTATCTCTGTTTTGACTGCTGTGTGAGGTAATGGGAAGGATGGGGGGAGTGGGGGAGGAAGGTCAGTAGGTCCCCTGGAGCCATCCAGGGGGCTGAGGAGTTTCTGTGTTGTTTATAAATTGTATATCACAATATCACCAAGGTTGGAAGAGACCTCAAAGATGGAGTCCAACCTGTCACCACAGACCTCATGACTAGACCATGTACGTTACATTGTACATCTATTGCATATTTTGTACATACTCATTGCATTTCATATTTCTAGATTGTAGCTTGCTTGTAAATAGAGCTTCATTTGCTCCCAAAAACCTTCTGAGCTAGCCTGGCAATTTTATTTTGGGGGTCTTTTTCTCCAAATTAGTTGGGGAGTAATTGAAACCCACCATAAGCAGTCTGAGGGGAGAATGTCCTGGTTTACAGCACTTGCTGCTAGTCCTTCAATCAAGAAGTACCTTCATGCTGCAGTGGAAGAAAACCCAGCTTGTCTCCAGGCAGGCAGACATCCTACTCTTTAAGTTGCCAGCCTCCATTCTTACACCTGTAAACAGTCCAAAGATCTCCCAGAGCCTGACATGACATGACAAAGCAAAAGCATTTGTGTTCCATTCTCATTTTCCCCTTCTCATGACATAAAGATGTACTTTAAGACGTTCAGTGTTTTCCCTCTTGGCAGGCAGCCTTACTTTGTCAGTAAACACAAGGGTTTTCTAGGCTGTAATTTACAGCACTGGAAGCCAGCATCTTTCCCATGCTGTAGCTGATGACACAGGAAGCTGGAAGCTAATAGTGCTGTAAAAAACACCTAAGGCCTGGTTTCCAAAACCCAAGCACTTTCTTTATGCTTTCTGAATCAGAGTACATTTAGGAGCAGCCTCTCCAAAGTAACTGAGCTCCACCAGGAATTTCCATGGAGATATTCTCCACTTTTTGCTCTCAAAACCTGCAGTCCCCAAGAACAAACTTTGCTGCAGGCTTATTACACCCCTCAAGAATGCCAAATGGAAGTGCTTGTCAAAGAAGAAAGGAAGGAAGGATGATATTGAGCCTGGGCTACAGTTGCAAACCTGCTAGAAGGGAAAGGAGGCAGTGTAACAGTGGCAGGAAAATGTAAACGTTTTATCTGACTTGAATCTGCTCTGAAGAAAGAGAAGAGAAGCTCCCCAGGAGCCAGCAGTGCCCTCATGCAGGCCAGAAGGCAGCTGGGCAAGAGAGGGAATTCTGCCCCTTGACTCTGCTCTGCTCAGACCCCACCTCCAATCCTGCCTCCAGGTCTGGGGTCCCCAGCAGAAGGAGGACACGGAGCTGTTGGAGTGAGTCCAGAGGAAGTCACAAAGATGATCCAAGGGCTGGAGCTCCTCTGCTATGAGGACAGACTGAGGGAGCTGGGCTTGTTCAGCCTGGAGAAGAGAAGACTCTGGGGGGACCTTAGCCCTGTGCAGTACCTGAAGGGATCCTCCAGGAAGGCTGCAGAGGGACTTTTCCTGAGGGTGTCTAGAAACAGGACAAGGGGGAATGATTTGAAGCTGAGGGAGAGCAGGGCTAGATTGGTTCTGAGGAAGAAGTTCTTCAGTCTGAGGGTGATGAGACTCTGGAATAGGCTGCCCAGGGAGGCTGTGGCTGCCTCCTGCCTGGGGGGGGCTGAAGGCCAGGTTGGATGAGGCCTTGATCAGCTGAGTGTAGTTGAGAGGTGTCCCTGGGCATGGTGGGGAGGTTGGAGATGATCTCTGAGGTCCCTTCCAGCCTGAGCCATTCTAGGATTCTGTGATTTTTCAAGTCCAAAAGCAGTTCAGAGAAAAAGGTGAGTAGAAATAAAAGACTCCAAATGCTAAGGAATCATCTTCCTGTGCACAATAACAATTAGCAGACACTGCTGGTTTTGGAAATGGGAGGTGCAAGCCCCAGGGTTGTTTGTGCATCAACTTGCCCTGGTGGTTTTACAAGTGTGTGCCTGCCTGTTTATTGATGGATGCAGCAGGTCAGGATCTAGGCTGCAAGTACAAAACACAGAGCTGACAGACAAGCAGAGCTGCATGGAGACAAAACACCCTTCCAAAAAAAAACCAAAACCACTGTGGGAACTTTGGTGCCCTCATTAAAACCATCTTTTGATGGGGATAAAGACTTGGATAACAACACAACCATTTAGTGGTAACCAGCACTTAACATTTCATCTAAATTCATAAAGGCTTTAACTCTGACAGGGGGAAAGGCTGGCAAGGTTAGCTGGGTTTTAATTAGAGAGGTGAGGCAAGAGGTGAGTGGTGTTTGGGGAAACTTGTTTACAAAGTTTGTTTGCCTTAGGATTTGGTCCCTGAAAACAGAGAATAGGAAAAAAGCACATCTATTTGAAGCATCCTTCCTTGCTTAAATGGTAGGCACTAGGGGTGACAAAATAGTAGTGGATAGACTAGACTAGACCAGACCAGACCAGACCAGGTTGGAAGAGACCTTCAAGATCATCGTGTCCAACCTATCATCCAACACCATCTAATCAACTAAACCATGGCATCAAGCACCCTGTCAAGTCTCCTCCTGACCATCTCCAATGATGGTGACTCTACCACCTCCCTGGGAAGACTCTCTCTGTGTAGAACTTCTTCCTAACCTCCAGCCTAAACCTCCCCTGGCACAGCTTGAGACTGAGTCCTCTTGTTCTGGTGCTGGTTGCCTGGGAGAAGAGACCAACCCCCACCTGTCTACAACCCCCCTTCAGGCAGCTGTAGAGAGCAATAAGGTCACCCCTGAGTCTCCTCCTCTCCAGGCTAAGCAACCCCAGCTCCCTCAATCTCTCCTCACAGGGCTTGTGTTCCAAACCCCTCACCAACTTTGTTGCCCTTCTCTGGACACACTCCAGCAAGTCAACATCCTTCCTAAACTGAGGGGCCCAGAACTGGGCACAGTACTCGAGGTGTGGCCTAACCAGTGCAGTATACAGGGGCAGAATGACCTCTCTGCTCCTGCTGGCCACACTGTTCCTGATGCAGACCAGGATGCCATTGGCCCTCCTGCCTGCCTGGGCACACTGCAGGCTCATGTTCAGCCTACCATCAACCAGCACCCCCAGGTCCCTCTCTGCCTGGCTGCTCTCCAGCCACTCTGACCCCAGCCTGTAGCACTGCATGGGGTTGTTGTGGCCAATGTGCAGAACCCAGCACTTGGATGTGTTCAATCTCATGCCCTTGGACTCTGCCCATCTGCCCAGCCTGTCGAGGTCCCTCTGCAGAGCCTCTCTACCCTCCAGCAGATCAACTCCTGCCCCCAGCTTGGTGTCAGCTGCAGATTTCCTGATGATAGACTCAATGCCCTCCTCCATCACAGAACCGTCCTGGATTAAAGCAGAAGTTTAGGTGCACTGGAAATAACAGTTTGGGAATTGGTTTTGCCTGTCTCAAGTTTGCATCCAGCCTTGCATTGGAGCTCTCTTCAATGCACGTTTTCCATGCCTATTACCACAACAAGCTCTTCTCAGATACAGGCCTGGTAACACCAGTGGTCAACTTCTTCATGATTTTCCTTAGCCTGGTTTACCACACTGTGTGAGCTGAGAACTGGGTTTCAGGAGGAGAGAAGAATCTTTGCTTTGCTGTTTGGGACCTGTTAGCCTGAGGAGCCAAAAAAAAAAACAACCCGCAACAACAACAAACCCCAAACAAACAAACCAACCCCAAACCAAGAAACCAAACCCAGAAAGCAGAAGAGATTTGGATTCATTGCAGTGTCCATGACGAAGACCATAAAGTGATTTTTAGCGGAGTTCAGACCTTGGTCAATGAGATTCATGTTTGCAAGATGTATCACTGAGCCCTGGGGGGCCTGCAGCAGGTGTTCTGTGGGGAAGATCTCAGTGGCACCTGTGCCCACAAAGTCATCACTCACCCTCTGGGACAGGTGCAGAAGTGCCATGGGGCACAGAGCCTCCCTTGTGACACTGCTGCCTGCTCAGGGGCTGAGCTCCCTGGAGGGCAGCATGAATGGCAGAGTGACTTTGTCCCTTGAGGAGGGTTGAAAATTCCCCCCCAACATAAAATTGCCAGACTAGCTCAGTGGAAGCAAGCAAAGCTGTGTCTACAAGCAAAACTACAATGTAGAAATGGAATGCAATGGATATGTACAAATTATACAATATTTGCATGTATCTACACTTTATAAACACCACAAGAACCCCCCTGGACAAACCAGGGGGCTACTGATAGCTTCCCTCTCCCTGCTCCCTTCTCTCCCCCCTGTACATGGGACAAGAGAAAGAGGAGAGAGTTGCTGTCATTTAACCACAAGAAGAAAGGTCAGCAAAGCCAAGCAGAAGCACAAGTTAGTATCTTCCAGAGGGAGAAAGCCAGAAAGAGAGAAAGTTAATTCACAGATCTAACTTTTGTGTTTGTTATCTGTCCAATGGGATTGTTTAGAGCCTATCATTAGTTGCCTTTTTACACCCAATAGTCATTTATTTGCATTCTACTACTTTCTGTTCAAGATCTGTGGAAAATTTGCCAGGCACAGCCTAGATCTACTACAGCCCTGCTTCTCTCTTGACCTGCCCCCCCTACCCCCACTCCTGGCCAAAAGACAGCTCTGGCTGCAGCTGGCTGGTGAGGGAACATCACACTGAGCAGCTGCGGGCAGCTGCAGAGTGGCAGGGCTGCATGCCCCGTGCTGGGACATGTGCAACCTACAGCATCTGGAGATGATGCAGGCTGGAGCCACTGGGCTGGGCAAGAGAGGCTGGACAAAACCCAGCTAACTGCTGGGACTCAAATGCCACCAAAAGGCTTTCTGTGGCTGAGGGCATTTCTTAGAGCTGTGCAATATATGGATGAAACCACCTCTGTGCCTGAAGAACTAAACATCTTCAGGTGTTTGAAGGTGTTTAGATGTGGTGCTTAGCACAAGGGGCAATCGATATAAACTAAAGCACAGGAGGTTCCACCTCAACATGAAGAGGTTCTTCCCTGTGAGGGTCACAGAGCACTGGAACAGGCTGCCCAGAGAGGCTGTGGAGTTTCCTTCTCTAGAGACTTTCAAGACCCATCTGGATGTGTTCCTGTGTGACCTGTGCTAGATTTTATGGTCCTGTTCTGGCAGGGGGATTGGACTCAATGGTCTCTGGAGGTCCCTTCCAACCCCTAGCATCCTGTGATCCTGTGGAAGGGACCTCACAGCTCATCTCCTCCAACCTCCCCATCATTTGCAGGGACACCTCTCAACTAGATTCGGCTGCTCAAGTCCTCATCCAACCTGGCCTTCAACACCCCCAGGCAGGAGGCAGCCACAGCCTCCCTGGGCAGCCTGTTCCAGAGTCTCACCATGCTCATACTAAAGAACTTCTCCTAAGATCCAGTCTAACTCTACTCTTTAGGAAAGAGAACAGTCAAAATAGGTCATCACATCCAGAGCAGTTTATTTGGCCAGCCTGTGTTCTTAGGGATGCTTGGAAGCACCTAGGAAATAGGCTGGAGTCCTGCCAACATTCCCAAAGACCCTGCAATGTCTTGCTGGGTGTGTGGAAAGTTAGGGGGGCTCTTTGGTGCCATCATGAAGCCAGAAACAAGGCATGGGATGGATTAATTGTCTTGGTGACTGCATACAGCCCATGAGTGTTGATTTGACATAGTGGGATTGTCCATTTTTATCCTGCTGCTTCAGAAACTGAAATCAGTTGTGCCTTGTCCTATCCCTGGGCACCAGCATAAAGAGCCTGGCACCTTTACCTTGACCCACCCCTCAGATTTTTACAGACATTGATCAGATCCCCTCTCAGCCTTCTCGTCTCCAGACCAGACAGCCCCAGGGCTCTCAGCCTTTCTTCTTTCCCAAACCATTCTATGATTCTATGTCTGATTAACCAGTTGAAAAGTTTCTTCCTATTAACTCTGAGAATGGTGGTGAGCAGGTCTTTTGCTGGAGCCTAAGTACAAATTCTCCAAGCCCTGGAGAGGAGCCAGTATTTATCCCAGGCAAGCAGAAGTGCCTGGTACCACAACTGCACTCCACTGCCTGGATGACTCCTCCGTGCCAGTACATTTAGACAGCAGAAAGATTGCTAAATTGCTGTGCTAAGGAAAGAGTCTGCACCAGCCTGGAGTGAGGTGAAGCATACAGCACTGGTTTTGGTATTTCTGAAGGAGACTGAATGCCCAGCCCTCCACACTGAGACAGTGGCCATTGTGGTGGGAAGCACTGTTGAAAACACTTCCCTAAAGCAAGGGGAGGCTTCCTGGGGAAAATCAAGAGCTATTTCAGCACCAAAGAGCCCTTGGGATTTTAGAAAGGCACAATACAGATCATAGGCCTGTTCAGACAGCCATAGAATCCTGCAGTCATCCAGGTTGGCAAAGATCCTTGGGATCATTAGGTCCACCGTTGACCCTACTCTACCAAGGTCACCACTAAACCATCACAGGATGCTAGGGATTGGAAGAGTGTGAAGATCATCAAGTCTAGCCCCCTGCCAGAACAGGGCCATAGAATCTAGCACAGGTTACACAGGAATGCATCCAGATGGGGCTTGAAAGTCTCCAGAGAAGGAGACTCCACAGGCTCTTGGGGGGCCCTGTTCCAGTGCTCTGGGACCCTCACAGTGAAGAAGTTCCTCCTCAAGTTGAGGTGAAACCTTATCTAGTGGAGGATGTCTCTGCTGACTGCAGAGAGATTGGACTGGATGAGCTTTGAAGGTCTCTTCCAACCCAAACCATTCTATTACCCTGGATTACTCCCCCCAGCACATGAAATCAGCACTGGGACCATGAAATGCAGCTGTCCGTGCTTACACCTGGCCCGGTTTCTCTGAATGAAGTGAGCTACCTAAGCATGCTTCTGGCCTACCCACCTGCTCTGAAAATGGAAAATCAGCTGTGGTGCTCTTTTGCTCATCTTTGGGTGCCACTCTGCTCTTTCTTTTGCTCATCTTTGGGTGCCTCCCTGCTCTTTCTTTTGCTCATCTTTGGGTGACTCCCTGCTCTTTTGCTCATCTTTGGATGCCTCCCTGCTCTGTTGCTCATCCTTGCGTGCCTCACTGAGATACTTCCCACCCACCTTGGCACCACCTTCTTAAGACAGGAAGCACAAAATTGTGACCACACAGGGTAAAGGTGGTGCTCCCAGGAAAGCACATGGACTCTAAATGTAAGCCTGTCATAAAAAGCTTTGAAAATGATGACACACAAAGGAGGAGAAACTCCAGAGAATGAAACACCTTAATTTTGAGAACCCACAATGATCCACCCAGCACTTTTAGAGCTTTGACTTCTAAGGCAGGAATTAACCACAAGAAGAGTTTCAAACCTACAAACACAGGCACTTACTCTCTGTGGCTCTGTGTGTACTACTCTTTGTACTTAAAATGGGGTGGATGTGTCTCACAAACTTAAAGGAGACTCTTAACATGTCTATGTCTGGATTATCTTTGAGGTCTCTTCCAACCACATATATTCTGTGATTCTGAAAGTCTTGGCTTCAGTTTTGGGGCCTTAACTCTAAGGAAGACATTGGGATGCTGGAGCATGTTCAGAGTAGGGCAATGAAGGTGATGAGGGGTCTGGAGAGGAGCAGCTGAGGGACATGGGGTTGTTTTAGTCTGGAGAGACTAAAGAAGGGGAGACCTTCTGGCTCTCTACAATTGCCTGCAAGGAGGTTGGAGCCAGGAAGGAGTTGGTCTCATCTCCCAGGTAACAAGTGATAGGATGAGAGGAAATGGCCTCAACCTGCACCAGGAGAGGTGCACTAATTGGACATTGAAAGAAACTTCTTGACTGAAAGCCTGGCACTGTCCAAGAAGTGTCTGAATCTCCATCCCTGGAGGTGTTTGAAAGAGGCAGAGATGTGGGGCTGAGGGATAGAGTTCAGCACTAGACTCAGTAAAGAACAGTTGGACTGGATGATCTCAAAGGTCTTTTCCAACCAAAAAGATTCTATGATTCTATTCTATGTCTAACCCTCCCCCCTCATCTTCACACTCCAGTAGCTGGGCACTGCTTCAACATACCCTTAAGATTCCCAAAGGTGACCTGCTGACCCTTCCTTCTGGAATGAATAATTCAGGATACCATGCTGGCTTGTGACTTAGAAACCACAGAGCACCATTGTCCTGCAAAAACAAACAAAAAAGTGCTCTGCACTACTTCATACTGAGGTTGGGACCCCCTAAACAGGCATCTGAAATAAGCAGGGTGAAAATCTGGGCCTGCAGTTGTGCTTTCAAAACTCTTGTGGGCTGGCCATGTTCCACAGCAAGGTGCTGACATTCCCTCTACCTGTGGCTAATTAAATCCATTAACTGCACCATTCAGGATTCATTTGTACTCATTAGTCAATTACTGCTATTAATTAGGGGTTCTTTGGACTCGACTTTTACTGGAATAACACTCTTTAAAGGACAAGCAGATTGAGGTGCCATCTACAACATGATGCTATCCAGAACCAGCAGTGACTGGAAAACTTCTCTGTGCATTAAACCAAGCTCCTGCCTGAGTGAGGGGAATGGTGACTCAGTGAGTGGCTTTGGGGAAACTTTGGGTGCTGCTGAGTGGCAATATCAAATGAACTTGGATCTTGACAGACTTGAGAAATGGAACATTGTCAATTGCATGAGGCTCAACAAGTCAAAGTCATGCAGCTGGGTCAGGCCAAGCCCAGGCACAAATCCAGGCTGGGTTCAGAGTGGGATGAGAGCAGCTCTAAAGAAAGAGACTTGGGGGTGTTGGATGCTGAGAAGCTCCCCAGGAGCCAGCAGTGCCCTCATGCAGCCCAGAAGGCAGCTGTGTGCTGGGCTGCAGCCAGAGGAGTGTGGGCAGCAGGGCAAGAGAGGGGATTCTGCCCCTTGCCCCTGCTCTGCTCAGGCCTCACCTCCAATCCTGCCTCCAGGTCTGGTGTCCCCAGCAGAAGAAGGACACAGAGCTGTTGGAGTGAGTTCAGAGGAGGCCACAAAGATGATCCAAGGGCTGGAGCACCTCTGCTATGAGGACAGGCTGAGGGAGCTCAGCTTGCTCAGACTGGAGAAGAGAAGACTCTAGGGGGACCTTAGAGCTTCCTTGCAGTAACTGAAGGGATCCTCCAGGAAGGCTGCAGAGGGACTTTTCCTGAGGGTGTCTAGAGACAGGACAAGGGGGAATGGTTGGAAGCTGAGGGAGAGCAGGGCTAGACTGGAGCTTAGGAAGAAGTTCTTCAGTATGTGGCATAGGCTGCCCAGGGAGATTGTGGCTGCCTCCTGCTTGGGGGTGCTGAAGGCCATGTAGGAAGAGACCTTGATCAGCTGAGTGTAGTTGAGAGGTTTCCTTGCCCATGGTGGGGAAGTTGGAGGAGATGAGCTCTGAGGTCCCTTCCAGCCTGAGCCATTCCACGATTCCAGTATTTATAAAGGACCTTTTCTTTCCATTAGAAGCTCCCAGCTTTATGCCTCCCCAGATGTCCAGCTTCATAATGTCATATGCTTTATAGGGACACTGGATCTAAAGGCAGACTGAGGAACCTAATCCCATGGAAGACAAAACTCTAGTATATATCACAGAAAACAGCTGGAGGACTTCACTCCTCCTCTCTTCATCTGCTCAAGGCCTTTCCTCAGCAACTGTCACCTCTTTACTGAAATAAAGAGGAAGCTCAAGTCCAAGCTTTTAAAGAGGTCCTTCTGTGTCTAATTCTCTACATGCAGGTGCAAGTAACCATGTTAAAGCAAATGACATCCAGAAACTATTCACTACTGGCAGACAATATGACTCTATCTGTCACTGACAACAGAAGCAGGGTCTCTAATCCATCACAAGCTCAGGACACCACCGCCTTGATAACAGAATCAACTAGGTTGGAAGATACCTCAAAGATCATCAATCTGACCCAAATCACTTTAAAGTGCAGAGTGAAAGAACATCTCTCATAGATGTGAAGTCTGTGGGGTATAATTCAGTAGTCAAGAAGGTTTAAGGAGTCTTGTGGTTGCAATTAGCCCACTACACCTATGGCACCCATGTCAAACAGTAAAGACCAAATCCAACCCTGCTGGAGCCAAGAGAGATGATTCTGAAAAGATGTGGAGGAGCATGGACAGGGCTTCCATGGCAGAGGTCTCATTGCCAAGACACAAGGCTTTGCCTGAGACAATAAAGGGAGCAGATGGTGGCTTAGTTGCTTCCTTTCAAATCTGGGACACTGTTGCTTCTTTAAGGCAGCTCAGTTCCCCAGGAGAGGCTGTTGAGAGAAGCAGGTTTCTCCCCTGCAGGGGATGCCACAACAAGGCACTACCAAAGGAGTGACAGTGGCTGCTCTGTGCTCTGCCTCAAGGAAAAAGGAGCTGCAGAAGGAGGAGAGCAGGAGCTAAGGGAAGGCAGATGGCCTGGCCTTAAAAGGAGATTTCCAGAGTGGAAATGTTGTGCACAGCCTGACTTTGCTGGTTGCTAAATGAAGTGGAATACACAAACAGGCAGGGAGCCTTGACGCACTCCTCTGCTTTCCTCTAACAACACATTTCCACTCCTCACCTTTCCATTGCAGAGAAGTCCTCATTTTAGTGACCTCAATAAAGAATCCTATTCTGAGGCAAAAATGCTGAGTCCCCTCTGGTGAGGGGGATGGACAGCTGAACCTTTTCCATCAGGCTGGAGCTGGGCAGTTCCCCTCAGTGCAGGGTGTACCATTAAGCGGCTTGTGTGCAGACAGCAGGGCAATAATCTGCCTGGAGCCAGCCACTCCACGACCTTAAGTGCACCCTTTAAAAACCACACCTCGAGCCTTGCCCTCATTCTTACTCCACCCTCTGCAGAACAAATCACACCACTCCAGTTTCATAATTCTGTGAGGCCATTTATCCTCTTTGGCTACGGTGCAGGGCAGCAGCTTTGGGGAGAACCAACTTAGACAAGGCTCGCTCTTCTGACTTGTCTTTTACTATCACCTTGAGAGCCTCTCCTTGCTCTCATTTCCCTTTCCCAGCTTGACAGCTTGTCTGCATGAATTTGCATGGAGTTTATCCACTAACATATTTCCATGGGTCACAGAACAACTCATTATCAATCCAGCTAATTAGCTCTTTTCTGTGGTGCTCTCTTCCTTACATCAAAATATTCATTCAGTTCTCTTATCTCCTGGCATTTGTGACGTGCAGACAAAGCCAGACCACAAAGCCATGTGCTATGAAAACCACAAGCCACTGATCTTTATTTGCTCACAAAAACATTCACAATTAATCCCTCCTATGGGATAAAAGAGCAAGAGAGAGCCAGCTGAATGAAGATGAAGATAAGGCAGGCTGAAAGAGACAGAGCAAAGCTTTGCCCTACATCGGGCTCTGGCACCTCACCCTGCAGACAGTCATCCGAGCTCTTCTACTTTTAACCTCTTTGTTCCATTACTGCCACTGCCGGCTGACTCCTGTCTGTTTCATGGTAGCGCTGAGAAGCCCCAGTGTGCCTGAGGACACAGCTTCTCCTGCCAAGCAAATCCCTATCAGCCCTCGTAGGCTGGATGAGTGCTGGAGTGGGGCTGCACTCTCTAACAGCCTCAGTGGCAGGAACTGGAAGGTCACCCAGCCCATCCTTTGCCCAAGACAGGTTTCCTGCACCTCTGTTCTTCCTGCTATGTGTTTATTAAGCTTATACTTGAAGATCCCTACAAGACTCCAGGTCAGCTGGGCAGAGACTGGCTTGAGAGCAGACCTGAAGAAAAGGACTTGGGGTGCTGGTGGATGAGAAGCTCAACAGGAGCCACCAGTGTGCAGCCCAGAAAGCCAACCAGAGCCTGGGCTGTATCATGAGAAGCGCAGCCAGCAGGTCGAGGGAGGTGATTCTTCCCCTCTGCTCCACTCTGGTGAGAGGCCACCTTGAGTGCTGCATCCAGTTATGAAGCCCTTGTTCCAAGAAGGATCTGGAGGTGCTGGAACATGTCCAGAGAAGGGCCACAAGGATGATCAGAGGGCTGGAGCTGCTCTCCTATGGAGACAGACTGAGAGAATTGGGGCTGTTCAGTCTGGAGAAGAGAAGGCTTCAAGGAGACCTAATTGTGTCCTTCCAGTATCTGAAGGGGGCTCTAAGAAAGCTGGGGAGGGACTTTTTAGGGTGTCAGGGAGTGATAGGACTGGGTGGAATGGAACAAATCTAGAAATGGGTAGATTCAGGTTGGATGTTAGGAAGAAGTTGTTCCCCATGAAGGTGGTATGAGACTGGCACAGGTTGCCCAGGGAGGTGGTGGAAGCCTGAAGGTATTGAAGGCCAGGCTGGATGTGGTGTGGCAATCTGCTGTAGTGTGAGGTGTCCCTGCCCATGGGACTGGATGATCCTTTAGGTCCCTTCCAATGCTAACAATTTCATGATTCTAAATCTAGTCCAGGTCTTCATTTTCACTGTTGCTAGAAAGCAAAGGGTGTTTTAGCTGCATGTTACCCACTGCACCTTAGCTTAGGTAGCAGGCAAGGGGAAAACAAAGCATCCTTTGCTTCCTCACAGCTCTCTTTTATGTTCTTACGGCATCTGGCATCATGCTTCACCTTCAATCTCCCCTTCTTCAGACTAATTACTGGCAGTGAGTCATTTGTGGGCCACTTCTCTCCAACCTTTGGTCATAAAAGGGGGCTTAATAAATGTTTGTAAATATCTGAGGGCTGGGGGTCAAGAGGGAGGGCACAGGCTCTGCTCACTTGCACCCTGGGGTAGGACAAGGGGCAATGGATAGAAACTGCAGCACAGGAGGTTCCACCTCAACATGAGGAGGAACTTCTTCACTGTGAGGGTCACATAGCACTGGAACAGGCTCCCCAGAGAGGTTGTGGAGTCTCCTTCTCTGGAGACTTTCAAGACCCATCTGGATGTGTTCCTGTGTGACCTGTGCTAGAGTCTATGGTCCTGTTCTGGCAGGGGGGGTTAGACTCCATGATCTCCAGAGGTTCCTTCCAACCCCTGACATCCTGTGATTCTCTGCTCTCCTCTGCTTTCTCCAATAACCCACACTACAGTAGCCAAGTCTTATGAGTGGTAGAAAACACAGAATGGAAGAATTACTTCATGTCAATCAACCCCTGCTGCTCATCACAGATCCTGGATTGGCAGGGCCATGGTGGTCTTAAGTTGGTAGTCGGAGCTGATGGTCTTAGAGGTCTTTTCCAACCGAGGTAATTCTATGATTCTCAGATTTCTCTGGGTTGAAAACCATGCAAGTGCAGGGATTGTACTCAGCCTGCATCCAGCATACCCCTGGAAACCTTTTCTCTGCAGAGCTGCTGTCTTGCTAAGGTATTCTCATTCCTCATGTCTGTAGCTGATCGCTGCTGAGTGTAGGCCCTGAAATGCATCCTATATTTTCAGCTCATTTCTGCATATGCAATTTAAATTCCAGTCCTGTCCTTCAGCATACTTACAGTGCCTCCCAAAGTGTCAGCTGCAAATGCAAGAAATGTGTCCTCCTCTTCCTACACCAAGATCATCATCACAGCATCACAGAATGCTAGGGGTTGGAAGTGACCTCCAGAGATCACCCAGTCCAACCCCCCTGCCAAAGCAGCAGCACCCAGGGCAGGTCACACAGGAACACATCCAGGTGGGTTTGCCATGTCTCCCAGAGAAGGGGACTCCACAGCCTCTCTGGGCAGTCTGCTGCAGGGCTCTGGCACCCTCACAGGGAAAAAGTTTTCCCTTCTGCTCCTGTGGCACCTCCTCTGCTCCAGCTTGCCCCCACTGGCCCTTGTCCTGTCCTTGGACATCCTTGAGCAGAACCTGGCTCCATCCTCCCCACACTGCCCTGCACATCTTTATCAGCAGGAATGAGGGCACCCCTCAGGCTCCTCTGCTCCAAGCTCAAGAGACCTCAGTAGGGAGATGTTCCACTGCCTTCAGCACCTTTGTGACTGTGCCTCCAGGAGCCACCTGGGTTTCCTTCCCCTCCTGCTCTGCACTTCCCTCTCTCAGCTGTGGTGCAGAAGCAGGATGAGTAACCAGTCCAGGGAAGGGGAAGGTGCTGTGCCTGTTCTTCTCCATCCCAACCAGTGCTAGTAGCTCAGCTTTAACCAATCCTGCCCAAGTTTAACAGAAGCACTGCCCTTAGGGGGATGTCACACCCCCAGCACCTTCCTGCCTTGCTGCCCTCAAAGTGAAGAGGTTTTTCCACATTTTCCCTTTACTGTAAGCATTGCAGAGTGAGAGATCTCTTTGGAGCTCCCCAGATAATCTTTCACTGCACATAGCTTTTCACCTAGATTTCCATCATCCCCATCCTAGCCATCTCTTTTCCACGTTGATGAGAACAACATGTGGGACAGAGTGAAAGGACTTTTCTTATCAGCTTCTTGTCCTCTGTGCACACAGTGCCACAGCTGCCATCATCCCCCCAGAAGGTAACACAGGGGTCTGTAAACCATGGCTGCTGCTATACTCCCTCTGCATGTTGCCCTTTAAGGTGTTCAGCCAAATCAGGAAAGCAGAGCCTTTATGTTTTAAAATAAGTCTCAGAGGAAAGAGTTTCTACCTTTTCGCTGGGTTTGGCTTGCAAGCAAGGGTCCAATGTTCAGCCCTCAGCAGCCAGTGGTGTGTATTTCCCACTGGCACTGGTTGGGGAGACGCATGCAAGCATTTCAGGGCTGAATTTGGACTGAATTTGGCTTCCTTTCTCTTGAGCTCTGTGATGCAGAGAACTGATATGATCCTGCAAGACTCATTACCTAACATCTGTGGCCACTGAGCTGCAGCTGTTTCTGTGGTGGGTTTGCAGGTTCCACCTATAACACTTGTTATCATCAAGAGGCACTGTCCTGAGAGACCTGTTTGCAGTTGGAATACTACAGACATTTTACTAGGCCCAGATTTTATCCAAAATAGTACTACTTCCCACCACCACCACTTCAGGTAGGACTTCTACTGAGGCCTGGACAGGCTGGAGAGTTGAGTGGGGGGAATTTGATTGAAAACCAACAAGGACAAGAGTAGAGCCTGGCATCTGGGAAAGAACCCCATGGACCAGGAGAGGCTGGGGAATGAGCTGGTAGAGAGCAGCTCTGGGGGAGAGGACCTGGGGGTCCTGGTGGACAACAGGATGCCCACGAGCCACCAATGTGCCCTTGGGGCCAAGAAGGCCACTGGCATCCTGGGGTGGATTAGAAGGGCAGTGGTTAGCAGGTCTAGAGAGGTTCTCTTTCCCCTCTGCTCTGGCCTTCTGAGGCCACATATGGAATATTGTGTCCAGTTCTGGGCCACTCAGTTTAAGAAAGACTTCAGGGAACTTCTTGAGAGAGTCCAGCAGACCCACAAAGGGACTGGATGATCTTTTGAGGTCCCTTCCAACCCCTACCATTCTGTGACCCTGTGATTTTGACAAAGATATTTCCAAAAGGACTGAGGTTGTATCCAGATCTTGCAAATAAGACTTCACTACTTAGTTTTGCTCCTGCCTTGCTGTTTATCTCAATGGAATTCCCACCTGCTTCTCCCAGGTGCTGCCAACACAGGTTCAGAGAAGCTCTACTGGCTTTTACAGTGGCAGTTCAGCTCACTCTGAGCTGCTTGTTGTCATTGTACTGCCATCAGTTGAAAAGAAGCAGCACTCCTCTTTTCAACAGCTCATTAAATCTTATTAAAATACATGCCTCAAACTAGGTAAATTAACTTCAGAAACCCACTGTGACAGTGTCCAGTCTGCCAGCCATTGCTCTTTCATTGCTTTTTTATTTCCCCCTCTCTTTTCATTCATTCCTTCTTTTCTTTCTTTTTGGTAGTGAGCTGCTGGACTGGTAAGAATGGATACATAAATGCTGCTCCCCTTCCCTCTCTTTCCCCCCAGCTTTCATAGAACCATAGAACCACCACGGCTTGAAAAGACCTTGAAGATCATCAAGTCCAACCATAACCCAACTCCCATGAACACTAAAGCAAGTCACGAAGCACCTACAGCTTCCTGAACATCTCCCAGAGATAGTGACTCCACCACCTCCCTGTGCAGCTTGTTCCCACCCCTCACCACTCCCTCACTCAAGAAGTTTTTCCTCATGTCCAACCTAACCCTCCCCTAGCACAACTCAACCCCATTTCCTCTCATCCTGTTCCTGATTACTTGGGAGGAGAGACCAACAGCAGCCTCACTCCAACTTCCTTGCAGGCAGCTGTAGAGAGCAATGAGGTCTCCCCTCAGACTTCTCCAGACTGAACAACCCCAGCTCCCTCAGCCTCTCCTTGCATGATGCCCTCTAAACCCCTCCCCAACCTCACTGCTCTTCTCTGGACGCCCTCCAGCCCCTCAATGTCTTTCCTGTCCTGTGGCACCAAGAACTGAACCCAGTGCTCAAGCTGTGGCCTCTTAATTTATTTTGAGACTTCACTAATTCACGCAGAAGAGATTTGGTTCTTCGCCCCCTACACCAGGGTTACTCCACTGGCATTTTCATAGAATCATAGAATCAGTCAGGGTTGGAAGGGACCACAAGGATCATCTAGTTCCAACCCCCCTGCCATGGGCAGGGACACCCCACACTAGATCAGGCTGGACAGAGCCTCATCCAGCCTGGGCTTAAACACCTCCAGGGATGGGGCCTCAACCACCTCCCTGGACAACCCATTCCAGGGCTTCACCACTCTCATAGTGAAGAACTTCCTCCTCACAGCCAGCCTGAATCTCCCCACATCCAGCTTCATTCCATTCCCCCTAGTCCTATCTCTCCCTGACACCCTAAAAAGTCCCTCCCCAGCCTTCTTGTAGGCCCCCTTTAGATACCAGAAGGCCACAATTAGGTCACCTCGGAGCCTTCTCTTCTCCAGACTGAACAGCCCCAACTCCTTCAGTCTGTCCTCATAGGAGAGGTGCTCCAGCCCTCAAAGAGAGCAAAATTAAGGCCCTGGATTTGTCTATCTTTAGGCAAAGCATTTCTGATAAAGGTACCTAATATATGCTAAATGTTTTCAGGTCATTTCCCTTTCTGTTTTGCTTACATAGAGATGGGTGTTGTGCATGTGCCAGCCAGCAGCCCATTCCCAAAAGAGCAGCTTGTGTATCTCTGCTCTGCAAAGAACACACTGATTTCCCAGGCAGCAGCTCTGATAAGAGCAGCTGATGAAGAGAAGCTGCCATCTGCCTTCCTGTTGGAATGGTTGTGGAGGGCCTGGACCTCTCCTTCGTGCACACACACACACACACACACACACATGCTTGAATCACAGGGCAAAGGGGCAGTGCCTGAGTGTAACTGATTTGACAAAACAAAAGAGTGAGAAGAGTATAAATGAAGAGCCAAGTGAATCTCTACAGATCACGTGCTCTCTGCTTCACATTTAAGTAACATATGGGACTTGAAGCCATGGTTTAGTAGCCATGAGGTCTTGGGTGACCGGTTGGACTTGATGATCTTTGAGGTCTTTTCCAACCTTATTGATTCTGTGATTCTATGAAAACATGAAGAGAAAACCAATTCCTTGTGTTATTTCCTGAAGAGACCTTTGTCATTTTTTTGACCTTCCAACTGAGTTAATGCCAAGTAACCCACCCTGAATTTACCATGAAAGGCTCCAATATCCAGCCCTGATCATAGAATCATAGAATTGTTAGGGTTGGAAGGGACCTCAAGGATCATCCAGTCCTAAACCCCCTGCCATGGGCAGGGACACCTTACACTACAGCAGGTTGCTCACAGCCACATCCAGCCTGGCCTTCAAAACCTCCAGGGATGAGGCTTCCACCACCTCCCTGGGCAACCTGTGCCAGTCTCTCACCACCCTCATGCTGAAGAACTTCTTCCTGACATCTAATCTCAATCTACCCATTTCTAGTTCTGCTCCATCCCCCCCCACACTCCTATCACTCCCTGACACCCTCAAAAGTCCCTCCCCAGCTTTCTTGTAGCCCCCTTCATATACTGGAAGGCCACAATTAGGTCTCCTGGGAGCCTTCTCTTCTCCAGACTGAACAGCCCCAACTCTCTTAGTCTGGCTTCGTAGCAGAGGAGCTCCAGCCCTCTGCTCATCCTTAGCTGTTCCACAGTCAGCATTCCCTGTAGTCAGGGAAGATTTTTTGCTGTCATTTCCTACTTGTGAATATGCTTCACAATCAGTTATTCACCCTGTGTCCTCTACCTCCACTTCCTTTTGGCACTGTCCCTAAAGAGGGAATCTAGGTGAGAAACCTAACTGCTACAAACTCATTACTTTATAATCACAGAACCTTAGAATGGAGATGCTCCAGCCCCCTGATCATTTTTGTAGCCCTCCTTAGGACCTGCTCCACCAGGTTCATGTCCTACCTGTGTTTAGGTCTCCAGAGCTGGATGCAGTAGCTCCCACCAAAAGGGAATATTTCCTATTGTCCCTAGGCTGTTTCTGTTCACTTAACAAATGAGGCTTTTTGTCAGATCAGAATTTCACCTGAGCCAAATAATGACAGGAGGCAGGAGTATAAGGGAGAGAACATCTATAACCAGACAAGCTTGGCACTAGGGCTGAAAGAATCCTCCACACAGACAGAAGGCCGTCCACAGGCACACATCCACTGCTGCCATACACGTGTTTGATGTCTTAGAGGGGTCACAGAATGGTACAAAGAAAATGAGAGTCCAGCGCAGGGTTCACATTTTTCAGCTCTGATTTTCCTGAAGTGCTTTGATCCCTTTCTGCACCAACATGCTGCCATCCCAAGGCACCAACATGCTGCCATCCCCTCCTTATGAGAGGAGGGGGTAAGAGAAGGGAGATAAAACCCCAAAGGTGGAGGACAGACAGTGATGACTCCAGCCCTACTAACTAACCTGAAACTGAGCAATGCTCAAACTGTGATGTTCATACAGATTTCTGTGCAAATCACACAAGCCCCCAAACCAAACTGAAACAAACCCCACACAAACCCCAAACCCAGTAAACACTCCAGAATAAGGATCATTTGATGCATTCTGCTGGGAAGAGAGGCTCTAGCTTTGTGTGTTTCAGACTCCCCTGAGTGGCTGCACCTTTGTGTCTCTCAGCCTGCTCTGACACAACCTCTCAAGTGTTCCTGGAATATTTCAGTATCCTGAAGAGGTTTCACTGCTGAGCACAGATTCCCCCCCTCCTGCCGTCCCTTGTCTTTTCTCCCTCCCCTCCCCCTCTTTCCTTTTGAGCCTGAGGAAGGGATAAAGCCTCAGTGATTAGCTTCGTTGCCGGCCACCAGCCCGATGCTTTAATGTAGCTGCCCTGCTCCTCAGCTTTGTTTTCATTCTTATTTGCATTATGCAGCAGATGACTAAGAGATAGTGAAAAGATCAAAGGTTTCCTTTGATGGTTTACATCACGGATCCCTGCTGTATTAGAAAGGATCTCAAGTCAGGACATTCTTGTTCACACGCAGATCTGAACGAGGGGCTGCACGGGGTGATCAAACTGGATGAAGGCTGAACACATCCATCAAAAGGCTGACCACCCTGGCCCAAACAGAAGAGGAGGTTCTCCCTCCATAACCATCACATTAACCACTGACAGATGTCTCCCCCCGTGGCTGCTGCTTTGATGTGCCAGGAGTAAGGGGAACACGGAGGGGTTACACTTTCCACATGACTCTAGAACTGGTTTATAAAGAAATCATACTAATCATTCTGAAGGAGCAATTTCCAGTATCAAAGGGGGTTTGTTCTTCACAGAGGGACACAGACTGGCCCATCCTGCAAGCCTCATAGTTGCCAGGTCACAATGGACACCTTTTAAACATTGCAATTCATTTTGCAAACATTTAGTAAGCAAATAGAAAGCTGATCACTGTGGCACCTCTGTGAAATACCAGCGTGTACAGACAGCACATGGGGATATCAGACTGAAAGAGAGACTTGGTCACAGTATCACAGTACATTAGAGGTTGGAAGGGACCTCCAGAGATCATCCAGTTCAATCCTCCCTGCCACACCACAGTCACCCAGGGCAGGTCACCCAGGAATGCATCCAGGTGGGTTTGGAAAGTCTCCAGAGAAGGAGACTCCACAACCTCTCTGGGCAGCCTGCTCCAGGGCTCTGTCACCTTCACTGTAAAGAAGTTTCTCCTCATGTTGAGGTGAAATCTTCTATGTTCAAGCTTGTACCTGTTGTTCCTTGGCTTATTAATGTGCACCACTGGAAAGAGCTTGGCCCCTAGGTGATCCTGCTGTGGCAAGGGGTTGGACTGGATGATGTCTGGATGTCCTTTCCAACCCCTAATGTACTGTGACACTGTGATACAGCAGGCTGCCCTGATTTAGCAATCACTGCCCAGATGCATCACGGTGGCAGTTTGGTGAAGCAGGGAAGAGGCCATGATCTGCACAGTATTAAGAGGGCATGAGGCCAAGGAAATGCTATGCAAAGGAGAGCCTGTCCCACTGCTGGGTACTCCTAGCCCAGAGCAGCACTAACTCCAGGACATGATTGGCATGCTGCTGGGTTTCCCATCATATCAGTAAAGCTGTTACTTTCTCCTACACTGAAGAGACATTTCTTGGAAAGGGTGCCCAAACCTACATCCATCTCCAGAGTAAAACAGGAAAAAACAGAACAGAATTAACCAGGTTGGAAAAGACCTTTGAGATCATCAAATCCAACCTATCACCAAACACCAGCTAATTAACTAAACTATGGCACAAAGTGCCTCATCCAGTCTCTTCTTAAACACTTCCACGGATGGTGACCCCACATCTTCCCTGGGCAGCCCATTCCAATGGCCAATCTCTCTTTCTGTGAAGAATTTCTTCCTAACATCCAGCCTGAACCTCCCCTGGTGCAGCTTGAGACTGTGTCCTCTTGTTCTGGTGCTGGTTGCCTGGGAGAAGAGACCAACCCCCACCTGGCTACAACCTCCCTTCAGGTAGTTGTAGAGAGCAGGAAGGTCTCCCCTGAGCCTCCTCTTCTCCAGGCTAAACCAAACCCCAACCCTCATTCTTTGTGCCAGGTAATGTTTGCTTACATGAAGACTTCTGCCAGGGTTAAGTGCTGTCAGAAATTACCTCCTACCTCTGAAGCATATTAATCTATCATTAAAAACTCTAAGTGTGGACTTGCCCTAAATTTCACAGACCATCTCCAAGCTGCCATTACTTGCAATGGCTGCATCTCAACGGGTAGGATTCCTGGAGGCCCCAACCCTGCAGGTTTTTAAGGTCAGGCTGGACGTGGCTGTGAGCAACCTGATGTGTGTGAGGTGTCCCTACCCATGGCAGGGGGGTTGGAACTGGATGATCCTTGAGGTCCCTTCCAACCCTTACAATTCTATGATTCCATGACAGCTCTGAACATGTCATGTGAAGAGAGGCTTCTAACCTGAAGTCAGTGTTGAAGCCACCTGCTTCACATTAATGAGGCTCTTCTCTTAGAGCAATGAGCTCATGGCATAGCTCTCACAGCACTTCCAAAGAGAAGTTCATTTTGCCAAGCCTACCATCTGTGTTATGAAGACCTGTTGACTTGCAACAACCTGCAATAGGTGCCATTGCAGCCATCACTCTGCTCAGCATAGAACCATAGAATCACCAATCTGGAAAAGACGTTTAAGGTCATTGAGTCCAACCATAATCCAACTCCCATGACCACTAAACCATGTCCTGAAGCACCACATCTACAGCATCTGCCTTCTCACACCATTCTGCCACTAAGCACTTGAGAAACACCACTGAGCTACTGGGTTTTGTTTCCCACCATCATCAAATCTTTATCTTTTGGAAAGGTTGATGAAATATAAACAGTGTAAGAAAAACTTTACTGGCAAGGGCCTCAGCCTTGCTGCAGCACAGCAATCTGCTGGGGTTGCTTTGTGTCTGCTGCACAAAGTTTGTTTGAGTGACAGCCTGACAAACAGGCTTTTAAGCACTGAAACCTACACAAGGAGTGGATTGAGCAAAATCACCACCTGGACTGGCTCAAAATGACATATCAGGAGCATTTTTTTCAGTGGCCAGTTTCCTGTTGGATGAATTAACTGCAGTTTTATCTGGCTGTGCATGAGCTGTTTTACCTCACCTTCACCAAATTGCTTTCTTATCATCACAGGCACTGCTGAATGACTCTGAGCTGCCAGAGTGGCACAGCTCTGCTAGCCAGCCCATGGGGAAAATCCCTGGATTTTGCCTTCTCAGCTCTCCACTGTATTACAAATCAGCTCAAGAGAAAACAAGCCAGCAAGCCTGTAAGTTACCTTGAATTGCACAAATGGTTACATAGCGTAACCACTACTCATATGCCTGGATATGAACTTCAGGGAAAAATAGATGCCAGACAAATACAGGAGAGAAAAGGAACCTTTCTCAGGCTTTTGGCAGGCTTAGGTGGCTCATGAAAACAAACACGTTTCTATGGAGGCCTCTTCATTTATTTTGTAGTTGCCAACATTACACCCAGAGGAGACCAGTTTGGGGCTCCTGTGTCCAGTTTTGGGCTCCCCAGTTCAAGAGAAACAGGGATCTGCTGGAGAGTCCAACAGAGAGCTACAAGGATGGCTGGGGGACTTGAACATCTCTGCTGTGAAGAGAAACTGAGAGACCTGAGGCTGTTGAATCTGCAGAGGAGAAGTCTGAGAGGGGATCTGATCAATGTCTGTACATCTCTGAGGGGTGGGTGTCAGGATGAAGGTGCCAGGCTCTTTGTGCTGGTGCTCAGGGATAGGACAAGGAACAACAGATATAAGATGGCACACAGGAGGTTCCACATCAACAGGAGGAGACACTTCTGTATAATGAGGGTGCCAGAGCACTGGAGCAGGCTGTCCAGAGAGGTTGTGGAGTCTCCTTCTCTGGAGACATTCAAAACTCACCTGGATGTGTTCCTGTGTGATCTGCCCTGGGTGATCCTGCTCTGGCAGGAGGGTTGGACTGGATGATCTCTGGAGGTCCCTTCCAACCCCTAACATTCTGTGATTCTGTGACTGACATGGATGGGTTTGAGGACCTTGTAGTGTCTCTGTCATGTTAGAGGGTAGAGTAACATTCTGCAGGCTAGGGGTGAATTGCATGTCCTAGTCATTCCACATTTCCAAGGAAGTACAAGGCACATAGCCAAACCCACCAAAAGATTTCACTGGTGAAGTAACATGTGAGGGGAAAAAAAACACACCTTAAAGAATAAAGTGAGAACCCCAAAGTTAGCCCCACAGCTTCTAAGACATGCAACAAAAAGTCTGTTATGTGAACCTTCTGAAATTGTAGCCTTTCCTCCTTCCATTCTTTGCAGGAGAAAGCAAGGTCCTTCTGCTCAAGAGGCAGAAAACCTGTGTCTCAAATGGCTCTTAGAATCATAGAATTGTTAGGGGTGGAAGGGACCTCAAGGATCATCCAGTTCCAATCCTCCTGCCATGGGCAGGGACACCTCACACTACTGGGAACAGAGAGGAAGTGGTTGTTGAGAACCAGGGCTGCCTGGGCTGCTGATCCCCATCTGGATTACAGCACTGGGGACAGGAGAAGTCTTTTCCAAGAGCTTTGAGAGTCATCAGCAAACAAAAGGAGGGGTTTGTCCCCCGGATAGCAGAAAGGGGCACTGTGGACCCTAGACAGATGATCCCTTGCTAACATGGCAAGGATTCTTCCCTGGCATTTTTTGCAGGACCTGTTTTTGAGCAACAGAACCCAAAATCCAGCTGGAACAGATCAACAGCATGCAAGTAAAGCTGTGCCCTCAGCAGACATGGATCTGCATACACAGCAACAACTGCAGCTGTGTCTCTTTATACCAGTTAAAAGCCGAAACTACTTAAACCTGAGTCAAGGAACCTGTGTAGCAGCACTCAACTTGCCTGCTGCTGCTCCAGTAGGAAAAGTTTAATAACACAGAAATCTAGAATGGCTCAGGCTGGAAGGGACCTCAGAGCTCATCTCATCCAACATCCCCACCATGGGCAAGGAAACCTCTCAACTAGATTCAGCTGATCAAGGCCTCATCCAACCTGGCTTTGAACATCCTATTCCCCCTTCTCTGACAGGAACACCCTCAGGAAAAGTCCCTCTGCAGCCTTCCTGGAGGATCCCTTCAGGTACTGCAAGGAAGCTCTAAGGTCCCCCCAGAGTCTTCTCTTCTCCAGACTGAACAAGCCCAGCTCCCTCAGCCTGTCCTCATAGCAGAGGTGCTCCAGCCCTTGGATCATCTTTGTGGCCTCCTCTGGACTCTCTCCACCAGCTCTGTGTCCTTCTCATGCTGGGGACCCCAGACCTGGAGGCAGGATTGGAGGTGGGGTCTGAGCAGAGCAGAGTCAAGTGGCAGAATCCCCTCTCTTGCCCTGCTGCCCACAACTCCTCTGGATGCAGCTCCTGCTGGCTCCTGGGGAGCTTCTCAGCAACCAACACCCCCAAGTCTCTTTCTTCAGTGCCGCTCTCAACCCATTCTGCACCCATCCTGGATTTGTGCCTGGGACAGGCCTGACCCAGCTACAGGACCCTGCACTGTGACTGTGAAGTCTGTTTTCTGTCTAAACAGGAGGCTTTCTGAGCTGCCCGTTACTACCTTTTGAAATAGAGATGCAACAGAATTAGCATCTTCTCATTACACTGATTTTGGGGTGCTGGCACTTCATTGAGTCAAGGCCTGCCTTAGCACCTACAAAGGAGTCCAAGTGTCCACAGTCTTGCCTTCTGTGCTGACTTAAATGAAAAAACAAAGTTCCTCTTTGAAAGTTAAAAAAATGAAGAAAGAGGATAAAAGCATGACCCAGCTGCCCAAGAGGTGACTGTGCCAGCACACTGCAGGCAGCAGCTTCAGAAAACTTCCCTGAAGTACTCAATGGGGATCAACCCACCACAGACCCACCTGAATTCATCCCTTGGTTTGCCATTACAGAAACTGGGGTGGATGCAGAACAAGGAAAAGTTCCTTGACCAGACTAGGTCATTTCTGATTTGGTGATGTGACGTACACCTTGCACACAGCAAGATCAGTTACAAGTGGGGAGGGTAGAAACAGTGGCACTGCACAATTCAAAGCCTGTTCAACACACCAACACTGGTCTTGAAGGGGAGAAGAGACAGAAGAAGGAAATAATTGGGAACATGTGAGAAGAACATGAAGAAAGCTCCAGGGAGACCTATGAACAACCCTCTAGTAGCTGAAGGGGGCTACAAGAAGGCTGCAGAGGGACTGTTTGCAAAGGCCTGCAGGGATAGGACAAGGTGCAATGGTTTGAAGCTTGAGGAGGTCAGATTTAGATTGGATGTTAGGAAGAAATTCCTTCCAGTGGGGGTGAGGAGACACTAGAACGGGTTGCCCAGGGAGGTTGTGGATGCCCCCTCCCTGGAGGTGTTCAAGGGCAGGCTGGATAAAGCCTTGAGCAACCTGGGCTAGTGTGAGGTGTCCCTGCCCATGGCAGTGGGGTGGGAACTGGATGACCTTCAAGGTCCCTTCCAACCCAAACCCATCTATGAATCTCAGCAATGGATTTAAGTGTGATTCCTGATTTATAACCCTTGTAACTCAGAGCCAGCAGGTTTTTATTCTGTTTGCCTGAACTTAACACCAGAGGACAATGAATTCTGGTGAAACCAAAGTCACTGTCATTTTGAATAACAGCATCTGCATGAGATCATGCAGTTTAGATTTAGGGCATTTTAATCCACTTTTACACTTGCTAATTTTGCATTATTTCTCCTCAGGGGCCATGTAGGTACAGCCTAAATACAGGATCTAGGACTTGTCTTCCTCTCAAGCCAGAGAATGGCAGAGGGACATCTCTGTGTCCGGTTTTGGCACAGAACAGGCTCTATATTTTCACAGTTCTGCCTTTTCTTTACAACTAGCACTTTTTCCTTGTTTCCTCTCCTTGCAGCTGAAGCCCCTAACAAAAGGGAAAGAATGAAGTGAGACAAAAAAACCATCTGCTCTGCATGGAATTGGGCCAGTCCAGTCAAGTTTAAAGTGACTGAATCATTTGAGGGGTATGAGACTGGCAATTTACTAATGACTACAACTTATTAAAAAGGCATGAAAAGCTCTCTAATTACATATTTGGATGCTAAGCAGCCATTCTCAGCTTCACAGGCAGCCTGACTTTCTCTTCCAGTCTTGTTCCAGACCACACATTAAAGGAAACAGGCATCAGAAAGAGGCAGGCACTTCAGACACAAGGGACTAAAACATTGTATAGGAGTTAACCAGACTCTTAGTTGAGGCTTCAGGTACTCTCTGGTTTAACTCTTGCTGAAGGCTAACAACTTTTGGTCACCTTACAGTATCTCCATTTATAACCATGTAGTAAATCCTCCTGAAATTGCCAGATATCCTCAATCTTTCAGGAACAGCCAGGTACATTGATCCCAGCTACCTTTTTCTCCCCTACCAGGCTAAGAGGACTGGATCATTAGTCTGAATCATCTCTTACACTGACAAACTGAAATAACTCCTGAAGAGCATACAGGCAAAGTCAGGCATTCAAAAAGCTTGGCAGTGCCAGAGTTAATGTTGACCACAGCCTGAATCCAGCTTCCTTGTGGGTATTAATTATGAAAGAGTCCTTAATTACATGATCATACACTCACTAATCCGCAGGAACCCTGCCTCATTCAGGGCAGAAGTTCACTGCAGGGGAACCTATTTACCATTTGTGGTGGGTTAAATTTTAAAGGCATAGCCTAAAACTACCACACCATTTCTCTTCAGCAAATTGCTGTGTGCCTTTATTTACTGCACATCATCCACAGCCAGCACTAAACAAGAAGTTATTCATTTCCTCAGCAGTGCTTTGTGTTGGCTTCTTTGGCTTGGTGTTTTGGTTGGTTGGTTGGGTTTTCTTAAATAATACATAGACCTAGCACTGGACTGCTCTGTGAACAATCTGGTCCAACCCTGTTGCATTGAGGCCCTGCTCAGTTGCACCCTGTGATAGGACAAGGGGTAATGAATCATAGAATCAACCAGGTTGGAAAAGACCTCAGAGATCATCAAGTCCATGGGTAGAAACTACAGCCCAGAAAGTTCCACCTCAACATGAGGAGGAACTTCTTCACTGTGGGGGTCACAGAGCACTGGAACAGGCTCCCCAGAGAGGTTGTGGAGTCTCATTCTCTAGAGGCTGCTCTGACAGGGGGGTTGGACTCAATCTCCTGTGGTCCCTTCCAACCCCTAACATCCTGGGATCCTTTCAGATTCCCACCACCAACAGTGACCATGGCATCTGCCAGCAAGGCTTCCTCCCACCTGCTAGACTATGAGCAGCCAAACTACCTGCAGCAGAGCCTGTACAAGCTGACCACAGTCAATTAAATTAGGATCTGAAAAGTGTTTGCTGCCTTTCTTCAAACCACAGAGTAGTGACTGCTAAACTGTGAATAATCCAGGAGAGTTTAGGTGAGTTTAGGTCTCCTACCAGAGCAATTCCATTAACAAAGAGAGTGGCAGCACCAAGGCTACTTGTTGAAGGCATCATTTACCTTCAGTCTACCACCAAATGCAGAGCCTGGCACACTTGAATTGTGAGAAGAGGTTGCAAGTGTAACATGAAGCATGCATTGCTACCTTATTCTTTTCACAGCAAAGAAAGGACTGGCAAGGATTTCATGAGTAACTGAGGCCTTCCTTGCCACAGGGGTGATGGCATTGCATGACCCCCAAACCACCTAACACAATTAGTTCAGCTCTGCTTAACATGTTTATGAATGAAGTTTCACAAGGCCAAGTGTAGTGTCCTGCACTTGGGTCACAACAAGCCCAAGCAATCCCACAGGCTTGGAGCAGAGTGGCTGGAAAGCAGCCTGGTGGAAAAGGATCTGGGGGTGCTGGTGGGTAGCTGAACATGAGCCAGCAGTGCCCAAGTGGCCGAGAAGGCCAAGGGCATCCTGGTCTATACCAAACTCAGTATGCCCAGCAGGAGTAGGGCAGTGATGTTCTCCCTGTAATGGGTCCTAGCGAGGACATGAGGAAAAATTTCTTGAATGAGAGAGTGGTGAGGGGTGGGAACAAGCTGCCCAGGGAGGTGGTGGAGTCTCCATCCCTGGGAGGTGTTCAAGAAGCTGTAGGTGCTTCATGACATGCTTTGGGGTTCATGGGATTTGGCTTATGGTTAGACTGAATGATCTTAAAGGGCTTTTGCAGCCTTCATGATGCTATGATTCCAATACTGAAAAAGGATTACTCTACACAGCAATACAATCCCTCAGTGCCCTGAGCTCTTCTCACACACCTCTCTAAGAATTCCTACAGCTCCTTCCAGAGAGACAAGCTAAGAGCTGGGCAGCAGAGCAGATGGGTAACTGGCACACAGTGCTCCTGATTTTGTCAGAAAGGCTGTTCCTGAAGTTCAGGCATTTTGCACAGTTTGCAGGTATTTGCAACCTTCCAAGGAAAACCAGACCTTGTCAGAGACAGAAGACACATGACATGGAGGTAGGGCACCAAGATGGAGCTGAGTTCCAGCTTAGTACCTCTGAGGGGAGAGGGGTCAAATATGAAACCTGAAGCCATTTCTGTATGGCCACTGGGCACAGTCTGAAGCCCACCCTTCTGTTCTGGATGATGCTTTGATAAACCTGAACAAAAGCCATTTACTGTTAAACCAAGAGGGGCACTCATCACTGTTCCAGCTGATAGAAGGACAATGAAAAAACAATAACAGCTCACAAGGCATGCAGGGAGAAAGGCTGAAGATTACAAAGGTATTTTTATTCTTGGCTGACACCTCTCTCAACCCAAGCCAAAAATCACAAGGAAAAGAATAGCTGCTTGCCTTTAGCCACATAAAAGGATTCTGTGCTGAGCAGCACTGGAGAAAAATGATCAGATTGTGATGATATAACCTGAGGATGAACTGGGTGACCAGCACAGTCATGTCACATCAGAATGCATTATTCAAGCAGCAGGGAAGGATGGAAGTGGTCCACATCAGACAGAACCCTCCTCCATTTCCCTGCCTTCTAACCTGTTCTCTCCTTTTCTCCTTGGCTGGCTCTGTTGGGGACTCTCTCACTGTGCCACCTCTTCTGCAGAGCCAGAGACATTATCAGCAACAGTGACAGTAACTGAACACCAAAGGAGAGACTTCAGTCGCTATTTCTCCTTTCTGCCTTTACCAGGAGCTTACACCTTCTTCCCTGTTAGGAGCCTAGGTTGTCTCTTGCTCCTCTTATCCCCAGACCTCTCCTCATGCTGTTTGTTTTTCTTCACACAGAATGACACAATCACAAAACGGTCACACAATGCTAGGGGTTGGAAGGGACCTCCAGAGAGCATCCAGTCCAGCCCCCTTGCCACAGCACAGTCACCCAGGGCAGGTCACACAGGAACACATCCAGGAGGGTTTGCAATGTCTCAGAGGAGACTCCACAACCTCTCTGGGCAGCCTGCTCTGGGGCTCTGGCACCCTCATAGGGGAAAAGTTTTTCCTTATGTTCCCATGGAACCTCACCACCCTCATACTGAAGAACTTCTTCCGAAGATCCGGTCTAACCCTGCTCTCTTCAGTGGCACTGAAAGGAATATTATGGAGAACATTCTGTGTAATACTCCAAAACTCTGGAGATCAGATTTACGTACCTTGAGAGTCCCCAGTTATCAAGGTTCGCTAGTTCTGGCTAATTTTTCATATAATCCTAGGATGGCTCAGGTAAGAAGGGACCTCAGAGATCACCTCCAACCTCCCCACCCTGCCCAGGGACACCTCTCAACTACACTCAGCTGCTCAAGGCTTCATCCAATGTGGCCTTCAACACCCCCAGGCAGGAGCCAGCCGCAGCCTCCCTGGGCAGCCTGTTCCAGAATCTCACCACCCTCCTACTGAAGATCTTCTTCCTCAAATCCAGTCTAGCCCTCTCTCTCTTCAAACCATTCCTCCTTGTCCTGTTTCTAGACACCCTCCTGAAAAGTCCCTCTGCAGCCTTCCTGGAGGATCCCTTCAGGTGTTTCTCCTTTGCTCATGCTTTGCTGTTTCTGATTTGCTCTTTGTACAGTCAGCAGCACACAGGAGTGCTTCAGGGGAAAGTCACGTCACAGAGACAGAAGGCAGCGCAGTGAAATTTCAGGGGGTGAGCCTGAGCACTTCTAGCTGGAGAGGCAGCCCTGTATTGGCCAGGTCTAGAGAAAATCTTACCCCAACCCTTACCATTCTCCCTCCCACCTTCTCTTCTTTTTTTTTTTTTGTACTTGTAATGCTTTTCTTGGCACCCCCTGACATTCCAGCAGCCTGACACCTGAGCAGCACCTCACTAATGCATTACCTGATTCCATTAAGCACTTTCACAGGTGGAGTTTTGCACACCCAGTACTCAGCCCGAGACAGTAACAAATGGGCTATTAACAAAGGACAGAGTGATTAGAGACTTACGGTCCAATGCCTGCAAGAAGCCTTCCAAAGAGAGGGTCCTGGGTTGGGGGGGAAATCTCTAGCTCAGGGTGTCTGCAAAGTAAGCTCTGCTCTTTCTCAGCGGCATGCCATTTGCTGAGCACTAACAAGGTTAACAAGGCAGAGCTGAAGCATTTGTCATCGACCCTTCCTTTTCCAGGGGGAATCACCAGCAGCCTGTCCCCACCGTGTGTTCTGCAGCAGTGAGGGGAAGGTGGGGAAGCAGTTTGCTTACCCCACAGCAGAGCAGAGGGAGCCCAGCCAGCTGCGTGAGAAATGTTTTCATTTCCTTCTCAACATCCAATTTGATGATTTTATTATGTTTCACCACACTTTGTCTAACTGAGCAATTTGCTTCTAGATCACTTTATTCTTCTTTTTCACTTTTCCCTTTTAAACCCAGTGACAGATCAGATGGAAATTCCTCCTACTGCAGGCCCTTGGTTCAAAGAGGAAGTTGATTAAAAGGCTCTACATGGAACAAAAATACTGGCATTGAGTCCCAATCTGACAAATTAGTTATGGCTTGTCTAATCCAGCACCAGCTATAAAACATGATTTACCAGACATGCTCCCCTAACAAAGAGGATTGAATTCCTGACTCAATTCCCTCTGTTAGAGACTCTCATAATCTGCAAACACAGATGGATTGCAGCTTTTAATTTCTTTCCTGAGAGAAAATTCTAACCTGTTCAAAACCAAATCCTGCTGATGCTGGTAGCTCTTTGGCCTTTATTTTGATTTCAAATTGTATCTTCTCTATTTTTTTTTTTTCTTTTTCCAAGACCCCCTCTCCAATTCTGCCTCCAGTTTTGGTGTCCCCAGCATGAGAAGAACACAGAGCTGCTGGAGAGAGTCCACAGGAGGCCACAAGGATGATCCAAGGGCTGGAGCACCTCTGCTATGAGGACAGGCTGAGGGCTGAGCTTGTTCAGTCTGGAGAAGACTCCAGGGAGACCGTAGAGCTGCCTTGCAGTACCTGAAGGGATCCTCCAGGAAGGCTGCAGAGGGACTTTTCCTGAGGGTGTCTAAAGACAGGACAAGGGGGAATGGTTTGAAGCTGAGGGACAGCAGGGTTAAGCTGGATCTTAGGAAGAAGTTCTTCAGTAGGAGGGTGGTGACACTCTGGAACAGGCTGCCAAGGGCAGCTGTGTCTGCCTCCTGCCTGGAGGTGCTGAAGGCCAGGTTGGATGAGGCCTTGAGCAGCTGAGTGTAGTTGAGAGGTGCCCCTGGGCATGGTGGGGAGGTTGGAGTAGATGAGCTCTGAGGTCCCTTCCAACCTGAGCCATTCTAGGATTCTATCATTAAACAGTGGAAGCATTCATATCCTGGAAGTGTTTAAAAAGAGACTGGATGAAGCACTTAGTGCCACAGTCTAGTCGATTAGATTGTGTTGGGTGATAGGTTGGACTCTATGGCCTCAAAAGTCTTTTCCAACCTGGTTAATTCTGTGTTCTACTTTTAGTAGAGCAAAAGGAGCTTTTCAGTGTCCACATTTTCTAGAGCAGAACCTGGCTAGGTGACTTGCTCAATGTCATGCAGAAGTTTCGTGGCAGAGTTGAAAGCCGAGTCCCAAACTGAGCTACTAATGAAGCAAATGCCCTTGCCTCAGGACTCTTTTGTGCTCAGCCCTGAAATGAGGCGTTTCCAATCACACAGCTATCACCAGCACCTCTGTAATTAGAGTTGTGCAATTACAGGAGCATTGCAACAGACCTCTGGGTCATGAAAGGTGTGAGAGGGATTAATCCAATGACTGAATTTGTTGTGTTTTTTCCAGCTTACACAAATACTGCAGATACAGCCACAGATAATGATGTGCCAATATGATGTGGTCCCTAAAGGGAAGAGCTGTAAAGTCTTGCCCATACTTGTGTGAAAAGATCAGATTTGTTGGCTGCTTTCTGTCCTGCAGGAGCGGGATGGCATCAAACAAATGTCACCAGAGATGTTGTGGTTCCTACCAACACACCAACAGTGGTGAAACCCCCAAAGCTCTTCCCCACCTGGGCTACTCTGCAGCCTCTCTGCCAGCTGCTACAGCTTGTGCTGGCCTGAGGTAGGTTGAAGTGTGGGAACTGAGGTGGTGTGGGACACCAGGCCACGTTGGGAAGCCATTTCACAGCAGTGAGACCAAGGGGGGCTTGTGAGGAGCTCTGGTATGGCCTATGAAGACTAAGAGGTGACCTCATCAATGTTTATAAATATGTGCAGGGTGAGTGCCAAGAGGATGGAGCCAGGCTCTGCTCAGTGATGCCCAATGGCACCACAAGGGGCAATGGAAACAGGACAAAGAGTTATTTCCCTGTAAGGGTGACAGAACACTGGAACAGGCTGCCCAGGGCGACGTGGAGTCTCTCTCTCTCTGGAGATATTCAAACCCTGCCTGGATGTGTTCCTGTGTGACCTGCTCTAGGTGCTCCTGCTCTGGCAGAGGGGTTGGACTGGATGATCTTTCGAGGTCCCTTCCAAAGCCTGAAATTCTGTGATTCTGTGATTCTTCGATGTGTGTGCAACCCAGAGCAAGACCTGCAGCACAGATTTTGTATACAAGAAGGCAAAGCATCTTCTAGCAGCATTTCTGCCCCTGAGCATGCTGCAATGGCAGCAAGCCTTATCCATAGGGAATCAGCTCACCATGACCACAGACCCGTGGAGCAAGGACTCACCAGCACCAGAATGAGCCTGCACTGATGATATTTTACAAGTCAAGATGCTTTCAATTGGCTGATGTTTGGCACTAGTTCATCACCCCAGCTGCTGGCATGATCCTGTTTGCTTGCAAAGATAAGAACTGGGCCTCACCCAGTACAGATGGATTTGTTGGCTGGGAAAAGGTCCCTTATTACTTTCACATCATTGCTTCAGCTATCCTGGGATAAACTGGCTACCTCAGTTCATAGCTGAGAGTTTTCTACCTTCAGTATTTCCTTGCTATCTGCACTCCCTGTACTTTCCTACTTGCATTATTTCCTTATATTCTTCCCTTGACTCTGCTTTGCTGAGACCCCACTTCCAATCCCACCTCCAGGTCTGGTGTCCCCAGCAGAAGGACACAGAGCTGTTGGAGTGAGTCCAGAGGAGGCCACAAAGATGATCCAAGGGCTGGAGCACCTCTGCTATGAGGACAGGCTGAGGGACCTGGGGTTGTTCAGCCTGGAAAGGAAAAGACTCTGGGGGGACCTAACGGCAGCCTGCCAGTACCTGAAGGGGGCTATGAGAAGGCTGCAGAGGGACTGTTTGCAAAGGTCTGCAGGGACAGGATGAGGGGTAATGCTTTGAGGTGAGAGAAGATGTGATTTAGATTGGATGTGAGGAACACGTTCTGCACCAGGAGGGTGCTGGAACACTGCAACAGGTTGCCCAGGGAGGCGGTTGAGACCCCATGCATGGAGATCTTCAAGGTGAGGCTGGACAAGGCTCTGAGCAACCTGAGGCTGAGGGAGCTGGGGCTGCTTAGCCTGGAGAGGAGGAGACTCAGGGGTGACCTTATTGCTGTCTACAACTACCTGAAGGGGGGTTGTAAACAGGCAGAGGTTGGTCTCTTCTCCCAGGCAGCCAGCACCAGAACAAGAGGACACAGTCTCAAGCTGTGCCAGGGGAAGTTCAGGCTGGAGGTCAGGAGGAAGTTTTACACAGAGAGAGTGATTGCCCGTTGGAATGTGCTGCCCGGGGAGGTGGTGGAATCGCCATCACTGGAGGTGTTCAGGAGGAGACTTGACAGGGTGCTTGGTTACATGGGTTAGTTGATTAGGTGGTGTTGCATGATAGGTTGGACGCGATGATCTTGAAGTTCTCTTCCAACCTGGTCTATTCTATTCTATTCTATTCTATTCTATTCTATTCTATTCTATTCTATTCTATTCTATTCTATTCTATTCTATTCTAGTTGGGGATGTCCCTGCTGTCTGCAGGGGGTTGGACTGGATGAACTTTGGAGGTGCTTTCCAACCCAGAGAGTGCTATGACCCAGGATGTACTGAAGACCTGTGTCCTTCTGGACAGAGGTTAGACACCAGCTGAGGTGCCTTAGGGCCTCTCAAATGGCACACCACCAACCCTCATTTCTGGGGTACCTGAATCCCACAGGCATTTTTCATTAGGGGTTTGTTTTTTCTGCTGATTTGTAAATAAGAGAATGAAGCAGCGTAATGGTTCTTCCTTTCCTTACTGCAGCTCCTTGTGTGTGTGTGTGTGTGTGTGCACATTTCCAAACAACCTTTAGGGCACTCCACAGCAGCAGCTGCAAGAATGGAGATGGCAAGTACCAGAGGCTTGCCTAGCAAGAGAGAAACAACTTAGACCTCTCAACTCTGCATTTTCCAAGATCTGGATTTTTTTAACTGTGAGAGTTTGTTTAGAATGTGTAATATCAAGAGCCAGGTGTTTGAAAAAGACTTAAAGCTGAGTTGTAGCAAATAGTTTTGTTATGTTTTGTTCTGGAAAGGTATTCATAAGGTGTGTGTATACAGATATGTGTGTTTATAACTCTATCATTTGATGTATTTATATCTCTCTATATATACATCACAGGTACTTAAATGTGGCAGCTCTTCAGCAGAATCCTCTGAGCTGCACTCCTCCCCTAGCAGGGGGAGTGTGGGTAAGCTCAGGTTCAAAGTTTCTGTTACATATCAACCCCAGGAAGTCGAGACAGGGAAAAGCACAGCACAGGAATACAGAGATTGCAGGGACTAAAAGAAGCAACACTGAGCTCATAGCACTCCATGCTCTCTGCCTCTGTAAGAGATATGGTGTTAGCTGCACACCACTGGCACTCAGGAATCTGCAGCTACAGCAAAAGGAAACTCCAGAGGTGCAGATCATTGCCTTAGAACCATAGAATGGTTTGGGTTTGAAAGGACCTTAAAGATCATCTAGGCCAATCACAGGACGTTAGGTGTTGGAAGGGACCTCCGGAGATCATTGAGTCCAACTCCCCTGCCAGAGCAGGACCATAGAATCTAGCACAGGGAAAACTTTTTGCCTGTGAGGGTGCCAGAGTCCTGGAGCAGGCTGCCCAGAGAGGCTGTGGAGTCTTCTTCTCTAGAGACTTTCAAAACCCACCTGGATGTGTTCCTGCATGACATTCCTTGGGTGCTCCTGCTCTGGCAGCGGGGTTGAACTGGATGATTTCTGGAGGTCCCTTCCAACCCCTACCACTCTGTGACTCTGTGTGAAAACCAGTGACAATTTTCCTGGGCATGCCAGGGTTTTTGGAAGCACACATGAAATCCATATTGCATAAACATTTCTGATGCCTAATTCTGAAGAGCTCAGTGCCAGGTATTATGATTTCAATTGGCTCAGCTTGCTGACCTCAGCAGGTTTCTCACAAACAGAGCCATGCCCAGGGTGTTCACTGTGTGATTTTATACAAACCCGTTACTACCCTTGTGCTGCAACTCTGTAACCAACACCTACAGCAACTGAACCGTGTCCGGAGTGCTGTATCTGAAGCAGCTGTCCGCTGTGCACTTACCCACACCAGCACATACAGAATACAGAATGAACCAGGTTGGAAAAGACCTTTGAGATCCTCAAGTCCAACCTATCACCCATACCATCTAATCGACTAAACCATGGCACTAAGTGCCTCATCCAGTTTCTTTTTAAACATTTCCAGTGATGGTGACTCCACCACCTCCCTGGGCAGCACATTCCAATGGCCAGTCACTCTTTCTGTGAAGAATTTCTTCCTAACATCCAGCCCAAACTTCCCCTGGCACAGCCTGAGACTGTGTCTTCTTGTTCTGGTGCTGGCTGCCTGGGAGAAGAGACCAACCCCCACCTGGCTATAGCCACTCTTCAGGTAGTTGTAGAGAGCAATAAGGTCTCCCCTGAGCCTCTTCTTCTCCAGGCTAAGCAACCCCAGCTCCCTCAGTCTCTCCTCATAGGGCTTATGTTCCAAACCCCTCACCAACTTTGTTGCCCTTCTCTGGACTCGTTCCAGCAAGTCAACCTCCTTCCTAAACTGAGGGGCCCAGACAGAATCACTTTGGCTGGAATAGACCTTCAAGATCATTGAGTCCAATCATACATAACCCAACTCCCATGACCACTAAACCATCTCCTGAAACACCACATCTACAGCTTCTTCAACACCCCCAGGGATGGTGACTCCACCACCTCCCTGGGCTGCCTGTTCCAACCCCTCACCACTCACTCCCTCAAGAAGCTTTTCTTTAGGTCCAATCTGTCAGCCTCCCAATGTCTAATTTGTGGGTGGCAAAACCAGGAAAAGGTTCTCCCAGAGAATTTTCACAAATGCTAAGTATAAAACCCACAGAGGAGTTGGTTGTTCACTAAGGTTATTTCATAAGCTGCTCTTGTTTGTCTCTAATTTCTATGTCTGCTAGAAACTTAATGAGGAATAGTGTTGGAAAGGTTCAGAGAATTCAAGCCAAGAAAGGGCTGTGTCATGATTGTGCAGGACAGAATGCAGAACTAATCTTATTTATTTCAAGACAGAACTGACAGCTAGCAGAAGAGGAAACTGAGGCAGCACTGGGGAAGTCTAGAAGCAGCAGCCAGAAAGAACTTAAGAGCTTCCCTGAACTTTGGCTGTTTTTTTCTTGGATAGCTAAACCCATAGCTGGTGTAAATCACTTCCTCAAGGGAAGAGCAAACATCACTTTAGCCTCCTGGCAGAGTCCAACTCTTGCAGCAGAAAAAGTAAAAAAGCCAAACCTGCATAAATCTTGTTTCACAACTACTCAGCCCCAGATTTCCAGTCTGCTAAGTCAACTAAGCCTTCTCTGCCTTGCTGTTCCCTTTGAAGTACGCAGAGGATATTCTAGCTCCTAGAAGAGCTAGGGAAAGAAACCCAGGGAAAGCCTCTCTGTAAGATTTCTGACACTGCCTAGTTCTAGGCAAGAAAAACAGATCAGACTTGCACCAGTCATTAGGCTCACCAAACAGAAATAGGCCTTGGAGAAGGCTTTCTTCTGCAGGCAGAACTACCAGGAGCACAGCGTCAGCTGCAGCATTACTGCTTCTCTTTGGGGCTTTGCGTTGCTGGGCCTGGCTCTCTTCCATAACAGAAAGAGTTGATCATGCACAATTTGCAGAAAGTCCATCATGCCTTAGGCTTCTTGCCTGCTAGGGATAGTGTTTGGCAAGCAGGAGGAGGTAGAGGTGAGGCTCTCTGGAGTGTGTGAATATGCAGACGTGCACTGGAAGGGGAAGGGGCTTCGGAAAACATCAGCTCTTGGGAGTAACTTCTGGAAAGGTTTCCAGAAGTTGGAATCTGTCATGATTAAAACCAGTTGTTCTCCTTCTTATCTTCTGTCAGACTTGAGAAGTGTAATGACAGCTCTTAAAGCTCGCCCTCTGCAAGGATGGGGAATGCTCTGCACGGCACGTGAGCCAAAGAGAGCCAGGGAGATAAAAACAACCCAAACTGACCCAGGGGTGAGAGTTCACTTCTGCATCACTCAGAAATGTGGGCAGGCCTTGCTTTGCCTCCCAGCTAATGACAGAAAAATGTCTCATCCTCAACCTCAGCTGGCTTCAGATCAAAAACCCAACAGGCACCCATTGATACTAGCGTCACAAACATTGCACTGTGCTCCAAAGGAAGCTTCGCTGGCTCGCACCGGGAGATGCCAGCTCAGCAAATATGAGCACAGCGCCGTGGCAGCCTTTGGCTCTCGTGGGGGGTGTGGGTGCGCATCACCCCCCCCCCCAAACCTCCAAAGCAGGGTCTCTGGCAGGGTCGCTGCTCTGCCATAGGCAAGACATTGATTTGTGGTTCTATTTTTGCCAGTGTGACACAGCTGGCTGGTGAGCTGAGGCTGCGATAAAAATCACCGAGGTGTAAAGTTTCCCGGGCCGGCTGGTGCGGGGCGAGCCGCGGAGGCTGTAAGGCGAGCCGGGAGCTGCTCTCCGAGTGAATGAACTTGTGCTGGGGATCTGGTTACAGCCGGCACGCTGCCCTAATCCATCAACAGCCAGCTCGCTTACAAACCACCCTTTGTCTTTAATCCATCGGCCCTTGGGGATTCGCCATAGCCAAGTGACCAATCGCAGCCACACGTAAGAGGAAAAAAAAAGAGGTTGATGCAATCAAGTTTGCTCTCAGCCACAAATTCTCCCTCAACACCCTACAGGTAAGGGAATTCAGAGATTGGGATGGAAGGGGCCTTGAAGATCATCTAGTTCCATGGCCAGGGACACCTTCCACTAGACCAGGATTGCAGAATCACAGGATGTCAGGGGTTGGAAGTGACCTCTGAAGATCATCAAGTCCAAGCCCCCTCCCAGAGCAGGACCATAGAATCTAGCACAGGTCACACAGGAATGCATCCAGAGGAGTCTTGAAAGTCTCCAGAGAAGGAGACTCCACAACCTCTCTGAGAAGCCTGTTCCAATCCTCCGTGACCGTCACAGTGAAAAATTTCCTCTTCCTGTTGAGGTGGAACCTCCTGTGCTGGAGTTTCTATCCACTGATTCTTGTCCTTGCACCCTGTTCACAGGGGGCAAATGAGCAGAGCCTGTCCCCTCCCACTTGACCCCCAGCCCTCAGTTATTTAGAAACATTTATTAAATCTCCTCTCAGTCTTCTCTTTACCAGACTAAGCAGCCCCAGGTCTCTCAGCCTCTCCTCAGAGGGCAGTGCTCTAGTCTATTGATCACCCTGGCATCATTGGACTCTCAAGGCCTCTCATTGAAATTATTTTAATAAGGCCTCTTGTTAATTAGATATGAATTAATATTATTATATTAACTAGGCATCTTATTAAAACTATCTCTATTTTTATCTAAAGCACACAGCCAGTGTGAGACAAATGAGAGTCTGTTCCAGGGGTGACAAAGATGCACTACAGAGTCAAATTGGTTGTGCAGCAGCTGGACACTTAAAAGCTTCTCTCACCAAAGGAAGCAACCACAACCATCAGACCTTCAGATTTGCAATGACTTGTCTTGATGGCTTTGCTTTTCCTTGTCCTGTTTTTGAAGGACAAAATTGGAAGAGAATTGTAATTGTTATTATTTCCATTAAATTAAATTCCATGCATTGTAAAATTAACAGTAGGAGAAGCTCAAGATTTTGATTGACCTGTAGGAAGTCCCTTCAGTGCAGACAATGTTGTCTCTTATCAGTGTTTCTTTCCCTCCCACCTCAGATAACAGCATAGTACACAGAATTAAGCTTACAGGCTTTAGAAACCCAACAGTTGGAAGTTAAGGCATGGACAAACAGATTTCTGGAAGTGCTTCTCCAACGCTTGAGATGGCTTTGACTTCACAGAATCACAGAAACTTTCAGGTTGGAAAAGACCTTCAGGATCACCAAGTCCAACCCAGAACCCTACTCTACAAAGTTCACCCCTAAACCATATCCCCAAGCACTACATCCAAACCACCTTTAAACACATCCAGGGCTGGTGACTCAGCCACCACCCTGGGCAGCACATTCCAATGCCTGACCACTCTTGCCATGAAAGATTTTTTTCCTAATATCCAGTCTAAACTTACCCAGTCACAGCTTGAGGCCCTTCCCTCTTGTTCTATCACTAATTGCCTGTGAGAAGAGACCAGCACCAGCCTCTCTACAACATCCTTTCAGGTAGTTGTAGAGAGCAATGAGCTCTCCCCTCAGCCTTCTCTTTTCCAAACTAACCATCCCCAGCTCCTTCAGTTGCTCTTCATAAGATTTATTCTCCAGACCCTTCTGCAGCTTTGTTGCCCTCCTCTGCCCTGGCTCCAGCACCTCTCTCTCGTATTGAGTTGCCCAAAACTGTCCACAATACTCGAGGTGTGGCCTCAGCAGAGCTGAGTACAAGGCACAATCACCTCCTTACTCCTGCTGGAAACAGCATTTCTGATACAAGCCAGGATGCCCTTGGCTTTCTTGGCCACCTGGGCACACTGCTGCCTCATATTCAGTTGCCTGTGGATTAGAACCCCCAGGTTCTATCCTTAGGGCTGCATTTTCCCAACCTGTCAAGGAGCAAACTCCCAAGTGTGCCCCTTTGGGCTATCAGCTCTCCACCTGAGGAGTCTGTTCAGCAAAGCTGGAAAGCCTGTGTCAGCCTGCTCTGCACTTTGACAGCATGGGCTCTGTGTCCCCAGCACCTGCTTCCCAGCCTGGAGGCCAGGTGCTGACAGACCTAAGGAGGTATGGTTTGCCCTGTCTGCTTATGCTGGTTTGGAGCTGGTTTGAGGCACTTGACTCTGTTCTTCTGGAGGTATGAGCACACTCAGTGTGACTTTGAATGGATGCAGGAAGATGCTTTTTTGTCACCTACAGCCATTTAAAGCTTGGAGGAAACAAATCTCCTTGCAGTCACTTGGTCACTCCTTGCAGTCACTTTCTTCACTGCTGCTTACATCTCCAAAACAAAGCCAAATGAACCATCCTCTAAACCTGCCTTGTTGCATGGTGTGGTGGGTTGAAGGGCTGATCCCTCCTTCCCTGCCACCACGGGCAGAAAAAAATGAAACTCAGACAAATGGATTGCAGAAGTGGTGGAAAGTTTAAATGGAAAAGCAGTGAATATTTTAGAGAACCACAAGCACAGTGACAAAAGGAGATCCCATAGCATACCCAGAAGCATCCTAACACTTCCCTCTCCCCACCTCAGGGTACACCCAAACCCCCCAGGGCTCTTTCTCCCCCCTCCCATCACTGTTAGGCTAATCTCAGCTGGCCAGATCTGAGACTGCCCTTCCCCCTTCTCCTCCAGGCATAAGGCCTGGCCAGGCCCCAAGAGGCTGTGAGATGACTCCCCCTCCATTACCAGATAGGGACCGTCTCCATAGGAGTGGTGAGGGAAGGAAGAGGAAGTGCAGAAACCCTGCTGGTTGTTTTATAGGGAGCAGGGCATTATGGAATGAAATACGCAGCTTCCTGTGTCCACCCATGGGGCTGGACCCTCGGGACACCAGAGGAGTGTCTTATGTGGCACAGCAGGGGGGCACCCAGCCTGAACCACCACACATGGCAGCACATTTTTCTGATAAGGTAAATTACAGAACAAAGAGAAATGCACTGCTTCAGTCCTCACTCCCCCTTTTAATGATCAGTGGCTGGAGACAATGAGTACAAGGGGACAATCACCTCCCTGCTCCTGCTGGACACAGCATTCTAATCCGGGCCAGGATGCCATTGTGTGCCCACAGCATAGAATCATAGAATCAACAAGGTTGGAAAAGACCTCTAAGGTCATCAAGTCCAACCTTGCATGGACAACCAGGTCTCATTACTCTCTGGGGGGGCTTCTCCAAGGCTTGAGAAAGCTTTGATTTCAAACCATGTGTGCCTGAGGTGTGGACACAGCAGTGATGGAAGCCGTGGGATTTGTGAGCGCTGCGGCTCCCTTGGAGTTCCCTCCTGTTTTGAACCAATGCAAAGAACACCCTGGACTTTGCAATTAAAATGTGTCAAGCTGAAGTAATAGATAAGCCTTAGCCAGGGCCTGCAATGAGCCTTGGGGCTGCCTTTTTGTACATAAACAAATGCTTAATTTCCAAAAGCTCTCTGTGTGTCTTCCTCAGTTTAGCACAAAGCACAAACAAAGAGGAACCTTCAGGCTACTTTGCCTTGCAGTAGATCAGGCCAAGCATCCACCACTCCCCAACAGCCCACGTCAGGATCACAGAATCACAGAATGTTAGGGGTTGGAAGGGACCTCCACAGAGCATCCAGTCCAACCCCCCTGCCACAGCACAGTCACCCACGGCAGGTCACACAGGAACACATCCAGGTGGGTTTTGAAAGTCTCCAGAGAAGGAGATTCTACAACCTCTCTGGGGTTCCTGTTCCAGCGCTCTCTGACCCTCACAGTGAAGAAGTTCCTCCTCATATTGGGGTGGAACTAGCCATTGTCTCCTGCAATCCCTTAAGATGGACCCAGAAGACGAGGACATGCTGGGACTGAGCTCCTCAAATTGTGTTTGTGTGTGTGGTGGGGGGAAGGGGGGTGGCAGGGGGAAGGTAGCAGGGTGCACATAGCATACCATGAAAGGAGTGACAGATGGTGATGAAAGTGCCACAAAGCCACAAGCACTGACAGCTCCCAGCTGTGACCCAAGCAGCTGCTGAGCTATCACTCTGTAAACAGCCCCCCTCGTTGGGGCACCCCTCTTGCAGTGCTTGTCACAGACACTGTCACCTCTGGCAAATGCTGCCCTGTCCTGCCACAAACCCACCCTGCCCACCCTCTGGGGCAGGGCATGCTGTGGGGTGAAAGGCAGGTAGAGGACAATGGCTGCAAGAAGCTTACAGTGGGACTGGAAGAACGTTGGGCAACAATTGTGCAAACTGAGATAAGCACAAGAACGGGGTGATAGCCCCAAAATCCCTTGTGCCACAGCACGGGCAGGACATTAATGCCACCAAGAAACCACTACACATTTCTTGGTACTACTCTCCAGCCTAGTCTCCTAGCACCTTCCTGCTCAGGGCTCCAGAGCTGGACACAGCACTGCAGGTGAGGTCTCACCAGAACAGAGCAGAGCAGCAGAATCACCTCTCTTGAACTGCTGGCCACGCTGCTTTTGATTGATAACTTAAAAGCTATTAGGTGACCAATTTGCTTTGTTTTCAGTGAAGAGAGAAGGCCAGAGAGTCACTGCTGTCACAAAAACCCTGAACTGCTGCAGCAGCTGTCCCCTGCTAACAGCCTGGATGCTATTGCAGACAGACACAGAGAGTGCTTGCTTTCCTCCATGGACTGGGGAAGGCACGGAGAGCTGCTTCACTGTGGGAACCCCACGCAGTGAGCAGCACAGTCTGCTGGAAGCATTTAGCTGGACCTCTGGTCATGTGAATAGCTCTGTTCTCACCCAAAGAGGAAAGCTTAAAAAGGGCTGACTTCAAAAGCAACAGTAAGATACTGCATTAAAAAATGAAAATAGTCAAATGCTACGCTTGTGAAAGTAATTTCTTACCAACTGGGGGTTGATTTGTCTTTCCTTTTTTCATTCTTTCATGCTAGTAAGAATAATTTACCAGAACATGTCATTAAAAATAGTTCATCAAGTTCATTTTGAGGCATTTTCTCTGAAGCAAGCTTCAGCCTGCCATGCCGAGGCAAGTATTTCAGCTCCTTTTCTTGCCCCATTTGACGTACCAAGTAAGGCTGAGACGCAGATCAAAACAGAGCTTTAGGGTGGGGGGAGCTGGTCAGATGATGTCAGCTGGGCCATTTTAATTTGCAATTTTATCTGGCCTCACTCCCTGCTCCCCACTCTGCTTCTTACCTGTGCTGGAACTCTTGAACACCTTTCTGCGTCCTTCCTTTCCTCATGTTTACCTCGCCTGGATCCTGTGCACATTAGCAGTTTGTTCCCCCTGCCCCTTGGAGGGAAATCTGCATGGCAAGCCTGCAGCTTCTGTCCATTTGTGCCAGCAGCAAAGCCTGACCAAGGAGTTGTCTGTGTTAGCAACACCAACAAGCCCACACAAAGTTTGTAAATGTGGCTGCTACTTAGAAAGCATCCATCTGGAATATTGTGTCCAGTTCTGGGCCCCTCAGGACAAAAAAGACCTCAGGGAACTGCTTGAGAGAGTCCAGCACAGAGCCACAAAGCTGCTGGAGGCAGGGGAGCATCTCCCTGTGAGGAACAGGCTGAGGGAGCTGGGGCTCTTGAGCTTGGAGCAGAGGAGCCTGAGGGGTGCCCTCATTCCTGCTGATAAAGATGTGCAGGGCAGTGTGGGGAGGATGGAACCAGGCTCTGCCCAGGGATGTCTAAGGACAGGACAAGGGGCAATAAGGGCAAGCTGGAGCAGAGGAGGTGCCACAGGAACAGAAGGGAAAACTTTTTCCCTGTGAGGGTGCCAGAGCCCTGGAGCAGGCTGCCCAGAGAGGTTGTGGAGTCTCCTTCTCTGGGAGACATTGCAAACCCTCCTGGATGTAGTAATGATAATGATAATGATAATGATAATTATAATGATAATGATAATGATAATGATAATGATAATGATAATAATAATAATAAAAACAACCAGGTTGGAAGAGACCTTCAAGATCATGGCGTCCAACCCATCAACCAATCCAATCCACCCAAACAACTAACCCATGGCACCAAGCACCCCATCAAGTCTCCTTCTGAACACCTTCAATGACGGCGACTCCACCACCTCCCTGGGCAGCCCATTCCAATGGGCAATCACTCTCTCTGTATAGAACTTCTTTCTAACATCCAACCTGAACCTCCCCTGGTGCAGCCTGAGACTGTGTCCTCTTGTTCTGGTACTGTGTTCCTGTATGACCTGCCCTGGGTGCTGCTGCCCTGGCAGGGGGGTTGGTCTGGATGATCTCTGGAGGTCACTTCCACCCCTACTCTTTTGTGATTCTGTGATCCTGATCAGGGGCTTGCTCATTTCAAGCCTGCAGCGTATGTCAATCTGCAGAGATATCTCCATGGTCTCTTCACCACCCAGTCTCTTGCAATCCCCTTGAATGCACCTCCCTGCTCTGCTCTTTCCATGGTTAAAGCTTTAAGAACTTTGCCAATATTTGGATCACTACTTTTATGATTATTTTTCTTTTGGTATGGGTGTGGACTTCTGTGTGAAGAATTTAAGTGTCCTGACTACGTACTTAGTATTCACCACTAACCTTCTAAGTCATCTGTGTAGCCACAAATCACAAGCTGCAAACCAGTGTTCTGTGGTACTTAGCTTCTTCTGTCTATACTTAGTGATGGCAATGGTGCAGATCTAGGGAAACTCAGAGAATCAGGCTGCAGCCTTAAAAATATTCTTAACTTTCAACATCTTTGCTCCAGAATCCTGGTGGCAGTGCAAGAATCTATTCTCTTCAAAACAAACATGAGTGCTGAGGAGCTTCCCTAGCAGGAACTCTGCACGCTTTAACACCAGAAGACTTGGTAGAAAGCAGAGCAATTCCTCTTCCCTGTCCCCTCATCCAGCCTCCTCTCAGCATGTTCATTTGGAAATGGAATGCTTTTGGAGAGGGTTAATCTCCACAACAGTGAAGGAGAAAACAGTTTCAGTGTCACCACCATGATTCAGGTGTTACAAATGGTCTGTCAGCTGCTGGGAAACCAGGCTGGAGCTACACGGGAGCAAGGAAAAGACACAGCAGAGGTGACAGTGCAGGCAGACAACAGACATCCATTCCTCAAGTGCTTCCTGACCTGAATACAGACATCTGGCAGGAAAACACCGAGGACTGATTTAAAGGACACATGAAGATGTTGCTGGAGGTTTGGACTTGCAAATGGATTGATAAATTCTCTTTAGAGCTTTGGGGGTGGGGGGTGATAAATTCATTTCTCCTTTTGTTGATTTTTTTTGTTGGTTCTATCCCATTGTACTGCGTGCTCATGCAGTGTCTGGACATGGAGAAGCTACCTGAGGACAACACACAAATATTAGATTCATGTCATCACCAAGTTGAACAGAGAGCTGCTGATTACAGAATCACAGAATCAACCAGGTTGGAAGAGAGCTCAGAGATCATCAAGTCCAACCTATTACCTAATACCTAACAGCTCATGACAACTGAACCATGGCTCCAAGTGCCACATCCAATCTTTTTTTGAACACCTCCAGGGATGGTGACTCCACCACCTCCCTGGGCAGCACATTCCAATGGCCAATTACTCTTTCTGGGAGGAACACAAACCTCTGCTGCTTTGTGCATAGGAACCCAGCCTCAGCCTGGCAGAGAAGGTAAGCCAGCTGACAGTGCTGGATGATCACCTTCTTACTGATGAGCATGGACTGCCAGGGTGGTTGAGAGTGACCCAGCCCAGTGCTCCTTTGCTCACCCAGCCTCTGTGTGGAAGCTTAGGTCCTTACATGGCTGAACTATTCTTAGCCTTATGTGGTCAATACCCAGGAATGTTCATGGGCAGAATATTAAGGACAGAAGATGGCCCTAACAGTGCTTGGCAAAGGGAAAATCTGCTTTGATGCTGCTGACTCTTAACTGCTTCTGCTGCTGCCCCAGCATACAAATTTAGCGTTAAGTTTGCATTCCAGATGAATGACAAGGAATTCAAAGCAACTTAAAGCCTATGGAACTGGGTTGAAGCCCAGGATCTGGCCAGGTTTAAATCAGACTGGATCTCTTCAGCTGGGAATTCCCCAGTTGAGAAACTCTCTAGACAGGGAATTAAAAGCAAGAGGCATTTCAGTTAAAGCCTATGGAACTGGGTTGAAGTCCAGGATCTTGCCAGGTTTAAATCAGGCTAGATCTTTTTAGCTGGGAATTCCCCAACTGAGAAACTCTCTAAACAGGGAATTAAAAGCAAGAGGCATTTCAGTTAAAGCCTATGCAACTGGGTTGAAGCCCAGGATCTGGCCAGGTTTAAATCAGGCTGGATCTCTTTAGCTGGGAATTCCCCAACTGAGAAACTCTCTAGACATTTCCCAAGCAATATCCTTCCTCTTTAATTGCTTTATAGGAAACACAACTTACCTAGTGCAAGTGCTGTTGGTGGCTGGCACAGATGCCCTGGATGCCACAAAGATGCTTTAGAATTGCAGCCATGTTCTGTAGCCACCCGGCTTGGAGGCTTCTCCTTTCAAATATGCTCAGTGAAAACATGAATCCTCTACAAATCTTGCCCTACAGTTGTGCTTGCTTGTTATTGCCAAAGCAAGAGAGAAGCTTAGCAAAGCAAAATAAATATGCTATTGAAGAGAAAAAAAACCCAAACACCACCACCAAAACAAAACCAAATGATCCTTTAAGGTCCCTTCCAACCCCTAACATTCTGTAATTCTGTGAAATACAAAACCTACTTCTGCAGCTATCTTCAAGAGCTAATCCCATGTTGGACGACAGTGTGAAGTGAAGCCACATGGCAATAATCACTACAACCATGTATTAATTTGCATTGCTCTGACAGCCAGGAGAGGTAACCAAAGTCCAGCTGGATTTTGGGAATGGCTGGCAGGTATTTATGCACTGCTGTAGAGCTTTTTCTGACTACCAGGGTGTGTGTTTCTAACAGAATGTTATTTGTTGCATGGTAAGATGGAGCCTTTCCTGAACTTGCTTTTAAATCACTGTAATTACTACTGCACTAAGTTAAACAATGCCTTGTGCAAGCTAGAGATGAAGGATAACTTGTTCTATGTATGAGGGAGATACCTGAGCTATCATTTTGCAGCCTTTCCAGGCTGGAACACAGCAGCTATTAAAATAGCACCACATAAATCCGTGATCCGTTGAGGGGAGAGCCTCAGGAATCCCCCCCTTAAACAAACCCAACCTGGCAAGTGAGAACTCCTCATCCATTTAAAGAGACAGGGCAGGAAGGCTGCGGTTTGGTCTGTGAGCACCCTGTAAGAACCAACAACTGCAGCTGCTGGGAGGGGCAAGGAGGGGTCCTCAGTAATCGCCACCACCCCCCCGAGCTCTCGGCTCTGCATCTCCATGGAGGGGACTCGGGAGTGACACAGAGCAAAGGCTGCCACCTACTGCAGTCGTTCTTTGTAGCACTCCAATTTCTTCACCTCGGCTCTTCTAAGCTAAGCTCTAAAGATACTGCAGCAGCAGTCTGGAATTTATGCTTTTAAATTACTACTCTTCTTCCCCAGGTTTTTTTTTCAGGATCTGAATACAGTGTTGCAAAATAAAACCAACCCCAAACTCCAGCCCTCCCTCCCTCCCAAACTGACTGCTATCAAATTAGATTTGGGTGAAGTTATTGGTTTCCTAAAACCATAGAATGGTTTTGGTTGGAAAAGACCTCTAACCATAATCTAACTCTACTAAATTTGGTGCTAAACTAGGTGGAGTCACCATCCCTGGAGGGATTTCAAGACTCATGTGGAGATGGCACTTTGGGACATGGTTTAGTCACCATGGTGATGTTGGGTTGAAGGTCGAACTCGATGATCTTAGAGGGCTTTTCCATTTCAGGAATGAAACCTTGGCACACCAGTGTCTTTAAGCCTAAGAGAGACTTTGAAGCCAGAGCAGAATTTCAGATGTGTGGTTATTCTATTTCCATGAATGAAGAACTACTACTTTAGTGGGAGCAAGTTTGTGTTGTGATTTTCCTCCAGAGGTGCCCAGGGAGGTTGTGTAGGCTCCAATCCTGGAAATGTTCAGGGCCAGGCTGGTTTGAGCAGCCTGGTCTACTAGGAGACATCCATGCCCATGGCATTGGGGATGGAATTAAATGATCTTTAAAGTCCCTTCCAACTTAAATCATGCTATGATACTCAGTGTTAGACCAATAGCCTTGATCTCCATAGATGTCATAGGGAATGGGAGATGGCTTGAAAACTCCTGACTTCAGAAACTTTGAGGTTACCTCTTCACAGGATGACAGAATGCTAGGGGTTAGAAGGGACCTCCAGAGATCATCCAGTCCAACCCCTCTGCCAGAGCAGCAGCACCCAGGGCAGGTCACACAGGAACACATCCAGGTGGGTTTGCAATGTCTCCAGAGAAGGAGACTCCACAACCTCTCTGGGCAGCCTGCTCCAGGGCTCTGGCACCCTCACAGGGAAAAAGTTTTCCCTTCTGTTCCTGTGGCACCTCCTCTGCTCCAGCTTGCCCTTATTGCCCCTTGTCCTGTCCTTGGACATCCCTGAGCAGAGCCTGGTTCCATCCTCCCCACACTGCCCTGCACATCTTTATCAGCAGGAATGAGGGCACCCCTCAGGCTCCTCTGCTCCAAGCTCAAGAGCCCCAGCTCCCTCAGCCTGTCCACACAGGGAGATGTTCCACTGCCTCCAGCAGCTTTGTGGCTCTGTGCTGGACTCTCTCAAGCAATTCCCTGCGGTCCTTCTTGAACTGAAGGGACCAGAACTGGACATAAAATTCCAGATGTGGCCCCAGCACTCTTTCTAAAGTATGTTGATAAAAAACAAAAAAAACAACCCCAAACCATAAAATCCCCTTTCCCCAAACCCATGAATGTGCTAAACCCCAGCACCTTCTCTTTTCAGCAGGTGGAAGAAGTGCCCCAATATTTTCTGTTCAGGTATAGATTAGTGCTGCTATGTGCTGCCAATCAGCTCTGTGGAGTCACTCCACTGGTCCCCACAGCTTCCCCACTATGACAGAGAGTTAGTTAATGCTTGAGAGCAAGGTGAACAGCTTGTTAAGAACTCTCCAGGAGCATGATGACAGAACAGCCACACCATGTACTGGAAGCTAATTTGCCAGCAGAATTATTCATTAAGAACCAAAGCCATAACTAATGATAATAAAGGTTGCAATTGCAAAGTAATCTCCAGTGTCTGCCACAGGAGGTTCAACCAGCTCTGGGTGCTATTTCTGCTGCCCCACAGTGATCTTACTGCTGTAAAGACAACACAGTGTCATGGCAGGAGGCATTTGGGCTTTTCTGACATCCAGCTGTTGACTGCTGTTGTTGGCTGTTGCTGAAGTGCTGGAGATGATACAGGTGATGTGTGTTGGTCAAGCTGAGTGTGCTAGAGAAAAGTCTGGAAGAAGCCCAGCATGAGGATATCACAGAATGGCTCAGGTTGGAAAGGACCTCAGTGCTCATCTATTCCCCACCATGGGCAGGGATTTCCAAGAGCAAAGCAGGAAATTCCCTGCACTTCCACACAGGTTTCTGACAGCACAGGTGCACACTTCTGCAGAATTTGACTGGCATATTCTTTGGCTGTTTAAAGAGTTTGGGAGGAGAAGACAGCTCTTGGGACTTGGATTTCTTGGTTGTGATGCTCTTCCCCTGTGGATGAACTTCCCCTCCATTCACAGATTTCACTTCAGGACATCATGAGCTTGTCTTTTCAGTTTGCTCTCTCTGAGATGTTTGTGTTTGGTTTTGTCTCTTGGAAAATATCAGCTGACTCTCTGAGCAGTTGTTTTGGTCACTTGCTTCCCAGAAGCAATTGTTCTCAGGGTCTTAATTGGCTTAGGCTGTGGAGTCTACCTATGGCTTCAGTGGAATCCTAGAATGGCTCAGGTTGGAAGGGGCCCCAGAGCTCATCCCCTCCAACCTCCTCACCATGGGCAGGGACACCTCTCAACTACACTCAGCTGCTCAAGGCCTCATCCAACCTGGCCCTCAACACCATCAGGCAGGAGGCAGCCTGTCCTGGAAGAGACATTAACAAGACAGCTAAATCTGTTTCGGGCCACTGCCCCTCTCTCCTCCCTCTCTGTTCCAGGGTCCGGATTGAGGTCGAGGAGCCTAATTGGCAGGCCCCGTTAATGCTGCCTGGAGCGGGGTGGAAGCTGAAGCCGATCCCCGAGCCTCACGTTTCAGAGAGGCGACTGCACGTGTCGGAGGCCATGGGAGAAGGCCTGTGCAGGTTACTCACCACATAAACACTTCGAATTGATTGGCGGGATGTGCATGGCCAATGTGCCATTGGGCTGTTCAGTTTTCACAAAGGGAATTTATAGGGGATGACCTCCTATGCTCATTGCTGGTTACACTCATAGCTTGCCTGCTCCTCACTCTCTTATCTCTCCCCCCTGTTCCTTAATGGGATTCAAGGCGGCGACAAGCACCCTACTTGCCCCTGTCTTCAGGGCAATTAGCTGCTTTTGTTTTAGCAGCATAGTGCTGGAGTTGGGCCTCCACTACAGCAGCCTGCTCTCTCATTTCCTCTAAATTTGTGGATGCTGCCTTTTGCACTATAACTACGAACTCAAAACATCTCTTCATTCAGCAAAGGTTTTGGTAGTTAGCAGCTTGGCGGTTTGTGAGCAAATGATGCCTGTACTCTGCACTGGTTAGGCCACACCTTGAGTCCTGTGTCCAGTTCTGGGCCCCTCGGTTTAAGAAGGACATTGAGACACTTGAGTGTGTCCAGGGAAGGGCAACAAGGCTGGGGAGAGGCCTCAAGCACAAACCCTGTGAGGAGAGGCTGAGGGAGCTGGGGTTGTTTAGCCTGGAGAAGAGGAGGCTCAGGGGAGACCTCATTGCTCTCTACAACTACCTGAAGGGGGATTGTAGCCAGGAGGGGGTTGGTCTCTTCTCTCAAGCAACCAGCACCAGAACAAGAGGACACAGTCTCAAGCTGTGCCAGGGGAAGTTTAGGCTGGAGGTGAGGAGAAAGTTCTTCATTGAGAGAGTCGTTTGCCATTGGAATGTGCTGCCCAGGGAGGTGGTGGAGTCACCCTCCCTGGAGGTGTTCAAGAGGGGATTGGATGTGGCACTTGGTGCCATGGTCTAGTCATGAGGTCTGTGGGGACAGGTTGGACTTGATGATCTTTGAGATCTCTTCCAACCTTGGTGATTCTGTGATTCTATTTTACCTGGTTATTTCTGAGGTTTATATCTTGTCACCTGTCGGTTAGCTCCGTTGTGAACTCGAGGTGGTTTGTCTACACCACCTGAGGCAGCGCCGCTGTTTGGTTTTGCGCGCATAGGGAGATTCCACTTTGTTCCTCTGTATTCCAAATTCTGATTGTTCTGGACTGTTACTCTACTGTTTGTCAGCCTCCTATCATGTGTAATCAACCTATCATTGGCCAGGCAAATGAGCCTCAATCAAATTGGCTCGGGAAAACAATTTTGATATTTAGTAAATCATATTTTATCATATTTCCAGCCAATAAATCTGTGTAAACTAAAACACAGCCTCACTGGGCAGCCTATTCCAGAGTCTCACCATGCTCACACTGAAGAACTTCTTCCTCAGATCCAGTCTAGCCCTGCTCTCAGTCAGCTTCAAACCATTCCCCCTTGTCCTGTCTCTAGACACCCTCAGGAAAAGTCTCTCTGCAGCCTTCCTGGAGGACCCCTTCAGTTACTGCAAGGCAGCTCTAAGGTGCCCCCAGAGCCTTCTCTCCTCCAGGCTGAACAAGCCCAGCTCCCTCAGCCTGTCCTCACAGCAGAGGTGCTCCAGCCCTTGGGTCATCTTCGTGGCCTCCCCTGGACTCTCTCTGACAGCTGTGTTGTTTGTATGCTGGGGACACCAAAACTGGAGGGAGTGTTGGAGGTGGAGGTCTCACAGGAAGATGCTCTATCAAGAGAGATGTCTCTCATCAGATTGGTTTTGGGGTTTTTTAAATCTTATTTTTGCTGATCAGCTGAATGACTCCAACCCACTCAGTCTGCTCTCACACACCACACCTGTGCATGTAGTCATCTGTTTTGCAAGTTTTAAGGCTAGTGCCCACGCCTGGCTTGTAGCTAAGAGTCATTCTCCACCTGCAGTTTGGCAGACTGAGGTGTTGACCAACTGACCATTGCTTCATCTCTCGATGAAGCAATTTGTCCAGGGTTACACACTGAGTTTGGGAAAGAGGCTTTACTCAGCACACAGGTGCTGCTCACCCTGAGAAGGGTTTGAGTAGCCAACCAGAGCAGACAGGACCAGCTCTTGCTGAGCACATTCTCAGGTGGGTGCTCTCTCTTGCTGCTCTCCAGGCAGCAACAGCAAGCTCATCCCACACTCCTCTTGGGAGAAAAATGCTGGACAAATGTCATGAGCAAATAAACAGCTGCCTCTGAGTTATTTACAGTGCTGTTAACCAGCATTGAGGTTGCACCATTGATCACCAGAGTCAACACAGGGTTGAATAAACATATCCGTGGCCAAGTATTTGTATTTGAGATTAAGTACACATATACAACTGGGAGCTCCTTTTTTTTCAGCCAGACTAGGGAGGCTCAGGATGAAGAGCCATCAGGCACTGCATTGAATGGCATTATGGCAAGAAAGCAAACTGTTCATGCAACCAGCTCCTGCCTCTCCTCAACTCTTTCAGTCCAATCTAAACACTTGGCATTCTTGTCAATACTTTACAGTGAGCCTTCACCTGAGCATTTTTCAATGCCCAGGGAGGTGGTGGAGTCACCATCACTGGAAGTGTTTAAAAAGAGGCTGAATGAGGCACTTAGTGCCATGGTTTAGTTGGTTAGATGGTGTTGGGAGATAGGTTGGACTTGATGATCTGGAAGGTCTTTTCCAACCTGGTTCATTCTGTATTCTGTATTCCCTGTGTTTGTAAGAGAAGGCTGAGGGGAGACCTCATTGCTCTCTACAGCTGCCTGCAAGGAGGTTGGAGTGAGGCTGCTGTTGGTCTCTCCTCCCAAGGAACCAGCGACAGGACGAGAGGAAATGGGGTTGAGTTGTGCCGGGGAGGGTTAGGTTGGACATGAGGAAAAAATTCTTGAGTTAGAGAGTGGTGAGGGGTGGGAACAGGCTGCCCAGGGAGGTGGTGGAGTCTCCATCCCTGGGGGTGTTCAGGAAATGTGTGGCAATGGCACGTGGTTTAATGGCCATGGTGGTGTTGGGTTGATGGTTGGACTCAATGATCTTAAAAGTCTTTTCCAGCTTTGGTGATTCTATGATTTTATGAAATCTCCTTTCAGGCAGCTGTGGAGAGCAATGAGGTCTCCCCTCAGCCTTCTCTTCTCCAGACTGAATAATCCCAGCTCCCTCAGCCTCTCCTTGTATGACACCCTCCAAACCCCTCCCCAGCCTCACTGCTCTTCTCTGGACACCCTCCAGCCCCTTAATGTCTTTCCTGTCCTGTGGCACCCAGAACTGAACCCAGTGCTCAGGCTGTGGCCTCACTGGGACCCAGTACAGGGATACCATCACTGCCCTACTCCTGGTGGGCACACTGGGTTTGGTACATGTCCTTGGCCTTCTTGGCCAGCTGGGCACTGCTGGCTCATGTTCAGCTACCCACCAGCACCCCCAGATCCTTTTCCACCAGGCTGCTTTCCAGCCACTCTGCTCCAAGCCTGTGGGATTGCTTGGGGTTCTTGTGAGCAAACAGTGAGCTCACAAGGGGGTTAGTTGGGCAGATGTTGATCTCTGTTCCCAAGTTGCAGTGGCTATGTGGTATACAGGAATACTATGGAGAGGCAATGCCCACCTGCCATCTGCCTCTGTCTGTTGGGCAAGGAGCAAAGCGCCCTTGTGGGGCTCTTTGAAAGATGTTGAGTTGCTTGAATGTGTCCAGAGAAGGGCAACAACGCTGGGGAGGGGTCTGGAGCACAGCCCTAGGGGGAGAGGCTGAGGGAGCTGGGGTTGCTTAGCCTGGAGAGGAGGAGGCTGAGGGGAGACCTTATGGCTCTCTACAACTACCTGAAGGGAGGTTGTAGCTGGGTGGGGGTTGATCATTTCTCGCAGGCAACCAGTACCAGAACAAGAGGACACAGTTTTAAGCTGTGCCAGGGGATCTTTAGGCTTGATTTTAGGAAGAAGGTCTTCACATAAAGAGGGATCGGACATTGGAAAGGGCTGCCCAGGGAGGTGGTGGGGTCAACATCCCTGGAGATGTTTAAGAAGAGACTGGAGGAGGCACTTAGTGCCATAGTCTAGTTGATTAAGTTAGGGTTGGGTGATTTGATGATCTTGGAGGTTTCTTCCAACCTGGTTGATTCTGTGTTTCTGTGACTTCTGTGCCTGCATCTCCATCATAGCCTCCGACCCCACTTGGGGTCCAGTCTAGTTTGTCAGCAAGCAATATTTAGTGTCTTCTGGTGGATTTTTCCATGATCTCCTCAGGAAGCTTTTACCCTCCTGGTTTGACTAGCACCAAAACAACCTCCTACTGCTCACCACAGCTCTAGCTTACAGCCAGCAGCTGGGCAGGGGCAGAGGCAGAGGGTGGCTCTCCTGTGCTGCAGGACAGCAGGCTGTGTGTAATGGGCAGGAGTTCAGCTCTAGTGACATCACCCACCCTGTGGGTACCTAACACTTCTGATGCTGCTGGAACTAGCACAGCACCATGCTGGAAATAGCACAACACCCTGATGGCTCTAGCACAGCACCCTAATGGCTCTCTCACTATTGAGGCCTGGTGCTGGACACTTCCCAGGGAGAAGAGGTGGTGGGGAAGGTGACAGTGCCTGAGCCAGTCCTGTTTTCTGTGGCTGCTAGTCCAGAAGCTGTTGGCCATCACTGGATTTTCATGGGCTGAAAACAGAGATTTAACCCAGATACATTTTTCTCTGTGTAAGAGATGTCAGTCAGGTGCAGGGGTCTGTGTCCCAGCTAATGAGCTGCTTGACTGGGGGCTGATTTTTAATGATGCCACATTCTTGTACCAAAACCCTCAAACCAACAAACAACCCTGAGCTGCCTGCACTGCAGCTACAGACCCTGTCTGACCCTGCCTCTGTTTTACCAGAGTTTTAAAGCTGGTTCACCTGCGTACTGCTGATTGGCATGCTGAGTGTTTTAACCCAATCCATTCAATTCACTTCCCTTCCGTGTTCCCAGTGCCCATTCACCTACAGAAATACAACAGACAAACAGGGGCACAGGTGCAGAAAATGAGTCCTCTCCTGCTGTTCATTACAATGTGGATCTCAGGGATTTGTTGGAGGGGAGTGGGGATGGGAAGAGGGAAAGAAAAAATGAGAACTGCATGCTTTGCAAGAGGATTCTGCTAAAATCCTACCTTCCTTTGCTTGTGAAATTAAGGGGGGGGGGAGCCTCCTAGCTGCCAACACAGACATGGGATTATGAGGAGGTGAGTTGGGTGCAGGGCTGTTTCTTCTACATCTGTCAAGGGATTTTGAATGAATGGCTTCTGCCCAGAAAGCCTGCTCCTGCCTCAGCTCCCCTCCCACCCTGCAGTTTGCCTGCTGGTCATTCTCGGGCACAAGAATTTGCTCTGCCATGTGGTCTCCAAGCCTGCTGCCTGGTTTGTGTCAGAGGAAGAAACAATCACCTGCTTCCAGCATCACTGAGGTGCCTTGTGCTGGAAAGGCATGGACACACATGCATGAACTCCTTCCAGCACTGGACTGCCCCATGCCAGCAGCTGCACTGCCTGAGGGCAGTCATAGTTCCCCTCCAAGAGCATAGTGGCATAGAATCCTAGAATGGCTCAGGTTGGAAGGGACCTCAGAGCTCATCCACTCCAGCCTCCCCACCATGGGCAGGGACACCTCTCAGCTAGACTCAGCTGATCAAGGCCTCAACCAACCTGGCCTTCAACACCCCCAGGCAGGAGGCAGCCACAGTCTCCCTGGGCAGCCTGCTCCAGAGTCTCCGCGCCCTCCTGCTGAAGAACTTCTTCCTCAGATCCAGTCTATCCCTGCTCTCCTTCAGCTTCAAACCATTGCCCCTTGTCCTGTCTCCAGATACCCTCGTGGAAAGATCCTCAGCAGCCTTCCTGTAGGATCCCTTCAGCTACTGGAAGGCTGCACCAGGAGATGGATGTGGTGGGCTGTGAGTGTCAGCTTCCTTCTCCACCTAGAAGAATGTTTTGGACTAATTTCTCACCTCCATCTCAGTGGATTACATGACTGCATGTAGTGGGGGCTAGATGCTCACTCAGGGAACTAGCAGTCAGTTAAAAACTCAGAGCCCATGGCTGGCAGAAGTGATGTAGTATAGCCCAAATTAATGATGTGTATTTGATGTGCAGACGGAATAAACAGGTTTTAGAGGTGCGCCATGGGAGGTTTAGACTCGAGGTGAGGAGAAAGTTCTTCACTGAGAGAGTCATTTGCCATTGGAATGTGCTGCCCAGGGAGGTGGTGGAGTCACCATCCCTGGAGGCGTTCAAGAGGGGATTGGACGTGGCACTTGGTGCCATGGTTTAGTCATGGGGTCTGTGGTGATAGGTTTGACTCGATGATCCTTGAGGTCTCTTCCAACCTTGTCATACTGTGATACTGTGATACTGTCTTTCTCATCTGGAAACTGAACTAATTTCTACTCAGCACCAGTTTGGTGCCTCAATCAGGTACCTGCTTTTCCTTACAGCAGAGGACTCCTCCTCAGGCTCACACACATTTAAGTGGAGACTGGCAAGGCTTGTGAGGTGCTGAGGCCTTTTGCAAACTAACACACAGGTCAGACAGACCTGGAGGTAAAAGCTGCTGCTGGGGTTAGTGAAGACAGATACCCTGTGCTTTGCTGAATGTCTTAGGCACAAAGCAGACCTGAAAAAGGTAACCTACTCACCCACAGCCTCTTCCAAATTTCATCCACCCTCTTTCCAGATGCACTTAAGAACATGCAGGAAGCTTTACAAGAGAGTCACACTAAGAGACCTGGGGCTGTTGAGTCCAGAGAGGGTAAGGCTGAGAGGGCATCTGATCAATGTCTGTAAATCTCTGAGGGGTGGGTGTCAGGATGAAGGTGCCAGGCTCTTTGTGCTGGTACCCAGGGATAGGACAAGGAACAGCAGGCACAAGGTGGACCACAGGAAGTTCCACCTCAACAGGAGAAGACACTTCTGTATGGTGAGGGTGCCAGAGGCCTGGAGCAGGCTGAACAGAGAGGTTGTGGAATCTTCTCTGGAGACATTGCAAACCCACCTGGATGTGTTCCTGTGGGACCTGCCCTGGGTGACTGTGCTGTGGCAGGGGGGTTGGACTGGATGCTCTCTGGAGGACCCTTCCAACCCTTTCCACTCTGTGACTCTTAGGAGAATGGAAATACAGCCCCAGATTAAAACTTCAGACCTGCAAATGCACATTTGAATAGAAAACATGCAGGAATTCCCCTTTCCAAGCTCCTTCTCAAACCCCTCTGTAAACAAACACCTATTCAGACAGTTTGTCTCTCTATCAATCTGTGAAAAGTTAATACAGTTTTGCACCATTTTTGTTATGGAAACAGCCCTGTAAAAATACCATATGGTCCACTGAGGCTTGCCCTTATAACCCCAATAAACACAAATTACCCCAGAACATCTAGTTGGAAGTTCAAATATGTGCCTAATGTCACCTCAGAAATCCTTCACAAAAAGAGAAAACAAACCAACGCCTTCCCAGCCTCTGCCTTGGTGCTCTTGACTTCATCTATTTGTTCATGATTTCAACAACACTAAATAAATGTACCAGAAACACTTCCCACTGCTGAGGCATTTTGCTATCTTCAGTCCCAGGCTTTCTGAATCAGTGACTATTCCCAAAAGATTGATGTGATTCATTCCCTTTGCTTCTCTCATTTCAGTGTTGTCCTTAGTGATGAATCTCTTGAGAGTCTCAAATTATCAAGGTTCCCTAATTCTGGCTAATCTTTCATAGAACCCTGGAATGGTTCAGGCTGGAAGGGACCCCAGAGCTCATCCCCTCCAATCTCCCCACCATGCCTAGGGACACCTCTCAACTAGACTCAGCTGCTCATCCAGCCTGGCCTTCAACACCCCCAGGCAGGAGGCAGCCACAGCCTCCCTGAGCAGCCTGTTCCAGTGTCTCACCACCCTCATGCTGAAGAACTTCTTCCTCAGATCCAGTCGATCCCTGCTCTCCTTCAGCTTCAGACCATTTCCCCTTGTCCTGTCTCTAGACACCCTTAGGAAAAGTTCCTCTGCAGCCTTCCTGGAGGATCCCTTCAGGTATTTTCTTGATAATTAATTTCCCATCTGCCTATCAGAGGCTGTTTTGGACACTCTGTTTTGGACACCCTGTTTTGTACCTTTTCTAACTCTGAAGCACTTTTAATTATTATTAATGGCACACAACACTGGGGATAGGAGCAGAGGAGCCTGAGAGGTGCCCTCATTCCTGGTAATAGAGATGTGCAGGGCAGTGTGGGGAGGATGGAGCCAGGCTCTGCTCAGGGATGTCCAAGGACAGGACAAGGGGCACTGGGGGCAAGCTGGAGCAGAGGAGGTGTCACAGGAACAGAAGGGAAAACTTTTTCCCTGTGAGGGTGCCAGAGCCCTGGAGCAAGCTGCCCAGAGAGGTTGTGGAGTCTCCTGCTCTGGTGACATTGCAAACCTACCTGGATGTGCTCCTGTGTGACCTGCCCTGGGTGCTGCTGCTCTGGCAGGGGGTTTGGACTGGATGATCTCTGGAGGTCACTTCCAACCCCTACCATTCTGTGATTCTGTGACTTAGAGGTATTGCACAAATAAAAGGAGGTCAGAGAAGTTCACCACAATGCTACAGAGGAACTATGGGCTGGAGGATTCAGTTTACAAAGACTTTTGGAGCATTCCCAGGCAGCCTGCATGCTGCATGCCTGTCTCTGTACCTTACCTCCATCCCTGTTGCTTTTGCAAAAAGCAGAGCCAGGCTGCTGTGCAGTGTGAACAAAGGCAGTGCCACAGATCGCTTAAGTGCTGAGGGAAGGGCTGCTGTGGGCTGCTGAGTACCACTTTTGTCTCCCTTCTTGGAGCTGTCCTGAATAGAGCTCTTAAGGCATGATGCAGCCCAGACTCCTAACCTAAATGTGTTAAATATGTTGTCCACTTCGGGTTGCTCACTCAGCTGCAGCCTGTGCCTTGTGTTTTTGCCTGCCTGAGTACAATTAAATTGCAGGATATTTGCCAGACAGGCTGAGGCTCTTTCATCACTCCAGACAGTACTCCTTTGCAGTACTGAGAAGCAAGATCAATCAAGTCACTCTTGGCTTCACCTACAAACAATGAATTCTGTCACACAGAATCACAGAATCTACCAGGTTGGAAAAGACCTTAGAGATCATCAAGTCTAACCTATTGCCTAATACCTAGCACCTCCTGACAACTAAACCATGGCTCCAAGTGCCACATCCAAGCCTTTTTTTGAACACCTCCAGGGATGGTGACTCCACCACCTCCCCGGGCAGCACATTCCAATGGCCAATCTCTCTTTCTGGGAAGAACTTTCTCCTCACGTCAAACCTAAGCTTCCCCTGGCACAGCTTGAGACTGTGTCCTCTTGTTCTGGTGCTGGTTGCCTGGGAGAAGAGACCAACCCCCACCTGGCTACAACCTCCTTTCAGGTAGTTGTAGAGAGCAATAAGGTCTCCCCTGAGCCTCCTCTCCTCCAGGCTAAACAATCCCAGCTCCCTCAGCCTCTCCTCACAGGGCTGTGCTCCAGACCCCTCCCCAGCCTCGTTGCCCTTCTCTTGACACATCTAAGTATCTCAATGTCCTTACAGCCTGTCTGAGGGCAGCTTAATGCACAGACATGTGTGGTGAGCTCTGCTGCTCTCTGTGCCAGGCTGCACCTCCATTCACCCAGGACAGCTGAGTAGAGTCAGTGAATTTATCAGTGAGCTCAACAGGCAGATGATGACAAATGAACTCTGTAAAAGGAAGAGATGAACATTCAAGGACAGGAGGCCCCACGTCCCTCACACCCTTGCATGTCTGCCTGCACCTGCATGGCTAAATGTTTTTGACAAGTGGCTCACAGAATCAAAGAACTATTTGGGCTGGAAAAGTCCTCTGAGGTCATTGAGTCCAACCATCAACCCAACACCACCCTGGCCATTAAACCATATCCCAGACTGCCATGACCACACATTTCTTCAAACACCTGCAGGGGTGGTGACTCCACCACCTCCCTGGGCAGCCTCTTCTAATGCCTGACCACTCTTGCAGGGACAACATTTCCCCTAATGCGCAGCCTAAACCTCCCCTGGTGCAGCTTGAGGCTGTTCCCTCTTGTTCTGTCACGAATTCCCTGTGAGAAGTGACCAGCCCCTACCTCTCTCTGTTGTCCTTTCAGGTAGCTGTAGAGGGCCATAAGGTCTCCCCTCAGCCTCTTCTTCCTCACACTAAACGGTTCCAGTTCCCTCAGCCACTCTTTATCAGACTCATTCTCCAGGCCCTTCCCCACCTTAGCTGCTCCTCCAGCCCCTCAATGTCTCTCTCCTATGGAGGTGCCCAAAACTGAACCCAGCACCCAGGGGTGGCCTCAGTAGTGCTGAGTACAGGGGGACAATCCCTGCCCTGATCCTGCTTCAGTGACACACATATCTTAGGAAATCAGAACTGAGAACTATTTTGTGTTCTGGAGACCCAAGAAATTTCATCTTCACATGCATCTCTTGGTTTAAAGAAAATCCCTCCTGATATGGCTGCAATGTAGGAAATGGCTTACCAAGGGAAGTTCAGAGCCTGCTGCCTGGCTTCCCCTTGCAGTATGCACTCCTGGATTCTGATTTCATCAGCTGCTTTCTCTCTCCGAAGCTCCTCTGCCTCTGATATCAAATGGACACACTGGAACACAGGAGGTTCCACATCAACAGGAGGAGACACTTCTGTATGGTGAGGGTGCCACAGCCCTGGAGCAGGCTGCCCAGAGAGGTTGTGGAGTCTCCTTCTCTGGAGACATTGCAAACCCACCTGGATGTGTTCCTCTGTGACTTGCCCTTGGTACTCCTGCTTTGGCAGAGGGGTTGGACTGGATGCTCTCTGGAGGTCCCTACCAACCCCTACCACTCTGTGATTCTAACAGGAGAGTTCCTTTAATAACTTCCCTAACACATTTTTTGTGTGACTCATTGATTTGCTGGTCAGAACAGAGAGCACCCTGACAGCAGAGAGTTTGTATCACTGACTAAAAGAAGGATCTATTTCTAAGAAATTGATTGAAAGAGTCCAACAGAGAGCTACCAGGATGATTGAGGGAATGGAGCACTGACCTGTGAGGAGAGGCTGAGAGCCCTGGGGCAGTTTAGTCTGGAGAAGACTGAGAGGGGATTTAATAAATGTTTCTAAATGGGTGTCAAGAGGGAGGGCACAGGCTCTGCTCAGTTGCACCCTGTGATAGGACAAGAATCAATGGATAAAAACTACAGCACAGGACATTCCACTTCAACATGAGGAGGAACTTCTTCACTGTGAGGGTCCCAGAGCAGTGGAGCAGGCTGCCCAGAGAGGTTGTGGAGTCTTCTTCTCTGGAGACTTTCAAGACCCATCTGGATGCATTCCTGTGTGACCTGTGTTAGATTCTATGGTCCTGCCCTGGCAGGGGGTTAGAGTTGATGATCTTCTGAGATGCCTTGCAGCCCTTAGCATCCTGTGGTCCTGAGACCCCAATACACACTTCTGGAATGAAAAAAATCTGACTCTGCCAAGCCTTCATGAGACAAAAGCTCCCCCAAGCCTATGAGAACCCAACAGCTCCCAGGGCCAGGCATGCCTGTGGCCACTCCTGGCTCGGGGCTGCTGCAAGTCAATGTCCACCCCAAAGCACTCAGCAGGGCTGGTGTTAAACAGCTCTATTTTGAGGTCCTGCTGTGAAAACACCTCAGACGTTGATGTGTTTGTGAGGCTGTTTAGAGGCTGCTGGAAGTGCATCTGCCGGACATAGCAGAGTGCTGCTGGAGACAGCAGCTTCCTGTGCACTTCCCACACCTCTCAGCACTCCTCCTGGCTCCTGAGGATTGCCTGCTTATTGCTCATGTGCCATGCCTGTGGCTGGGGGTGGGGGGAACCGGTCCTGCACCCACTGGGTGCAGATAAAGAACAGAGAAAGAAACAAAAAATGCAATTTTTAATCACTATTGCCTAGGATTTTTATCCTCTCCTCTTGAGTCTTCATACTGCAAGGCCACAGTAAAGTCAAAGCTAAGTTTGTGACCCTAAAGCTGACAGTAGGAGAGCTGACATCAGAACTGTCTGATGGGAATAAAGAGAAGGTGAAGACAGAGCTCCCCAGCGGGACTTGCCTCTCATTCATTGGGAACAATACTGTATTCCTTGGCTTGGCCAGGGGGGGGAAAAAAGGAAGGAATTTCACAAACAAGGATTGAAGGGACTGAGCTTCACAGAATATCTGGCTGGAAGGGACCTCGAGAGATCATCCAGTCCAACCCCCCTGCCAAAGCAGGAGTACCCAGGCCAGGACACACTTAAAGCAGGTCATACAGGAACTCATCCAGGCAGGTCTTGAATATCTCCAGAGAGGGAGACTCCACAACACCCCTGGGCAGCCTCTTCCAGTGTTCTGTCACCCTCACAGGGAAATAATTCTTCCTCCTGTTTCCATGGAACTTCCACCATTGCCCCTTGTGCTGTCATTGGGCATCACTGAGCAAAGCCTGGCTGCATCCTCTTGGCACTCACCCTGCACATCTTTATAAACATGGATGAGGTCACCTGCAGAAAGATGGTTTCAGGTAAAATGTCCTTGTTCCCTGCCAGCTGGAAGCAGAATGTTATCTGGAGGGAAGATGAGAAGGAACAAAACTAGAAATGGGTAGATTCAGGTTGGATGTTAGGAAGAAATTCTTCCCCATGAGGGTGGTGAGAGACTGGCACAGGTTGCCCAGGGAGGTGGTGGAAGCATCATGCCTGGAGGTTTTGAAGGCCAGGCTGGATGTGGCTGTGAGCAACCTGCTGTAGTGTGAGGTGTCCCTGCCCATGGCAAGGGGGTTGGAACTGGATGATCCTTGAGGTCCCTTCCAATCCTAACAATTCTATGACTCTTTGATTCTCTAAGATCCCTGGGAGCCAACCCCCTTCTTTAACAAAGTAATCCCCCCCCATGTGCATAACCTTGCCTCTGCCTAACGAGCCCAAGTGCTCTATTTGTTTGCTTTCTTCCCCCTCCTCCCCTAACAGGTCCCCTTTCAGCTCGGAGTTCTGTGCAGTAAATGCCACCACTAATGAGATAATATCACCGTGTTTGGGAGCAGGCTGACCCTGCTGTTTTCAAGCAGCTTCAACTTCTCGACAGTCAGGAGCCTGCCTAATGTTCTGTGGCTGTCTCTGGTCACTGCCATGGGACAAACTGCCTGCTCTCCCTGGGGAGGGAGGCTGCTGCCAAAGCCACGGCTGCTCCCCCAGGGGAGACAGCAGCCGAGGGTGACTCAAACACACAGCCTGAGCCAAGCACGGGAGCCTAAAATAGCTCCAATCTGCCTGGGCTTCCACTCTGTATGTCAACACGAGACAGGCATGGTCACAGAATCAGCCAGGTTGAAAGAGACCTCATCAAGTCCAACCTATCATCCAACACTATCTCTTCCTAAACACCTCCAGTGATGGTGACTCCACCACCTCCCTGGGCAGCCCACTCCAATGGGCAATGTCTCTTTCTGTGAAGACCTTTTTTCTAAGATCAAGCCTAAACCTCCCCTGGCACAGCTTGAGACTGTGTCCTCTTGTTCTGGTGCTGCTTGCCTGGGAGAAGAGACCAACCCCCACCTGGCTACAACCTCCCTTCAGGTAGTTGTAGAGGGCAATGAGGTCTCCCCTGAGCCTCCTCTTCTCCAGGCTAAGCAACCCCAGCTCCCTCAGCCTCTCCTCATAGGGCTTGTGCAGGGATTACTGCAGGAGGGTTGGACTAGATGAGTTTTGGAGGTCACTTCCAACCCAAGCCATTTTATCAGTCAATGATGGAGGGAGCACTGTGCTTAAGCAACTCCAAGGACATAGTAAAAGGCTGTATTTTTCCTGGCACAGCTCTCTCATAATCCCCCTGCATATTTTCAAATGTATTTTGAAATTGCTCAGCTTCTGTCAACAGATTCATTCAGGTCTGTGCTATGGAAAAGCTGGAAACTTGTAGTGCCCACTCTGACTGACACACTACAGGGTCCATAAATCACCCCTTTGCAAGTGACAATAAAGTTAGAAATAACAGATAACAACAAAGGAAGACAGTGCCTGTGTTTATCTGCAGCCTGCCAAGAGGATGTCAAATATGCTTCAAAGCTCATTTCCATTTAAAAGATGCTTACCAAAATAAAATAAGAAACTGTTTCCCTTGCCTGCCTTTCCATGGGTAAATATTTCTACATCCAGGGTAGGGAGCTATATTTAGAGTTGTATCCTTACCAGGAAACCACAACAGTCCTGGGCTTAGCACTGGCATCAGCAAGAGGGCAGAATCACAGAAACATTCAGGTTGGAAAAGACCTTCAGGATCACCAAGTCCAACCCAGAACCCTACTCTACAAGGTTCACCCCTAAGCCATATCCCCAAGCACCACATCCAAACCACCTTTAAACACATCCAGGGCTGGTGACTCAGCCACCTCCCTGGGCAGCACATTCCAATGCCTGACCACTCTTGCCATGAAAGATTTTTTTCCTAATATCCAGTCTAAACTTACCCAGTCACAGCTTGAGGCCCTTCCCTCTTGTTCTATCACTAATTGCCTGTGAGAAGAGACCAGCACCAGCCTCTCTACAACATCCTTTCAGGTAGTTGTAGAGAGCAATGAGGTCTCCCCTCAGCCTCCTCTTCTCCAAACTTTTCCAAACTAGCCATCCCCAACTCCTTCAGTTGCTCCTCATAAGATTTATTCTCCAGACCCTTCTGCAGCTTCCTTGCCCTCCTCTGCCCTGGCTCCAGCACCTCCACATCTCTCTTGTATTGAGGTGCCCCAAACTGGACTCAATACTCAAGGTGTGGCCTCTCCAGAGCTGAGTACAAGGGGACAATCACCTCCTTACTCCTGCTGGACACAGCATTTCTAATCCCAGCCAGGATGCCCTTGGTTTTCTTGGCCACCTGGGCACACTGCTGGCTCATATTCAGTTGCTTGAATCAAGGGCAGCTCCACCTGCCCCACTGAGCTCAAAGCCAGACCCAGAAACTGCATCGTCTCCCACCTCCACCATGGGGTAAATCCTGCTTCTCAGGCTGCAAGGATAGAGGAGGGTTTCTAAAGCCATATGAAGCCACAGCAGTTATTTAAAAAGGAACAGCAGTACTGCAAAAATGTTGTACAAGCAGTGGTAAACCTCAGTGGTCTGGGCTTTAGACGACAGAAAATCCCTTGACAAGTAGTAAACACACTAAAAATAGCACTTGGGTCTTTTTAAAGTCCTCTTAAAATAATTCTCTTTGCCTTTTGCATCCTGTTTTGCAATTTCAGATGAAAGTGCCCAGCAATCTTTTAGCAGCCATCATGCAGACTGTGGTCTGAGTCCCCAGCATGTTGTGGAGCATCATCCAATAGGACTATGAAGGAAGGACCGCGTCAAGAGCAGAACTCCAGTCTGTGAGGAGTGCCTACACCTCACACTGAGACTTTGATGCACCAAATGTCCTGAGCAGCCAAGACAGAAAGAAGGGTTAATTATTGTGCTTTATTTTGTCACAGTAGTAACTTGTCCAGGATAAGCTGAGAGCAGGCTCTGAATCCTGTCTGTCTGGTTAAACACTGCTACCCCCCCAGGCTCCACTGCTCTCCAGGTCTCAGCTATCACTGGGAAGACATCATCTTCTGCTAGGAAGAGACAGAAATTCTGTCTCTTTCTTCACCAGGCATGAGAATCCCAGAATGGCTCAGGCTGGAAGGGACCTCAGAGCTCATCCCCTCCAACCTCCCCACCATGGGCAGAGACACCTCTCAACTAGACTCATGTGCTCAAGGCCTGTTCCAACCCGGCCTTCAACACCTCCAGGCAGGAGGCAACCACAGCCTCCCTGGGCAGCCTGTGCCAGAGTCTCGTCTCACCACTTCTTCCTCAGATCCAGCCTAACCCTTCTCTCCCTCAGCTTCAAACTATTCCCCCTTGTCCTGTTTCTAGACACCCTCAGGAAAAGTCCCTCTGTAGCCTTCCTGGAGGATCCCTTCAGGGATTGGAAGGTATTTCTAATTTCCCCTGGATCCTTCTCCAGGCTGAACAATCCCAGCTCCATCAGTCTGTCCTCACAGCAGAAGTGGTCCAGCCCGTGGACCATCTTTGGGGTGGAATGGGACTTTGTGAGACATGGGACCATTATCATCCCCTTTATACCTGAGCTACACATCCAGAGCTCCCTAGCAGTTGATGGAGAAACACAAGAGTTTCCAGATAAAGACTCATCTGACCTGTGTCATGTGCTTGAGGATGAACTAGACCTCAAGCAGACCTTTTTCCTCTGCTGACAATACAGGGAGCTGCCTTAGATTTAAATTGACATTTGACAAATTCTAGCCTAGCTTGGCCAGTTCTCTGTCTCCTTTCAAGGAAGGATGCACCTACAAGATCACCAGAATGTATTAAATCACCTCTGTGTCTTAGGTGCTCAGAGCATACAGGAAGTCACACCTGTCCTGGTTTAACTGTCACAGCCTAGCCTAGGCACTGCACTGGCTGTCCTGCACCTGGACTGCTCTAAGGACTCCCCCCGAGCCTTCTCTTCTCCAGGCTGACCACCCCCAGCTCCCTCAGCCTGTCCTTGTAGCAGAGTGTGAGTGCCTGCATGTGGCACAGTATCATGCCAGTAAACTCCCATCCTTGATTCATAATCTGTGTTAGAGTTGCCTGAGGAGCCAGATTCGAAAGAGGCTTTGTTTACTCTCCTAGCTGAAGTCTGCTATAAACAGCGTCATTCTCTTTTAAATTCACACACAAGGAGAAGATTAAAAATCAAACCACTGTGCCAAATGTTTAAAGGCTTTCTCTCCCCCCACCTACTGCTTTTTATGAGTGTGGAAACTGCTTTTGTTTCAGTGGAAAAGCCAAAGTGAACCTTAATGAACACTAAAGAACACATCAGATTTCAGATGTGGGTTAACCAAGTGTAGCTCTGGCTGTACTAGAGATAGAGCAATGACTCTAAGGATACTTTGGAGAGAGTAAGTGCATGAGCAGGTGAGGCACACAGACTCCCCTGTTGTGGTGGAGTGCCTGTGAGGTCAAGAGGAAAAGGAAACTTGTGCAAATTGCAGGTTGTTGGTTGTTTTGTTTTGTTTTGTTTTAAAGCAACAATTTCACAGTGTAAGAAAAATGAGAATGTCTGACAAACCTGCGAAACATCTTTGCTTAGATGTACCTACAGATCTGTGTGCTATAGGTGCTGATCTGCGTGCTATATCACAGAAACATTCAGGCTGGAAAAGTCCCTCAGGATCACCAAGTCCAACCCAGAATCCTACTCTACAAGGGTCACCCCTAAACCACACTCCGTGCACCACATCCAAACCACCTTTAAACGCATCCAGGGTTGGTGACTCCACCACCTCCCTGGGCAGCACATTCCAATGCCTGACCACTCTTGCTGGGAAAAAACTTCTTCCTAATGTCCAGTCTAAACCTACCCAGTCACAGCTTGAGGCCCTTCCCTCTTGTTCTATCACTAATTGCCTGTGAGAAGAGACCAGCACCAGCCTCTCCACAACATCATTTCAGGTAGTTGTAGAGAGCAATGAGGTCTCCCCTCAGCCTCCTCTTCTCCAAACTAACCATCCCCAGCTCCTTCAGTCACTCTTCAAAAGATTTATTCTCCAAACCCTTTCCCAGCTTTGTTCCCTTCCTCTGCACTGGCTCCAGCACCTCCACATCTCTCTTGTATTGGGGTGCCCAAAGCCAGACACAATGAGGTGTGGCCTCAGCAGAGCTGAGTACAAGGGGACAATCACTTCCTTACTCCTGCTGGACACAGTATTTCTAATCCCAACCAGGATGCCCTTGCCTTTCTTGGGCACCTGGGCACACTGCTGCCTCATATTCAGCTGCTTGTTGATTAGAACACCCATGTCCCTTTCTGCCAGGGATGTACTAAAACATGTACTGCATGCACTCACATATGTGCTATATGCACTAAGTGGTGTGCTATAGGTATTGATCTATGTGCTATATGCACTAATCTATGTGCTATTTAGAATCACAGAATTGTTAGGGTTGGAAGGGACCTCAAGGATCATCCAGTTCCAACTCCCATCACACTAGATCAGGTTGCTCAGAGCCACATCCATCCTGGCTGTAAATCCTCCAGGAATGAGGCTGCTACCACCTCCCTGGGAAACCTGTTCCAGTGTCTAAGTGCTTTCTGCATCAAAAGAGGAGTGGTCCATTATATGATTTGGATCAGGAAGGTTCCTGAGCCTGGCAGCTCCCTGAGCGCCAGGTGATTTCAGCCCCTGCTGCCTGGCTGCTCAGCTTAGAAGGCAGCCCAGGTGTCTAGTGCACACAGCAGCAGGACTCCCAGCACCTGCCTGCAGCTTCATGATCAGAGACTTACCTCTGCAGCACTCAGGGGCTCAAGGTGAGCTCACTGCTGGCCCTAGAGGCCCTGCTGCCATTTTCCAGATGGGGATGCAGGACAAATTGCTTGTGGAAGAAACAGGGAAGGACAGGAGCAGTGGAAGCAATAACCAAGCTGGAAGCAATCCTGCTGCCAGCTTGGCAGTGCTGCACAGGTTTTGTCATCTGTTCTCCTCTACAAGGAATAAGGAAGGGCTCATGCTGACATATCTGAGTGTCTATCTATTGGTAACAACCAGCCCTCAAGTTGTTCCAGCTTTCCTCCTCACCTAGCAGCTACTGAAGCACAAAGATGCAATCAGGGGAAACACTGTAATGAACCTTCAATCTCTGGTGCACATCAAAAGGGCACTCAGCTCACATTTCAGGCTGAAAGCCTGCAACAAGAGCACAACTATTTGGGAGTCTACCTTTGAATCAATTTCTGTCTGTTTTCTGTCTAACCCATACATTCGTACCTGAGTGGTTAGCCCAAAGCTGTACAGTATTAACCAACAGCAGCACTGGAACTCAAGGATGAGGCAATGCTCCGGTTTGGAACTAAAGAGCTTGCGCTGGACACTTCCTGGGAGAGCCCTCACGAAGGTGTCAAAGAACAGTGCTCCTTGTGCAGTTCCACAGGCAAGAGGATGAGGTAAAACAGAGTTTTCTTAAAGACTTCTGCATTTTTGTCCAGGAAATTGCCTGATTTTGCAAAGCCTTTCACACCTCTGCTCCTACTGAGGTACCTGCTGAGGGTACTTTAAAGCATTCCTTCATCAGAGTGTGTGAACAGTTCAATATTCTGAATTGAAACCCAGCATCAACAGTATTGCTTCAAACCATTTCCCCTTGTCCTGTCTCTAGACACCCTCAGGAAAAGTCCCTCTGCAGCCTTCCTGGAGGATCCCTTCAGGTACTGCAAGGAAGCTCTAAGGTTCCCCCAGAGTCTTCTCCAGGCTGAACAAGCTCAGCTCCCTCTGCCTGGCCTCATAGCAAAGGTGCTCCAGCCCTTGGATCATCTTTGTGGCCTCCTCTGGACTCACTCCACCAGTTCTGTGTCCTTCTCATGCTGGGGACACCAGACCTGGAGGCAGGATTGGAGGTGGGGGCTGAGTAGAGCAGAGTCAAGGGGCAGAACGCCCTCTTTTGTGGTGCTGCCCACACTCCTCTAGCTGCAGCCCAGCACACAGCTGCCTTCTGGGCTGCATGAGGGCACTACTGGCTCCTGGGGAGCTTCTCAGCATCCAACACCTCCAAGTCTCTTTCTTCAGAGCTACTCTCAACCCACTCTGCACCCAGCCTGGATTTGTGCCTGGGATTGGCCCAACCCAGCTGCAAGACCATGCACTTTTGATGTGTTGAGCCTTATGCAGGTGGCACTGACCCACTTCTCAAGCCTGTCAAGATCCTTTTGAATGGATGGCTGCCTTCAGGTGAGTCCAACACACCACACAGCTTGGTGTCATCTGCACACCTGCTGAGGATGCACCTGATGCCACTGCCCACGTCACTAACAAGGATATTAAACAGTGCTGGACCCAGTGCAGATCCCTAAGGAACTCCACTTCTCACTGGTCTCCACCTGGTCATTACGCCAGTCATCATAACCCTTTGAGTCCATCCATCTTGCCAGTTCATTACCCATCAGGTGGTCCATCCATCAAGTCCAGGCACAAGAGTCTGCTTCTCTAAACTACTAAATGCAGCCCTGCTGCTGTGCTCTCAGCAAGCTGGAGATCCAAGATCTAAAAATCACCTCTCCAGCTCCAGAGGAGTAGGAACTGAAAAAGCTTCATGTCTAAAATCATGACACAAAGTGTCCCACAACTGGACACGGGAGAACAAAAATAAGGCAACATTTACAGCAATGTAAGACTGAGTAAACCCAAAAATGAGCCAGAAATTGAACCTGCCTTGCTACAGAAAGTGTCCCCTCTGTATCTACAGATATTTATAGATACACACACAGAGAAAATATATTTAGCCAAATTGTGTCTTACCAGAAGAAAGTGCTGACAGTCATCTCAACTGGAGGTGTCTATTAAAAACTCAGAGGTAGAGAAAGGAAGCTCTGTTCTGCTGCAGGACTGAGCATAAGATTTCTGAACTGCCTTTTCCATGCTGTCCCTGAGGTTAAGATCCTGGGATTCCAGATATTTATAGAGGGATGGTTTACTATCAGGAAAAATGTTCCCCTTCTCTGGGTGAACAGAACATTTTTCACTGACACCAAGCCACAGGTACAGACAGCTAACAAACAAACAAACAAAAAACATTAAACCAAACAAAAAAAGAGAGAAAAGGTGAGCTGGGGAACTTCAGCTCCATGCAGTTAGAATAAACTAGAATAAACCAAACCAGGTTGGAAGAGACCTTCAAGATCATCGTGTCCAACCCATCAACCAATCCAACCCACCCAAACAGCTAACCCATGACACCAAGCACCCCATCAAGTCTCCTCCTGAACACCTTCAATGACGGCGACTCCACCACCTCCCCGGGCAACCCATTCCATAGTGCAATCACTCTTTCTGTATAGAACTTCTTCCTAAGTTCTCATCAAACATATTGGCTTTGGGGTTTCCTGCAGCCTGTTCAGAGAGAGATGCTCTGGTGAGACCTCACCTGGAGTGTTGCATCCAAGTCTGGAGCCCTCAACACAGGAAGGACATGGACCTGATGGAGCAGGTCCAGAGAAGGGCCAAGAATATGATCTGCTGTGAGGACAGGCTGAGGGAGCTGGGGTTATTCAGCCTGGAGAAGGCTCCAGGGAGACCTAAGAGCAGCCTGCCAGTACTTGAAGGGGGCTACAAGAAGGCTGCAGAGGGACTGTTTGCAAAGGCCTGCAGTGACAGGACGAGGGGCAATGGTTTGAAATGAGAGCAGAGCAGATTTAGATTGGATGAGAGGAACAAGTTCTTTAGCATGAGAATGCTGGAACACTGCAACAGGTTGCCCAGGGAGGTGCTTGAGGCCCCATCCCTGGAGATATTCAAGGTGAGGCTGGACAAGGCTCAGAGCAAGCTGTTCTAGTGGAGGATGTTCCTGATGACTGCTGGGGGCTTGGACTAGATGAACTTTGGAGGGCCCTTCCAGCCCATACCATTCAATGATTGTTCTTTCTTTGTATTTACTGCCCATGACCCTGTCCTGCCTCAGTCTTCTTTCTTTTCCTCAGCAGCAAAAGCTTCTAACACCTCTCAGCTCCACTGACTGCAGCAGTACTGGAATGTGAAACCCAAGAAGGTGAAGAGCTGTGTTAGACAATTTGCACACTACACGTGCTGCTGGACGTGCCCCAGGCTGGAAACATCCAGCTCTGTATTTCCCAGACCTTGTCTCTGCCAGAAAATGACATCATGCTAGGACACAGGAAGAAACAAGGAATCAAATGCTCTTTGGAGCTTGGTTACAGACAAGGTGGCTACCATGCATCCTGTGTGATGTCAGCTGGGTGAAAGCTGAGGATCTCATTGTAAGCAACCAGTGCAAGTTCTGCCAGACTTCTACAGACCCAGAACACTGCCACAATCTTACTGACTGCTGCACAGCAAGACTCTGAGCTTCTGGAGCATCTGATTAATCTGGCTGCAAGTCAGTGGTCTTTTGATTGGCTTTTACTGCAGACACTGTCAGACCAGGGAATCTTCCTCTTTTGCCATTCTTGTTGCTCATTGGGGATCAGAATGAACATTCACCCCACCTCCAATCCTGCCTCCAGGGCTGGTGTCCCCAGCAGCAGGAGGACACAGAGCTGGTGGACAGAGTCCAGAGGAGGCCACAAAGATGATCCAAGGGTTGGAGCACCTCTGCTGTGAGGACAGGCTGAGGGAGCTGGGCTTGTTCAGCCACGAGAAGACTCTGGGAGCACCTTAGAGCTACCTTCCAATCCCTGAAGGGATCCTCCAGGAAGGCTGCAGAGGGACTTTTCCTGGGGGTGTCTAGAGACAGAACAAGGGGGAATGGTATGATGCTGAGGGAGAGCAGGGTTAGACTGGATCTGAGAAAGAAATTCTTCAGACCCAGGGTGGTCTGAAGACCCTGGAATACACTGCTCCTGCCTGAGGGTGTTGAAGGCCAGGTTAGAATAGAATAAACCTTTATTAGAATAAACCAATCATTGTGTTGGATGAGGCCTTGAGTTAAGAGGTGTCCCTGCCCATGGTGGGCAGATTGTAGGGGATGAGCTCTGAGGTCCCTTCCAACCTGACACACTCCAGGATTCTATTGAAGCCATGGGTAGACTCCACAGCCTAAGCCAATTACGACCCTGAGAACAATTGCTTCTGGGAAGCAAGTGACCAAAACAACTGCTCAGAGAGTCAGCTGATATTTTCCAAGAGACAAAACCAAACACAACCATCTCAGAGAGAGCAAACTGAAAAGACAAGCTCATGGTGTCCTGAAGTGAAATCTGTGATTGGAGGGGAAGTTCATCCACAGGGGAAGAGCATCACAACCAAGAAATCCAAGTCCCAAGAGCTGTCTTCTCCTCCCAAACTCTTTAAACAGCCAAAGAATGTGCCAGTCAAATTCTGCAGAAGTGTGCACCTGTGCTGTCAGAAACCTGTATGGAAGTGCAGGGAATTTCCTGCTTTGCTCTTGGAAATCCCATCATTTGTCATCTAAAAAGCACATGGGAGGCCTCTTCCCTTCCCTCTGGTCTTATGTAGGATTTGGTTGAGGTATGTGCAAAATTTTCCAAGCCCTTTACACCATAAGTCTTTGACCAAGTTCCAGCTGACTCCCTTCACTTTAAATACTTCCCCTCCTGCAGCTTTTGTCTGAATTTGCTGAGGCTTTTCTCTGCCTGTTCCCAGAGCTCCTGGGGAGTGCCTGGCCAGGGCTTGTCATTTGGCAGAGGTTGGTGTGGAGTCATCTGCCAGACAGGTATTGACCATCTTTAGAGTTGCAGGGAACGCTATTTCAGAGAAAGGTTGTTTTAAAACCTCACTGGAGAGTTCACTTGAACATTTCTTTCTTCCCTCATGCAATCTAGTTGGCACCCAAATATGCCCAGCTAAACTCAGCTACCTTGCAGCTCCTCGTGAGCTTTCCCAAAAGGACACACTTTATGGGAAGCAAAGGAAAGAAGAGTTTGGCATTTATTCTGCACCCTAATTCTGGTTGTTTTGTTGGTTTTTTTCTATGAAAAGAACTATGAGTTAACAACTTTCTCTAAGCTGCCAAAATCTAATCCAAATAATCCCAACAGTAAGGACGCAAAAAGAGCTCCCTGCCTGCTCCCAAAGGCAGTGCTGGCAGCCACATGCCCCTGCCAGTCACTGCTACTGGATTGGATTTTTCCACAAGGTCTGTTTGATGCCTCTTTTCTGTAGCATTTCTCACAAGTTTGACATGGAATAAGCATTTTGTTCCATTCTGGTCTCTGTCTTCATATGGCTATTAAAAAATCCAACTGAACTCCACCTTTTAAAATGGAGAACAAGGAAATTAATAATGGCAAATCTAAGCCCACCCCAAAACATCAAAAAATGAGCAAACATCACCATCACCACATTCAGAATTCTTACCCCAAAAGTGATATAATTACCACTACTGACATGAGAAGCAACCTGCTCAAACACTACTTCAGTTGTCTGCAGCTATGAAAAAGAAAAGAAGAGAGAATGATGTGCTAAATACTGTGTCCAGCTCTGGTGTCCCCAGCAGCAGGAGGACACAGAGCTGGTGGAGTAAGTCCAGAGGAGGCCACAAAGATGATCCAAGGGCCAGAGCACCTCTGCTGTGAGGACAAGCTGAGGGAGCTGGGCTTGTTCAGCCTGGAGAAGAGAAAACTCTGGGGGAACCTTAGAGCTGCCTTGCAGTAACTGAAAGGATCCTCCAGGAATGCTGCAGAGAGACTTTTCCTGAGGACAGGACAAGGGGGAATGGTTTGAAGCTGAGGGACAGCAGGCTTAGGCTGGATCTGAGGAAGAAGTTCTTCAGTCCCAGGGTGGTGAGACTCTGGAATAGGCTGCCCAGGGAGGCTGTGGTTGCCTCCTGCCTGGGGGTGTTGAAGGCCAAGTTGGAGAAGACCTTGAGCATGTGAGTCTAGTTGAGAGGTGTTCCTGGGCGTGGCAGGGAGGTTGGAGGAGATGAGCTCTGAGGTCCCTTCAAGCCTGAGCCATTCTAGGAATTCTAAATGAGATGTCAAATAATACACATTAAATAAACACTGCAAGCAGCTTCACACAGACAGGCAGCCTGAGAAGAGAGCCCATTTAAGAGAGCCAAAATGTATGGGAAGGAAAAACCATGCATGGGTTGTTTCCAGTTTATTTTTCACTTCTTTCCTCTTTGCTCTAAGAGTTTTTAAAAGGCCAAAGATATTCACAGTGAAATGTCACTGTTCTTACAAGCTTAAATAAACTATTTATTAGAAACAGACTAAGTACTCTGCAGAAATGTATTTGCCCTACAATAATATTTATAAATAAGCTATGAAATATTATGACATTGTACCAGTAGCTTTGCAATTTGCCTGTGAGGATTTAGTTACCAGCAAGTACACTTAGAAAGGGGGAAATATTTCCATGCAGGGCCAGCAAAGTTTGCAGGCAGCACTTGGGAGAAGAAGAAAAGGCAGCCAAAGTGCAGCCTTCCCTTTACAGAATCAACCAGGTTGGAAAAGACCTCAGAGATCCTCAAGTCCAACCTATTACCTAATACCTAACATAATACCTATCTTAGAGCCTAAAATTCCCCTGGCTCAGCTTGAGACTGTGTCCTGGTTGAGACTGTGTCCTGGTTGCCAGGGAGAAAAGACCAACCCCCACCTGGCTACATCCACCTTTCAGGTAGTTGTAGATGATAAGGTCTCCCCTGAGCCTCCTCTTCTCCAGGCTAAACAACCCCAGCTCCCTCAGCCTCTCCTCACAGGGCTGTGCTCCAGACCCCTCCCCAGCTTTGTTGCCCTTCTCTGGACACTTTCCAGCATCTCAACATCGTTCTTGAATTGAGGGGCCCACAACTGAACACAGTACTCAAGGTGTGGCCTGACCAGTGCTGAGCACAAGAGCACAATGACTTCTCTGCTCCTGCTGGCCACACTATTCCTGATCCAGGTCAGGATGCCACTGGCCCTCTTGGCCACCTGGGCACACTGCTGGCCATGTTCAGCTACTGTCAACCAGTACCCCCAGGTCTCTTTCTGCCTGGCTGCTCTCCAGCCACTCTGACCCCAGCCTGTAGCTCTGCATGGGATTGTTGTGGCCAATGTGTAGAACTTGGACTTGTTAAATGCCATCATGTTGGACTCTGCCCATCTGTCCAGCCTGTCAAGGTCCCTCTGCAGTGCCCTCCTACCCTCTGAAAGATCGACACGTGCCCCCAGGTCGGTGTCATCTGCAAACTTTGACACTGGCAATAAATAAACACAGAAGCAAAAATCAGTGCAGGTATCACTCTGCTCAAACAGAAAGGCAGTCAGCTCACAGGCCCCATCAGCTGAGGCTCTTCTGCTTGTGAGGGAGCTGCGTGGTTAAAACAGGGAGCCGAGCTGCTCTGCCACAGGGTGGTGAAGGCTGTGAGCCTAGAAGAGGGCAGACACAGGTCCCCATTGAGCGCAGGGACACTTGGACTGCTCTCTTTGCAGCGCTTGTTTTGACCGACAGCCCGAGGCAGGAGCGACAGGAAGAACCCAGCAATTAGGTGTTCCAAAGGGAGCTGCTATTTTAAGGACAACAAACTTCATTAAGGGTTTGGAGAGCAGGGTGGGGAGGGTTTAGCAGTGAGCTGCCTGTGTGCAGACAAAGGTGTCAAATTCAGGTCACGGTACCAGAGTACATTAGCGGTTGGAAGGGACCTACAGAGATCATGCAGTCCAACCCCACTGCCAGAGCAGGATCACCCAGGGTAGTTGTCACAGGAAGCATCCAGGTGGGTTTTGAAAATCACCAGAGAAGGAGACTCCACAACCTCCCTGGGCAGCCTATTCACAGTATCACAAAGATTGGAAGATTGATTGAAAGATCATCGAGTCCAACCTATTCCAGGGCTCCCTCACTGTAAAGAAGTTTCTCCTCATACTGAGGTGAAATCTTGTAGCTGTTCAAGCTTGTACCTGTTGTTCCTTGTCTTATTACTGTGCATCACTGAAAAGAGCTTGGCCCCCTCCACTTGACACTCACCCCTCAGATATTGATAGACATTGATCAGATCCCCTCTCACTCTTCTCTAGATGAAGCAGCTTCAGGGCTCTCTGCCTCTCTTCATAGGGGAGATGATTAAGTCCCCTAATCATCCTTGTGGCTCTCTGTTGGATTCTCTCCAGCAGTTCTCTGTCTTTCTTGAACTGGGGAGCCCAAAACTGGACACAGTATTCCAGGTGTGGTCATTTAAATACCTGTCAATCCTACAGCTGAACACCCCTTCCAAAGGACAGAGAAGTAAAAAGCTGTTTCGCTGTCAGCTACAAAGCTGTTTTACAAGTTCTGGCTCATGCTGCTGGCATTTGCCCTCCTCATGGGGCAGAGAAAACTTTGGCAAAATAAAAGAGAAAAAAAAAAAGGTAATGAATTCTAAAACTGGGCATCACTCCCTCAAGTCCTGATGGCAGTTTTGAGCACAGAGGGAAGTAAGAATAAAAGACCTCAGAATTATGCATCCTGAGCATTTTCAGTTCAAGGCTCATTTGAATTACTTTTTAATTCATTGGTTTTTTTTAGCAAATGTGGGGCTGGTTTGTTTGGTTTCCTCCTCCCATTCCCCCCAGTATCAGGTATATCACAGGGGCAAACCATCAGAACCTGTAGGTATCAGCAAACAGTTCAGACCTGCATCTTGATTTCCACCGAAGGAAATGACAAAGAATGAAGTGTGGCACAAACATCTCCTTGGGAAAGCTGGGCTGAGGAGAGCCTCGTGAGGTTCAGTAGGGCAAAGTTCAAGGTCCTGCACCTAGGAGTCAGGGCAATCCTAGATATCAATCCTGGCTGGGGATGATGAGATTGAGACCATACCTGGAGAGAAGGACTTGGGGTTGAGAAGCTGGACAGGAGCCAGCAATGGCTGCTTGCAGCCCAGAAGGGAAATGGCAGCCTGGGCTGAATCAAAAGCAGTGTGGCCAGAGATGGAGAGAGGGGATCCTGCCCCTCTGCTCTGGGGAGACCTCACCTGCAGTGCTGTGTCCAGCTCTGGAGCCCTCAACACAGGAGAGGATGGAGAGGGTCCAGAGGAGGGCCACAAAAATGATCAGGGGGTTGGAGCAGCTCTGCTCTGAGGACAGGCTGAGGGGGTGTTCAGCCTGGAGAAGAGAAGGTATGAGGGTGGTGGTACACTCCAATAGGTTGCCCAGGTTGGTACTTAAGGTGCTGTGCCTGGTGAGGCTGGACAAGGCTCTGAGCAACCTGCTCTAGTGGAGGATGTCCTTGCTGACTGGAGGAGGGTTGGACTGTCAGATCAGTCCAGCAGACTTCAATGCAGTAGGCTTTGAACAACACATTTTGAAGTTTCCTTTATGCTCACCTTTTGACCTGGATTTCTTTTATTCCTACTGACCCCCAGTTCTTTGCACACCCAATTTCACCAGAGGAGAAGCAGAAAGCCCTACTGAGCGATGTGGTTAGCAGCAGGTCCCAACAATGTGCAGTCATGGGGTATGTTGTGATTTTCATCTTGACAAGCACACCCAGCTTTAGCTTCTGTGAGGAGTGGCTCTGGGCATGAAGGTCTGCAAACCTGGCCTAGGTTTCCTGTTTATGACTGATCAAGGTGCCCTGGTTTGCAAAACAAGCAGAGAGCCTCCTGCTGCTGGTCTCTTTCCAGGCACCTTTCTTGCACTGCACAGCTCTCTGCTCCCCTGTGGTTGTCAGTCCCATGGGAGTGTAAAGAGGCAGGTAAAGAATCACTTTTTTTTTTCCTCCAGAAATAATGTCCAGTGGAAATGCAGAAAATAAAGCAAAGTACGAGACCACAGTGGCTAAGACAGCAAAGCAGACCTTCAGAATCAGGGCACTGCCTACAAACTGTCATTGAGATGCTCCTCATTTTCCCCTTGTCTTCAAGTATTCGTGCTAAACAACTGTAAGCTCTCAGCATTTCCTCTCTGTAAGCTCCAGATGCAGTCACACAAACACAAATCAGACTACAGGACAACCCTCTGAGAAGGGTTTCTGGATGAAAGGCCCAGCCATGGAGGGCTTTGCAGCAGAGCTGTCACCTGTGCACAGCCAGAACTCAGGCACTGGCTGTGGCAAGACACCAGCCACACAAATGTGTGAACATTAGCATCACCCTGTTTCAGAGCTGCTGTTAGTTAGCTGCCTTCTGGGAGGTAAGACCTGCATGCCAAGCTGTGTGCTGGGCATCAAGTGGGGAGCAGATATGACACGGAGAGGGGAAAGTGTTGCCTGGTATGGCTCCATGGAGCAGCATCCTGGCAGTGCCAGTGAACTGTTCTGTTCTAAACGGGCTATTCTTCTGCTGCTTGGTGTCAATGGTCACTGATTTAGAGACCTGGGGCTCAGTGGAAGCCTCAGCATAGTCCCAGAAGTGAACAAGACTCAGACCAAGCTAGGGGAAAACATGAGGTGAAGGTTGAAGGGCCCAGCTCAACATGTGTGAGAACTGAGAGGTCCTTCCTCAGTCCAGAACGAGGGATAGTCAGTGAGGGAGCAACGATCAGTCTGGTCTGGAAAACAACAGGCTGGGGTATTTTTGCTAAATAGATCTCAACAGATTAACATTGATCTCCTTTCAACTCCATTTTCCAGAGATTAAATTGTGTCCTTCAGTTTCCCCCCTTCCTTGTGGAGGGCCACAAAGAGGATCCAAGGGCTGGAGCACCTCTGCTGTAAGAACAGGCTGAGGCAGCCGGGCTTGTTCAGCCTGGAGAAAAGAAGACTCCAGGGGACCTCAGAGCTGCCTTCCAATACCTGGAGGGATCCTCCAGGAAGACTGTAGAGGGACTTATCATAAGGGTGTCTAGAGACAGGACAAGGGGCATGGTTTGAAGCTGAGGGAGAGAAGGGTTTGACTGGATCTGAGGAAGAAGTTCCTCAGTACCAGTGTGGTGAGACTCTGGAATAGGCTGCCCAGGGAGGCTGTGGCTGCCTCCTGCCTGGGGATGTTGAAGGCCAGGCTGGCTAAGGCCTTGATCAACTGAGTCTGGTTGAGAGGTGTCCCTGCCCATGGTGGGGAGGTAGGAGGAGATGATCTCTGAGGTTCCTTCGAACCTGAGTCATTCTAGGATTCCTGTCTTCTTACACTCTCCTCCTCCTCCTCTCGTTATTCATACCTTACTGCCTAGCATCCTTCACACCTTTGTACTGTGCCATTACAATGAAGAAATGAAGCAGAATCACAGCTGCAGGCTAAGAGATGAGAAGGTGCCATAGAGGATCCATTTCCCTCACTGCTGAGTCCAGCTTGCTGTGCTCTGCCTGCTCCCTCTCATTCCATACTCATGTCAACAGAGAAAAAGCTATTTCAGACTGCAGCATTTCCCTGCCTGAGCCAAGCCAAATGAACACAGGAATAGCAACAGGAAGCAGTGCCAAGGAAAATGAACTTCCCCCTCCCCCTACTGTGACATTTTTGGAGGCAGCCAATTATACATGAAGGGAAAAAAAAATCAAATCATGAATGAGCAGTGTAATTTCTGAGCCATAACTTAAAGGGAATGAGCCCTTTAAATATGAAATCAATATAATCATGACATTTTAACAGCTTTGCCATGGCTCTGCATTCCTCTACAAGGACTCATTCTAAGGAAAGCTCTCTGCTGTATAAAACAGACCACCATAGTCTGTTCCCACTGGTGAAGCTGCTGCTCTCAGGGGTGTTACACGCAGAGGTGTTACACACAGACAGAACATGGGCACTTGTGGGATCCATAGCTGGCACTGGGGGCATATCAAGGCAGGAATCTCTGTGCCAGATCTGCTGGGGTGTTCTCCAGTGTCTCCATTTTTCTGTCCTCTGCTATTTTGTACATTTCCTGCCCTGACATCAGTGACCTCAGCAACAAGAAATTCTAATGAGTATACAGAGGATTGGGGGAGGGTGTTATTTCAAAATATGAACTTCTCTGGTTACAGCTTACTTCTGTTTTGTGACCTCCCTCTGCATCATAGAACCATTAGAACCAAAGAACCACAGAATCATAGGATCACAGAAGCAAAGAATCATAGACTCACAGAATCAAAGAATTACAGAACCACAGAATCATGAAGGCTGGAAAAGACCTTTAAGATCATCCAGTTCAACCATAACCCAGCACCCAAGAGCACTAAACCATCTCCTGAAGCACCACATCTACAGCTTCTTGAACACCTCCAGGGATGGTGACTCCACCACCTCTCCGTTCAGTCTGTTCTAACCCCTCACCACTCTCTCACTCAAGTTTTTCCCCATGTCCAACCTAACCCTCCTCTGGCACAACTCAAACCCATTTCCTCTCATCCAGATGCTGGTTACTTGGGAAAAGTGACCAAGACCAGCCTTACTCCAGCCTCCCCACAGGCAGGTGTAGAGAGCAATAAGATCTCTTCTCAGCCTTCTCTTCTCCAGACTGAGCAACCCCAGCTCCCTCAGCTGCTTCTCACTCAACCTCTCCTCAGCCTCACTGCTATTCTGTGTGTGTAGCCTTGGTGGAGAAGGGGAGATGGAGGAAAAATCAAAACAAAACCTAAAAGGGACTCTGCTCACTCAAGGGAGTTTTCTGCTGAATGACATAACCACTGCTGCCCTTAGCTCGGGCTATGCTCAGCCTGCCCAGCCAAATTAAGTAAACACAGAAAAGCTACTTTGGGGATGAAAAATGCCCTTCCAAATACAAGCAGTTCATTTGTGCCTCACATGCCAAGGAAGGAAATCATAGAGCAGCGCAGGGAGTACTCGAATCCCTACAGACTGAAGTTGTGTTAGCTTTAGAGTAGTTCCTGTCACCATTCAGTATCATACTCCCCAAGCAGATATTTTACCACAGGACCAAAAGTCTGGAGAGGGACTTTTGATGGAGAAAACTTTTGATGGAGAGGGACTTTTACTGAGGGTGTCTAGAGACTGGACAAGGGGCAATGGTTTGAAGCTGAGGGAGAGCAGGGATAGACTGGATCTGAGGAAGAAGTTCTTCAGTCCCAGGGTGGTGAGACTCTGGAATAGGCTGCTCAGGGAGGTTGTGGCTGCCTCTTGCCTGGGGGTGTTGAAGGCCAGGTTGGATGAGACCTTGAGCATCTGACCCTAGTTGAGAGGTGTCCCTGCCCATGGTGGGGAGGTTAGAGTAGATCAGCTCTGAGTTTCCTCTGAACCTGAGCCATTCTAGGATGATAATGAAGTCTACATTTGTTATGCCAGGCAGGGTAAAATTTCACTGGGACTCTAGGATCTGACCCACTTGCAAGTGACTCCACAGTTAAGAGTCACCATGCAGCTTGGGTTGGAAGAAGAACTGGTTTGATTCATGGTTCTTTCCCTCTGGACAGTGAGTTGAGGAGGAAAGGTGAGAGCAGCTGGGGAAAGCTCCAGTCAGAAATCATAACAATATATCCAGTATTCACTAAGTGCTGGAAGTGCTCTCTAGGCTCTGCAAAAATGGATAAAATCTACAAGAGACTCAGGAAAAAGTCAATGGAGACAAAATACAAAATGGAGATAAAACACAATGGAGATAAAAATACAAAGTCTCCACCAGAACCATCCACAGGCACACCCCTTGGTACAGCTGCCCAGCCAGGTACCAGATACAGTGCACCCAAACACTGCTTACTGAGGTAGAGCCAGGCCAGGCTTCAGCACCCAGCTCAAGCAAGATCCCAGTATCACCAAGGAAGAGACCTCAAAGATCATCAAGTCCAACCTGTCACCACAGACCTCATGATTAGACCATGGCACCAAGTGCCACATCCAATCCCCTCTTGAGCACCTCCACGGACGGTGACTCCACCACCTCCCTGGGCAGCACATTCCAATGGTGAACGACTCTCTCAGTGAAGAACTTTCTCCTCACTTCCAGCCTAAACTTCCCCTGGCACAGCTTGAGACTGTGTCCTCTTGTTCTGGTGCTGGTTGCCTGGGAGAAGAGACCAACCCCTTCCTGGCTACAACCACCTTTCAGGCAGTTGTAGAGAGCAGTGAGGTCTCCCCTGAGCCTCCTCTTCTCCAGGCTAAACAATCCCAGCTCCCCCCACCTGAAGCATGATTTGGAGGTCAGGCTCCAAATGTCTGAGAAAAAAATCTGATTTGTTTGCAGTTTCTGCCTCCAGGAGGAGTGATTCCAAGTTTATCCTCCATCCTTCTCCTCTGTCAAACCACTGTTTCCCAAGCCTGGGCTTCATCTTCCAGCCATCTCCCCAGCCTCACAGCTGTCTGCCCCCATCCTGCACACGTGCTGCTATGCTGTGGCAGTTGCCCACTGTTTTAAGGAGGGTGAAGGGACAGGACAGTTAAGGGGAGGCTCAGAAATGCACACCCTCAGGGCACTGCTCTGGTCCTGCTTACCTAGTCCTTCGCCTCTGAAGATGGATATTCCACTTCCATGGGAACCATATTTAGGTATTTGGCTTTATGCTCTTTGGATGCAGTCCTGCCCTTCAAAAAGTGGTTTCTAACTGGCTTGCCCAGATTAATGTCAGGTATCTGTGGTGGTGCGAGGACAAGACTGCTGCACTTCAGGTTCTGGGTACTCATCAAGGACCATATTCCTCCTCTGGTACTACATGTTTGAAACAAGAACAGATAAAACATCTGTTTCTTCTGTTTGATTACAAATACTGGATCCAGTTCTATAGTAGAACTACTACTACTACTACTACTACATCCCTCAGGTCAAAAAGGACCTCAGGAAACTGTTTGAAAGAGTCCAGCACAGAGCCACAGAGAAGATGAAGGCAGTGGAACATCTCCCTGTGAGGACAGGCTGAGGGAGCTGGGGCTCTTGAGCTTGGAGCAGAGGAGCCTGAGGGGTGCTCTCATTCCTAGTGATAAAGATGTGCAGGGCAGTATGGGGAGGATGGAGCCAGGCTCTGCTCAGGGATGTCCAAGGACAGGACAAGGGACAATGGGGGCAAGCTGGAGCAGAGGAGGTGCCCAGGTGCAGAGAAGGGAAAACTTTTTCCCTGTGAGGTGCCAGAGCCCTGGAACAGGCTGCCCAGAGAGGTTGTGGAGTCTTCTTCTCTGGGAGACATTGCAAACCCTCCTGGATGTGTTCCTGTGTGATCTGCCCTGGGTGCTGCTGCCCTGGCATGGGGGTTGGACTGGATGCTCTCTGGAGGTCCCTTCCACCCCTAAAATTCTGTGGTTCTGTGCAAGTGACCACTGCACCGAGATGTTGGTGCTCTTTGCATGGTGCCCATTCAGACACATAGGGTGACAAAAGTGTGCAAAGCATGATCAGGCTGCACCTGCTGAGCACTTTGAATGTCAGCAAGAAACCTACCATTAAGAGGCAGCTGATGGCAGAGCAGGACATCTGCAGAGGGTTGCTGTTTGGAGCTGCTGCAGAAGAACGTGGACTGCTGCTGCCTCCTAGGGTATGTTGGCATGGCAGTGTCTGCTGCTTGCCTGATACCTGCACTCACAGGAACCTTTCCATCTGCAGGACAGCTGACAATGCACTTGCAGTGGCAGAGCTCAGGGTACTCTAGTTCTGAGCATTTCCTTGGACTTTCAGCTGCTTTGCTGCCTCACTTGGGCAGTGTGTAGCAATATAAATAAGTCTCCTTCTCTCCTTCTCTGGAGACACTGCAACCCTTCCTTGATGTGCTCCTGTGGGACCTGCCCTGGGTGATCCTGCTCTGGCAGAGGAGTTGGACTGGATGCTCTCTGGAGGTCCCTTCCAACCCCTCATATTCTGTGATTCTGTGATTAGTGGAGTACTACACCTTCTGCAAGCCACTCTCCTTGCTTCTTACCAAAGCTAAGGTTTCTGGAAATTGATTTCAGGCTGCTATACAGCATTTGGCTGTGAGCCCCTGTCTCCAGTCACACCAGTATGTTCCAAGGTGTCATGGCCAGCCTTTGCTGGGTGGTTTTGGTTCCATCAAAAGAGTTTCAGCCAACAGAGAGTAGAAAAGCAACCAGATTGCAGCAATTGCCTGGTTACAGCAATCCCTGCCACTGCTACAAATGAGCTCAAGGTATTCGGGATGGATTGCACCCAAGAGGCAGTGCAGTCAGTGGGGAGCAGCCACTCAGTGGGGAGCAGCCACTGCCATCTGCATGCTCAGCTCTTGGGCTTTGGAATTATTGAATATCTGATTTATGGCAGTGAATTGTGTCCTGACAAACATTCCCTGTGCCAAACTCTGCTCCATCACATGTCAAACACCAGGGCCTGAGCCAGGGGAAAGCCTCCTGCTGAGTTCACTGTGTCTGCATCAAGCCTCTGGGTTTGAAGACTGGCAGATAATATTCCATTGCTGTCCAATTTTCCTGCTCTAATTTAGAAGAAGCTCAGATGTTTTCCATCAAAATTTTTATCTTTGCTTCTTGTGAGAGAATCCTTACAGTGGGCCAGGTAACTGTGATAACCAGTGGGGGGGACCCACACTGATACATCCATCTTCAAACAAAACTCAGCCTGAGGCAGCTATCTGCCTAGGAGAATTGCAGCCCAGATGGCTGGAGTTTGGCAAAGATGTAAGCAGGTAAAACAGAGCTCCAGAGTGGAAAGTGGTGGACAACCTCATGACAGGAGAGTGCTACCACATACCACACATGATAAGGCTACATAACATGAACTAGGAGGGAGGAATTCAGGTTGGATTCTTTCAGATATGCTTCAGAATTGATGGTGCCCCTGTACTGGGCCTTGGTGAGGCCACAGCTTGAGCACTGGGTTCAGTTCTGGGTGCCACAGGACAGGAAAGACATCGAGGAGCTGGAGGGCGTCCAGAGAAGAGACATGAGGCTAGGGAGGGGTTTGAAGGGTGTCATACAAGGAGAGGCTGAGGGAGCTGGGATTACTCAGTCTGGAGAAGAGAAGGCTGAGGGGAGACCTCATTGCTCTCTACAACTGCCTGAAAGGAGGTTGGAGTGAGGCTGGTGTTGGTCTCTTCTCCCAAGTAACCAGCGACAGGACGAGAGGAAATGGGTTTGAGTTGTGCCAGGGCAGGGTTAGGTTGGACATGAGAAAAAAATTGAGTGAGAGAGTGGTGAGGGGTTGGAACAGGCTGCCCAGGGAGGTGGTGGAGTCACCATCCCTGGGAGGTGTTCAAGAAGCTGTAGATGTGGTTTCTTAGGAGATGGTTCATTGCTCTTGTGTGCTGGGTTATAGTTGGACTGGATGATCTTAGAGGTCTTTTCAAAGCTTCATGATTCTGTGATTCTGTGAAATACATTTTCTGTTTACAAGAGGGAATGGCAGTGCAGCTGGAACAGCTACTTTACAGAGCTATCAGCCTGGTTTAGTACCTGAGAAAATCCACCCAAATGCCTATTTCCAAAAAGCCTTCTGAGAAGTCTGATGCTATGGAAAGCCTCAGTCCTTAAGGAGCTGGGGGCAACAGCCCACAAACACCTTAGTGCCAAAGCAGGTTTTCTATTGGCAAATGCATTTGTTTGGTTTATTTCAGACTGATTCTTGAAACCCTCAAAATGCAGCAGACTCATTTTGCAACCAGCTCACTGTGCACCAATTTTTCAGCTTCCCCCCTATTTTTTCTTTTTAATTCAATGTAGCTCATTTCTGTCCATCACCCCACCCACAAATTAGGGGTTTATGAGGGAAATTCTGGCAGGGTTTTCACTATGGTGCTGCTTGCAGTCACTGCCATGATAAATAATTTACTATTTAATGACTCCTGATGTAATCACAGCAGGAGTCAGATTTATTACCAGCCAGCTCTCCATTGTTACCCAGCAGGAATGAGATGCTAGGGAAATGTCCCTCTGCTCTGATTCCACCTTGTTAGCCACCAACTTTACAAGGAGTGTTCAGATTGGTAAAGAGAGAGCTCACCACCACCACCACCACCCATCCTCTGCAGCTGTTTATGATGGACAAGGCTTTTGTCTTGGCTTGCATTACTCAGATGGCTCAGGCTCAGAAGGGTTCTGCTTTGCTTCCCTGCTTTCTCTTTAGTATCACAGTATCACAGTGCCACTAAGGCTGGAAGAGACCTCAAAGATCATCAAGTCCAACCTGTCACCACAGACCTCACGACTAGAACCATGGCATCAAGTGCCACATCCAATCCCCTCTTGAACACCTCCACGGATGGTGGCTCCACCACCTCCCTGGGCAGCACATTCCAATGGTGAACGACTCTCTCAGTGAAGAACTTTCTCCTCACCTCCAGCCTAAACTTCCCCTGGCACAGCTTGAGACTGTGTCCTCTTGTTCTGGTGCTGGTTGCCTGGGAGAATAGACCAACCCCCACCTGGCTACAATCACCTTTCAGGTAGTTGTAGAGAGCAATGAGGTCACCTCTGAGCCTCCTCCTCTCCAGGCTTAACAATCCCAGCTCCCTCAGCCTCTCCTCATAGGGCTTGTGTCCCTGCCCCCTGCCTTTTTTGTTTTTTTTAATGCTACCAAATGGGTGCTTTTGGCTGCCAGCATCACCACATGGTGCCTCTAAGTATGGAAAGAGTTATGGTAATGTGGAGGTAAATAGTAACTGCAAATCCCACATAAAGCAGGCTGCCATCTAATTATAAAAATACTTAATGGCTTGCTTTTTTTTTTTCTTCCCCCCCAAGACAACACAGCTGTCTCTTCTAACCTTTCACTTGCAGATTCTTTTCTCTCCTGTTTCGGTTTATAGGTTGCTGTGCAGTTTGGCGCAGCACACCAGGAGTTTTGTTTCTAATTTTGCAAAGGAAAAGCCAGCAGGAATGCTCAGCTCCCCAGCAAGAAGCATCACTTTCCAATGCTGAAGAGAAACTAAGGCCAGCTCTAGAACATCATCTTGGAAGCAGTCTCCCTCTTCATGCATTTCAAAAGAGTCTGTCGATGGCTGCACACCACAATTTCAGATGAAACCCTGCCACGGAACTAAAGCAGGGGTCGGCCAAGTGGCACACATCACACGTCGGGAAAGAAACCTCATTCCTTCTGTGAGCATCTCACTGCTGCCATGAAAAGGACCACACTGGTTTATTCCTCTGGCCAACACAAGATCAGATTTTTTGATACCCTCCTGGGAGCAAAGCAGGTTGAAAAGCACAGTGGGTGAAGCTACGCTAGGCAGTGCAGGCAGGCTAGGGAAAGGAGCAAAGCCTTACCCAGTAGTGGGGTTGCCAGGAAGGGTTTGTCTGTTGTCTGGAAACTACAACCAGGCTAGTTTGGGAACTGTATCACAGTATCACAGTATCACCAAGGTTGGAAGAGACCTCAAAGATCATCAAGTGCAACCTGTCACCACAGACCCCATGACTAAACCATGGTACCAAGTGCCACATCCAATCCCCTCTTGAACACCTCCAGGGATGGTGACTCCACCACCTCCCTGGGCAGCACATTCCAAAGGTGAACGACTCTCTCAGTGAAGAACTTTCTCCTCACCTCCAGCCTAAACTTCCCCTGGCACAGCTTGAGACTGTGTCCCCTAAACTGTGTCCCCTAACTGCAGCCATGCTTTTTTATCCCTTTCTAGTCGGCTTTGCAGTGCTCAAAACAAAGTCATCCAAGTGCATGCTTCATGCTGGACCCACAGGGTGCTTGGTCCTACACAAGCCTCTTCTCCCCTCTGCCTCTTTACCTTAAACTTCCACATGGAACTGGGATGGGCACAACAGAGAGGCTGCAGACAACGCTGCTCACGCCACATGAATGGAAGGCTGCTATCTTTGAATCTTGGAAACAGTTTTTTGCCTCAAGGCTTTTATCTATCACTAAGCAACCTCTTCAGAAATCTGTGCCTATGCCCTTCTCAACAGTAAATCCCACACTGAAACTCAAAGAGCAGCAAACCTCTCAAGGGAATGGAGTGCATCTTAACCATCAGCCATGGACACTTCTCTCTCTCTCTTTCCCTAAATTGATAAAAAAGAGTAATTATGACTTTATGCAAAACACCCCACAGCTCTAAAGTGAATTCCATTCTGCCTCTCTTTTGGAGAAGCAGCTAAACCAAAATGAAGTGTAAGATGTTGGTGGGAAAGCTCATCCTGGGCTGGAGGTGCACCAGGAGCTCTTTGGTACAGGTTTTTAAGCACATGAAGCTGTATTTTTATCCAGCCTGCAGCACCTGGCCTTTGCCCAAATATCTGCCCTTTTATCAGGTGTGGCAGTCAGCTGCGAGGCTGCCACCACTCTGCCACCTGACTGAATGGCAAAAGGGAAGAGGCAGATCCTAAAGGTTTTCTAGTTCCAAGGGGAAGATCGTTTTTGTCCCCACCAGCTGGAGCCTGGTGTCAGACATGCCCTTGCTTCATTTATTCTCCTCAGAGGTTGAACCCAGAACTCAGAATACAGAATTAAGCAGGTTGAAAAAGACCTTAAAGACCCTCAAGTCCAACCTATCATCCAACACCATCTGATCAACTAAACCATGGCACCGAGTGCCTCATCCAGTGTCTTCTTAAACACCTCCAAGGATGGTGACTCCACCACCTCCCCAGGCAGCACATTCCAATGGCAAATCTCTCTTTCTATGAAGAACTTCTTCCTAACATGCAGCCTAAACCTCCCCTGGCACAGCTTGAGACTGTGTCCTCTTGTTCTGGTGCTGGTTGCTTGGGAGAAGAGACCAACCCCCACCTGGTTACAACCTCCCTTCAGGTAGCTGTAGAAGACAGCAATAAGGTCTCCCCCTAGCCTCCTCCTCTCCAGGCTTAACAATCCCAGCTCCCTCATTCTCTCCTCACAGGGCTTATGCTCCAGACCCCTCTACAGCCTTGTTGCCCTTCTCGGGACATGTTCCAGCATCTCAACATCTTTCTTAAACTGAGGGGCCCAGAACTGGACACAGGATTCAAGGTGTGGCCTAACCAGTGCTGAGTACAGGGGCACAATGACTTCCCTGCTCCTGCTGGCCACACTATTCCTGATCCAGGCCAGGATGCCATTGGCCTTCTTGGCCACCTGGGCACACTGCTGGCTCATGTTCAGCCTACTGTCAATCCCAGCTTGTCAGCCTACTGACAACCCCAGCTTGTCCTTCCTGACTTCAATATTGTGTCACATTTGGGCAGAGAGCAGCTACTACACAGGGAACTATGAAAGCAGGGGAGCCCAGGAGGCATGGGAAAATAGTTTAGGGGAAGCTGTTTTTACAGCAGGATGTGGTCATTTCTATTGTCTTATTACAACAGAGATATCTGGGAAGCTTCACTTTGTTTTCCCTATGTAAACATACGTATTTTAGCCTGATGTGCCCAAAAGATGCAAATACAGAAAATAACCACCCCAACCCCACACCACCAAAACCAACACTCCAGCTGTTTGCTCTTTTTGTACATTGCAACTGCTTCTTTTGCATGAATAGGAGAGCAGAGCCCTGTGCATGCAGAAGAAGGTTCATTGGTGTTGAAAGAACAAACACCCTGGGTTCCCTTACTCTCTGGTCTTCTGTTTCACATTTCTGGTTTGGTCTGGGGAAAGGGGTATGCTGGAGAGAGTCCAAGGGAGGGCTACCAGGATGATGAAGGGACTGGAGCAATGGCTTATGAGGAGAGCCTGAGAGACCTGGGGCTGTGTAGTTTGGAGAAGAGAAGACTGAGAGGAGATTTAATAGATGTCTATACATATCTGAGGATTGGGTGTCAAGAGGGAGGGGATAGGCTCTGCTCACTTGCACCTTGTGATAGGACAAGGGGCACAGGAGGTTCCACCTCAACATAAGGAGGAACTTCTTTGCTGTGAGGGTCCCAGAGTGCTGGAACAGGCTCCCCAGCGAGGTTGTGGAGTTTCCTTCTCTGGAGACTTTCAAGATCTATCTGGATGTGACCTGTGCTAAATTCTATGGTCCTGCTCTGGCAGGGGGGCTTGGACTCGATGATCTTTGGAAGCCCCTGGCAACCCCTAACATCCTGTGATCCTGAGAACAAAAAAGAAGCTGCCGTGACTGAACGTTTTTATGCAGTCATCTTAGGAGGACCCTTTGCCATATTTTGCTCCTGTTGTGTTTGTTTTCTCCAAAACAATAGGAGATAGGAATCACCAGTTCCCACACAACATTCAGGCAGCTAAAGTACCATGCTTTGATTCTTCAGACAAAACAGCAGCTGAGACTTGCCCACACTCAATGATTTGAGTTTGTGCCAACTGTATTTAGATCTATATAAGATGGCCCCATACCATCAGGGCTTTTTTAACCTGCATGACTGTTGTCCTGAGAATGTCTTCATGAAATCCTGCTGCAGACTGGGTACCACGTGGCTTACAACAGACAGAACATGGCAAGAGGAAATTGTGTGGCTTCATCCCCTCTGAGTACTGGCAGTGAGGCAGCACTGATGCAAAGATAAGCTTTGTGAATCAGCTGGAGTTCCATTTTGCAGCAGGTTGAAGCTGGAAAGACAGAGCATAGGCAGCCATCTGCACCAGAGCGCAGTGGCTGCAGCACTTACTGCACCCACTGGCAACTCCTGTTCTATCGCTCTGCTCACACCACACTACCTGGGCAGGACTCTAATGAAAGCTTTGAAATAAAGAGCTGTCAAATCCACAGCACATGCACAGGCTGAGCGAGCTGTGGTTGTTTAGCTTGGAGAAGAGAAGACTCCAGGGAACCCTGAGAGCAGCCTGGCAGTACCTGATGGGGACTACAAGAAGGCTGCAGAGGGACTGTTTGCAAAGGCCTGTAGGGGCAGGACAAGGGGCAATGCTTTGAAATGAGAACAGAGCACATTTAGATTGGATGTGAGGAACAAGATCCGCACCATGAGGGAGCTGGAAGACTGCAACAGGTCATCCAGGGAGGTAGTTGAGGCCCCATCCCTGGAGATATTCAAGGTGAGGCTGGACAAGGCTCTGAGAAACCTGGTGTCCCTGCTGCATGCAGAAGGGTTGGACTGGATGACCTTTGGAGGTCCCTTCCAACCCAAACCATTCTGTGATTCATGAACAACTGCTTCTAGAAGTATTTACAAGACTAGCAACATTTCTCACCCACAGTAACCTAGCTCTTATCAGACATACTTTCATTACTAACCTTTCAAGTCTGCACTGTGGCTTTCTCTGTATCTGCATCTTCAAGAAATCAGAATGCAGTAGTGGTGTGAATCTAAAGGATGTACAGAGGCCAGGCAGGAACAGGTCTGCTCTGAAGTGAATTAAGGTACTCGAAACAAAACTCATTTTCACTTTGATGAATTGAGGTATTTGAAACAAAAGGCATTTTCACTTCTTTGAATGGACAATCCACTTGAAAACTTCTCTCTCATGATTTGTATTTATCTATGAAGTTGATTCTGTGATGCTGTCCAAGAAAGTTAAAAATCAGCCAAAATCTGTCCTTTGCCGTCACGGGGTCACCTGTTTCCAGTGTCGTCCTAGCAATGGTCATCAGATATGAGGCAAGAGAGGGAGGAATTGTATTGGTTTCATTTCAGTTTCTGTCTTTTGGCAAGAGGCACAGTTCTGAAGAGCAATGAAAAGCTTCCTTCCTGTTTCCTCCTTGCCTCACTTCCCCAGAAAAAAAAGTGAAAATAAAATTTGCATGAAAATTTGAGTAAGACAAGGAGGAAAGGGGCAATGAATATGTTAAACTCAAACAGACTTTTGTCTCAGCTGTTACATCCTACCACACACCAAAGCTGCTGCCATGCTGCTGCCTACAGAAGGCATCACTGTTCTAGGGACACCAGCTTTTAGGGGTGGGTAACAGAAATGACTGAAAAATAGGTTCCTAGGTTTAAGCAAGCTTGGAATTGAGAAATGCTCTTGAGGATGTTTGGAAGAGGTGTAAACCAATAGAGCCTTACTGAGCTTTGGCCCATGGACATACTTCTGAGTAAGTCTAAATAGTTACAAAGATGGACATATTTTTGGAGAGAAGACAGGGGAGGAAGGGCAGAATCAAGGCAAAGATGACTGCACAGGAGACAAAAATAAGCAGTAAAGAACCTCACAATCATTAGTGGATGTATCAACTGTAGCTATTTACAAAGCCTCCTGGCTACTCCCTTTTCAGCTTCACTCAGTAATTCCAGCGTGACAAACACCTTGTCAGCTGCCAGGCCTTGTGCACAGGCTGTGTGATTTGGCTCTATCGCGAAAGTAATCCCTTCAAAACCCAAGAATCACGTCCAGGTGGCAGGTAAAGGGTTAATTCTGAACAACAGCCACGGGATACTTCATCAAGCCCCTTGCAAAAATGAGGATATTATTCTTTATTATGGTGCCCTGTAATTCTAAAGTAAATCATGCCAAGATATTATCTTGCACGGCTGTAGATCAGATATCATTACACAGGAGGGGAAAAAAAGCTTTCAGGCACTTACCTTATCCTCCAGCCGGATCAGTCTGGCTCCTACAGTGCAGTATCCTTTGTCTGTCCCTTTTTCTAAATAAAGAATAATAAAAATAGGACATTCACTGGCTGTGTAATAAGCTAAGAGTTTTATTTACAGTATTTAAAGAAGAAAAAAAAACACCACAAAACAACCAGAAAGAGAAGCTGCTAATAAGAGGGGAGGATAAACAACATGAACACAGCAATAAAGAACTTGTCCATGGGGTACAGAGTGAAAGAGGGGGAGGTTGGAGAGAAAGGAATGAGTTTGTCTAACTGACAAGACTGCAGGCTAAAGGGCAACCTGGTCCTTGGTAAGAGGTGGTCTGTGGACATAAACACAGTGTCTGAGGTACCATAGGATCATAGAATGGTTTGGGTTGGAAGGGACCTCCAAAGGTTGCTGAAGACAGCAGGGACATCCTCCACTAGATCAGGTTGCTCAGAGCCTTGTCCAGCTTCACCTTGAATATCTCCAAGGTTGGGGCCTCAACTACCTCCCTGGGCAAGCTGCTGCAGTTTTCCACCACCCTCATGGTGCAGAACTTATTCCTCACATCCAATCTAAATCTGCTCTAACTTCAAACCATTGCCCCTCATCCTGTCCCTGCAGGCCTTTGCAAACAGTCCCTCTGCAGCCTTCCTGTAGCCCCCTTGAGGTACTGGAATACCCTTGATCTTCCTTTGAGCTTTATGAAGCTGAAATCCACAGGTTGTTCAGAAATGAAGAAGTCCTTTAGGTAGAAGCACCAGATCTTCTAAGCCCAGTGCAAAGGATTCGGAAAGAACAGTTCTGTGGAAAAGCTTGTAGCACTGCATTTCTAACTCCTTCTGCACTGACACGTTTTTGACATCGACTCTCTCCTTCCATTTGCTCTGCTACCACCTGAATGCAAGGATTTCATCTTTCCACAAGCATTTTGGGGCTTATTCACAGGATGATGTATTCATGAACGATTGGCTGGATTACGATCACAGAATCATATGGAAACACAGAATGTTAGGGGTTGGAAGGGACCTCCAGAGATCATCCAGTCCAACTCCCCTGCCAGAGCAGCAGCACCCAGAGTAGGTCACACAGGAACACATCCAGGTGGGTTTGCAATGTCTCCAGAGAAGAAGACTCCACAACCTCTCTGGACAGCCTGTTCCAGGGCTCTGGCACCCTCACAAGGAAAAAATTTTCCCTTCTGCTCCTGTGGCACCTCCTCTGCTCCAGCTTGCTCCCAGTTCCCCTTGTCCTGTCCTTAGACATCCCTGAGCAGACTCTGGCTCCCCACACTGCTCTGCATATCTTTATCACCAGGAATGAGAGCACCCCTCAGGCTCCTCTGCCCCAAGCTTAAGAGCCCCAGCTCCCTCAGCCTGTCCTCACAGGGAGATGTTCCACTGCCTCCAGCAGCTTTGTGGCTCTGTGCTGGACTCTCCCAAGCAGTTTCTTGAGGTCCCTCTTGAGCTGAGCAGCCCAGAACTGGACACAACATTCCAGATGCAGCCTCTGCAGGCTGTGGGTATTTTCACAAAGGTATGGAGTTAATAAGTTTTCACTGTACCTGAGAGGAACAGGCCTGGCTTTCCCAAGGAATGGTCCAGTCTGAAAAGCAAACAGAGAATTACTAGCACTGCAATTACCAAGCAACTTAAATTCTCTTGCTAGGAAAACAGAGCAGCACAATTTACATGAGAATTCACAGTGGCTTTAAAGCTAAAGCAATGGAAGTCAAATCAGGAGCCTAGGAGGACTTTGCAGTGAGCTGTTTAGCTCTTTGGTGGGTTTGTTGTGGGTTTTTTTTGCAAACCCAAACCATACTATGATTATTATTTTCATAAGCACTAACATTTTATTTCTGAGACTTTCATGTTGTAACTAAAATACAGCTCTTCTGTGACACTTTAATCTAATAACAAAGCCTCTGCAAACAGAATGGCTTCATAGCAACGTTTGGAAACCTTCCTTGCACGCCATGCAGGTGGAGTTAATATCTACAGTGTTGACACAGGAGATTCCAGGAGGTTTTGTTTTGGTTTTTGTTTCATTTAAGGGCCAGAGGAGTTCATTCTGCTGTCCCAGCCCGCAGTATTAATTTGTAAAGAGAAGAGCTCTCTATGCTGAAACAGAAGAGTGTAGGTTTGTGGCAAAATGTTTCAGCTGCTACCCCCAAACTTGGAGGGAGCCTGTGCAGGGAGGAATGTGGGAAGGGGAGAATCCCCTATAAAAGAGGGAGCACAAACGGACCAGAGCAGACTGCTCTCAGTCGTGGTGATCCCCGGAGAGGGGACAGGAAAGTAAATCATTGTTTGAGAAGTTTTTGTTCCATAAGGAGAGCGCAGAGAAGCCCACTTCACAAGAGAAACTTCACACAGCATGCACCTTCATTTCTTTCATTGTCACTTGGAGGAGGAGGGGAGGAGAATAAAGGATAATTGTAAACTTGGTCATCTGAAGGGTTAAAACCGACTCCAGGTTAAACCCTCTGGATATTGTGCTCCCTGTCGTGCACGCAATTTCGGACAATTACTGTTCATTAAGAACAAATCTTTCCCAAAGCCAGCCGGCACCAGAGAAACAAACCTCTCTCTCCTGCAGCAGACAGACAGGGCCCTACCTTCTCTGAAGCTCTTTCACCCGGAGCATCATGTTGAGGTGTCCCTGGGAGTACTGCTCGATGACATCGCGCACGTCGCAGGGCTTGCGAGCTTGCTGCAGAAGGAATCACCCAGGAGAGGGAAGGTAAGCGCCAGGCAGACTTCAGCTGCACTTCGGACAGCCCTGCTCTCTGGTTTGATCTTCCACAGGTTATTTACTGCTCATTTCACAATGGTTGGTGCATTGAATAAAAGAAATATGTGGGCATCTGAGGGGTGGGTGTCAAGGTGAAGGTGCCAGGTGCTTTGTAGTGGTGCCCAGGGATCAGACAAGGAACAGCAGGCACAAGTTGGAAGACAGGAGGGTCAACCTCGACACAGGAGACACTTTATGGAGAGGGTGCCAGAGCCCTGCAGCAGGCTGCCCAGAGAGGTTGTGGAGTCTCCTTCTCTGAAGACATTGCAAACCCACTTGGATATGTTCCTGTGTGACCTGCCCTGGGTGCTCCTGCTCTGGCAGGGTGGGTTGGACTGGATGATCTCTGGAGGTCCCTTCCAACCCCTGGCATTGTGTGACTCTGTGATTGTAGGAGTGCATATCTGTTGTAGAGATGAAGCCAAATGACTCCCATTACTGTCAGCTGGAGTCATGTTCTTTCATACTGCACAAACTATCAGACTGTTGCAGAGTATTTAAAAACCACAAACCCAAGGCATCTGATTTATCTACAGCCAAGAGATATGATTCATTTAAACCCAAGATAGATTACTTATTTTAAACCAAGATAGATGTCTTATTTTAAAACCAAGATAGATGATTTATCTAAAGGCAAGATATATGACTTATTTAAGCCCAAGCTGTGTGATTTATCTGAGCCCAAATTACGTAATTCATCTAAGACTATCATGTGCACTATCTCTTGGCTCATTCCAGACCCATGTTAATCACAATGTCAGGGCACTGAACTACAGAGATAAGCACAGCTCATAACATTTAGACCCAGAATCCAATACCTCTAAAGACTAAAGATGCCTGGTGACAGGAATGTCTTTGCTTAACTAACTGGTAAGGGCAGATGCTTTGCATAAGCCTGAAGATTCCTGCATGCAGGTTTTAATTTGGGCATCTGTGCTGTAATGATGCTTAGAGGGTCAGATAAAAAGGGTGCAGTTCAAATTAATAAAAAAGGACAGCCAAAAAGAATGCAAGAGAGCTATACCCCTGCCACCTGCCCAGCTTTCCTGCCATTCTGATGAGAATCTAGATGCTTCTGCCAAGCTCTGCTTTCTTGCTCTAACTGCTAAGGCAGAGCTTTGAAACCAGGGCAGAGAATTTGCATCAAGGGATGTGCTGATGGGAAGTGCAGCTCAGTAACATCTTATCAAGTGAAATTAATGTGTGTGGTGCAATCAAGGGAAATTGTGTCCTTTTTTACAACACCAGCTTTTTGCAGAGCTGCACCAAAGCCAACGAGAAATGTGGGGTGAGATGGCTCCTTTTTGGCTCTGGCTCAAGAAAAGAGGAAAACTAAAAGGAAGGTAAACTGCAAATCTAGGAACTTGAAAGCATTAAAACAGCTCAGTCATGTTGTTGTCTGTTTCCACTCTGCCACAGCTCCAGCCAGAGTCATTAGCATGCACCACTGCACACATGCATTGAGCACCTACAGCATGTGCTGCAGTCACGCTTGGAAGGCATCCACAGGATCCTAGAAATTTCAAGTGAAAGCGTGGAGCTGGAATGGAAACAAATCCTGAGAAGTGAATGGAGAAGCAAAATGAATAAAAAAGCTCTTCTGACCAAATGCCATCAGCATTTACCTGGGTTATTACTGTCAGAGGAGTTCCTGGCTCTGTGAGCCTGCATTTGTGAGATGCTCTGCAGGGGAGGCAGGTTTCAGCTTTCAGTTTATTGCCTTCCCCAGCTTCACGTTTTGCAGACGCTGACGCATCACTATTTCTGGCCAGGAAAGCAGCCTATTGTCTTCAACCAGGGAAGCAGTGCCAGCATCAGTCTTTAGATGGCCTAGCAGGGGTGCTTTGAGAGCAGTTTGGCTAAATCCTCTGTCCTGTCCTTTGGACACTCTCTATTTAAACGCTGCATGGTGCACAGCCTAGAGAGATTGGGGATTTTTCTCTGCCTCTCCCCCTTCTCCCCCATGGGCTACTATGTGCATAATTAATTCTGCTCATACCAAATGAAATTTCTTCTCCCCCTCCAAAGAATTTCTCTGTCTGGTATCCCTTTTATCATCAGTTCTGACTCCTATGGCTGCAAAGTACAGTTTAGTGCAGGCTGCCTAAATCCTCTCTAAAGACCTTTCACTGTTTTTCTCTCCTCCTCTCTGCTTTTCCTACAGATCTTTAAATCTGAGCATCATATCTCCTGCCAAACTTTGGCACAATCTCCTGTCATGTTTTTTATAGGGAAATGTTAATACAATGCAAGTTAAGGTGGGAGGTAATGGGCTTCCAGAGAAGTTTGATAAATGTAGAACATAACTACTTTAGCTTTCATTCTGTCCATTTCTTTCATCCTGGCCATTTGGCTTCAATTTTCTACATTTTCTACATTCAGTGTTTCCAGAGCTTTACTATAAAACTTGAAATAACATTAGAATCATTACAGAGTCATAGAATGGCTCATGTTGGAAGGGACCTCAGAGCTCATCCACTCCAACCTCCCCACCACTTGCAGGGACACCTCTCAACTAGACTCAGCTGCTCAAGGCCTCATCCAACCTGGCCTTCAACACCTCCAGGCAGCAGGCAGCCACAGCCTCCGTGGGAAGCCTATTACAGATTCACCACCCTCTTACTGAAGAACTTCTTCCTCAGATGCAGTCTAACCCTGCTCTCCCTCAGCTTCAAAACATTGCCCCTTGTCCTGTCTCTAGATATCCTCAGGAAAGGTCTCTCCCTGGTAGCAGAGCCTTTGAACGAAGAAAGCCTGGACCTTCAGATGGAATTTGCAGGGTCTTTGAAAGTCAGGCCAGAAGTTAATTATTCATTGCCATGGCATCACTGGCACAGGACTGATGAGAATGATGACAACAGAATCACACTCCAAACTAGTTTTGTCATAATAGAAGTTAGATTTTCCAAAGCAGCACATTTGGATTGAGCACTCAGTAACCTGCCTGAGAAATTTCATTAAAGACTTCACAAAGACACAAAATTCCAGAGGGGAGATGCTCCGGGGTTCTACAAAATATGGCCTCTCTGGGACTTTCTGGGGAGCAAATTTGGAAGTGTAGGCCACAAATGTGAAAGCAACTTTACACAGCAGAGAATTCATCTGTCAGGTCTGTTGAGCTGTCAGCCACCCACAGCACACCTGGAGCTGAACATTCCCTAATGAGTTGGTAGATGGTCAGCATAAACCACCAATAATGGTGTCTTAGCAGACATTCCAACAGAGTCACAGAATGTTAGGTGTTGGAAGGGACCTCCAGAGATCATCCAGTCCAACCCCCCTGCCAGAGCAGCAGCACCCAGAGTAGGTCACACAGGAACACATCCAGGTGGGTTTGCAATGTCTCCAGAGAAGAAGACTCCACAACCTCTCTGGGCAGCCTGCTCCAGGGCTCTGGCACCCTCACAGGGAAAAAGTTTTCCCTTCTGCTCCTGTGGCACCTCCTCTGCTCCAGCTTGCTCCCAGTTCCCCTTGTCCTGTCCTTAGACATCCCTGAGCAGACTCTGGCTCCCCACACTGCCCTGCACATCTTTATCACCAGGAATGAGAGCACCCCTCAGGCTCCTCTGCTCCAAGCTCAAGAGCCCCAGCTCCCTCAGCCTGTCCTCACAGGGAGATGTTCCACTGCCTCCAGCAGCTTTGTGGCTCTGTGCTGGACTCTTCCAAGCAGTTCCCTAAAGTCCTTCTTGAGCTGAGCAGCCCAGAACTGGACACAATATTCCAGATTCAGCCTCACCAAGGCAGAGTAGAGCGGGCAGGAGGACCTCTTGTCCTACTCACCACACCCCTTCTAATCCCACCCAGGTCTATAAGGTAAAACAAACAAAAAACCAGAACCCAAACAAACCCAATGCAGTAAAACAATGAGACAGAACCATGCTGACTGCACAGACTCAGAAGGTTTCACATCTCCATGGACTGTTCAGAGTTCTGCCCACAGGATGAAAACCTCCGCATAAGGCCAGTATGAGACTGAGAGCCTAAACAGTGCCTTTGAGTGACTCCAACCTCATGCACGAAGAGCAGGTCCCTTCCAGAGCACTTCTAGCATCCTATGGTTAAGCTCAGGAGCTGTAGTCATGGTTACTGATGCTGCTTACCTGAAACTTTCTTCTGGCTACAAAGTACTGCATTCTCCTGATGACTTTCACAGCTGTTCCATGCGCTTCACTTAATCTGCCGAGAGAGACAAACACAGTCTTACACCAGTGAGGGGACAATAAAATGCAGGAAAAGATGCAGGAAAAGCATCTTCCTGGTAGATGTTGACTCTAAGCACCAGGAGCTACATTTTTTGCTTTATGTCTGCAATGCCAAACTGCAGAAGAACTGTGTCTGTGCATGTGGAACCTGTGTGGTTGCCATACTCTCTTGTAACTCTTTTTTATCCTTAGAACTTTGTGGTCCTAAGGATAAAATACTGATGGGGCATGGGAGCAGGTGAACAGAGATCATCCATGTAGAGGGGATTAGCCACGATTACTGTCAATCCACATAACTGGCATCACTTCCAAGGATGTGAGATGTTCTAGACCCATGACTGCCTTCCTCGTTTGGCAGCTGTTGAGTGCTTGCCTATGAGCTCTGCTGCACAGAAACCTCTCAAAAGTACTTTGGATTTTCTAGGAAGGAAAAAGACATTGTTTCATGCCTTTCACACCTAGAAAAAACAACAAACACAAAATGAACCCTCCTGTGTGGGTGTGCAAAAGCAGAGTTGGACAGAGTGTACCTGAAGCTTCCCAAGAGCCAGCAGTGCCCTCATGCAGCCCAGAAGGCAGCTGTGTGCTGGGCTGCAGCCAGAGGAGTGTGGGCAGCAGGGCAAGAGAGGGGATGCTGCCCCTTGACTCTGCTCTGCTCAGACCCCACCTCCAATCCTGCCTCCAGGTCTGGTGTCCCCAGCAGAAGGACACAGAGCTGTTGGAGTGAGTCCAGAGGAGGCCACAAAGATGACCCAAGGGTTGGAGCACCTCTGCTGTGATGACAGGCTGAGTGAGCTGGGGGTGTTCAGACTGGAGAACAGAAGACTCCAGGGAGAGCTTAAACCTCTTTTTAGCCCAATACACTCATCCTGCTAACCCTGCTTAGATTTCAGTCCAAACCTTTGGATGAGGCAAAATTCTTTCAGCCTTCGAGTGTGTGTCTGTGACATGGCAGAAGCACACAAGAGGAGAGAACAAAAGGCCAGAGGTGCTGTAGATGATGCTTGGTCATCAGAAACACAGGACTGCTTGCAGTGAATCTCCTATTATCTTTAGATGTGTACCTCATGAAACAACAGCCCATGGGGGTGTGCTGGACAGCCCATTGCAACCACTTTAACTCATGGCATTTTCTACCAAAACAAGACAGAAATGGACAGATCTTCACAGGTATTGTGGTGCCTAACTCCCACAGAGCTGAGCATTTACTTACTGGCTGAACATGAGCCATCAGTGTTCAGCCTCCCCTGCTAAAGCAGGTACACCTAGATCAGGTTGCACAGGAACATGTCCAGGTGGCTTTTGAAAGCCTCTAGGGAAGGAGATTCCACAACTTCTCTGGGCAGCCTGCTCCAGCACACTCAAAGTAAAGAAGCTGTCTTTTAAGTTCAGGTGAAGTCTCCTCTTTTCTGGTTTATATCCATTGCCCTTTGTTCTGTCACTGGGCACCAGTGAAAGGAGCCCAGCCTGTTCCTCTTGACCTCCACCCTTCAGATATTTGGATGTATTTCTAAGACCTTCTTTCAATATCTCCGCTGTATCATTGTTGTAGGGGGCAGGGTTAAAAAGGAGCAGGTGGAGGGCCTGTAACCTGTGTCTTAAGCAGTCCCCACCCTGATCCAATATTAAGTAACTCTCTGGGAAATCTTCTAGAGGATAAAGGGAGGAGGCACCTCTCTTTGCTGGCTGCCTTGCCCTTGCCCTCTGCAGATTTTCCCTGTGCCCATGTGGCTGCAGGGCCCAGTGGGACAGCTGTGTGCCAAGAAAGCACCACAGCTCCAGCTCTGGTCCTCTGCTCATAGCTCACTGTGAGGAGTCACTACTTTTAGCTCAAAACACTTGGATGCATTTAAGAGCTTTTATTTTTAGCTGCAGAAAGGTGGTGGCCTAAGCCAAAGAACTCAGCATTTTCAGTTGAAAGGAACTTGAATCAGAGGAGGAGAGAGAGCTGATCAAATTCAAAGCAATGCTATCCACAGGGATTTTTTTCCCCCTTTATTTTTATACTCCATTCTGTTTGTAAAAAGCTTGTTTTGGCCCATGCAGACCTACTCTTTTCTTCCCCTGTTTTTTTGGAGTCTGATAACTTTCAGTTTAATGTCCTTTGAAATAGCCAAGGAATATTTTAAGTGAGAACCAGATACAAAACTATGCCCAAATGCAGGGAAAAGGAGAGCCATTGAAGACCATGCTGGGGCACGGCTCAGGACTCCTAACAAGCCTGCTCCCAGTGGGATGCAGCTCTTAGTGCAGAAGCATTCTATAATGGTGGGAAGGACTTCATTCAGGCTGAGCTGTGGGATTGCTGCAAGTAGTGGAACTGGCACTCCAGGCTAGTGTTCCTGCTGTGTGTTCAGGTGTCATGAGTTAGAAGTTGCTCTGCTTTGAGCAGGAGCTGTACTGTGTCCAGTTCTGGGCCCCTCAGTTTAAGAAGGACATTGAGCCACTTGAACGTGTCCAGAGAAGGGCAACGAGGCTGGGGAGAGGCCTTGAGCACAGCCCTATGAGGAGAGGTTGAGGAGCTGGAGTTGTTTAGCCTGGAGAAGAGGAGATGCAGGGGAGATCTTATTGCTCTCTACAGTTTCCTGAAAGGAGATTGTAGCCAGGAGGGGGTTGGTCACTTCTCCCAGGCAACCAGCACCAGAACAAGAGGACACAGTCTCAAGCTGTGCCAGGGGAAGTTTAGGCTGGAGGTGAGCAGAAAGTTCTTCACTGAGAGAGTTGTTAGCCATTGGAATGTGCTGCCCAGGGAGGTGGTGGAGTCACCATCCCTGGAGGTGTTCAAGAGGGGATTGGACGTGGCACTTGGTGCCATGGTTTAGTCATGGGGTCTGTGGGGACAGGTTGGACTTGATGATCTTTGAGGTCTCTTCCAACCTTGGTGATACTGTGATTCTGTAACAGAAAGGCCCCTTCAGCAAGGCCAGTCATATCTCTCTGTTCCACTGGAAGAACTGGCTTGAGGATAGCACTTGGACTGCTGCTGAGCTTCATTCACTCATTACACTTTAATTTCTGGGCAGGAAAATGCACATGAAGCCACATGGACTCTGTTTTATTCCTGTAAGCCCTTCCCAGAGTAACACACAACAGTATCTGTTCTGGAGCTCACTTGACAGCAGTTTCTCAGCCAGCACAAACACTGACTAAGTCAGTGATGGAACCAAAATGTAAAGGACCTATCTGAGAAGCTTCCATCTGCCCTTTTGTTTTCCCATCACACTAGATGAGGAGCATTCACTTTCTGGCTCTGTATCTGGGAATGAAGTTGGATCCTCACTCATAACATTAACTTTGCTCCTGTACAACTATTTCAACTGGGCTGACATTTTAATAGGTCGAACATAACACAAGGCTTTCTGGCACCAAAAGCGTTCCCCAAATCAATTCAAACCAGGAAATAGAATAGAATAGAATAGAATAGAATAGAATAGAATAGAATAGAATAGAATAGAATAGAATAGAATAGAATAGAATAGAATAGACCAGACCAGGTTGGAAGAGACCTTCAAGATCACGGCATCCAACCTATCATCCAACACCACCCAACCAACTAAACCATGCAACCAAGCACTCTATCAAGTCTCCTTCTGAACACCTCCAATGATGGTGACTCTACCACCACCCCAGGCAGCCCATTCCGATGGGCAATCACTCTCTCTGTGTAGAACTTCTTCCTAACATCCAGCCTAAACCTCCCCTGGCACAGCTTGAGACTGTGTCCTCTTGTTCTGGTACTGGCTGCCTGGGAGAAGAGACCAACCCCCACCTGTCTACAACCTCCCTTAAGGTAGCTGTAGAGAGCAATAAGGTCACCCCTGAGCCTCCTCTTCTCCAGGCTAAGCAACCCCAGCTCCCTCAGCCTCTCCTCATAGGGTACTTCCTGCCTCCAGATGCACATAGCGCAGGAGGCTTACTTGCAGGGGTGGGACTGCCCAGGGAGGTGGTGGGGTCACCATCACTGGAGGTCTTTAAGACAAGATTGGATGTGGCACTTGGTGGCACGGTTTAGCTGATGTGGTGGTGTTAGGTCATAGGCTGGACTTGATGACCTCAGAGTTCTTTTCCAGCCTCAATAATTCTGTGATTCTGTGTTTTCTTGATGCTGTCCATGAACAGAATAAACACATAGAGGGCTCCTGAAAATAGTCAGAGGTAGATGTAACCTGCTGAAGGAGGAAGAAGACCCCTTGAACTTTGGGGTTGTTTTTCTTAGCCCCAGGCAGTTGTAATTTTCAGTTACAAGTTTGTTCTGTAATATTGAGAAATTGGGAGAAAAGCTCTGTGTTAGTTCCTTGCTAATTGAAATGCATAATTAAAATGAGTAATTAAGTTACTACATAATGCTCTTGTGTTTGGGAGCCCAACTGCCCTTGAACAACAATTCATCTGCTGAGCTGTCTCTGAGAACCAGAGTGATCACTTGATGCTTTGGTTACATCTTTCCTCTAGAGTTTACTGGCAGCAAAATAAAAGTGCCTGCTCTCTTTCCCTCCATTTCACTTCTTCCATTCTTCCTGTACTGTCAGAACAAACAGGATGATGTCACAGAGTTGTCTTTTCAGTGTGGAAATACAAACATGGAAGGGTTTTTCTTCTTTCTTTCTTCTCTTTTCTTTCTTTCTTTCTTCCTTTCTTTCTTTCTTTCTTCTTTCTTTCTTTCTTTCTTTCTTTCTTTCTTTCTTTCTTTCTTTCTTTCTTTCTTTCTTTCTTTCTTTCTTTCTTTCTTTCTTTCTTTCTTTCTTTCTTTCTTTCTTTCTTTCTTTCTTTCTCTTTCTTTCATTCTTTCTTCCTTTCTTTCTTCCTTTCTTTCTTCCTTTCTTTCTTCCTTTCTTTCTTCCTTTCTTTCTTCCTTTCTTTCTTTCTTTCTTTCTTTCTTTCTTTCTTTTCTTTCTTTCTTTCTTCTTTCTTTCTTTCTTTCTTTCTTTCTTTCTTTCTTTCTTTCTTTCTTTCCTTCTTCTTTCTTTCTTTCTTTCTTTCTTTCTTTCTTTCTTTCTTTCTTTCTCTTTCTTTCATTCTTTCTTTCTTTCTTTCTTCCTTTCTTTCTTCCTTTCTTTCTTCCTTTTCTTTCTTCCTTCCTTTCTTTCTTTCTTTCCTTTCTTTCTTTCTTTTCTTTCCTTTCTTCTTCTTCTTTCTTTCTTTCTTTTCTTCTTTCTTTTCTTTCTTTTCTTTCTTTCTTTTCTTTCTTTCTTTCTTTCTTTCTTTCTTTTCTTTCTTTCTTTCTTTCTTTCTTTCTTTCTTTCTTTCTTTCTTTCTTTCTTTCTTCTTTCCTTTCTTTCTTTCTTTCTTTCTTCTCTTTCCTTTTCTTTCTTTTCTTCTCTTTCTTTCTTCTTTTCTTTCCCTCCCTCCCTCCCCCCATCCCTCCCTCCCTTCCTTCCTTCCTTCCTTCCTTCCTTCCTTCCTTCCTTCCTTCCTTCCTTCCTTCCTTCCTTCCTTCCTTCCTTCCTTCCTTCCTTCCTTCCTTCCTTCCCCTGAGCAAAAAGCTTCTACAAATTGCCAAAATAACCTCCTGTATCAGCACTGTGCCTTGACTGCTTCTGGTGCCAGGAGAGGTGAAATGCTCATCTCCAAGCCACTTCTCATTGGCCTGGAATGCTGCTAGATACAAACAGCTTCTTGGGAGGTGGACAAACACTGAGACAAGGAGGTGTTTTTATTCTACATATTACAACAGCTGCTGATGCTAGCAGGTAAAGGTATTTTTTCCACTTCCCTCTCCTCATAGAGACCAATTGTCCTGGTCTTTACCTGTTTGCCTTTAAAAAAATGCCAGCTGAACTGAATCATAGAAGCACAGAATCATAGAATGGTCTGGGTTGGAAGGGACAATCCAAAGCTCATTTAGTCCAACCCCCCTCTGCAGCAAGGCAGGGGCAATGCCCTTGCTAGGCACTGCAGAGACAGGGGTGTTGAGCTGCTGGAGGAGAGGAAGGGCCCTACAGAAAGATTTTGACAGGTTACATCCATCGGGCTGAAGTCAGTGGTTTAACAAGGCCAAGTGCTGGGTCGTGCACTTGGGTCACAACAACCTCAAGCAATGCTGCAGGCTTGAAGCAGAGTGGCTGGAAAGCAGTCTGGTGGAAAAGGATCTGGGGGTGCTGGTGGGTGGCTGAACATGAGCCAGCAGTGCCCAGCTGGCCAAGAAGGCCAAGGGCATCCTGGCCTGTACCAAACCCAATGAAGAGCAGTGATGGAGCAGTGATGGTGCTCCTGTATTGGGTCCTGGGCAGGCCACAGACTGAGCACTGGGTTCAGTTCCGGTTGCCACAGGACAGAAAAGATATTGAGGGGCTGGAGGGTGTCCAGATAAGAGCAGTGAGGCTGCAGAGGGGTTTGGAGGGTGTCATACAAGGAGAGGCTGAAGGAGCTGGGGTTGCTCAGTCTGGAGAAGAGAAGGCTGAGGGGAGACCTCATTGCTCTCTACAGCTGCCTGAAAGGAGGTTGGAGTGAGGCTGCTGTTGGTCTCTTCTCCCAAGGAACCAGCAACAGGATGAGAGGAAATGGGTTTGAGTTGTGCCAGGGGAGGGTTAGGTTGGACATGAGGAAAAGCTTTTTGAGTGAGAGAGTGGTGAGGGGTTGGCAGGCTGCCCAGGGAGGTGGTGGAGTCACCATCCCTGTAGGTGTTCAAGAAGCTGTAGATGTGGTGCTTCAGGACATGGTTTAGTGGTCATGGGAGTTGGGTTGTGGTTGGACTGGATGATCAAAGAAGGTCTTTTCCAGCCTTCATGATTCTGTGATTCTCTTCCTTGATTATGAGGCCCAAACAATCTCCCAGCAGCAGAGATGCCTACACAGTGGTGCAGGGGGAACTGCAATGGTACAGTGTTATTCAACAGTCTCTGGTTTGCTCTCTGTAGAAGACACCACAACCTAAATTAATGAACTTTGAGACTTCATTTTCCTCTTGACTGTGTCCAGCATTTCTGGAACAACGTGCTGTTGTTGATATCCACTGAGGACTGAGCGCTGCATTTATGCCTCAATGATTTTCTGTCAGGAGAATATAATCCCTGCCAAAGACTGATTCCCTCAAATACCAGTTTGTTTGGGGTCATTAATCTTAATTCCTATCTTGCCTGAATAGCAACTGAATAACAGTCAAGTCAGGGAATAATGGAGGGCCGAGCCCAGAGAGTGGTGGTGAATGGTGCCACAGCCAGCTGGCAGCCAGGCACTAGTGGTGTGCCCCAAGGATCAGTGCTGGGCCCTGTGCTCTTTAACATCTCTACTGATGATCTGGATGAGGGCATTGAATCCATCATCAGTAAATTTGCTGACAACACCAAGCTGGGGGCAGGAGTTGATCTGCTGGAGGGTAGAGAGGCTTTACAGAGGGACCTCGACAGGCTGGACAGATGGGCAGAGTCCAACAGCATGAGATTTAACACATCCATGTGCTGGGTTCTGCACATTGGCCACAGCAACGCCATGCAGAGCTATAGGCTGGGGTCAGAGTGGCTGGAGAGCGGCCAGGCAGAGAGGGACCTGGGGGTATTGGTCGATGGTAGGCTGAACATGAGCCTGCAGTGTGCCCAGGCAGCCAAGAGGGCCAATGGCATCCTGGCCTGCATCAGGAACAGTGTGGCCAGCAGGAGCAGGGAGGTCATTCTGCCCCTGTACACTGCACTGGTTAGGCCACACCTCGAGTCCTGTGTCCCGTTCTGGGCCCCTCAGTTTAGGAAGGATGTTGACTTGCTGGAGCGTGTCGAGAGAAGGGCAATGAAGTTAGTGAGGAGTTTGGAACACAAGTCCTATGAGGAAAGACTGAGGGAGCTGGGGTTGCTTAGCCTGGAGAAGAGGAGGCTGAGGGGAGACCTTCTTGCTCTCTACAACTACCTGAAGGGAGGTTGTAGACAGGTGGGGGTTGGTCTCTTCTCCCAGGCAACCAGTACCAGAACAAGAGGACACAGTCTCAAGCTGCGCCAGGGGAGATTCAGGTTGGATGTTAGGAAGAAGTTCTATACAGAAAGAGTGATTGCCCATTGGAATGGGCTGCCCAAGGAGGTGGTGGAGTCACTGTCATTGGAGGTGTTCAGGAGGAGACTTGATGGGGTGCTTGGTGCCATGGGTTAGCTGTTTGGGTGGGTTGGATTGGTTGATGGGTTGGACACGATGATCTTGAAGGTCTCTTCCAACCTGGTTTGGTTTATTCTAAATAAAGGTTTATTCTATTCTAAGTAGTTCTGAGCATTAAAACCTCAGTGGCTTTTGGGCTGCCTAAGGCTTTACATTTTTTTTAACAAGTAAGTAATCAATTAATTTGCACTAAGTACTAGGGAGAGACCCTGGGGAACTGCGTAAAATGTTTCTTGTGGTTCTAAACCCCAAAACTCTAGTGTCTTTTAGCAGTATCTTTCCTTAGGGCTCTTCTGCTGGAGTAGTTACAGCAGGGGCTATGGAAACACAACTTCTGGGTTCTTGCATGAACAGATTTAAGCAGCCTCTGTCTCTCTGGGTGATGTTGTGCAAGTCCTTTTATCTTCAGGACTATTAAGCAAGTGTAATACCTATCAAAGTCATGGAGGTGTCTTGAGGCTCACTTCAGAGGAGTTTAAGTGGTACCAAGTGAAGGAGTATGTATTTGCAGAACAACTCAGCAGCAAAAGGGGTAGTGACAATAATGATATATTTTCTGGTAATGATGAGAAGGAACAAGGGAGCCTGGTCTTCAGGCTTTGGTAAACTGCCCTGCCTCTGCCCCCTAAGCAGAAGCTGTTTCCCAAAGCATTCTTCCCTCTCCATCTTTACAACCTCTGCTCATCCTCTCCTGAGCACCTGAAATGATCTGTTTGGGAGTGAGCTCCCCAGATACTCTGCAGTGCAAGATATCCATAGCATCTGAATCCAGGACCATCAGGTCTTGACTGTTACCTGATCAGAGCAGGGAACTGCATTTCACAAAGCTGCCCTTGCCCTGAGCCAAAACCCTTGTGTAGAACAAAAGTGACTTTCCAGAAAGGCATCTGGCCCTGATATAAAGACCTTTAGATACTGTTAAAAAGTGCCTTATTTTTTATATGGATTTGTCAGTATTCAGCTTCTAGGCTCCTCTCTCCAACTGGAGTAGCAGCAATTTCTGTCTTTCTCCTAGGGACCTTCAGCAGTGCCAGATGCACTTCCTCTGGCCTGGCAGGGAGACCACATTCTGGTGTGCAGGGAAGAGAGATCACTGTTTTCTCTGAAGCTGCAAGGAGAGACTGAAATCCTAAACCATTTTTTACCATTATTTCTCTTCCCTTGTTTTAAGTCTGGAGGTGTTTAAGAGGAGACTGGATGAGGCTCTTAGTGCCATGGTTTAGCTAATTAGATGGTGTTGGGTGATAGGTTGCACTCAGTGATCTCGAAGGTCTTTTCCAGCCTGGTTAATTCTATTCTATTCTATTCTATTCTATTCTATTCTATTCTAAGTCATGCTATCAGTAATTAGAGAGAGTCAAAATGGGACTGCTAAGACTGGCAGGAATGAAGAATGAATGGCAAGGTCTGCATGTGGAAACATCAGAAAGGGAAAATCAGAACAAAAAGTCCTGTGAGGATGGAAGGTGCCTGTGTGTCCTAAACCATACACATCACTTCGCTTTGGAAGCATCAGGTACAGTGAGGAACTGCCTCCACCCAGGCTAAGAAAAGACTCCATCCAGTAAGAAGTGATGGAGCAAAAATACCAAGCAAGGCTGTAGTGTTGGGACATCCCAGCAAGGAGACAGAGCACCATAAGCAAAACTATCACTGAAAGCAGAACTTTTGCTGATTACAGTATCACAGTATCACAGTATCGCAAAGGTTGGAAGAGACCTCAAAGATCATCAAGTCCAACCTGTCACCACAGACCTCATGACTAGACCATGGCACCAAGTGCCACGTCCAATCCCCTCTTGAACACCTCCAGGGATGGTGACTCCACCACCTCCCCGGGCAGCACATTCTAATGGTGAACGACTCTCTCAGTGAAGAACTTTCTCCTCACCTTGAGCCTAAACTTCCCCTGGCACAGCTTGAGACTGTGTCCCCTTGCTCTGGTGCTCTTGTTTCATTGCTCATCGAGAAACCCCTTCCTGCTCATATTGTTCATCTCTCCTACTGCCAGCTTTCCCAGCAAGGAAGACCCACTAATCTCAAGTTTTAAGCTCCTCTCCCCAGAACTCAAGGATTCATGGAAAATAAAAGCAATGAGGACAGACTGAGAGAGTTTGGGCTATTCAGTCTGGAGAAGAGAAGGCTCTGAGGTCTTTCCCTCTTGTTCTACCGGTAACATAAGGTTCTTTAAGTCCCTGTCTCTGTGGGTGTTTCATTTCAGAGTGGAAGAGAATGAAATGGACCCTGGGTCTTGGCCTCCAAACCCAGAACATTCTGTGATCTAATAGCAGGGCCTGCTTCTGGGGAGCAACATGCTCAGATACCTTCAAACTGAAGAAAGGATTTAAGCTAAACCTCGCATGACGTGGGTCCATCATGATATAAAAATGACAGGAGGACATAATCTTTTCTAGGAGCTTCCTAATCCTAATCCTCTGCTATTTCTGCAGTTCTGCAGGAGAAATAAACAGTTTTCTTTTTGAGTCAAAGACCTGGACAGACTGAGAGCTGCACAAAGAGGAACCTAATGAGGTTCAACAAGGATAAGTGCGTGTGGGAAGGAATAATAAACTGCACCAGTACGGGCTGGGAGGTGATCTGCTAGAGAGCAGCACTGTGGAGAAGGACCTGGGAGTCTTGGTGGATTACAAGTTCTGCGTGGGACAGCAATGTGCCCTTGGGGCCAGGAAGGCCAATGGGATCCTGGGTGCATTAAGAAGAGTGTGTCCAGCAGATCAAGGGAGGTTCTCCTCCCCCTCTACTCTGCCCTGGGGAGACCTCACCTGGAATATTGCATCCAGTTTTGGGCTCCCCAGTTCAAGAGGGACAGGGTTCTGCTAGACAGAATCCAACAGAGAGCTACCAGTCTGATGAAGGGACTGGAGCACTGCCCTTTGAGGAGAGGCTGAGAGCCCTGGGGCTCTTTAGTGTGGAGAAGACTGAGAGGGGATTTAATAAATGTTTCTAAGTATCTGAGGGCTGGGTGTCAAGAGGGAGGGGACAGGCTCTGCTCAGTTGTGCCCTGAGATAGGACAAGGGGCAATGGATAGAAACTACAGCACAGGAGGTTCCACCTCAACATGAGGAGGAACTTCTTCACTGTGAGTGTCCCAGAGCACTGGAGCAGGCTGCCCAGAGAGGTTGTGGAGTCTCCTTCTCTGGAGACTTTCAAGCCCTATCTGGATGTGTTCCCGTGTGACCTGTGCTGGATTCTATGGTCCTGCTCTGGCAGGGGGGTTGGGCTAGATGATCTCCAGAGGTCCCTTCCAACCCCTAACGTCCTGTGATCCTGTGAACTGAATCCAACAGGAAACACATTTCTGTTGCAAAATGTCGATGCCCATGTCAAACCAAACCCAATATTTAATTTCAAATATTTGGATTGGAAACTGCAGTGGGGAAAAAAATAATAATCAATCTTCACCTGATCTCTGGTGTGCAAAGTTAATGAGTATCCCCAAACCTGGGCTCTACTGAGCAACTGCAAATTAAACGTTCCTCTAGATTAGCTTCTAAAATGCCCATGGCAGTCTTTAAGTCAAGACTGCAGCATCTTGGTCTATAGTCACAGTATCACAGTATCACAGTATCACTTAGGTTGGAAAGGACCTCGAGGATCATCGAGTCCAACCTGACACCGCAGACCCCATGACTAGACCATGGCACCAAGTGCCACGTCCAATCTCCCCTTGAACGCCTCCAGGGTCGATGACTCAACCACCTCCCTGGGCAACCCATTCCAATGCCGAATGACTCGCTCGGTGAAGAACTTCCTCCTCACCTCGAGTCTGAACCTCCCCTGGCGCAGCTTGAGACTGTGTCCCCTTGTTCTGGTGCTGGTTGCCTGGGAGAAGAGGCCAACTCCCTCCTGGCTACAACCACCCTTCAGGTAGTTGTAGAGGGCAATAAGGTCACCCCTGAGCCTCCTCTTCTCCAGGCTAAACAATCCCAGCTCCCTCAGCCTCTCCTCATAGGGCTTGTGTTCAAGGCCTCTCACCAGCCTTGTTGCCCTTCTCTGGACACGCTCAAGTGTCTCAATGTCCTTCTTAAACTGAGGAGCCCAGAACTGGACACAGACCTTTTAGCTTCAGTAACACTGTATTCTCTCTCCATGGGAGAGGACACTTTGTTCCCTCCTATACAAAGAGCATCCAGAGGTTTTCCCCATGAATGTCTTTAACAAGGAGAGGAGAGCAGCATGAGCGAATTGAAGCATAGCACAATAAAGCGTTACCCATTTCAAACACAGCACTGCCACAGCCTCAGCGTTGGGATGGAGACTCTGGAAAATGTGCACTGTCAGTTCTCAAAATGTTAGCAGCAGTCTTTAGTCCTTCCCAGTCCTTCCATATTTAATTTCAACCTCAGCTGCCCTGTAGGTACGTGAGCAAGAAGGCAATTTCTTTCTCTTTCATTGTCTTGTGTTTTTCTTTGGAGAGGAAGTGGAGAGTGCTTGAAGAAGGTTTTTGACTCTAATGTTGTGATGAAAAGCCTGAAAATACCACCTAAGTATAACCTGATGATTCAAAACCAACAAATCTAGAAACTCATTTTGGTGGTTTTGGGAGGCAAGACTCGTCCCGGCTGACCAGAGTGCAGCTCCAGTCTGTGTTAGCGTAGAATCAATAGACAGCTCAGATTGGAAGGGACCTCAGAGCTCATCTCCTCCAGCCTCCCCACCATGGGCAAGGACACCTCTCAACCAGACTCAGCTGACCAAGGCCTCAACTCAGCTGCCCAAGGCCCTTATGTCAAGACCTAAGGTGGTCTAATCTACACTAAAGAAATGCATTCAGATGTTGAGCTTCTGAACACACTGTGAAGATGCTTCCTTCTGGCCTGGGGACCCCAAGGAATCTTTCAGAAATGAAGGTTTTCAGAAAGCAGCAGTGAAAACATGCCTTCTGTCCAAAGCAGCTCTCATCAGCTTGTGTTTCTGTAAGAGGCATCCTGGGGACACAGCCATTGCAGACCATGGAGACTCCTGAAAACTCTTTTGACATTAACAAGGTAGTGAAAAGTTTTTCAAAATATCCTATCCCTGCATTTTGCTTTGCAAAGATCTCAGGCCACACTGTGGCCATTCCTGGCAGCCATAGCATCATACCCTGAAGGCATTTATGCACCCAGGCACCCCTCCTAATTAAAAAAATTAGCTTTTTAATGGAAGCTTCTAATAGAAGGAGGGGCTAGAATCATAGAATGGTTTGGGTTGGAAGGGACCTCCAAAGATCATCCAGTCCAAGCCCCCTGCAGTCAGCAGGGGGATCCTCCACTAGAGCAGGTTGCTCAGAGCCTTGTCCAGCCTCACCTTGAATATCTCCAGGGATGGGGCCTCAAGTACCTCCCTGGGCAACCTGTTGCAGTGTGCCAGCACCCTCATGGTACAGAACTCGTTCCTTACTTCCAGTCTGTTTGCTCTGCTCTCATTTCAAACCACTGCCCCTCGTCCTGTCCTGGCAGGCCGTTGTAAGACTCTTTACTGCTCCACCTTACAAGATACAACTTGCTCACCTCTACTACACACATTAATCTTATTCACAAGGGATCTGGACACTTTGGAGAGCCATACAATATAAACAAACACACTGAATACACTTCCATGAAGGAAGCAGTTTGGTAACTTTGAGCAAACAGTGAAGCATGCATTAAAGTTTCTGGCTGTGAGCATAAATATGGAAAAAATTACAGTCCCGATTTAGAAGCTCAGGATACTCTTCCCAGTGATTTAGCTAGAGTTTGAAAAGCATGAAAATGACTAATTTAAGGTCAAGAGTAATTAAGTTTTGACTGACTTGTCAATCCTTTGTTCTCTGGGTCACGTAAGTGCTGAGTAAATCATAAACCTGTAATTCTATCCTGAGGTCAAGGGACTTAGAACTGAATTGATGTATTGGTGTCCTGGAAAGTTCTTCCAAGGCCAGTGCCCCCTAAACTGTGTTTATGAGCTAAGTGCATTAATAACTAATAGAGTCATATAATAGAGCAGAGGGAGAAATTAACCCTTTCAAATAGGAGTCTGCTCAAATGCAGGACTGTTAAATGAGGGATGGAAATACATCTGCAAGAAGCCAAGTGTCTGCAGAGCACTGAAATAAATGGCAGCCAGTGCCACTCCAGTCTTCAAAAGAGGGCAAGAAGGAAGACCCAGGCAAACTACAGGCCAGGCAGCCTCACCTCCATCCCTGGAAAAGTGATGGACGAGCTCAGTCTGGAGGTCATCTCTCAGCACGTGGAAGAAAAGAAGGGGATGAGTAGCAGCCAGCATGGATTTACCAAGAGGAAGTCACATTTGACAAATCTGAGAGCCTTCTGTGATGGTGTGACTGAATGGGGAGATGCAGGGACAGCAGTGGATGGTGTCCACCTTGACCTTAGCAAGGCTTTGGCACTGTCTCCCATAGCATCCTTGTAGGAAATGTGGGCTTAGAAGAGGGGATGGTGAGATGGTTTGAGAACTGGTTGAACGACAGAGCTCAGAGGGTTGTGATCAACACTGCAGAGTGCAGCTGGAGACTGGGATCAGGGGTGCTCCCCAAGGGTCAGGGCTGGGCCCAATCTCACTCAACAACTTCATCAACAGCTTGGATGAGGGATGGAGTGCACCCTCAGCAAGGTACTGGTGATACCAAAGTGGAAAGAGTGGCTGATACACCAGAAGACTGTGCAGCCATGCAACAAGCTCTGGACAGACTGGAAAGCCAGGCAAAGGGGAACCTACTGAGGTTCAACAAGTGTAGAGTCCTGCACCTGGGGAGGAACACCAGCGTGCACCAGTACAGTTAAGGGACTGGCCTGCTGGAAAGTAGCTCCATGGAGAAGGACCTTGGAGTCCTGGTGGACAGCAAGTTCTCCATGGGCCAGCAATGTGCCCTTGTGGCCAAGAGAGCCAATAGGATCCTGGGGTGCATCGAGAAGAGAGTGGCCGGCAGGTTTATGGAGGTTGTCCTTAACATCATCTCTGCCCTGGTGAGACCAGATCTGGAGTATGATATACAGTTCTGGGCTCCCCAGTTCAAGAAGAACAGGGAACTACTGGAGAGAGTCCAACAGAAGGCTACACAGATGCTGAAGGGACTGGAGCATCTATGTGATATGGAAAGGGTGAGAGACCTGGGGTTGTTTAGTCTGGAGAAGACAAGACTGAGAGGGGATCTCATTCATATTTACAAATATGTGAAGGTTGGTTGCCAAGAAGAAGGGGCCAGGCTCTTTTCAGTGGTGCCCAGTGATAGAAAAAGGGGCAATGGACACAAACTGGAACCTAGGAAATTCCACCTCAACATGAAGGAAAACTTCAGCACTGTGAGGGTGCCAGAGCCCTGAAGCAGGCTGCCCAGAGAGGTTGTGGAGTCTCCTTCTCTGGAGACATTGCAAACACACCTGGATGTGTTGCTGTGTGACCTGACCTGGGTGCTGCTGCTCTTGGCTGGATGATCTCTAGAGGTCCTTTCCAACTCCTGCTATGCTATGATTCTCTGAAAGTTAAAAAGTGCAGATATCTGACTTCAGGAACAAAATCAGACCTCATCAAGAACATTGGTTGGGATAATCCTGGATTTGTGAAGCAAAATCTGTTACCTCTAGATCTTGTATGGGGAGAAAAAGAAACCAGCAACCCTGGATGTGTTTAAAGGTGGTTTGGATGTGGTGCTTGGGGATATGGTTTAGGGGTGAATCTTGTGGAGTAGAGTTCTGGGTTGGACTTGGTGATCCTAAAGGTCTTTTCCAACCTGAATGTTTCTGTGATTCTGTGATCACTGAAAAACTGAGATGCAAACTAAGATGTTTTGCATGCAGGACTGAAGTGTGCATGGACTTGCTAATTCTGAACCTTTCAGTATTCTCAGCTGAAAGCCACTAAAAAAACCACACTGGAGAGCGCAGACACACAGCCTGGTCACCAGGTAACCATTAAACTTAATGATCCTCAAGGTATTTAGGGTTATTTGTTTTGCCCAGTGTCACAGCCCTCGGCTCATTAGTGGGAGGTATATTCAGAATGGCCTGCTCAGCTCTGATGTAAAAGAAACTCTGCAGTAATCTCCATCTGAAATCTTGACAATGTTAGGAATAACCTAGAGTCGCCCTGGAGAAGTCCTGTGAAAACTGAGAAGCAGGTTCCCCCCACTTGCAAGGTTGCAGATTTCATGGGAGTATGACCACCTGCTGGTATCTATGGAGTATCAGAAGATGTTTGTCCTGGACAGCGTTGGCTATCTCCTTCCCACTGCTTTCTAATGCCTAGCAAGGGCCCTACCTTTGCTGTATGCTTTTACCCTGACATCCATTCCTGTCTAAAGGTCCAACAGCTGTTTACCTTAATGACCAAGAAACAAACAACCAGACTCAAGAAATAACAGCAGCACAATGAAACCCTTCACAGCTCTTCCCATAAGGGATGACAGCATCTGACCTGGTCCCACAGCAGGAACCAGCTTGCAAAGAAGGAATCACAGCTGTCTGTTAAATAACACAACCCAGGGATGTACCCAAGGGAAATCCAACATCACAGAATGCACTCAAGTGTTTTAATTCATTCAAGGTTTTGAATGGACATTAAATACACAAGACAAAATTCAGACAGGTGTTTCATGAGCAGCTTAGGTCAAGTTTTGCCCATGCCTCCTGAGAAGAGGCAGTCTTACTGCCTGCATGGTCAGTAGGTCTCACTGCCTGCTCACACTCAGGGCCTCACAGCTACACAGACTCTGGTCAGGCCATAGGTGCATCAGTAAAAAAAACATTGAAGAGAAGAGAAATCAACATTTTCTACTTGATAAGTTCCCTGAGCCACCTTTGCAGGGCAGATGAGAGCAGAAGATGGAAGGATAACAAATTCTGGTGCTTGGCTCTGTTAACATATCGTGCTCACTCTTTTTGTGTATAGCCAAGCTCCTGCTCATTCATATAGTCATAGATTCATAGAATGGGTTGGGCTGGAAGGGACCTTAAAGATCATCCAGTTCCAACCGCAATGCCATGAGCAGGGACATCTTCCACTAGCCCAGGTTGCTCAAGGACTCATCCAACGTGGCCTTGAACACCTCCAGGGAGGGGGCATCCACAGCCACCCTGGGCAACCTGTTCCAGCATCTCACCACCCTCACCATGAAGAATTTCTTCTTAATATCTAGCCTATAAGCTATGCTTCTAGTTATAACTCTGCCCAAACTCTTTGCATTTCCTTTAAGAAAGGTGGTTGCCTCTCCCCTCCTCAGTCTCATTGAGCCAATTTGCTTTATTCGACCTGATGTGCTGCCTGAAGGGACTCATAGCAGTATCACACCACGGTCAGTACAGGAGAGAGAGGGAAGGGATGTGCAGCTGGAACAGGACCTGCCCCTGCCAGCAGCTGTGAGCTGTTCTGTCAGCTCAGTGTCAGGCTGACTTCAGCTTGGTGCCTCTGCATCTCACAGAATCACAGAATTAACCAGGTTGGAAAAGGTCTTAGAGATCGTCGAGTCTAACCTATCACCCCACACCATCTAATCAACTAAACCATGGCACCAAGTGCCTCATCCAGTCTCTTTTTAAACACTTCCATTGATGGTGACTCTACCACCTCCCTGAACAGCCCATTCCAATGGCCAATCTCTCTTTCTGTAAAGAATTTCTTCCTAACATCCAGCTCAAACCTCTCCTGGGATAGCTTGAGACTATGTCCTCTCCTTCTGTCACAGGTTGCCTGGGAGAAGAGATCATCTGCAACAGGCTCCTGACAACTGCTGAAAGAGCAAGTGAAGCCTGGCAGGCTTGAGAACCAAGTGTGGTAACTGCATGTGGCAGGGAAGGAGGGCAAGGAGCAGTGAGAAGAGTCTGCACTGATTTGAGAATGGCTGGCTGTAAGCTCTATGCTCTGAGTGTCATTGACAGTGATGTCAATGGAGGACAGGTCGCAACTCCTGCTGCTGAATGCAAGGCTGCTGACAAGCTTCTCATTGCGGGTCAGAGGGAATGAATCAGGTTTAGGGTTTAACAAGATCAGCAGGAGATGGGTGAACTGACTGGGTTTAACTTCCACTGCAAACATTCCCTCAGCCTGGAGAAGACTCTGGGGGGACCACCTTAGAGCTGCCTCCCAACCCCTCAAGGGATCCTCCAAGAAGGCTGCAGAGGAACTTTTTCTGAGGGTGCCTAGAGACAGGACAAGGGGGAATGGTTTGAAGCTGAGGGAGAGCAGGGTTAGACTGCATCTGAGGAAGAAGTAGTTCAGTATGAGGGTGGTGAGACTGTGGAATAGGCTGCCCATGGAGGCTGTGGCTGCCTCCTCTCTGGGGGTGTTGAAGGCCAGGCTGGATGAGGCCTTGAGCATCTGAGTCTAGTTGAGAGGTGTCCCTGGGCATGGTGGGGAGGTTGGAGGAGATGAGCTCTGAGGTCCCTTCCCGCCTAGGCCCTTTTATGACACAAAACAAAATTTCTGTTTGGTAACATCTCTGAGCTGTGTTGTAGGTGAACACTCTTTTCCTGCAGTTGCTGAAACAAGTTTCTCTGTTCTCCCATTTTAAACACTAACACTGTGTGAGGAATTCACCTTGTACAGTATATTTGCCAGAAAAACATGACATTTTTAGCCTCCCTGGGACCATGTATATAAATATTTGTACATGAAATTATACCATAGGCTTTGAAATTTATGTCAAACTTCTCTGCCAATGTTCTAAAAATATTTGTTCAGGGAAATGAAATTGCAGGAAAATGTTTTACTGCAGATCAGGGAAAGGTTCTCACAGCTTTGTCTTCCTAAGAAACAATATTTCAAGGTACACAACAGAGTTCCATTGCAGACCCCTAAAAGGCAAATTGGACCAGCTTGATTTGATTCATACCAAGGAGGTTTAAGAAGGCAAGCCAAGATGCCAGTATTTTCTTTTCTGATGTACATGATTCAAGTTTGTTTCCTAGAGAAACTTCCAGGGTGAGAGGCAAATTGCCTGGGCTGTGCGTGGGGGGTTCTGTGCTTATTTCCTCTTGCCACTAACAGTCCTGAGAGCAGGGGGTGTTGTCCAAGGTTCAAGTACACAAATTGCTACTAAACCTGCCTCCTCACAAAACAGCAAGTTAATGCTGCGCTCAGAATGATGTGTGGTCCAAAAACTTAATCTCTGGGGTGTCCCAACACCTTAATCACAAACTCAGCAGCCATCTGGCGACTCCCAATGGCTTACCACCCACCGTGGAAGCCTCCTGGATAGCTGAGTAAGAGCCTTGTTCTGCACCACAATTTCTGCTTGCACAAAAGCCCCTTTAATGTCAGTAATCTTTCCTCAGGAAGGTTTCAAACAGCCCTCAAATCATATGCACAGTATCAACAGTCTTCCTAGGTGGTGCACAGGGGGAGATCCTGTGTGTCTTCATGAAAAGCTGTTTTTTCCTCCTCTTCCTTCTCTAAATCACCACCAAAAGACCTATGGTCAGGTGAGCTGGAATCACTACCAGCTCACAATTAGTTTTACCACATGCTGAGCATGCCTGCAGACACCTCTTCAGCAAACCTCACACCTAAATTGCAGGATTTTGTTCCACTTGGCCAGATTCTGTCTCCCAGGTGAGTGCCTTCCTCATCACAGCATCTGCATCCCCTGCTTCCTACCCTTTTCACCTGGGCTGGCCTTGCCTGCCTCTTAGTGGAGTTGCCAAAGCTTGTTCCATAGTCTCCTCTGCAGGTCTGGTCTGCAGAAATCCCTCACATCTGGTTGCTAATTTCCTTCCCTTCAAAGGTGTGGGTGGTAGAGATGTTCAGTAGCTGCCCAGTGGCAAAATAGGTGCGGAAGCAACAACACAGAGAAGCTCCTGGTTTGTGAGCATAGACTCAAGGTTAAGCATTTACAGCAGCAGTTTACTAATGCTCACAAAACTTTTAGATGTGTCCAAATATTTTATCCCCTCACAGCCTCAGCAGGTTGCCCAGCAGATGGAAATAGCTTTTCCTTCCTTTCATTTGTGTCAGCAACAAGCAAGGGCTCTGTGCATATTTGGCTCATGTCAATTTTATAACATTGGAGAGGGGAGCATATTCTTATTCTTCTTTTCAGACTGAACACTGTTTTCTTCTAGTTCCTATGTCAGTGGTGCCCAGTGATAGGACAGGGAGCAACAGGTACAAGCTGGAATACAGGAGGTTCCATCTCAATACCAGGAGGCACTTCTTTGTGGTGAGGATGCCAGAGCCCTGGAGCAGGCTGCCCAGAGAGGTTGTGGAGTCTCCTTCTCTGGAGACATTGCAAGCCCACCTGGATGTGTTCCCGTGTGACCTGCCCTGGGTGACCCTCCTCTGGCAGGGGGGTTGGACTGGATGATCTCTGGAGGTCCATTCCAATCCCTACCATCCTGTGACTGTGATTTACCTATGGACAAAGTCCTGCATAATTTCAGATCACAATAACTGGAATGTAACTCTGGACTTTGGGGTTTGTTTTTTTTTTTGATGAGGAAATTTAGGTTTCTTGCTATAAGGAATTCTAAAATCTCAGGTAAACAAACTCCAAAATATTTGGAATTTGCTTGCTTTGTATCCTTCCATCAGAATCAATTCTTTTTCTTGTATTAGTATCTTCTCCATGCTAATGACAGGCAGAGCTGATGAGCTATATTCAGTGAGCTCTTTATCTCTGTCAGATCTCTTGCTAGAGAGACTTTTCCCAGAGATCTAGTCTAGCATGCTAAATGTTTTGAGGACTCAGCAAAAGAGTGACAGCAATGAGGAGCAATGCAAATTTCCCAGGCAATTAACAGCCCGTTAATTACCTTGCACTAACACAATTGCTTTGTATCCACTGAAGAGCAAGTGAAAATCAGAGTGCGGGAAGAAAAACTGCAGCACGCAAAGCAGATGCTAGAAAATGAACTCCTGAGGCTGGTCTCCTACTTTATATCTAGTTTATAAAGGCCAAACTGAACCCAAAAGGCAAGTGCCTAAACCCAGTCATTGTACCAGCAGTTTAAAAGGTGAGAATTCATCTGTCTCTTAGTTTTTGTTTAGCTTTCTAGTCTTAAAGCCATTATTATTAGCTTGTAACTCATGTAGAATAACAAATACTCCTCCAAGAGAAACATGAATGGAAATAAGCACAGGATTACACCATCATTTGATTAAGCCAATAAATACAAACTATAACTAGCCAACACTCTGAATAATGGCTTGAAAAGAGAGCAGAACAACTAAATGATGCATTTTAAACACTACTGGATGTATGACTGAGTCATACAATATACATCCAGATGGAGAGCTGACTTGCCCTGTTCTTGGTTCAGATTCTGAGAACAGCATTATGCAAACATGGAATCTGACTTCTGCTCTGAACTGTGCAGAAAAGAGCAGATGCTGAGCTCTGTCTGAAGCCCATTTTGAACCATCACACAGCTTGAGCTTTCTGTCCTTGGGAAATTATTTGGATGGTCTTTAAAATAGATATTGTATTGTTTTATATAGACAAACCAGAGGATCACAGAATGGTTTGGGTTGGAAGGGACCTCCAAAGGTCATCTAGTCCAACCCCCCTGCAATCAACAGGGACATCCTCCACTAGAGCAGGTTGCTCAGGGAACTTATCAGAATTTGGGGGAGGGGGGAAAGAAAGAAAGAAGGAACAAACAAAGAAACCAAAACCCCAACACCAAACAGCAAAGTAGGTTTTCAAACTGTGAGAAATTGTTTTTAATATTTGGCTTTCGCAAGGGGAATTACTGGGGACCATTGGGTTGGATCGTTGGGCTGATGGTCTGTATTGTGTGCAACCCCCAGAATATGAATACTACAGAAGGCAGTATTTTATTTCTTACTGCTATAAAGAAAAAAGATGAAGTATACAAAGCCTAAGGAGCAGTATTTGCATTTTTAAAAAGGAAAACAGCCAACATTCCCCAGAGCTAGTTTCTCAAACTAACTAACATCAGGAAAAGAAAGAATGTATTCATAGACCCATAGAATGGTTTGGGTTGGAAGGGACATTAGAGATCATCCAGATCCAACACTGGGCCATGGGCAGGGACATCTCACACATGCCCAGGATGCTCAAGGCCTCATCCAGCCTGGCCTTGAACATTTCCAGGGAGGGGGCATGCACAACCTCCCTGCGTAGTCTGTTCCAGTGTCTCACCACCCTCACTGGAAAGAATTTCTTCCTAATCTCCTGTCTCAATCTCCCCTTTTCCAGCTTCAACCCATTCCACTCTTCCTATCACTCCAAGCCCTTAACAGAAGTCCATTCCCAGCTTTCTTGTAGCCTGTTCAGGCACAGGATGGCTGCTCTAAGGCCTCCTCTGTGCCTTCTCCTCCCCAGGCTGAACAGCCCCAGCTTTCTCAGCCTGTACCCACAGCACCTGCTGGGTTAATGCTACACAAAAGGCATTGTGACCAAAACCTGCTGCAGCTCCCAGGGCTAGGAAGAGGGCTGGTGCTGGAACAAAGCTGGTGAGGGGTCTGGAGCACAGCCCTATGAGGAGTGGCTGAGGGAGCTGGGGTTGCTTAGCCTGGAAGAGGCTCAGATGAGACCTTATTGCTTTCTACAACTACCTGAAGTGACCAGCACCAGAACAAGGGGACACAATCTCAAGCTGCACCAGGGGAGGTTTAGGCTGGATGCTAGGAAGAAATTCTTCATAGAGTGATTGCCCACTGGAATGTGCTGCCCAGGGAGGTGGTGGAGTCAGCATCACTGGAAATATTTAAAATAAGCCTGGATGAGGCACTTGGTACCTCGGTCTGGTTGATTAGGTGGTGTTGGGTGATTGGTTGGACTTGATGATCTTGGAGGTCTCTTCCAACCTGGTTAATTCTGTGATTCTGTGGATCTGCTCTTGCCTGCAGTGCACACACTGCTCCCTGACCTGTGCAGGGGGAACCTGGCTTGGTGCAATCACAGCCTGGAGCACTACTGCTGCCCGCACACTCTACTGTCACCAGCATGTGCTGCCTTCAGCTACAGAAGGTCTTTCTACAACAATGCAAAACACTTGACTTCCTCCTGGGGAAATTGCAGCTTTCTTGCCTAACAATGGGCCAACTGGTTTTCTGAGGCAGAGAGCGGCTCCCCGCTGTGAAGTGCAATAGCAAACGTCAAACACCAACAATACAGAGCAGCACAGCCCACAGCCTGCCTTTTTCTGCTTGCATCTGCAGCACGGCTGGGGGGGAACTAAGCACATGAACTGCACTTGGCTCCTTACAAGTCAAAACAGAACTGCTTTGAAATGAGCAGAGGGAAAATGCACCTCTTGGAGCCTTTTCTCACTCCCGAGTGTGGACCTCATTGCTATCTACAACTACCTGAAAGGACATTGTGGAGAGGTTGGTGCTGGTCTATTCTCACAGGTAATTAGTGATAGAACAAGAGGGAAGGGTCTCAAGCTGTGACTGGGTTTAGACAGGACATTAGAAAGAATTTTTTCCCAGCAAGAGTGGTCAGGCATTGGAAGAGGCTACCCAGGGAGGTGGTGGAGTCACCAACCCTGGATGTGTTTAAAGGTCATTTGGATGTGGTGCTTGGGGATATGGTTTAGGGGTGACCCTTGTAGAGTTCTGGGTTGGACTTAGTGATCCTGAGGGTCTTTACCAGCCTGAATGTTTCTGTGATTCTGTGCTTTTTGTTAACCATGGCTCTATGCAAGGAGCCTATTGCTGTTTGTTTTCAAACCAAGCTTTTCAAAAGGGCAAAAATAACCTCCTCTGCTGTTCCTCTCTGTGTACTACATGCATTTTACCACTCTCTTGTTCCACATATAAACCCAGCACCTCACACCTGCAAGTCATTGTTACCCTGCTCAGGAACCCTAAATCTCCTAGTGCAAGAGGACTCCTCAGTCACTGGCATGGTGGATGGCTCTGCTTTGGGGACAGAAGGGGCTGGACTCTGTGTTTAGAAATGTGACATTCTAGACAGGGCAAACTGAGATTAGAAACAATAGATTAGAGAATGTAAGATGCTTGTTACTGTGAGAGGGATGATTAGACTGCAGCTGGGTTGTGAGTGCAATGGGAGAGGTCACACAAAAAGCAAGAGAGAAGAGGCAGAATGAGAGGCCTCCAACGTGTCCTTATCAGGAAGGCTGCTTCAACCCTGCTCTGCTTTCTGTTAATGAGACCACATCTGAAGACTCTCAAATAGAAATGCATTAAGGTACATTAGCTACTGTAGCCATAAAGAACCTTAGAGTCATGACATTATCAGATATGCAAGACAAAGAACAGATCCTCAGAACAGCCAGAGCAGGCAAACAATTAATTACAAGAGAAGTCTGCCCACATGTTGCTCTTGCCAGACCTGAGCCCAAGACCAGAAATTCAAAAGGCATAAATTAGATTTTAAGATGCTCCCAACCAAGAGAGATGCTAACACTCACTTCCACTTGCTGTATAAGGAAGCATTCTGTGATGGACAGTCAGGGACTGCTTGTGAAGAGAAAAAATAACCAGGATGCTGTGAAGCATAATGATAATCAGATCTCTGTGGCACTGGAGGAGATGCAGGGATAGGAATAGATGTTGGAGGATTTCCGGAGTCAATACACTTGGGCTCCTCCCCCTTGGTGGGAAGGCCCAGGCTAGGCTCAGGGTGGGAGTGACCTCAGAGCTCATCTGCTCCAACCACCGTGCCACAGGAAGGGATGCCTCCCAGCTAGACTTAGCTGCTCAAGGCAGCGTGGTCACTGAGCCATTGCTCGGAGCCCAGAGGGAATCTGCACACTGACTTCTTCTCCTGGCATCTGCAGACTTTGTGGAGTCTCTTTAGCCTGGGAGTTTGGTAAACCCAAACCTCCCAAGATCCTTTGAACAAACAGCTTTGTTTTGTTTTAAAATCACACCACCACCAAACCTGGCTCAGTGAAGAATTTAAAGAATACAGTTTAACATGCTGTGAAAACAAAGGCTTTGCTCGGCCTCACTGCAGCAGGAGCACATGAAATGACACCTTTCTACTTGTGGGAACAGTGTGGACTGAAATAGAGGCAAAGAGCACATAGGAAAGGATTAGTCAGGAGCAATCAAATATCCTGACGGGCAAAAGAAAAACCTACACTTCCTCATGTGCCATTGGAGGTGCAGTCCTGCACAGCTCAGCACTGCTCAGCTGTCACTGCCAGCTGCAGTACTCAGCACATCTTCCTCTCCCCCAATCTTTTCATATCCTTGCTCCTGTAGGCTGTAACCCAGCACAAGCTGATGTGTGCTGAGTCACTGAGTACAGCAGGATTGGTTCAAGTACAGAATCACCATAGAATCCTAGAATAGCTCAAGCTGGAAGGGACCTCAGAGCTCATCTCCTCCAACCATGCACAGGGACACCTCTCAACTAGACTCTTCTGCTCAAGGCCTCATCCAGCCTGGCCTTCAACACCCTCAGGCAGGAGGCAGCCACAGCCTCCCTGGGTAACCAGAATTCTGAAAGGACCAGCAAATTTTGAGGATCCAAACCATGAAGTATCTAAATTTGAGTTCACTACTGGGGTTGCTTAGCCTGGAGAGGAGGAGACTCAGGGGTGACCTTATTGCTGTCTACAACTACCTGAAGGGAGGTTGTAGACAGGCGGATGTTGGTCTCTTCTCCCAGGCAGCCAGTACCAGAACAAGAGGACACAGTCTCAGGCTGCGCCAGGGGAGGTTTAGGCTGGATGTTAGGAAGAAGTTCTATACAGAGAGAGTGATTGCCAATTGGAATGGGCTGCCTGGGGAGGTGGTGGAGTCACCATCATTGGAGGTGTTCAGGAGGAGACTTGATGGGGTGCTTGGTGCCATGGGTTAGCTGTTTGGGTGGGTTGGATTGGTTGATGGGTTGGACGCGATGATCTTGAAGGTCTCTTCCAACCTGGTCTGGTCTATTCTATTCTATTCTATTCTATTCTATTCTATTCTATTCTATTCTATTCTATTCTATTCTATTCTAGTATGTGGAGATATCATTGAAATAACTCAACATGCTGCTGCTCTGCTCTGCTGAGACCTCACCTGCAGTGCTGTCTCCAGCTCCGGACCCCTCAGTACAGGAAGGACATGGACCTGATGGAGTGGGTCCAGAGGAGGGCCACAAAAGTGATCAGGGGCTGGAGCAGCTCTGCTACAAGGACAGGCTGAGGGAAATGGTGGTGTTCTGCCTGTAGAAGGCTCCAGGCAGACCTAAGAGCAGCCTGCAGTACCTGAAGTGGGCTATAAGAAGGCTGCAGAGGGACTGTTAGCAGAGGCCTGCAGTGATTTGAAATCTATGATTCCTACAAGAGTGGTCAGGCACTGGAATAGGCTGCCCAGGGAGCTGGTGGAGTAACCATCCTGGAGGTGTTCAAGGTGAACCCGTGGCCTTGGTACTCTAGGATGCGGTTTGCCATCCATGGTGGTGTTAGGTGGGTGGTTGGATGAACCTCAGTGGTGTTTCCACCCCAAACAATTCTCCAACTCAGTGATTTGAAGACGTGTGATCTGACAGAGGTTCATCACAACATTCACTTCACAAACTCTCCAAACTGTCCTGAGTTCCCTTCCACAAGTGCACAGGGAGGATGTAGGCTGGAAACCTGCACCTGGTCTTTTAGCAGGCCAAGGGCTGTCCTTGCTTTCCTCACCAGAGTTCTGCAAACCTCACTGAGCACAACCAACACTGGAGGAGAGGCTGGGGGGAAGGGAAGGGGAAAATCTGACCTGCTCGAGGTTGTGTGACTAAACTAAGGTATTGAATTTCTAGTTTTCACAATGAAACACTCCAGGACAAATGAGGTGCTGAAGCAGGGTTTAAAATTCATTGAGTAATAGGATTTTGTGCTGTTTAGCAGGATTAGGCACGTTAAAGAAAGAGCCATTTCTTTCAGCCTGACAATGGATGAGAGCAGGGCACAGTGATCTTGGTTGTTATTGTAACCAATTTGCAGGATTACTTAGGAGTGAAGGCCTTGTGCTGGCCCTCTCTGCAACGTGTCACAGCGAAGGTGGCATTGCTGTCATTACAGTTCTCTCCAGACAGTTGCAGAACCACTGCAGCTGAGGGATCAAAGGTTTGGAGGCTGGTGGAGGGAAGAAGGGAGGGAAAGGAAGGGATGTCAGTGGAGAAAAAGTAGAAACCAATTAAAACACTGCCATATTAGGCCCATGACCTGGGTGACCTTTGCCCTCCAAGGCTCTGGGGCAGCTTGCTCTGGGACTTAATGGGTTGGTGCAGGCTGTTCTGCTAAAGTGCTGACTCTGCTTTCTTCAGTGACGTCAGCCACTGACAAACCTCTCTTGGCTGAGGGGGAAAGAAGAGGTTGTTTTTCACTCATACTTCAGATGGGATTTCCTGTTCCAGATGGTATTATTTTGTTCCTTCCTGCTCCTCTCTTTAATGAAAACAAAACAAAACACCAAAATGAAGGCAAACCAACCCCACAAAGCTGCACAGCTTTCTTACTTTCTCCTTTCATAACATTCTGTGTTTCATGCAGTTGTCTCCTTCTGCTGGCAAACGTGGAAACAAAGCTACCAGAACATCCAGGCTAAGGGTTCAGAGCACAAGGCACGTGCAGAGCAAGTGGGACTTTTCCCAGCCAGTGTTCCTTCCAAAGCACAGGCCTGAAATGCAGGTCCTCAGGCCAGGGTAGAGCAGCTGAAAGCCACAGGATCCCTTGGGAATCTGCAGCTTCAGTACCCACTCTTTTTCATAACAGCATTGGTCATAGCCCTTTTCTTTCTGGATTTAAAGCATCCAAGGCAGTTAAAAACAACTGAAACGTTTTTCTCCAGGAACTAAGGTGTCCTACCTCTGCCAATTCATGTAAAGAATTTATCTGGAAATCTACAGCGGTTGCATAAACCACAGCTCCAGGTAATTGTAGCCCAGAAAATGAGCCCCAGTGGCACGGTCACTCTGTGCACACAGTAGCTCATTTCATAGATACATAGAGTGGGTTGGTTTGGAAAGGACCTTAGAGACCGTCCAGTTCCAACCTTCCACTAGCCCAGGATGCTCAAGGCCTCATCCAGCCTGGCAATGAATACCTCCAAGGAGGGGTCATCCACAACCTCCCTGGGCAACCTGTTCCAGTATCTCACCACCCTCACTGGAAAAAATTTCTTCCTAATCTCCAGTCTAAATCTGCCCTCCTCAAGCTTCAATCCATTCCATCTCTTCCTATCACTACAAGCCCTTGTCAAAAGTCTCTTCCTGGCTTTCTTGTAGGCCCCTTCAGGTACTAGAAGGCTGCTCTAAGGTCTCCGCAGAGCCTTCTTTTCTCCAGGCTGAACAGCTCCAGCTCTTGCAGCCTGTCCCCACAGGAGAGTTCAGCACTGGAGTGACCATGCCACCACCTCCCTGGGTAGCACATTCCAATGCCTGACCACTCTTGCTGGGAAAAATTTTCCTAATGTCCAGTCTAACCCTATGCAAACACAGTTTGAGGCCATTCCCTTTTGTTCTATCACTAATCACCTGTGAGAAGAGACCAGCACCAGCCTCTCTAAAACATTCTTTCAGGTAGTTGTAGAGAGCAATGAGGTCTCCCCTCAGCCTCCTCTTCTCCAAACTAACCATCCCCAGCTCCTTCAGTCACTCCTCATAAGACTTATTTTCCAGACCCTTTCCCAGCTTTGTTGCCCTCCTCTGCATTGGCTCCAGCACCTCTCTCTCGTATTGAGGTGCCCAAAACTGTCCACAATACTCGAGGTGTGGCCTCAGCAGAGCTGAGTACAAGGCACAATCACCTCCTTACTCCTGCTGGAAACAGCATTTCTGATACAAGCCAGGATGCCCTTGGCTTTCTTGGCCACCTGGGCACACTGCTGCCTCATATTCAGTTGCCTGTGGATTAGAACCCCCAGGTTCTATCCTTAGGGCTGCATTTTCCCAACCTGTCAAGGAGCAAACTCCCAAGTGTGCCCCTTTGGGCTATCAGCTCTCCACCTGAGGAGTCTGTTCAGCAAAGCTGGAAAACCTGTGTCAGCCTGCTCTGCACTTTGACAGCATGGGCTCTGTGTCCCCAGCACCTGCTTCCCAGCCTGGAGGCCAGGTGCTGACAGACCTAAGGAGGTATGGTTTGCCCTGTCTGCTTATGCTGGTTTGGAGCTGGTTTGAGGCACTTGACTCTGTTCCTCTGGAGGTATGAGCACACTCAGTGTGACTTTGAATGGATGCAGGAAGATGCTTTTTTGTCACCTACAGCCATTTAAAGCTTGGAGGAAACAAATCTCCTTGCAGTCACTTGGTTCTAAACCTGCCTTGTTGCATGGCAGCACATTTTTCTGATAAGGTAAATTACAGAACAAAGAGAAATGCACTGCTTCAGCCCTCACTCCCCCTTTTAATGATCAGTGGCTGCAGACACAATTAATTTTGGAATTAAGACTGTCTGCTTTCATAAAAACATATCCTTCCTTGTCTGGCCATGCTGGGTTTGTTCCAGGCAATGTTAGCAATTATCTTCTGGGTCACCCCTGAGTTGTCAATAGGCTGTCTGTGTGCAGCACTGCTCCTGTAGTGTTTATAACAACAGGCTGTTTGTCACACAATGTGGCGCAGCCAGGAAGCCAAATGAGGGAGGGAAGGGGGGAAATAATCAAAATACTTGAGCAGGGCTGCAGAGGCTGATATTCTGCAGTAATTACAGATGGGCTACAACCTGATTACCTCTTGGAAGCACAGGGCTTCCTAAGGGGAATGACAAAACTTAAAGCCATGGTTTCAAGTCTTGAATGGGGCATAAGAAGAAAAAACAACCCCCTTCTTCCCCCACCTCTGAGCAAACTAAACCTCTGACTGAACTGCACAAGTTTCAAACCAGCCTTCAAAAAAGCCATCACTACCCATCTGCAATCAGAGCATCACACAACACACCTGGTTGGAACCTCCAAGATCATCCAGTCCAACCTTTGGCCCAGCACTGCAGAGTCAACACTAAACTGTGTCCCTAAGCACCAGGTCCACACAGCACTTGAATACCTCCAGGGATGGTGACTGCTGCACTGCCCTGTGCAGACCATTCCAGTGTTTGAGAACCCTTTCACTGAACAAATATTTCCTAATATTCAGCCTGAATTTTCCCTGGTGCAGCTTGGAACCATCTTGTCTCTTGCCACCAAGAGGAAGAGGCTGGCCCCCTGTTATTCCAGTTGTGTACTGAGGTAACTCACTGCTACAACAAATTCTTGGAAACAGAGCTGAAAAAATGTCCCCAAGTTCAGTCACTGCATTCTAAGCAAAGCACACTGAATTGCTCAGCTAAACAGGATTGAAAATTCCAGTCGCAGGAGAGAGGAAAATCCTTCTTCAGCATCAAGTCCCGCACAGTGAGTGAGTCTCCAGGCACAGGAGAGATTCTCTGGGACTGGAGGGTCTGTCTACACAGAACTTAAATACAGTTGATAGTATTTGCAACACTGCCAAGTGTTAAGAGCTTTAGATGTGGCACATGAAGATCCCCTCAAAGAACAGAAGGCAAGCCCAGCAAGAGTCCTGCTGAAGCACCACTAGTAAAGTATGGATGAATCATAGAATCACAGAGTTGTTAGAGTTGGAAGGGACCTCAAGGATCATCTGGTTCCAACCCCCCTGCCATGGGCAGGGACACCTCACACTACATCAGGTTGCTCACAGCCACATCCAGCCTGGCCTTCAAAACCTCCAGGGATGAGGCTTCCACCACCTCCCTGGGCAACCTGTGCCAGTCTCTCACCACCTTCATGAGGAAGAATTTCTTCCTAACATCCAATCTGAATCTACCCATTTCTAGTTTTCTTTAACTCCCCCTGCTCCTATCATTCCCTGAGACCCTAAAAAGTCCCTCCCCAGCCTTCTTGTAGGCCTCCTTCAGATGCTGGAAGGCTACAAATGAACAGTTACTATGCCACATCTACAGGTCCAAGGGGGAGTATCTGAGCCTTGAATAGAGGGAGAACAATGAGCAAAGCAACACAGCACAAACTCAGTGATGACTTCAGCCTCTGCAAATACACCACAGGAACTGCAAGAGTCACAACTGCTGGGTGCTTTCTTTCCATCTCTTGGGCAAACATCCTCCTTTGTCAGCCACCAGAAGAGTTTGGAATGAATCAACTTCACCTGCGCTGTCTTCTAGAGGACCAATAAATAAGACCTGCAATAGTTAACCCTTAATGTTCCCAAAGGACTTCCAGTTCACTTCAATCCTTTTAATTTGCAACTTTTGACATTCAGCCAGAGAGTTGTGACCTCATGGGATCTGCAAGTGAAAATTCAAATCCTGCATGCCTGTCTCCTCCAGTTCTTATCCCCACATTTCCTCTTGGGGTGAACCCCTCCAATATTACTGCTGCTGACAGAGCCTCTATTTAGTCTCTTGGTCCCCTTTAGCTTGAGACTAAAGTTCTAAAGATGCTGTAGTATAGCTATTTGGGAATAGTTATCTTGGCTTTTAGGTCTCCAAATAACTTACAGGCAAAAAAAAAAAAAAGGGGAAAATGGACAAGCTCAACAGGCATGGAGATCCTGGGAGACAGAGGGAAGTCATGGGATCCTGGGGTGCATTAAGAGGAGTGTGTCCAGCAGATACAGGAAGGTTCTCCTACCCCTGTACTCTGCCCTGGTGAGGCCACACCTGGAATACTGTGTCCAGCTCTGGGCTCCCCAGTTCAAGAGGGACAGGGATCTGCTGGAGAGTGTCCAATGGAGAGGCTGAGAGCCCTGGGGCTCTTCTGGAGGAGAGAAGACTGAGAGGGGATTTAATAAATGTTTATCAATATCTAAGGGCTGGGAGTCAAGAGGGAGGGGACAGGCTCTGCTCACTTGCACCCTGGCATAGGACAAGGGGCAATGGATAGATACTCCAGCACAGGAGGTTCCATCTCAACATGAGGAGGAACTTCTTCATTGTGAAGGTCCCAAAGCACTGGAACAGGCTGCCCAGGGAGGTTGTGGAGTCTCCTTCTCTGGAGACTTTCAAGCCCCATCTGGATGTGTTCCTGTGTGACCTGTGCTAGATTCCATGGTCCTGCTCTGGCAGGGAGGTTGGACTTGATGATCTCCAGAGGTCCCTTCCAACCCCTAACATCCTGTGATCATTCTGTTCTGTCTGCCTGAACACAGCCCAGAGCATGGGACTGAAAGGGTCAATTTAGCCTTTGTTTTGGTTTATTTTGTTTTATGCTGTTTCATTCCCTTACTTTAAATAACAAATGTATGGGGTTCTGATACCCGTTCAAAAATGAGATCAGAAATACTGAGTGACTCCTGTGTTTGGGAGCTCTTTTTTGCTACAGGGAAGGGAAACAATTTCTGTCAATGTGATGTTCTGTCCCCCTCATGTTTCTCCTCAGCCAAGTCAGCCGAAGGGTGTAAACAGCAAAAGGTGCATCAAATGCAGCACCAGGGAGCTCCCTGGCAGCTTGCACAATGAAGATTGCATTGACGTTTCCACTGCAGCCTCAAAGCTTTGCAGGCTTGGGAATCACTCTGCACTTGCAAACCAATAAAGACAAACAGATGTGCATTTACAAAAGGATCCAGTTGCTCTCAGAAGAGCTTATAACCAAAATAAACATAGAATCATCTGGGTTGGAAAGGACCTCTAAAGGTCATCTCGTCCAACCCCCCTGCAGTTAGCAGGGGCATCCTCAACTATATCAGGTCACCAGAGCTCCATCAAGCCTCACCTTGAATATCTGCAGGTGTGTACACCCTTCACACACCTCTACCGATAACAAAGGTAAGAAGTTTTTCTCCTTGCTTAGTTTCCTGGCCACTGTGACATGCGCAAGACATTGCATAAGACATTAATTCACAGGAGACAGGAACAGACGGAGATGCAGGCAGAGCCAGTACACCTAATGTCTCCTTTCCACAGACATGTGCACAGTCTTCACCAATCTAATGCCAGCAGTCTCCACTTCCACACTGCCTGCTGGCTTCGTGCCTGACAGATTCCACCTACCCTACACCTTTGCAGGCAGCACAAAGCCAAGGGAGCCAGCAGAGCAGGCTGCACAAACCACATGCCAACAGTCTGAGGTGCCCGAGGCTCTCAGCCCTGCTACTGCTGCTGCAGTGTGATAGTTATAGGCTATGCTTTTAAAATGTTTTCACAGATCTTGAGCAGAAAGTAGTAAATGTAAATAAATCACTATTGGGTGTAAAAAGGAAAATCAAGATAATTCCAAACAATCCCATTGGAGAGATATCTACCATAAGATTGAGTTCCCAGACTAATTTCTCTCTTTTCTGGCTTCTTTGCTCTTGGGAGAGATTCTACCTTGCTTCTGCTTGACCTTGGCTGCATTGTTTTGGCTAAGTCTAACATCCCTCTGCTCCTTTCTGTTGTCCCTTTTTTTGTACAGGGGGTTGAGGGGGAGGCAGGAAGGGAGATGCTAGTAGTTTCCCCTGGTCCTTTGCCAGGGGGATCCTTGTGCTGTTTATTAACTGTAACTACCTGTAAATATTGTAAACACTGTTTATTTTGTACACATTCATTGCATTCCATTGTAGATTGCAGTTTTGCTTGTAAACACAGCTTTCATTTGCTTCCAACTGAGCTGGTCTGGCAAATTTAATGCTGGGGGGGGTGGGGAATTTTCAACCCATCACAGGCTGCCACACTGCAGTGCAAGCAGGGTGCTCAGGAGGAGCCTGCCTGTGCTCTGCAAAGCCAAAGCTTGCCCCTAGCTGCCTTCCAAACGGTGGCTGGTAATGCTTTCAACATTACGGAGCCTGCTCCAAGTGCTGAGCTGTCCATCTGCACGTACTACATCAGTCAAGTGGGAAATGTTGTGGGAATGGAGGTTCTTAGGGAAATTCACCAATTCATCTTAGAGATGCTGACATAAGAGGAGGGTTTTTTTTTCCAAGCAACACCTATTGGGTTTGCTGTATGAAAGCAATGACTTTTTCAGCCCAGAATTTTCCTAAGGGGCAAAACCAAAACAAAAAAACCCAACCCTGTAACTGAACTTCCATCATTCCCTCTCCCCAGTGAAAAACACCAACAAGGCTGCAATTGGCAAGGCAGGAAGAAAAACAGTTAGCATACTAAATTGCTCTGGGCTTTAGGTGTCCTCATTGAAGGCAATATTGGGCTCTCCCACAAATAAAAACATCCTCTGAGGATGAAATGCTAGGACAATAAATATTCTGGTTTAAGTGGGGCAGAGGCAGAGCTGCCAGCCACCTCACACTGACATTCAAGGGAAAACCCCATTTCTTCCTCCAACCCACACACCAAATAATACTCTAAGGCCCAAATGAGGGACCACAGAGAAAGGCACTGGAGGAAATGAATGACTATGGGAGACTTCAAATAGCTCTGATAATGTATTCCAGGAGAAAAAAAATAAAAGGCAAAGAGCTTCTAGTTTCAGATTTCTAAACTAAAAAGATTACAGTAAGAAGAAAAGTAGAAAGAGCAAAAAGTCACTCTTTTACAGGGAGAGAAATCACAGAAGCACATTTCGTTAATTGCAGTAAATTTCACAGTATCACAGTATCACCAAGGTTGGAAGAGACCTCAAAGATCATCAAGTCCAACCTGTCACCACAGACCTCATGACTAAACCATGGCACCAAGTGCCACATCCAATCCCCTCTTGAACACCTCCAGGGATGGTGACTCCACCACCTCCCTGGGCAGCACATTCCAGTGGCGAACGACTCTCTCAGTGAAGAACTTTCTCCTCACCTCAAGCCTAAACCTCCCCTGGTGCAGCTTGAGACTGTCCTCTTGTTCTGGTGCTGGTTGCCTGGGTGAAGAGACCAACCCCTTCCTGGCTACAACCTCCCTTCAGGTAGTTGTAGAGAGCAATGAGGTCTCCCCTGATCCTCCTCTTCTCCAGGCTAAACAATCCCAGCTCCCTCAGCCTCTCCTCATAGGGCTGTGCTCAAGGCCTCTCCCCAGCCTCGTTGCCCTTCTCTGGACACGTTCAAGTGTCTCAATGACCTTCCTAAACTGAGGGGCCCAGAACTGGACACAGGACTCAAGGTGCAGCCTAACCAATGCAGAGCACAGGGGCACAATGACTTCCCTGCTCCTGCTGGCCGCACTATTCCTAATGCAGGCCAGGATGGCATTGGCCTTCTTGGCCACCTGGGCACACTGCTGGCTCATGTTTAGATGGCTGTCAATCAGCACCCCCAGGTCCCTCTCTGCCTGGCCATTCTCTAGCCACTCTGACCCCAGCCTGTAGCTCTGCATGGGGTTGTTGTGGCCAAAGTGCAGCACCTGGCACTTGGACTTGTTGAATGCCATCCTGTTGGACTCTGCCCATCTGTCCAGTCAGTCAAGGTCCCTGTGCAGAGCCCTTCTGCCCTCTGACTAACATCTGCTCCCAATTTCATTATTATTATCACTGTATTGCGAGTCCATTGGGACAAAACACACAGAAAACAGCAGATCACAGACCAAGCTGTTAGATGTCAGCCACACTGCCAGTGGTGTGGGTCATCAGCAGTAGGGAGTTCTAATTTGCTACAGTTCCATGACAACCATCTCAATAAAAATACCAAAGGAGAGAAGTTCTATCTAAACAGATGTTTAGTAAGCTGTAAACAACTTCTCCCTTGCTGGAAATTTGCCCTTTGATTTCTGGGAGGATAGGGTTATGTGAATGGCATCTGCTCCTGAGGACAAAACAGACTGTCCTTAATTCAGGGAAAAGAGGGATAAAGAAAAAGGCTCTTGAAAACTGTAGACCTTCACCAACAAGCATGATATGAAAGAGCTCCTTCACTCAAGTGCAAGAGAAGAGCAACAGGGGGAGCTTAGCCTGAGTGTTTTAACGGTAGTCCCCTAGAAAGAGCCAGATGGACAACCCTGCCCTAAAACAACCAACCCAAATCCTCATATCTGTTCTGTCTGTGCAGATTACAAAAACAATTAAAACGACAACATCAAGGTGGGCACTGCAGACCTGAACAACACACATCACATCACCCATACCTCTGTGTCCTGCTCTCAGGAGTAGGCACCCAAGAAGGTGCTTGTAAATACACATTATCTTCCAGGACTCGTAGCAGAGAGATAGCCCAGGAACAATACTGTACGTCAAGGGTTCTGGCTGGGATGTCTATCCACTGCCACAGACACCTCCAACATCCTCTGAGATACCTCATGTCTTGACTTTTCTCATGGACCTTCTTAGACTGATAGGGTTTTTTCTCAAACTAAGAGAAATAGATATACAAGACTATGGACTTGTTAGTAAAACATTAGCACAGAATCATAGAATTATCTGGGTTGGAAGGGACCTCCAAAGCTCATCTAGTCCTAACCCCTGCAGTCAGCAGGAGCATCTTCCACTAAAGCAGGTTGCCCAGAGCCTTGTCCTTAAATATCTCCAGGGATGGAGCCTCAACTACCTCCCTGGGCAACCTGTTGCAGTGTTCCAGCACCCTCATGGTGCAGAACTTGTTCCTTACATCCAATCTAGATATACAAGACAGGAGGCTCCACCTCAATATGAGGAGGAATTTCTTCACTGTGAGAGTCACAGATCATTGTAACAGGCTGCCAGAGAGGTTGTGAAGTCTCCTTCTCTGGAGACTTTCAAGACCCATCTGGATTCATTCCTGTGTGACCTGTGCTAGATTCTATGGTCCTGCCCTGGCAGGGGGCTTGGACTTGATGATCTTTGGAGGTCCCTTCCAGCCCCCAACATCCTGTGATCCTGTGATCTATGCCCCAGCATCTGTATTGTAAAGATGTGCAAGGAGCTACCACTGAATTTTGCAGGGTTGTGAGAGCTTTTGATTATTTTGCCCATTCTTTTATTTGCTTGATCCCTGAAGCTTCTTGCCTCTAACAATACCAGAACACACCATTGCTTGAAACTCTTTATGTCTAGAGACTCCAGTCCTCTTCTACCAACCATTATTTTTGAATGGGTGATTGCAGAAGACAACGCTGGCAAAACCTGGCCTGATATTTGGGGATTTTTAGGCTTCTGAATGAGCAAGGATGGGTTCAGATGTAACAAGTCCCATCCCTGGAGGTTTTGAAGGCCAGGTTGAATGTGGCTCTAAGCAACCTGATGTAGTGTAAGGAGTCCCTGCCTATGGCAGGGGGGTTGGAACTATATGATCCTTGAGGCCCCTTCCAACCCTAACAATTCTATGATTCTATAATTCTACAAAACAGATACTCTGGCAGCAGTCTTGGTCTTTGCAGATCATAAAAGGTTGTTGAAATGATGCTTTTGAGTCCATGATCAGCCTGTGGAGTGGCTGTACAGTTTTCCAGACAGACCAGGCAAGGGTCATCTGTCAACTTTAGAGTCATCCAGAAGTTTGATATCTGGTTGAATGGGAAAATGGCCTCACATTGTGCTGGGAGAGGTTTAGGATGGTTTAGGATGGATATTATGAAGAACTCCTCTAAAGGGTTGTTAAGCCATGGAACAGGCTGCCCAAGGCAGTGGTGGAGTGCCCATCCCTGGTGGGATTGAAGAGCCTTGTAGGTGTGGTGCTGAGAGACATGGGTTAGTGGTGAGCTGGCAGTGTTGGGTTAATGGTTGGCCTTGATGATCTGGAAGGTCTCTTTGACAAACCAGTCCTGTGACTCTTTTGGCTAAACACACACAGAGATCAGAAGGGTGGCTCTGGCCTTCCCATGGGATCAGTTAAACTCATGAAACTGTTTCCATTGGTTGTGCTCAATTGCAGTTTCATTTGTGCTTGTCTTTTTCAAACCAAGTGCAATTTACAACCCACATTATTGCTGCTATTTCGTCAGAAAGATGTGGATTCAAGAAAATAAAAATGGAATTGGTCCTAAGGGGTTGTAGTTAATGGCTAAGGGCCACACAGCAGCAGTTGTTATTTGTTCACAGATGGGCAGCCAGGGCACTTACCCCAAATGTTTAAACAAACAACTTCTAGCAGCAATTGACTGCTCAATTGCTTTGGCTTCTGGATAAGATCAACTCCGTCATTCCCACTATTTCTGCCTAGCTTTGCAGACCCTGCTGATACTAGATTTGATCTTCTCCTGCTCCTGAGGCCTTTGTATCAGAGAATGTGAGGGGATGGAAGGGACCTCCAGAGATCATCCAGTCCAACTCCCCTGCCAGAGCAAGGTCACCCAGGGCAGGTCACACAGGAACACATCCACGTAGGTTTGCAATGTCTCCAGAGCAGGAGAATCCACAATCTGTCTGAGCAGCCCATGCTGGACCCATGTGTCGAAAGATGAGCCAGTGGGGAAGGTGACCGGCCTGGATGAGCAAGCAGCTCCGGAAGGAATTTAGAGGAAAAAAGAGGCTATATCACCTTTGGAAAGGTGGGGAGGCAACTTGTGATACATTTAAGGATGTTGTTAGATCATGTTGGAGAAAAATTGGAGATGCAAAAGCCCAGTTAGAAGTTAAGCTGGCCACTTCTGTGAAAGATAATAGAAAGCACTTACAGGAAAGCCAAGATGGCCAATGGCATCCTGGCCTGGATCAGGAATAGTGTGGCCAGCAGGAACAGGGAAGTCATTGTGCCCCTGGACTCTGCACTGGTTAGACCACACCTTGAGTCCTGTGTCCAGTTCTGGGCCCCTCAGTTTAAGAAGGACATTGAGACACTTGAACATGTCCAGAGAAGGGCAACAAGGCTGGGGAGAGGCCTTGAGCACAGCCCTATGAGGAGAGGCTGAAGGAGCTGGGATTGTTTAGCCTGGAGAAGAGGAGGCTCAGGGGAGACCTCATTGCTCTCTACAACTACCTGAAGGGTGGTTGTAGACAGGAGGGGGTGGTCTCTTCTCCCAGGCACCCAGCACCAGAGCAAGAGGACACAGTCTCAGACTGCACCAGGGGAGATTTAGGCTTGAGGTGAGGAGAAAGTTCTTCACTGAGAGAGCCATTTGTTATTGAAGTGTGCTGCCCAGGGAGGTGGTGGATTCACTGTTCCTGGAGGGGTTCAAGAGGAGATTGGACGTGGCACTTGGTGCCATGGTCTAGTCGTGAGGTCTGTGGTGACAGGTTGGACTTGATGATGTTTGAGGTCTTTTCCAACCTTATTGATTCTATGATTCTAAGTGTCTCCTCCTGTTGAGGTGGAACCTCCTGTGTGCCAGCTTGTACCTGTTGCTCCGTGTCATGTCATTGGGCACCGCCACAAAGAGCCTGGCACCTACACCTTGACACCCACCCCCTGCTATTTATAGACTTTGATCAGATCCCCTCTCAGCCTTCTCCTCTCCAGAATAAACAGCCACAGGGCTCTCAGCCTCTCTTCACAGCAGAGATGTTAAAGTCCCCTACTCATCCTCATAGACTCCCTCGGACTCCCTCCAGCAGAACCACGTCTCTCACACTGGGGAGCCCATAACTGGACACAGTATTGCAGGTGTGGTCTCAGCAGGGCAGGGCAGAGCAGAGGGGCCCGAGAACCTCCCTAGCCCTGCTGGACATATTCCAGGACGTCATTGCCCTCTTGGCCATAAAGGCACATTGCTGACCCAAATCAATTAACAGCAGCCAGTACAATAATTTTTTCTGGCTTTGATGGTAACCTTGCTTGTCATACTAAAGCCTTATCTCCACTGTGGCTCTCCCAGAAACACCAGTGCTTACTCCTGTTTTACTTGGAAAGGACACAGGATGGTCCATGGAAGGCAAATCCCATTTTTACCCTTGTGTCCTAAGGAAGAAGTGCTCACTCACTCTGCATAATTCCACATCTCTGAAGGCTTTCCAACTTAATGTGCCTGAGATGGACCTTTTCAAACCAGTTTGATAGGGGAGTAATGATCACAATTGTGTTTTGTTCTAATAAACTGATTGAAAATGAGAGGCAAAGAAGACGAAAAACGTGAGCCCCTATCAGTTGTGCCCCACAAACAGGAAAGCCTGCAGCACAAGCTCATTTTTTATTAGCCTCTAGAGAACCCAGGCACACAGGGGGCTCTCTAAATATCCCAGTCTTCACTTGGAACTTAGATTTTACTGGACACCAGCCTTGAAGCTCAGGTTCCCAGACAAGCAGGCTTCATTAGCTGCCTGACTCACAGACAATATCTTCACAAACAGAGATTTCATTTTGGTTTATCCTGACTCCTGTGTTGGTACAAATGTCAAAGAGTGCCATCAGCACACACAGCCTGTGGGAGACAGGCTTGCAAGAACACAGCACCACAAATTAGGAAACTCTGTCACTCTTCCTGATTCTTTCACCATCCTTCAATGTGTGACCTCAGGGAACAAGTCAAATATTCCCATGGGTCTCTAGCTGTGTGTGTTTGCAAGATACTATCTGATTCCTGGCTGTAAGGTGTTCCAGGGAGGAGAGGAAGCTTGGGAGTGCTGCCAATATGCCACTGCTTCCTTCCCAAGACACCTGACTCTCAGATGTCTGCACGACAACTGCCATTGTTAGTTCTACAGTAACTCACAGTATCACAGTACATTAGGGGTTGGAAGGGACTTTCAGAGAACATCCAGTCCAACCCCTCTGCCAGAGCAGGATCACCTAGGGCAGGTCACACAGAAATGCATCCAGGTGGATTTGGAAAGTCTCCAGAGAAGGAGACTTCACAACTTCTCTGGAGTCTCTCCAGTGCTCCATCACCCTCACTGTAAAGAAGTTTCTCCTCATGCTGAGGTGAAACCTTCAAGCTTGTACCTGTTGTTCTGTATTACTGTGCACCACTGAAAAGAGCTTGGCCCCCTCCACTTGACACCCACCCCCCAGATATTGATACACATTGATCAGATCCCCTCTCAGTCTTCTCTTCTCCAGACTAAACAGCCCCAGGGCTCTCAGTCTCTCTTCACAGGGGAGATGCTCAAATCCCCTAATCATCCTCATGGCTCTCTGTTGGATTCTCTCCAGCAGGTCTCTGTCTCTCTTGAAGTGGAGAGCCCAAAATTGGACACAGGATTGCAGCTGTGGTCTTACTGTGGCAGAGTAGAGGGAAAGAAGAACCTCCCTATATCTGCTGGTGACACTTTTCTTGCTGCACCCCAGGATCCCATTGGCTCTCTTGGCCACAAGGGCACATTGCTGCCCCATACAGAACTTGCTGTCCACCAGCATTCCAAGGTTTTTCTCCGTGGAGCTGCTTTCCAGCAGGGCAGGCCCTAACCTTTTCAGCTATAGAAGGCCCCTCTCAGATACAGAACAAAACAACAAAAAAACCAAGCAAACAAAAACTAAACCCCCAAAATACCCCAAGCCCAAACCAACCAAACCCACCCAAAATCTCAAACAAATAAACCAACAAACCTCAAAACATCAGTAACAACACAACCACAGCAAGAACAACACCACAACCTCTTTCCTACTCAAAGCTTCTCCTTTCAGGTTTCCCTCTTGGCTGACCTCTATGCCAGAATATCTGAACCCCAGGATGCTTCCTACTCAGTTTTGTCCACCACTATGTTATGGCCATTAGCTGCAGTTGCACTGATCTCCACTGTTTCACATCCTCCCTGCCCTGGGTGAAAACATCAATTAACAAGAGGCTTTAGAGTAAAAGAACTGGCTCTGTGTTCACTCTGAGAAAGGCTGAAGAGTAATCTTTAAATAAGAATTGATAATAAAAACATGCTTTTTCCCCCCCCCCCCCCCTTTGTTTGTTATTTGTTTGCCATTTTTGTACAATGAAGACTCTGATTATTAGAGAAGGAAATAATTTTCAATTGCCTGAATGTTGAAATGTGTATGACCAACAGGAGAACAATAATCCAGATCAAAGCATCACAGAATCACAGAATGTTAGGGGCTGGAAGGGACCTTGAAATATCATCCAGTCAACCACCCTGCCATACCTGGGTCACCTATACCGAATCCCACAGGAACGCATCCAGGTGGGTTTTGAGTATCTCCAGAGAGGGAGACTCTACAGCCCCCCTGAGCAGCCTGTTCCACTCCTGTCACCCTCATAGGGAAAAAAAATTTCCCTCTTGTTTCCATGGAACTTCCACTATTGCCTCTTGTGCTGTCACTGGGCATCACCGAGCAGAGCCTGTCTCCCTCCTCTTGGCACTCACCCTTTACATCTTTATAAACATGAATGAGGTCTCCCCTTAGTCTCCTCTTCTCCAAGCTGAAGAGCCCCAACTCCCCCAGTTTCAACTCATAAGGAAGATGTTCCACTCCATCATTTTTGAGGCTTCTGCCCTGGACTCTTTCAAGCAGTTCCCTGAGGTCCTTCCTGAACTGAGGAGCCCAGAACTGGACACAATATTCCAGGTGCAGACTCCCAGGGCATAGAATGAAAACTCTTCTCTGTGTACCTTCAAGCAAGCAAGGTAATCCCAGCAGGGGGCATATTGAAGTTTTTTTGGCAAGGGATCCTTTCAAAGAGTCACAATGTGAGGAGAAGAGGTTTACAAAGCTAAATCATTTTATGTCTGGAGTGCCTTTTTTTACCAATCTTCCCAAGCCCAGGGAGGAGACCCTCCCAGTTTAGCAGACTGTAAAAGTGTAACAACAGATTCAAAGCCACAGAGACAACTTTTATTGTAAAGGCAGAAGATTATAGAGAACCAGGTGAAAATAAATTAAATAGAGCCAGGTGAAAATAGGCTTTTCCAGAATTGTTTTCTTAAAGGATCTGCTGAGGCAGCTGTCCAAGAGGAACAAATTCTGCGTCTCAGGAATCACTCAGCAAAGGTTTTACCCTGCCAGTCTCCGAATGAACCCCATCTAAAAAGCCACAACCCTTGGAGATCTGTACACAGCTCTCTGTGCTAAGGACTCTTTCCTAAAAGGCCAATTTTAAAATAAATGCCCTAGTTGGTGTTTTTTTGGTTCTTTTTTTTTTCCATTAGGGAGCCAACATAAAGCAGGTAGGATTTGATCCCAGCTCCCTAACCCAGCGAGCTGGGTGTGTGTTCTCAGCTCTCTCCAGCACAGTGGTGGAGACAGGCTGCAAGCACAACTAAGAAAGAATTGAGGGTGTCTTGTGGTCCCTGGGACACATCTGCCGCCTTTGAGAGGTCATCCCAGGATACACAGGGGTGAAGTCCCTGCAAACAGCTGGAAGAGGGATTTCTGCAGCACTGACAGAGTTTTCCATGAGAAGGGTGTGGGCAAGGATAACCATGATTGTGCAGTTAGCTCATTCCTGCTCAGCATCACCCTTCAGATGTGGGAAGAGGCAGGAAGAGAAGACAGCCAACTTGCTCCTAGTTCTCCTCCTCTGTCCTTTCAATTCCCACATCTCTCTTGATCAGTTATGCACTATTCCACTATCATGACAACACCTGCAATATTGTGTTCAGTTTTGGGCTCCCCAGTTCAAGAGAGTTGGGGATCTGCTGGAGAGAATCCAACAGAGAGCTACAAGGATGATTAGGGGACTTGAAGATCTCTGCTGTGAAGAAATACTGAGAGCCTTGGAACTGCTTAGTCTGGAGAGGAGAAGGTTGAGAGGGCGTCTGATCAATGTCAATAAATATCTGGGGGGTGGGTGTCAGGATGAAGGTGCCAGGCTCTTTTTGGCGGTGCCCAGTGACAGGACAAAGAACAATAGGTTTAAGCTGAGATGCCACCTCAACAGGAGGTGATACTTCTCTATGGAGAGGGTGCCAGAGCCCTGGAACAGGTTGCCCAGAGAGGTTGTGGAGTCTCCTTCTCTGGAAACATTCCAAACCCACTTGGATGTGCTCCTGTGTGACCTGCCCTGGGTGACCTTGCTCTAGCAGGGGGCTTAGACTGGATGATCTCTGGAAGTCCCTTCCAGCCCCTCACATTCTGTGGTTCTGTGAACACCAATTTATAACCTACATTATACAAGGAGACACTAAATGTCCACTGTTTCTGCCTGCTCTGCAGGGAGTGTGGATGGAAGCTCTCAATGAACAGGAAGTGTTGCAGTGTTGTGGCTGTGACAGAAACAGCAAGGATTTACCTAAAGCAACATTGCAAAGCCACCACTAACACAGCACATAGCCACTGAGTGAGGTCATCCCTGCAGCATGGCAGAGCTGTTCTGTTTGCCCTGAGACTGATGCCTGACCTCAGCAGCCACCAGAGAGGAAAAAAAAAAGGCCTCAACAACACAGCCAATAACATACAAAATCCAACTGTTTGTGTTGGTCTTTTATTGACAAAGGTTCCACTGCAGCTGACTTGCACTACCCAAGTTAGAACAACAACCCAAACACAACCCAGACATGGGCTGAATGGATGTTGTGACAGAGGAGTGGAACTGAATAACGACTCCAGCAGTTCATCACAGTGATTCTTTCTGGCAGTGGTAACAGATCTGCTGAGATCCAGATGATGTTATGACTTTGTGTTGTGGGCTGTGTTGTGGCTGTGTGAACAAAAGCCAAACTCTTCCCAGTATAATGAGTGAAGACCCTGCCTGCTGATAGCTCTTGGTACAAGACTGGTAACTGACCTGTTGAAACTTTCCCAAAGCCCTTCAATGGATTTTACTGCACAGTGCCAAGAGATAGGCAGAATTTTTTGCCATAATATATAAATCATAGAATCCTAGAATGGCTCAGGTTGGAAGGGACCTCAGTGCTCATCTCCTCCAACCTCCCCACCATAGGCAGGGACACCTCTGAACTAGACTTGGCTGCTCAAGGCCTCATCGAACCTGACCTTCAACACCCCCAGGCAGGAGGCAGCCACAATGTCCCTGGGCAGCCTATTCCAGAGTCTCACCACCCTCACAGTAAAGAACCTGTTCCTCACATTCAAGCTAAATCTGTTCTGCTCTCATTTCAAACCACTGCCCCTCATCCTGCCCCTGCAAGCCTTTGCAAACAGTCCCTCTGCAGCCTTTTTGTAGCCCCCTTCAGGTACTGGCATGCTGCTCTTGGGTCTCTCTGGAGCCTTCCCTCCTGAGGGATCCTGAGCTCCCTCAGACTGCCCTCGTAGTCTATTCACATAAGACAACACCAAAGCAAAAGATATTACTAAATACGCTGACAGAAGTTTCACCAAGATGTTTCAACAACTGTTACCCTTTAGTTAAGTTTCAGCCTCTTTGCTAGCCTCAGACTCTGGATGTTATGCCAACATAGAACTGCCATCATCTGATTGCAGATCAACCTCAAACAGCAATCTCATGTCTAGTGGTGTTGGAGCTGAAAAGAAAGAGGTGTTACACCAAAAACAGATTTTAAATTGTCTGTACAAAAGTCTTTTGCCATCAAGCCACTCAGTTTTCAATACCTTTTACCTCTATTTGGCCTCAGAGATACAGGGCGGGTAAGATCCATATAAATACAAGAGGGATCTGGAGGTGCTGGAAGGTCTCCAGAGAAGGGCCACGAGGATGATCAGAGGGCTGGAGCACCTCTCCTATGAGGACAGACTGAAGGAGTTGGGGCTGTTCAGTCTGCAGAAGAGAAGGCTCCCAGGTGACCTAATTGCTGCCTTCCAGTATCTGAAGGGGGCCTACAAGAAGGCTGGGGAGGGAATTCTCAGGATCTCAGGCAGTGATAGGACTAGGGGGAATGGAATGAAGCTGGAGGTGGGGAGATTCAAGCTGGATGTGAGGAGGAAGTTCTTTAGAACCTTTATTAGAATAAACCAAACCAGGTTGGAAGAGACCTTCAAGATCATCGCGTCCAACCCATCAACCAATCCAACCCACCCAAACAGCTAACCCATGGCACCAAGCACCCCATCAAGTCTCCTCCTGAACACGTCCAGTGACAGTGACTCCACCACCTTCCTAGGCAGCCCATTCCAATGGGCAATCACTCTTTCTGTATAGAACTTCTTCCTAACATCCAACCTGAACCTCCCCTGGCACAGCTTGAGACTGTGTCCTCTTGTTCTGGTGCTGGCTGCCTGGGAGAAGAGACCATCATCCGCCTGTCTACAACCTCCCTTCAGGTAGTTGTAGAGAGTGATAAGGTCACCCCTGAGTCTCCTCTTCTCCAGGCTAACCAACCCCAGCTCCCTCAGCCTCTCCTCATAGGGCTTGTGTTCCAAACCCCTCACCAACTTTGTTGCTCTTCTCTGGACTCGTTCCAGCAAGTCAACCTCCTTCCTAAACTGAGGGGCCCAGAACTGGACACAGTACTCAAGGTGTGGCCTAACCAGTGCAGTGTACAGGGGCAGAATGACCTCCCTGCTCCTGCTGGCCACACTGTTCCTGATGCAGGCCAGGATGCCATTGGCCCTCTTGGCTGCCTGGGCACACTGCAGCCTCATGTTCAGCCTACCATCGACCAGTACCCCCAGGTCCCTCTCTGCCTGGCTGCTCTCCAGCCACTCTGACCCCAGCCTGTAGCACTGCATGGGGTTGTTGTGGCCAATGTGCAGAATCCGGCACTTGGATGTGTTAAATCTCATGCCCTTGGACTCTGCCCAACACACTTCAGCATGAGAGTGGCGAAGCCCTGCAATGGGCTGTCCAGAGAGGTGGTTGAGGCCCCGTCCCTGGAGGTGTTTAAGCCCAGGCTGGATGAGGCTCTGGCCAGCCTGCTCTAGTGTGGGGTGTCCCTGCCCATGGCAGGGGGGTTGGAACTAGATGATCCTTGTGGTCCCTTCCAACCCTGACTGATACTATGATACTGGGCACTTAAACTCTAGACATCAGAAATACTGAGATTTTTTTTTAAAGAGCCTGCACTGAACTCTGCTATTTCAAAAGTCTGTGCATTTGGGGATTTTCCTATCTGTCAGACTGACTGAAGAGAATGAAAATGAAGCCTCCATTCCTCCTTCAATCCATAAGGAGGCAGTTTTCTTTATTAGGTCTATGAGGAAGCAATTGTCTTTATTCATCACTGAAATGATAAAAGCTGATTGAGGAGTTTAATGAATTTCAAAGGAGATTTAAAGGCAAATGCCATGTTTCTAAGCACCCAGGCATCCAGTATGACAGGTCAGACAGAAGCAACGAGCCTGAACTTCAGGAAGGATACTCACAGAATCACAGGAACATTCAGGGTGGAAAAGACCCTCAGGATCACCAAGTCCAACCCAGAACTCCACTCTTCAAGGTTCACCCATAAACCATATCCCCAAGCACCACATCCAAACCACCTTTAAACACATCCAGGCTTGGTGACTCCACCACCTCCCTGGGCAGCACATTCCAATACCTCACCAGTCTTGCTGGGAAAAAAATTTCCTAATATCCAGTCTAAACCTACCCAGTCACAGCTTGAGGTCATTCTCTTTTGTTCTGTCACTAATTACCTGTGAGAAGAGACCAGCACCAGCCTCTCTACAATGTCCTTCCAGGTGGTTGTAGAGAGCAATGAGGTTTCCCCTCAGCTTCCTCTATTTCAAACTAACCATTCCCAGCTCCTTCAGTCACTCCTCAACAGATTTATTTTCCAGACCCTTTCCCAGCTTCCTTGCCCTCCTCTGCCCTGGCTCCAGCACCTCCACATCTCTCCTGCATTGAGAGGCCCAAAACTGGACACAATACTCAAGGTGTGGCCTCACCAGAGCTGAGTACAAGGGGACAATTACCTCCCTACTACTGCTGGACACAGCATTTCTAATCCCAGCCAGGATGCCCTTGGCTTTCTTGGCCACCTGGGCACACTGCTGCCTCATATTCAGCTGCTTGTTGCTTAGAACTCCCAGGTCCCTTTCTACCAGACAGTTTTCCAGCCACACAAAATACTGATTTTCCAGCTTTCATAGTAACTCAGAGTGTGCACTGAGAATGATCTCTTCGTGGCTTTGATTATCACACAGCCTGCCTTCCTTGGTGCTTCTGCTTGGCAAGGCGTTACTGTGTGTCCCCAGAAATGGGACACTAGCCCAGAGAGACCACTGCTTTGAAACTGTGTAGCAAAACCTCTGTCCTCTGACTTGGCTGGGAGAAGGGAAGAGAGGCCAAAGCACACATCTTTAACAGCATCTGAATATGGACAGAAAAATACACAGTGGGGCTGCTAGGAGGGTAAGCCAAAGCCAGAATTGCAAGCACAGAGGTGGGGAAACCAATGTAATGAACTCTTTCCCACTTCCTAAACCATGGTAAGTTGATGGGGAGGAAATCAACATGCTACAAGTACAAATAAGAGAAAGAAGTGAGCATATTAACAGGTCATCTTGAGTGCAATCACACAGCACTTAGAGGATGGCCAAGGGATCAGGCCTAGCCAGCATGGATTTAGGAAGGGCAGGTCCTGCCTGACCAACCTGATCTCCTTTTACGAGCAGGTGACCTGCCTGGTGGATGTGGGGAGGCCTGTGGATGTCGTCTACCTGGACCTCAGCAAGGCTTTGACACCGTCCCCCATAGCAAACTCCTGGTCAAGCTGTCAGCCCATGGCTTGGATGGGAGCACACTGTGATGGGTTAGGGACTGGCTGGAGGGCCGAGCCCAGAGAGTGGTGATGAATGGTGCCACATCCAGCTGGCAGTCAGTCACTAGTGGTGTGCCCCAAGGATCAGTGCTGGGTCCCATGCTCTTTAACATCTTTATTGATGATCTGGATGAGGGCATTGAGTCCACCATCAGTAAATTTGCTGACAACACCAAGCTGGGGACAGGAGTTGATCTGCTGGAGGGTAGAGAGGCTCTGCAGAGAGACCTCGACAGGCTGGACAGATGGGCAGAGTCCAAGGGCATGAGACTGAACGCTTCCAAGTGCTGGGTTCTGCACATTGGCCACAACAACCCCATGCAGTGCTACAGGCTGGGGTCAGAGTGGCTGGAGAGTGGCCAGGCAGAGAGGGACCTGGGGGTACTGGTCGATGGTAGGCTGAACATGAGCCTGCAGTGTGCCCAGGTGACCAAGAGGACCAACGGCATCCTGGCCTGCATCAGGAACAGTGTGGCCAGCAGGAGCAGGGAGGTCATTCTGCCCCTGTACACTGCACTGGTTAGGCCACACCTCGAGTACTGTGTCCAGTTCTGGGCCCCTCAGTTTAGGAAGGATGTTGACTTGCTGGAACGAGTCCAGAGAAGGGCAACGAAGTTGGTGAGGGGTTTGGAACACAAGCCCTATGAGGAGAGGCTGAGGGAGCTGGGGTTGCTTAGCCTGGAGAAGAGGAGACTCGGGGTGACCTTATTGCTCTCTACAACTACCTGAAGGGAGGTTGCAGACAGGCAGATGTTGGTCTCTTCTCCCAGGCAGCCAGTACCAGAACAAGAGGACACAGTCTCAGGCTGTGCCAGGGGAGGTTCAGATTGGATGTTAGGAAGAAGTTCTACACAGAGAGAGTGATTGCCCATCGGAATGGGCTGCCCAGGGAGGTGGTGGAGTCACCATCATTGGAGGTGTTCAGGAGGAGACTTGATGGGGTGCTTGGTGCTATGGATTAGTTGTTTAGGTGGGTTGGACTGGTTGATGGGTTGGACACGATGATCTTGAAGGTCTCTTCCAACCTGGTTTGGTTTATTATTATTATTATATGAATTGCTTGGTCTCTGGCTGTTCTCTGCAGGGTACCACTTCTCCTGCCACAGAAAAGGCACTTCCTGAGGGGAAAATGGAGGAAGAGCCAGCAGGCTTTGATGGGAGCCCTCAACTTCTTCATTTAGAACAGCTTAATAGCACAGCAGCTTTGAGAAACACCAGAAAAACAGTCACCTACTCTCTGAAAAAAGCTACTGTTTCACTAGCCCCTCCGCCAGGAGTGCTCCTTTCTCTGCTCACCTGTCACTGGGTGGCTTGAAAGTAACAGAACAAAACCCTCCAGAGGAGGAAACCCCACCAGATAGAGCTGCACGTTGCACACAGGTCAGGAAGCGGTGGCATGAGTACCAGATGTTGAGGTCCATCTCAGTAATCAGACACCACGCTGACTTGAATAACAGGTAAAGAACTGTGGTCCCCATGGTGACATAGGCTTCCTTTCAAAGGTGACAGAGCAGTTCAGCCCCGGGGAAAGCGATTGGTCACTTTCTAATGACAGAGCAGAAGCCTCAGGAGGACCAGGCTGCTTTCCCTGCTCTTTTATTTTTCTGTGGGTGAAGAACCAAATGAGATCCATCAATTATTAATCACAAAGCTGGGGTGTGTTGGTTGGTTTTGGGGTTTTTATTTACGAGTGGGATGGTCAATTATTGTGCTCTGCTAACAATAGTTAATTTGTTTCTGAGCAAGACTTCTGAAAGATTTGAGTAATTCTCTTCGTGGTATATACCAAGATTGGAGAGATTAATTGTCCAGATGTTTCCTTGGGTTTTGTTCTCTCTTTCTCACATAATAAAAATCTTTCAGCACGTTTTTTCCCCCCCACGAAACCCACACTCCATCTGTTTTACTTTGCTGGAGACAGAAACCAGCCCTACACGTGTGTTACAATCATTCTAAAGAGTAAATCTTCATCCTTTCCTTTTACAAATAAGGTGCAAGGTTCCATTTTTATTTGTTAGGTAATGTCTTGATACATTGCCCTTTGCTCCCCTACCAGCACCAGCTCTGTTCACTAATACCTTCACCTTTGCTTCTAATGTCAGGGGCTACAACATTCAAATCCCAAGTCAGGCTATCAAGCATTTCTGTCTCTTTCACAACAGAGACTCTGGGAAAACACAGCAGAGCAAGTCTTTAGTAGTTATCTCCTGTTGAAATGCAGCACAGCTCCTTTAGGACAATTTAGAGCTTCTCCATCTCAGAGTGCCATGAGTGAGGTGAATCACAGAATGTCAGAGGTTGGAAGGGACCTCCAGACCTCATGGAGGCAAACCCCCCCTGCCAAAAACATTGTGAGTGTGTGCATTTACATTGCTGCATGTATGACAAGAGGTTCTGTAACCTGAGCTAGTGAAAACTGCTGAAAATCTAAGGTGTGTCAAAACCTACTGCCTAGATTGCTGCTACAAACTGACAGCCCTGAAATCACAGAATCAGAGAACTGTTAGGGTTGGAAGGGACCTCAAGGATCATTTGGTTCCAACCCCCCTGCCATGGGCAGGGACACCTCACACTACAGCAGGTTACTCACAACCACATGCAGCCGGGCCTTCAAAATCTCCAGGGATGGGAGTTCTGCCACCTCCCTGGACAACCTGTTCAAATCCAACTTCTGAGGAAGTTTTTAGCTGCAGCCACGACAAATCAGCAGCTCTGAAGCTTGGTTTCCAAACTGTTTTAAGCAAAAGGTGATTTAGTTCAATCAAGCAATCCCACTCAAATCCATAGGTACTCATGTCCAGGCTGAAACACGTGTGTGTTGGAATGGCTCCTTCATGTTCCAGCTGTAGCCTGCAGAAACCTACTCAGAAGAGGCCATAAGGAAATGTCACAAAGGAAAACAAATCCAGCTATGCTGTGCATATCTGAGACATTCCCAAAGGGCTCTGCATACCCACTAGAAAACGTTTAGGATCTAAAGGAGCTAAACTAAAGCTGTTGAAAACCATGGCTGATGATGTAATTCTCTGGCAGCTCTTGGGAAGTGAGAATCCTCTTTCAGAAAGGCACTGGCTTTCCTGGAAAGACATGGGAGGAGCATAAAGAATGAGGCAGGAGAAAAGGGACAAAAATCTGCTTCCTCCTTGCAAGCACAGAGCTCCTCCTTTTGTTCTTAGGAGACAGAAATGAATACAGGCTGGGAAAATGAGAAAGCAGGATGAAGCTGAATTGAAGTCCAGAGCCCAAAATTGCTGAGGTAGCTCAGAGTCCAGGATGATTCTCCTTCTCTTGGAAAGCCAGTTCCTTGGACTTGCCATGGTGTGTTAAAGGACAATGCCAGCAGACTCTATCCCCAGAAGGCAACACAACAATACAAACACTGCAAGATGATGCCAGGCTGACCTTAACCGTTCATGGCACTTAGCATTTTAATCAGCACGGCCCAGTTCTCCAGTCTTGTTCAACATCTTTGTGGGTGCCATGGACAATGGCATTGAGTGCACCCTCAGCAAGTTTGCTGATGACACCAAGCTGTGTGGTGCAGCAGACACGCTGGAGGGAAGGGAGGCCATCCAGAGGGACCTTGACAGGCTGGAGAGGTGGGCACAAGCCAACCTTATGAGGTTCAACAAGACCAAGTGCAGGGTCCTGCATCTGGGTCAAGGCAACCCCAGGCACAAATCCAGGCTGGGCAGTGACTGGCTGGAAAGCAGCCCTGAGGAGAGAGACTTGGGGGTGCTGGTGGACAAGAAGCTCAACATGAGCTTTCAGTGTGCACTTGCAGCCCGCAAAGCCAATCAGATCCTGGGCTGCATCAAGAGAAGTGATACCATAATGGCTCAGTTGGTAGTGCATAAGACCCTTAATATGAAGGTTGTGAGTTCAAGCCTGCAGTGGGCAGTAGTGTCCTCCCTACTCTAGTCATGAGGTCTACGGTGACAGGTTGGACTCGATGATCTTTGAGGTCTCTTCCAACCTTAGTGATACTGAAAGTGTGGCCAGCAGGTCAAGGGAGGCAATTCTCCCCCTCTACTCAGCTCTGGTGAGACCCCACCTGCAGTACTGCCTCCAGTTCTGGAGCCCCTATTACAAGAGGGATCTGGAGGTGCTGGAAGGTGTCCAGAGAAGGGCCATGAGGATGATCAGAGGGCTGGAGCTCCTCTCCTATGAGGACAGACTGAGAGAGTTGGGGCTGTTCAGTCTGGAGGAGAAAAGGCTTTGAGGAGATCTTATTGTAGCCTTCCAGTATCTGAAGGGGGCCTATAAGAAGGATGGGGAGAGACTGTTTACAAAGGCCTGCAGGGACAGGACAAGGGGGATTGGCTTCAAACTACAGAAGGGCAGAATTGGATTGGATGTTAGGAACAAGTTCTTTACTATGAGGGTGGTGGAACACTGGAACAGGTTGCCCAGGGAGGTGGTTGAGGCTCCTTCCCTGAGATATTCAAGGTGAGGTTGGGCGAGGCCCTGGGCAGCCTGGTCTGGTTGGGGATGTCCCTACTGATTGCAGGGAGGTCAGACTGGATGAGCTTTGGAGGTCTCTTCTGGCCTGGACTGTTCTATGATTCTGTGATCTCTGTCAGCTGGATCCTGCCATCTCTGTAAGCTCACTCTGGCTTTTGGCATCTCCGAAGGGATGCTGTACAGTTAGCCTTTTAATTATGCTTGCTGAACATTTAGCAACATCTATTATACATGCTGGGTACCATATGCAGAGCTAGGAGAGGTGATTTTTTTATTATAACTCACCATATGGTATCCCTCTGAACATGTCCTAACAAAAGTAACCTATTGAACCTGAAAGACTACCACTGCAATATTAAGTTACTTGCCTTCCTCTTCTCCCATTCACTTGCACTAGGGCTAAAGCTGATTCACCTCTCTCACAGTGCAGCACCCATGTCCCCCAGCTGCTTGTATCACAAGGATTTAACAGACTCTGCCACACTATGCTGCTTGCATTTGGATTGCAGTGTGAACAGAGAAAGGAATAAAATGTGTGGGTTAGTGCCAGAAAGATAAGTCTTAAACCAGTGAACCCTCAACTGCTCTCTCAGCTGCCTCTACAACAAGGGAATGACAACCTCCTACCTCGGTCATAGTGAATCATTAGAATTTAATCACCACTGCATTTCTCCAACTTCTTTTGCCTGTGGAGCATCTGATTTCACTGAAGAGGCACAGTGAGGTGCTGCATCTGTTCTGAGATCATTGCAAATGAGGAGAGGAAAAGACAAATGAGCTCTTCGTATATCAGCTGTCTGTAAAGCAGGGAACCTGCTCCCTGTACCCTGGAGCTTACCTGCAGCTCCATGGAAAGCACCTGTTTCATGGACAGTCTCCAGTTCCTGTCTCCTGTGTGCCACATTCTCCTTACCATTGTAACAGTTCTGGGGGCTTTCTATCAGCAAAGGCATCACCATTGTGGCTGGGATGGATCTACAGATGGTTCTTGAGGGACCATATGTCAACATTGACTTGTATGGCTGGCTTCTATCAAACAGATTGCTTAGTAGCCACAATTGGCACTTGGTTCAGTACAGGCCTGAACTTCAAGGTCCCTTTTTCAACAGTGGCAGATGTGCACAGAAGATGCAAGCTCAGAGCTGTGTGTCTAGGAGTTTCTGTTGAATATATACAGAATACAGAATTACGCAGGTTGAAAAATACCTTAGAGATCATCAAGTCCAACCTATCAACCAACACCATCTAATTAACTAAACCATGGCACCAAGTGCCTCATCCAGTCTCTTTTTAAACACTTCCAGGGATGGTGACTCCACCAGGCAGCACATTCCAATGGCCAGTCTCTCTTTCTGTGAAGAACTTCTTCCTAACATCCAGTCTAAACCTCCCCTGGTGCAGCTTGAGACTGTGTCTTCTTGTTCTGTCACAGGTAGCCTCAGAGAAGAGACCAATCCCCACCTGGCTACAACCTCCCTTCATGGCAATAAGGTCTCCCAGGAGTTCAAGTTTTAAGAAGAAAATTCCACTATATAAATGGCAGTGGTCTCACCAAAGGCTTACTGTACGTGGAAGGCAGGCTGAACCAGAACAGATTCATAATAGCCCAGGATATTAATTAAAACACCCAGTCTTTCTTCTTTGTTTTCTTCTGCTACCTTCCATAAACAACATCACAAATTCCTTGAGAAGAGGTTTAGGAAGGGTTTTATCTTTTAGAAGACAAAAGAAAGTATGTCAGACTGCAGGTACCTTGATAACTCAGTTCTGTATCTTATTGATTAATAACATTAACAAAGTCATCTAACAGTTGTAGCATTGCTGTTCCTAGTGTTTTTTTCCCTCTTTATCGACTCAGTCATGTCATGTTCAGTCCCAAATGTCTAAACATTTATCTTATTTATTTACAAAGATGATGCAAAGGCTGGTGCACCTCTGCTATGAGGATAGGCTGAGGGAGCTGGGGTTGTTCAGCCTGGAAGAGAGAAGACACCAGGGAGACCTTAGAGTTACCTTCCAGTACCTGAAGGGATCCTCCAGGAAGGCTGCAGAGAGACTTTTCCTGAGGGTGTCTAGAGACAGAACAAGGGGGAATGGTTTGAAGCTGAGGGAGAGCAGGGTTAGACTGAATATTAGGGACAAATTCTTCAGTACCAGGGTGGTGAGAGTCTGGAACAGGCTGCCCAGGAGGTTGTGGCTGCCTCCTGCCTGGGGATGTTGAAGGCCAGCCTGGATGAGGCCTTGAGCAGCTGAGTGTAGTTGAGAGGTGTCCCTGCCCATGGTGGGAAGGTTGGAGGAGATGAGCTCTGAGGTCTCTTCCAGTTGAGGCTATTTTATGATATGAAAATGGTAGGATCTTTTATGATATAGTGCATTAAAGGCAAAGAATAGCCATATGACCTTATTTTTTTTTTTTTTAAGAGATGTAGTATTTTTAGATGAAAATGTCTTGCTGAAACAGATAAAAGTCACAGGGGTCCCACAGAAAGGCTGCTGAATCTAACCATTTGGTTGCCACTGAATTCCATGGAGCAAGACATCAGATAAAGCAGTCAGCAGAAAGAATGCAGTGTGTGGGACTATTGCCTTGATAGAAAAAGAACCAAAAGCAACACAATCAGGAGGCAAAACCTGTGAAGTTATTCCTGCTGTCCGTGCAGGTACACAGATGAGAGAACCGAACAAACAGCATAGAATCATAGAATGGTCCAGGCCAGAAGGGACCTCCAAAGCTCATCCAGTCTGACCTCCAGCAGGAACATCCTCAACTAGATCAGGCTGCCCAGGGCCTCATCAAGCCTCACCTTGAAAACCTCCAGGGAAGGAACCTCAACCACCTCCCTGGGCAAACTGTTCCGATCTTCCACCACCCTCACAGTGAAGAACTTCTTCCTGATGTCCAACCTAAATCTGCCCTTCCATAGTTTGAATGCAGAAGGTGACAGCAAAGCTGACTTGAAGCTGTGACCTCCAAGTGTCTGTTCCAATATAAAATGACTTTTAAGTGTATATATTAGTGGTGGAAGAGGTGACACAGCCAATAGCAGCAGAAATGCTGGAAACTACCTGACCAAAGATCCCTTTTGCTGAAGCAGCAGAAGCAGCACTGGGAATTTCTGCCCCTTAAATTCTACCACATGGATGCAGATGAAGTCTCACACTTAGGGATGAATCAGGGCACACATGGGAAACAGAGAGGCTGCTGATGAAGGGAAAAAAGTGCTGAGGCACTGCTGTTTTAGGCAGAGCACTGCCAGCAGAATTGTTCCTGGGAAGCTGGGTAGCTGTTTTTGCTATCTTTATCCCAAGCAAACAGGAACTGACTGTGCTGTGTTCTCAGGGCAAGAGCTCCACGATCCATGCAGGGTGAGCGAAGCACTACAGCTACTGTGCTGGTTCCTCTTTTCACACCAATACCAGGGGCAATGGGAGAAGTGCTAGCTGAGTGCTCACAGGGAATTATTGCTCTCCCCATGCTCTGCTGACAGCACACAATGACTGCTCAATTTATGCCAGTGGGGCTGCACTTTGTGGCAAGGCTCACACGCACAGCCCAAAACAATGCTGAAAACTGTTAGAGATTCTGCAGCTCACATCCAGGACATGCACTCTGCTTCCTCCAATGCTGTGTGCTTTGTTAATGCAATTAGACAGTGGGAAAAAGAGCTGGCAAGAGAGTTCCTGCACAGCAGAAACTAATGAGCAGGTTATTTTATTTATTGTGAGCTGTTCCCATGCTGCAGTGGTGAGTTCTGAGGATCACCTCCATGTTCCTTCAAGCCTTGTTGCATGACTAAAATTCGAGGAGGACTTTGTATCTTGCTCTTTCCTCATCAGCTTTAATGCAGATGCCATGGATAAAAGAAAATGCAAGAGAAAATGGGTATTGCCTTAAAAAACACCCTGGAAAGCATGAGCACAGATTAAAGCCCAAGCACAGGAACGGTGCAGCTGTTTGCAACATTCACCTGCAGGTAGCTGATGCTTCACATTGGAGAGAAAAGCCAGGAAGACATCAAGTCACTGGATGCTGCTTTGATCTAGTGCTCAGCACGAGTCAGCTTTCCCATTCTCTGGGCATTTCCTAGCAAAAGAGGAACTCCACACCTCCTTCATCCATTCCTAGAAACATGGCACAAAAGGAGTCATGCAGATGAAACAAAAAGATCATTCCCTGACACACTGCACCTTAGGAATTTGTGATTCCAATGAAAATGAATAGAATAGAATAAATCAGGCTGGAAAAGACCTTCGAGATCATTGTGTCCAACCTATCATCCAACATCACCTAATCAACTAAACCATGCAACCAAGTACCCCATCAAGGCTCCTCCTGAACACCTCCAATGACGGTGACTACATCACCTCCCCAGACAGCCCATTCCAATGGGCAATCACTCTCCCTGTATAGGACATCCAGCCTAAACCTCCCCTGGCACAGCTTGAGATGGTGTCCTCTTGTTCTGGTGCTGGTTGCCTGGGAGAAGAGACCAACCCCCATCTGGCTACAACCTCCCTTCAGGTAGTTGCAGACTCTGAGGACACCCCTAGTGTTCTCTTTGCCAGGACTAGGGAGCTTAAGTTCCACTGCAGGGAGAAGGACTCAGACATTTCTCACTGCAGTGAGTGTTGCAGCTGCAGTACTGTTTGGTTCTGAACATCTGCTTCCTTCAAAGAGGTGGCTTAGAATGAACAAGAAGGCAAAACTATTTTCACTATCCAAGACTCGGTCTGTGAAGTCTTGAGCCCCAGCTATGAGACTTGCTCAGTCCCCAAGTTACTTTTCACTTATCACAAACTTTTCACTCATCTTTTTCCCCCCTAAAATCCTGTTGCAAAGTTTACTCTGCCCCAGGGGATTCTAAAAAGGAACAGAATCACCTGGTTGGGAAAGACCTTAAGATCACTGAGTCCAACCAGAACCTCACATCTCCCTGCACACAACTGTTAGACCATGTCCCTAAGCACCTCAGACAAAGGGTTTCTAAATGCCTCCAGGGAAGGTGACTTCACCACTGCCGTGGGCAGCCTGTTATAGTGCCCAGTGACCCTTTTGGTGAAGACATGTTTCCTAACAGCCAATCTAACCCATCCCTGGTAAAACTTAAAGCCACTTCCTCTCCTTCTATCACTTGATATTAGGGAGAAGAGACCAACCCCCACCTCACTCCAACCTCCTTTCAGGGAGCTGTGGAGAGCAATGAGGTCTCCCCTCAACCTCAAACAACTGAAATTAAAACAACTTTAACATATTTCTCCTATGTTTATGTCCTGCTCATCATTGCCCCTGTTCTAGATGGCTATAAATTGGAAAGAGCTGAAAAGACTAATTTGGGCTGGATTTGGGTACCATCAGCCTCAGCTTGATGCCTGGAACTGATTCCTACCTGCTGGTTTTAAAATGCAAGTTGGTGCCAGGCAGGCAGCTAAAGAGCAAGCATGGCAGCATTCCTGGCACTATAAAAAAGTAGCTGTACAGAAGAAAAGGGAAAAAGACTCACAGGGAGTTTTCAGCTGGATCCCAGCAGAGTTTCAACTCACCACATCAATCTTAGTATAAGACTGAGGGAAAAGAAAGGCTGCAGAGTCAAAAGAGGATGAGTGTGCTCCTTACAGCAACCACATGCTCTTAGCTCCACATCATTCCCTTTGGATCTGCACCGTCAGGATGTTTTCTAAAGCCTATCCATTGACATTAATGCAACAGCACAGCTGGACAAGAGATTGAAACCCCTGTAACTGTTTTAAACAGCAAGGACAAAGCTGCTAAGAAGAGAGGTATTTAAAGCATGGATTGAAAAGAGAAATACACTTGTAAAAATAAAACTCTCTGGTGCAGTTTCCAGTGCTCCAGCCCCCTGATCATCTTCATGGCCATCCTCTTGACCTGCTCCATCAGCTCCATGTCCTTCCTGCGCTGAGGGCTTGGATGCAGCCAGGGCTGCCACTGGCCTTCTGGCCTGAAAGTGCTCATTGCTGGTTCCCGTCCAGCATCTCACCCACCAGCACCCTCAAGCAGAGCTGCTCTCAATCTCATCATCCCCCAGCCCAGATTGAAATCTAGGATTGCCCCAACCTAGGTGCAGGACCTTGCACTTTGCCTTACTGAACCTCATGATGTTCTTCTCAGCCCAGCTCTCCAGCCTGTCCAGGTCCCTCTGGATGGCACCATCCCATCCTTCAGTCTTATCAACCACACCATTCAGCTTGGTATCATCTGCAGACTTACTGAGGGTGCCTCAGTCTCACTGTTGATATCATTGATAGAGATACTGAACAGCACTGGTCCCAGTTGCACTCATCTCCCTCTGGACACTGAGCTGTTGATCCTTTGGATGTGATCATCCAACCAATTCCTTGACCAGCAAACAAACATCATTTAAAGCCAGTGAAATATACTGATCCAGAAAGAAGACCAGTTTGAATTCTTTGTACTAGTCAGGACCTATGAAGTTGAGGAAGCTGCTGGCACTGGTGTCAGGTTCAGCACTGACAGGGGACTTGGCTTTTCTTAGTGTCTTTACCAACAGCACTTGAGAAAGAAATTTCTCAGAAGGCATGAGAAAGTTGACCATCAGCCACTGGCTTAGCTTGCAGAAGTCCATCACTGAGAGAAAACTTAAAGAGCTTGCTTTGTGAACTGATGGATTAGAAAGACAAGACTTTTCCTTATGGATCTCAGGGCTGACCTCTTGAAGGTGAGCCCCATGCACCTGCACTCCATTTGGCTGCTTCTCTGCTGCAGTTTTGGACTTGCAACTGCTCTGTGCGTTCCCACACCAACCTCTACACAAGCATGGACAATAGGGACAACATGCAAGGGTGGCAGAAGCCTGGAAACCACCAGCAAGCCCTTACTGTTCACTGGAGTAGTGCTTGCAGAACAGCAGAGGTGGTCTGTCAGCTGGGCAGGGAGAGGGGATGGTGTTACACAGCTCTGTTTCTCTGCTTCTCTCAGGCATTCTATAAAGTGCTGCTTTCTGCTCACCTAAGTAGGTAACCAAGAGCAGCTGTGAAACATTACCAACTGAAAGCAAGTTTGGTTTTTTTGGTTTTGTTTGTTGTTTTGTGAGGGGGTTATTTTGTCAGCAGCATGGCACAGTCAGCTTCATTCCAAATGGGTGAAAGTGCTGTTATGATGTCACTTAAATAGATCACAAACTGCAAGCAGACTTAACATTACACCTGCCTTAAAGTTTTGTCAGTAAAATAACTATCAGAAAGGATTCCTTCTATCCAATCACATGGCATGAGAATATCTCCTCTCTGTTCTGCAGCACACCTCCTGCAGAATGGAGGCTGCATTCCTGCCTCTCCATCTGACAGCTTCATTCCACTCTGCTTGCCCCTGGTACTCAGAGCAGTGCTTCCATGCTTTTGGTATTGTGACACTTAGAATCATAGAACAGTCCAGGCCAGAAGGGACCTCCAAAGCTCATCCAGTCTGATCTCTCCACAGTCAGCAGGGACATCCCCAGCTAGATCAGGCTGCCCAGGGCCTCATCCAGCCTCACCTTGAATATCTTCAGGGAAGGAGCCTCAAACACTTCCCTGGGCAACCTGTTCCAGTGTTCCACCACCCTAGTAATAAAGAACTTGTTCCTGATATCCAATCTAAATCTGCCCTTCTGTAGTTTGAAGCCATTGCCCCTCATCCTGTCAGTGCAGGCCTTTGTAAACATTCTATCTCCATCCTTCCTGTAGCCCCTTCAGGTACTGGAAGGCTGATATTAGGTCTCCACAGAGCCTTCTCTTCTCCAGGCTGAGCAACCCCAGCTCCCTCAGCATGTCCTCACATCAGGACTGCTCCAACCCCCTGATCATTTTCATGGCCCTCCTCTGGACCCTCTCCATCAGCTCCATGTCCTTCCTATATTGAGGGCTCCAGGCCTGCATGCAGTACTCCAGGTGAGGTCTCACCAGAGCAAAGTGGTAAAACTCAGAACTGTGACACATGGTTCTGCAAACTGCTCTGGGTTCAGAAGTCCCATGGATGGTGCATACATTTTCACAGGCTTTCAAAGACCCTGACCTGACACAGCTCCTCTTCCTCAACCAATTAAGTTGCAGTTCTGAGAGGAAAGAAGACTACCATATGGGTCAGCCTTGGCTCAAAGTGATTAGTGAACAGACATGGAACTGGGAGCTCCAATCCTGAACAGCTCCAGCAGTGAGAACTCAGAGCATTCAAAATGCTTGGGCTGCTCATTATTAGTGGTTTAGATCTCACAGTTATGAGAAGTTCTTCTAACTTCCCTGGGTTCTGTGTGAGCAGTTCATGAAGGACCTCAGGGAACTGTTTGAAAGAGTCCAGCACAGAGCCACCAAGCTCCTGAAGGCAGTGAAAGATCTCCCTGTGAGGAACAGGCTGAGGGAGCTGGGGCTCTTGAGCTTGGAGCAGAGGAGCCTGAGGGGTGCTCTCATTCCTGGTGATAAAGATGTGCAGGGCAGTGTGGGGAGGATGGAGCCAGGCTCTGCTCAGGGATGTCCAAGGACAGGACAAGGGGTACTGGGGGCAAGCTGGAGCAGAGGAGGTGCCATAGGAACAGAAGGGAAAACTTTTTCCCTGGAGGGTGCAGAGCCCTAGAGCAGGCTGCCCAGAGAGGTTGTGGAGTCTCCTTCTCTGGAGACACTGCAAACCCATCTGGATGTGTTCCTGTGTGACCTGCCCTGGGTGCTGCTGCTCTGGCAGGGACGTTGGGCTAAATAATCTCTGGAGGATCCTTCCAACCCCTGACTGACATTCTGTGACTCTGTGAAAACTACCATATGGGTCAGTGATTGGTGAGCAGACACTATGCTGGCAATTCCAATATTGAACAGCCTCAGCAGCAAGAACTCAGAGAACAAAAATGTGTGTCCTGAAACAATGCCAGGTCAGGCTAGGTTTAAGCTGGCATGAAAGAGGAGTTGTACAACGTGTAAAAGTGCTTTCTGTAAGGATCAAAGTTGATAATGATCACTTGGACACAAACCCATGATAGCGCTTGACTGCAGCGTGAAAATCCTCTGCATTCCCAGGGATCCTGGACACACACAGCAGCTGTGTTTTAACAGAACAGCTCTTCCTCAGGACTGCAAGTGTTAAAGCAGAACTGCATCTCTGAGTTTGTAAGCTAAGAATGCAAACAGCAGCCTGCTTCCAGCCTCCTGGCACACACTGTTAGTTACGGCATTACAAATCCCTACCTTACCTAATGGCTTCGATCTCTTTGTGTCTTGGTTGGATCAACAGGAAGAACTCCTGGCATGTATTTCTTTAGCAACAGGCAGTCCATTCTGGCAAAGACTCCACCTCAAAAAAAGTTAAGAAACCTTAGATTTCCAAGACTGGGTACTTTTAAAGAGCATAAAAATCAAATTATCGGCTCTGCAGTATATAAATTCTTTTACCCTCTTGGAAAAGTGCTGTGGTTCAAATGGTTGCACCATGTCCCAGGTTTGGCTTCAGTTGTTTGTGGTTTGCATATCTGGACTCCTCATAATTTCACTGCACTTGCTCGAGGCCAACTGTGAGCTGATTTCTTTGGTCAGCTGGCCAACAAATCTCTCCCCTCGCACCAGCGAGATAGCTGTCAGTTAGAGGTTTGGCATGCTTCATACTCTGATTCACTACCCAAGATCCCAGAAAAAGAAAAGATGGAGAGACAGGCCCATAAATCATATGAAGAAAGAAAACATTTGTATGATAGTAGGAGCCCAACCATACTGCTGAACTTCAGAATCTGGCAGCCTTTACATCACAACAGAATTTTCCAAGGCCATAAATATTCACACTGGACTGAAACTTGGCACGAAATGATGCCACTTGACTGATCCACACTGCAGCCTAAGCTCTGTTTCTCATTCAGAGGCAATGAGGTTATACAGCACTCTCTATTCATAACAGATCTGTGAGGTTTGTGCCACTGCTACAGCAGACTCCAGGGATAGGTTCAAAGGAAAGCTCTGGGGAAAGGGCTCCTTGCATTTGTGTAAGGAAAACTGCTGTGATTAGCTGCAAGCTTTGCAGTTACCTTTTTCTTCTTTACAGAAAACAAAACAACCACAAAAACAAACAAACCAACCCCCAAACCAAATCAAGCAACCCCTATCACAAAATCACAGCACGTTAGGAGTTGGAAGGGACCTCCAGAGATCACCCACTCCAACCCCCCTGCCAGAGCAGCAGCACCCAGGCCAGGTCACACAGGAACACATCCAGGAGGGTTTGCAATGTCTCCAGAGAAGGAGACTCCACAATCTCTCTGGGTAGCCTGCTCCAGGCTCTGGCACCCTCACAAGGTAAAAGTTTTTCCTTATGCTCCTGTGGAACCTCCTCTGAGGAGATGTCAGCCACTCCTCCCAATGTGGTGACCACAGCAAGCTCGCTGACAGTGCCCTCAGCCAGGCTGGTGATGAATATATGGACTACTACTGGTCCCAGCACTGACCCTTGAAGGACTCCACTAGACACAGGCCTCCAGCTAGACTCTGTCCCATTGACCACAAGTCTCTGACTCGTCTCCTTCAACCAGTTCCCACTGCCTGATCATTCAGACCACACTGCCTTACTGTTGCTCACAAAGACCTTCTCTTGCAGGCAGAGGATCCCATGGGCCTCAGAGGCACAGGACTGGTCAGATCTGTAATATCAGTGATTGCATTCTCCCTGGGTCAGCATGTTTCTGGGGACCCCAAACAATGCTGTCATCTTTGTTAAGTATCCCTACCCTGAAGAGGGTTCCTTGGTCTGGCTCCACAGGTTACATCACAGAATCACAGAAACATTCAGGTTGGAAAATACCCTCAGGATCACCAAGTCCATCCACACACACTGACTGGGTGTAAAGGAGACTGCAGCTAAGGTAATGGCCCTGAGCTTCAAATCCACTCCCTCTGTGTGACAGGTAAAGGAAAGCTGAAAAGGGGGAATGAAATGCCAGGTGTGAAATGTTCTTCCTCCTTGAATTTCATGTCTCCCTGAAATGCCAGGAAAATGTCCAGAAGCTCTCACTGTCCCCTGAGGGCTGACAACCCCACTGCACCAATTCAGTTCAGAAGCAGAGAAGCAAGCCCGAGATCCAGCCCACACGGCAGGAAGGCAGAGGGTAGCTACAACAGAGGTCTTTCTACAGTGGGATGTAAATGGTGATATTTAACGTGTGAGGCTGTGACACACCTGTGAGCAAGCAGAAGTGCTGAAAGAAAGAATCTAAAAGCCCAGGAAAGAATTGTAGGCAAATGGTTTTGTAATAAGGAACAACTGATTGCTGAGTTAGCCTGGGCAAAGGTTTTGTTCAACAAGCTGAGAACAAAATCTGTGATTTTCATAGAATCACAGAATTGTTAGACTTGGAAGGGACCTCAAGGATCAGCCAGTTCCAACCCCCCTGCCATGGGCAGGGAGACCTCACACTACAGCAGGTTGCTCACAGCCACATCCAGCCTGCCCTTTAAAACCTCCAGGGATGAGGCTTCCACCACCTCCCTGGGCAACCTGTGCCAGTCTCTCACCACCCTCATGCTGAAGAATGTCTTCCTAACATCCAATCTGAATCTACCCATTTCTAGTTTTCTCCCATTCCCCCTTGTCCTATCACTCCCTGACACCCTAAAAAGTCCCTCCTCAGCTTTCTTGTAGGCCCCCTTCAGATACTGGAAGGCCACAATGAGATTCAGAGCCTTCTCCTCTCCAGACTGAACAGCCCCAACTCTCTCAGTCTGTCCTCATAGCAGAGGAGCTCCAGCACTTTGATCATCCTCATGGCCCCTCTCTGGACATGCTCCAGCCCCAGCTGCAAATTCTGGAGAATAATTCATTTCAGAGCAAGGAGTGAGAAAAAGACAGCATCAGCTGAAGATGAACATGCCAGCTCACTTTTGCTTATCATTCCAATTGACAAGGGGGAAGGGGAGGTAAAAAGCCTCATCACAATAATCCTGTCTTTATTGAAGCAGTCAGTCACAGCATGCCCTGACCCCAGCCCTCTGATTCTCATTTTCAACAAAAGGACCAGAAAAGTACAGAGAGAAATGTGCAGCTCTCTTGGGGTAGGTAGAAGAAGAGATAAACCAACAAGGCTTTCATCTTACTAAAGCTCCTGTCTTAATCTCCTTCACCTCATGGAAGAGATGAGCTTAGTGGATTCAATCAAATGTCCTTAGCAATGAGGTATCGACCTAAAAAGCTCAAGACCAAGAACTGAAACATCAAAGTTTTTGACAGCATAACCAAAACATTTTAATCAAGTCATTTGGGGAAATTCAGTGCTTCTGTATACCACTCTGTGCTGCTGACAGCAGCTTAGGATGCAGAGACACCTTTGGGAGCTGCAGATGTGATGGTGAAGGTGAGCTCAGTGTGGTAGTTTTAGGCTGTGCCTCAAAAAATTTTCCACAGATCTTGAACAGAGAGGAGTAGAATGTAAACAAATCACCATTGGATGTAAAAAGGAAAATACTGACAAACTCTAAACAATCCCATTGGATAGATAATAAATGTGGAGAGCAGCCAGGCAGAAAGGGACCTGGGGGTACTTGGTTGACAGCTGGCTGAACATGAGCCAGCAGTGTGCCCAGGTGGCCAAGAATGCCAATGGCATCCTGGCCTGGATCAGGAATAGGTATCCTGCCACAGAAGTGATGTAGGAGATGTGAGAGACTTGAATCAGGACATCAGAGACATTTGCATAGCTTTCAAAGGCACATATTTAGGGTTTCTTCCCAGCTAGGATGAAACAGTCACAAGTGCAAGTGTGTTGATTCTGACTATGTATGAAATAGTATGAGTAGTGTGGCCAGCAGGAGCAGGGAAGTCATTGTGCCCCTGTACTCAGCACTGGTTAGGCCACACCTTGAGTACTGTGTCCAGTTCTGGGCTCCTCAATTCAAGAAGGACATTGAGACACTTGAACGTGTCCAAAGCAAGGCAACAAGGCTGGGGAGAGGCTGAAAGAGCTAGAGGTGTTTAGCCTGGAGAAGAGAAGCCTCAGGGGAGACATTATAGCTCTCTACAGTTTCCTGAAAGGAAGTTGTAGCCAGGTGGTGGTTGGTCTCTTCTCCAAGGCAACCAGCAACAGAACATAAGGACACAGTCTCAAGCTGTGCCAGGGAAAGCTCAAGGTGAAGAGAAAGTTCTTCCCAGAAAGAGCAATTGGCCATTGGAATGTGTTGCCCAGGGAGGTGGTGGAGTCACCATCCCTGGAGGTGTTCAAAGAAGGATTGGATGTGGCACTTGAAGCCATGGTTTAGTTGTCAGGAGGTATTAGGTAATAGGTTGGACTTGATCTCTGAGGTCTTTTCCAACCTGGTTGATTCTGTGATAAGTCTAGTAAGGTAAACTAACTTTCTCTCTCTCTTTTTGGCTTCCTTGCTCTAGCAGATACTAGCTCTGGCTTCTGCTTGGCTTTGCTGACCTTGGCTGTGTTCCTTGTTGCCCCTGAGTATCTAACAGAAAAACTCTCTTCTCTTTCTCTTGTCCCGTGTCCAGGGGGGTAGGGAAGGGGGCAGGGAAGGGGAGGCTATTATTAGTAGCTCCCCTGGTTTTGTCCAGGGGGATTCTTGTGCTGTTTATCAATTTTGAATACCTGTAAATATCTGTAAATATTGTATTTTGTACATATCCATTGCATTCCATTTTAGATTGTAGTTTTGCTTGTAAATGTAGCTGCATTTGTTTCCAGCTGAGCTGGTCTGGCAATTTCATGTTGGCGGGGGGTGGGGGGATGGATTTTTAACCCACCACACTCAGCCACAGGAGTTGCTTTGTACCTCCATGGGCTGTAGCCCACGTTTCTAATGCAGAAGTTTGGCAGCAGAAACTCATAGAGCTCTGACTGGCATTTCAGGCATCAGCTGCTCCACAGTGACCCCACAGATGACACCCCACAACTTCATGGAACTACACATCCCCCATGACATTAATCACAGCTTTTTAGGCACGGGATTTTGACTGCTTGAGCAGAAGTGAGGGGCAGAGGGCGTCTTCTAAATCAGGAAGAGGCCTTCAAGTGGCGTTTTTTTTAAAGTCAACATCATTCTTTGCTTGCCTGCTGTTATCCAGTGAAAACTGCTGACAGGAATAAGAATCCCTCTGAACAGTTTCTCAGGAAAGGGTGATACTAGGAGAGGCTTCTTTTTAATTCTTTTTAATGTCTATTTATCTCAGTTAACAAATGGAGGCAAACAGCAACAGAAGCCACTCTCTTTTTTTCTTTCCCCCACGCCCCCCTCGTATTCTAACCCTAAATCAAAATGAATGCTAATGTCATAATGCTACATCAAACACTGTGATGAATCTACACTGGCAAAGGCTTGGTTGGCTGATGACAGCACTCCCCCAGTGAATAAGTGCACAGTGCATTGTCCCTTCTGGAGCTCAACTTCAAAGCCCTTGAAAATCTCCTTTGAGTTTTGAACCTTCCAGATCAAAGCCTTGGAGTTCATTTATACTTCTAGGATCAGATGAAGGCAGGCAGTAGGACAGACAGGATTTAAAGGATAAATCACTTCAGAACAATGTCTATGAACGTTTTCTATGGCATTACATTTGAAACTAGGTTGAGAAAGCCATGCCACACAGACACAGATTCTGTCTCAGGAAAACTGAGGCAAACCAGCATTATTTGAGTAGATTTGTAACTTTCCCAGTGGAATTTACATTTCCATTCTGTCAGTTTGTTTACAAAATAATTCTCTGATGCCTTGAAGGTTCACACCACAGCCAGCTGTACACAAGTTGGGATTTAATGTACCTCTGGTTGTTGCACTAGTAATAAAGTAATAAAGATTCCAGAGTTTAAGAAACAAATAAATATGCACACAGGAATGTAAAACAAAAAAGAGGTCTCCCCCATCAAACAAACAAAGCAAGCCCCTCTGAGCCAAGCCTGTGGTTTGATGTGCATGCAAGCCAGATGAAAGCAGGCCTGGTCCAATCCTGCTGCACAGAGATGGCTGAAAAGGACAAAAGTAAGCCCTAGAGCAGTTCTGTTCCCACTGAGCAATGAAATCATGACATGAGATAGAGGATAGATACTCATTCCATTATCTATAGACTCTGCCGGTGTGCTCACTCACAGGGAAGCAATCATCAACCCAGCATGCTATGCAGACTGCAAAGCTCTTAAGGTGGCTGATGAAAAGCAGTGGTCTAGGGCCATCATTACCTCTCTTGATTTACCAAGAAGTAAATCAAGAATGGTGGTGGTGGCGAATGGTGCCACATCCAGCTGGCAGCCAGTCACCAGTGGTGTCCCCCAGGGATCAGTGCTGGGCCCCATCCTCTTTAATATCTTCATTGATGATCTGGATGAGGGGATTGAGTCAGTCAGATGACACCAAGTTGGGAGCAGATGTTGGTCAGTTAGAGGGCAGAAGGGCTCTGCAGAGGGACCTTGACCTGCTGGACAGACGGGCAGAGTCCAATGGGATGGCATTCAACAAGTCCAAGTGCCAGGTGCTGCACTTTGGCCACAGCAACCCCATGCAGAGCTAGAGGCTGGGGTCAGAGTGGCTGGAGAGCTGCCAAACAGAGAGGGACCTGGGGGTGCTGATTGACAGCCATCTAAACATGAGCCAGCAGTGTGCCCAGGTGGCCAAGAAGGCCAATGGCATCCTGGCCTGCATTAGGAATAGTGTGGCCAGCAGCAGCAGGGAAGTCATTGTGCCCCTGGACTCTGCATTGGTTAGGCTGCACCTTGAGTACTGTGTCCAGTTCTGGGCCCCTCAGTTTAGGAAGGACATTGAGCCACTTGAACATGTCCAGAGAAGGGCAACAAGGCTGGGGAGAGGCCTTGAGCACAAGCTCTATGAGGAGAGGCTGAGGGAGCTGGGGTTGTTTAGCCTGGAGAAGAGGAGGCTCAGAGGAGACCTCATTGCCCTCTACAACTACCTGAAGGGAGGTTGTAGCCAGGAAGGGGTTGGTCTCTTCTCCCAGGCACCCAGCACCAGAACAAGAGGACACAGTCTCAAACTGCACCAGGGGAAGTTTAGGCTGGAGGTGAGGAGAAAGTTCTTCACTGAGACAGTCGTTCACCATTGGAATGTGCTGCCCAGGGAGGCGGTGGAGTCACCATCCCTGGAGGTATTCAAGAGGGGATTGGACGTGGCACTTGGTGCCATGGTTTAGTCATGAGGTCTGTGTTGACAGGTTGGACTCGATGATCTTTGAGGTCTCTTCCAACCTTGATGATTCTGTGATACCACATAAGAGATTCCAGCCCATGGCAGCTGTGGGCCATGGTCTTGAGGTAAGACACCCCACAGACTCAGCATGGTTCTAAATGACCTGATAGTAGGAAGCCTGTAGCAGAGCTGAGAAGTGCAGCTATAGTTGCAGTCACATCCCATCCCTTCCTTTTCCCCAACATATGTGCTGAGAACATCTGCAGAGCTTGTGCAAAACCAGCCTGCACCTGCTCTTCTGCTCCTGCAACCCATCAGCTGCCTCTGCGCCTTCAGAAAGCAATCTCTGCTGGACAGCACAGGAGCAACAGCTGAATCACCTAGCCACAACCCTGAAGGTGTTCAGACTTCCACAATTACAGAGTGTGGGATTCAGAACAGCTTTGGAGAATCTTGCTCCTCAAGAGCATGGAAGATGGAGAAAGACAAGGAGAAGACAGAGCAAAAGGAGCCATCTCCACAGCTGCCTACTTGTACTTCCTTGCAGGGAATCTACACATTCATGTCTGGACAGCAACTAAATGTTAAAGTATTCTACAAAATGTTTAGATCTTAAGCAATTGATTTTGTATGTACCTCTCTGGCTAGATATAAAACTCTTTGAAGAACTTCATGGGTTCTCTCTGTCCCTCTTTCCAGGCACTGACTTTTGAAAACTTCGGGTTTTTTTCTCTCTTGCAATGACCTGAGGCAGCCTGAATGGTTGCAAAACAATAATTTAATTGAACAGTAGCATCCTCTTATACCTAATAAGGATGAACTCCCAGCTCTCCTGTATATGGCCTCTGCTACTGAAACTGTTTCAAGTGCTTGGAACTAATTAGCTGAACTAACCCAGTTCAACTCCTCAGCTTCACATCACCATGCAGACATCTATACCTGAAGTCTGAAGAGATAAGGCTGTGTAAGCAGCTAGCTCAGAGCAGCTTGTCCCTGCAGGGAAGACAGAGTTCTGTCCCCAGTAATGAAGAGTTTTCTGTGCCTCAGCCTCAGTGCTGGCTGCTGGTGCTGCTGCAATTATGAGTTTCAAGAAGCCTTGAGACCCAATATAATGCTTATGAGTGGAAGGTCTCCCAAAAGTCCATGGCTTGCTGTACTTATCTTTTACACCCTGCTGACTGGTCACCTCCCAAAGCCCAGTGGTTTAGAAAGTGAAGAGCTTAGAGAGTAAGGAAAAGCAGATCTAACAGAAAACTTGCCCAGAAGGAGGAAGGTGATGAAGTGGTGTGAAACCCTCCCCTCCTAAACACCAGCTAAACAAACTGGAGACGCTGCAACTCCTTGCCTTCAAGTTAGAAGGGCAAGCCCAAGAAGACTAGGAACATGCAAACTTAACTCACCCTTTATTCAATATCTCAACAATTCTGATTCATAGATTTCAACTAAATCTGCACTCAGGTTATCACTCTGCAATAAATGCACCTCAAGTAGTAACACACCAAGGAATCTGTTTTGACAGACCCAGAGATTTTGAGGTAGCATTTTGTGTCATTCTTAGGAATTGAAGGGTGAGTAGATACTGTCAAAACCAAATCAAACTAAGCCAAAACACCTCAAACAAACCAACAACCTGGAAAGAAAGCTTTGGAAGCTTTTTTTAAGTGACTTTTCCTTTCACCAAGCACAGCATTGCCTGTTGGTTTTGTTTGTTTTTGTTTTTTTTTTCTCAGTGTTAAAGAATCATATGAGCTCCACATCCGATCATAAACCAGGAAATGTTGTGCCAAACAGTTTGGGGCAAATGATCATGAATTCGATAGTGCAAAGTAGACAGTGGTCTCGGGTGAGTAAGTGGGGCAGTGATTTTAAAAGCGACTGCCCGAATTGAACGCAACTGGACAGATTCTGGCAGGATTCAGGATCCCAGTGAGGGCTTTGGATTACAAAGTGCTGCACACTTGTCCTGTTTTGAGAATGATCTCTAAGCCTTTGCTGCTGACCAGAGATGGATACAGAAGCTGGACAGTCCTTTGGTGTCTCCAGAGTATTGCCACCGTTGTGTTCATAAGGGCGTTGCCCTGCGTTATCTCATTATCGGCCCACACACACCCCTGGGAGGAAAGGCACCGATTCACAGAATAACAGGAGATGGAAGAGCTTTCTGGAGATCATCTAGTCCAACATCCCTGCTAGAGCAAGTTCACCCAGGCAGGCTGCACAGGATGGCACCCAGGCTGCCTTGCTCCAGAGATGGAGACTCCGCCACCTCTCTGGGCAGACTTTTCCAGCAATCTGCCATGCTCAGAGTAAAGCAGCTCCTCCTCATGTTTAGATGGAACATCCCCTGTTCGAGTTTGTGTCCATTACTTCTTGTCCTGTCACTGGACACCACTGAAAAAAGCCTGGTCCCATCCTCCTGATGTGCACCCTTGAAGCACTGAGAAGATCCCCTCCTCAGCCTTCTCTTCTCTAGACTAAAGAGCACCAAGTACCCTCAGCCTGTCTTCACAAAAGAGATGTCCCAGTCCCCTCATCATCTTCATAGCCCTTTGCTGTATCCTCGGAAGCAGTTCCCTGCCCTTGACTGGGGAGCCCAGAACTGTCCAGTTACATGGCTTCATTTGCTGCCTTCTCCTCTGACTGCTGCACCTGTGCCGTTGAACACAGTTCTGCAGTGCCAACCTTGGCATTGAGTGCACCCTCAGCAAGTTTGCTGATGACACCAAGCTGTGTGGTGCAGCAGACACGCTGGAGGGAAGGGAGGCCATCCAGAGGGACCTTGACAGGCTGGAGAGGTGGGCACAGGCCAACCTCATGAAGTTCAATAAGAGCAAGTGCAGGGTCCTGCATCTGGGTCGAGGCAATCCCAGGCACAAATACAGGCTGGGCAGTGACTGGCTGGAGGGTAGCCCTGAGGAGAGAGACTTGGGGGTGCTGGTGGACAAAAAGCTCAACATGAACTCTCAGTGTGCACTTGCAGCCCGCAAAGCCAATCAGATCCTGGGCTGCATCAGGAGAAGTGTGGCTAGCAGGTCGAGGGAGGTGATCCTCCCCCTCTACTCAGCCCTGGTGAGACCCCACCTGGAGTACTGTGTCCAGTTCTGGAGCCCCTATTACAAGAGGGATGTGGAGGTGCTGGAACGTGTCCAGAGAAGGGCCACGAGGATGATCAGAGGGCTGGAGCACCTCTCCTATGAGGACAGACTGAAGGAGTTGGGGCTGTTCAGTCTGCAGAAGAGAAGGCTCCGAGGAGACCTAATTGTGGCCTTCCAGTATCTGAAGGGGGCCTACAGGAAGGCTGGGGAAGGACTTGTCAGGATCTCAGGTAGTGATAGGACTAGGGGGAATGGAATGAAGCTGGAGGTGGGGAGATTCAGGCTGGATGTGAGGAGGAGGTTCTTCACCATGAGAGTGGTGAAACCCTGGAATGGGTTGTCCAGGGAGGTGGTCGAGGCCCCGTCCCTGGGGGTGTTTAAGAGCAGGCTGGATGAGGCTCTGTCCAGCCTGATCTAGTGTGGGGTGTCCCTGCCCATGGCAGGGGTGTTGGAACTAGATGATCCTTGTGGTCCCTTCCAACCCTGAATGAAACTATGAAACTATGAAACTATCTGAAACTGCCAGCATCTGCTGTGCAAGTGTCCTGCCTTCTTCTTTGCATGAGCGTCAGTGGGAGGAAATCTGCATGTTAGCACTACACAACTACACCTAGAATAGATTTTCCAGCTTGCAAAGGCAAATAATTGTGGCAGGAGCTCTCTGCGTGTAAGCATCAGTGCCATGTGACATCTGCAAAGCTTGCACAGGCCTCACAGACAGCAGAAAAAGTCGATGAGGGACATGCAGCCCCTCAGAAACAGCAGCTGGGAGCCAGGTGGGACACCTTAGTGTCTCAGATGACAGCTGATACTTACACTTGGGTAACCAAATCCCACCCCAATGAGAGAACTGCAGACGTCCAATGTGCAGACTGCTTTCTTGTGCATCTACTGCATACACACTGAGGGAACTGTAGCCAGACAATTAAAAATGCATCCCCTAATTTCCACTCATTTGAAACAAGCAGCTTGCTGAAACCAACAGTGTTGGTACAGGCTTGCCAAAGTATCATTCTGACCCCAAAACAGCTGTCTCTTTGCAGCATGTTTGCTATTTTACATTTCATTAAATAAGTCACTACAGAGCTCTAAACCCTTAGATGCATTCAGAAGCGGAAACAAAACATCTGTTAGTGAACTATTAACCAGCTCTCTGTGTGTGCAGTGACTGAGTTAATATCACAAAGACAAGGAGAGATCTGACATGCTCTGATTTCAAATACTTGCCTCTTCAAGTACAGGACTTTAATGTGGGCTTTGTAATGAGTATTGCTTATCTTTATAGCATCAATAGTGTTCCATTTACTTCATGGACAAGTTAAGTCATGACCCCTGTCTGCTCCAGACTGTCAGTGGGAATGAGACCTGAAATATTAAATATCAAAAAGTACAGATCTGTCCATAAAACTCCTCATTTAACTCTGAGATAAAAACCAGACTGCACAGTTGCTGACATCAGCTGCTAGCAAGTCATGACCACATAGCCAGGCCCTTTTGTTAGTCTTGTGCTGCACAGGCAACAGGAGAAAAGAGGAAACTTTAACACTGGAAAGTGACAATGAGAGTGTTCTGTGCAGCTTGTTCAGTACAATAACAATGGGAACACACACACACACGTGGTGGTGTTTCACAGAATCAACCAGGTTGGAAGAGACCTCCAAGTCCAACTGATCACCCAACCCTAACTAATCAACTAGATCATGGCACTAAGTGTCTCATCCTGGCTTTTCTTAAACACCTTCTGGGATGTTGACCCCACCACCTCCCTGGGCAGCACATTCCAAGGGCCAATCTCTCTTTTTGTGAAGAACTTCTCTCTAAGATTAAGCCCAAACTTCCCCTGGCATAGCTTGAGACTGTGTCCTCTTGTTCTGTTGGTGGTAGCCCGGGAGAAGAGACCGACCCCCACCTGACTACAACCTCCCTTCAGGTAGTTGTAGAGAGCAATAAGGCCTCCTCTTCTCCAGGCTAAACAATCCCAGCTCCCTCAGCCTCTCCTCACAGGGCTTGTGCTCCAGACCCCTCCCCATCCTTGTTGCCCTTCTCTGGACACGTTCAAGTGTCTCAACATCCTTCTTGAATTGAGGGGCCCAGAACTGGACACAGTACTCAAGGTGTGGCCTAACCAGTGCTGAGTACAGGGGCACAATGACTTCCCTGCTCCTGCTGGCCACACTATTCATACTATCTCATACACAGTCAGAATCAACACACATGCACTTGTGACTGTTTCATCCTAGCTGGGAAGAAACCCTGAATATGGGTCTTTGAAAGCTATGCAAATATCTCTGATGTTGTCCTGATTCAAGTCTCTCACTTCTCCTACATCACTTCTGTGGCAGTTTTAGGCTGATGCCTAGGAAAATTTTCCACAGATTGAGTAGAAAGTGGTAGAATGTAAATAAATTACTGTTGGATGTAAAAGGGAAAATAATGATAAAGTCTAAGTAATCCCCTTGGGCTGATAGTAAAATAAAGTTAGTTGCATAAGCTAACTCATGTTCTTTGTTGCTTTCTTCACTCTAGCATATACTAGCTGGTAGCTTTTGCTTGGCTGTTGTTGACCTTTGCTGTGTTCTGTGTTGTAGCTAAGTACTAACAAGCTACTCTCTGCTCTTCTCTCTCTCTTTTACACTAGGTGGGGGTGGGGGAAGGGAGCAGGGAGGGGGAATCTGTTGGTAACCCCCTGGTTTTGTTGGGGGGGGGGGGTGGTTCTTGGGTTGTTTATAAAATGTAAATACATGCAAATATTGTGTATTCTGTACCTATTCATTGCATTTCATATTTCTAGGTTTTAGTCTGCTTGTAAATGTAGCTTCATCTGTTTTCCAAAGGAGCTGGTGTGACAAATTTTATTTTTGGGGGGTTGTGGGGGTTAATTTTAGCCCTCCACAACTTGAAATGCTACAAACGTTAGTTCAAAGCAGGTGTTAGAGAAGTTAGTTTTCTTATCTCATCAGTCCAAGGTCAGCAGCATGCACCCCATCCCAGAACAGAAGAGAAAAAGCAGAACAGACTGAGCTCAGACTAAGCTCTTAAAGTCACATTCTACTGATCTGCTGATGAAATTAGTTTAGAATTATCTTTGTTTTCCTTTTTACACCTAAACATTTCAGCTAGAGAATTCTGTAGCTTGTCTTTTCTTAGAGGCACAGCCTAAAACTGTCACAGTATCAAAAGGCAGCAAACAGCTGCTGCATACAGCCTGAGCCACTCTGCAGTGCTGTTTCTGGAGCCACTCTGGACACATCCATTGATTCCTGGAGACAATGGCATTAACAAGCTGGAAAACATTCACCCTCTCTCTGTGCTTGCCATCAGAGAATCACCTGGAGTAATATCAATGACTTACAAAGAAAAAAAGGCAAGTTCTGCTACCATCTGAAAGAGGAAAATGTAGCACAAGAGGAAAGAGGCAAAAAAGGCAAAGAAGCAAATGTGCCACACCTGCAGAGGATGGTTTTGTGCTGCAGGACTGTCCAGCACCACGGCTAGATTCTGAGCAGTAAGAGGCATTCATAGTGAAACTGTTTCACTTTCTGAACGCATCCTGCTACCCAGCTTTGTAAAATGTTTCTGCTTCTCACCTTAATGCCTTACTGCTTGTTTATAAATAGAGACAGAAGTTGCTGTGCAACCGGCTCCAGGGGTACCTGCTTCAGCAGGGGGGGATGGACTCAATGACCTCCAGAGGCCCCTTCCAGCCTCTGCCTCCTTGTGATTGTGTGTGAAGCAGTCAGGAGCTGACCTCATGAAGCTTAGCTTGAATGGCTGATGAATTGTGTATGCACATCTACAGTCATTTGGATGTTACAGGCACAGTAACTGTGCCAATAAGTAAAGGAAATAAACAGATGTCCAACTGCAAAATGTTACCATCAATATCCTGTACAAGAGAATCATAGAATGGTGAAACAGATTTGCTTTGGGTGTGTCACTTGTGATTGTGAACTTTCCAAAGCACAACAATTCTATGGGGAGAGAGAGATTCAAAATATGCACAGGGTTTGGTTTCAGTTTGGTTTGGTTTGTCCAGGTTAAAAACCAAACAAACAAAAAACCCAAATCAAACAACCAAACCAACCCAAACCCAAACCAACAAAAAACCCCAGATAGTAACCTAAAATACCAGAATGCCTCAGGCTGGAAGGAACTTCAGAACTCATCTCCTCCAACCTCTCCACAATGCCCAAGGACACCTCCCAACCAGACTTGGATGCTTAAGGCCTCATCCAACCTGGCCTTCAACAACCCCAGTCAGGAGGCAGCCACAGCCTCCCTGGGCATCCTGTTCCAAAGTCTCACCACCCTCATACTGCAGAACTTCTTCCTCAGATCCAGTCTAACCCTGCTCTCCCTCAGCTTCAACCCATTCCCCTTTGTCCTGTCTCTAGACACCCTCAGGAAAAGTCCCTCTGCAGCCTTCCTGGAGGAGCCCTTCACTACTGGAAGGCAGCTCTAAGGCCCCCCCAGAGTCTTCTCTTCTCCAGGCTGAACAAGCCCAGCTCCCTCAGCCTGTCCTCATAGCAGAGGTGACCCAGCCTTTGGATTATCTTTGTGGCCTCCTCTGGACTCACTCCAATATCTCTGTGTCCTTCTTCTGCTGGGGACACCAGACCTGGAGGCAGGACTGGAGGTGGAGTATGAGCAGGACAGAGTCAAGGGGCAGAATCCCCCCTCCTGCCCTGCTGCCCACACTCCTCTAGGCACCTTCTGGGCTGCATGAGGGCACTGCTGGCTCCGTTACTGCACCTCTCCCTGTCTCAGATATGCTCCTTCTCTTGGAGGTGCTACCTCCTGTTAGCAATTTTTATAGTAAACTACAGGAGAGTTCACAGAGTGCTGTGGATCTGATGCACAGCAGTCCGATGCAGCACACCTTCTGTTGGTGTCTGAGCGCCCTCTGCATCCTCTAAGGTGCAACCTGAATCCATTCCCGCTTTAAACATGTTCCATGGTACTTTCAAAATTATTATTTCTTATCACCAGCCACTCCCTGATGTAATTTTCCTTCCTGTCTTTTGAAGAGCAGTGGAAGGCACTGCTTGCTTTATCTGGGAATGAAAGAGGTCAGGCAGTGCATGAGGTATGAAAATGGAAGGGTGACTTTTGCTTCTCTCTTCAGTCCTTCTAAGCAGAGTGATGTCTTTAAAGTGACCTGGCAGGGGTTGTCACACCTTTGTATGGAAATGGCTGAACTTAACCCACACAGTCAAGCTCTGAACTGGGCAGGACAGGGGCACAGGGCAACCATAGCTTTCACCTCAGCACATGACCAGGAGCTGACCATACAGTCAAGTTGCTGTCTGTTTTTCTCTCCTGGGTCCTGTTTCCAACCAAACTGTGGGAGAGAACTACTATCAGTATTAGCTGCAAGGTTTGACAATGGTATTTGATTTGTTTGCAAGATAATTAGCTAGAGGAGTAACTCAGTGCTTAGAATGTACGTTGCCTGCAAGAGATTTCAGCAGTGAAATGTTGACATAAGAGGAGGAGGGGTTTTAGTGGTATCTGAATAGTTCCACTGCAGGCCTTGTTGTCCTAAACAGTATCACAGTACTTGCAGTTTCAGAAGCACTGACACTCAGACAAGCAAGAAAAATCAGCTGCCAGTGAGGGCACAGCAGATCCAGCAGGAACAGGCTCAGTTACTCTTAACCAGGTTTTTGCTAGCCTCAGAGGGCCACTGCTAGTGTAAGCCTTGAAGCAGGCTCGGTATCACCAGAGTTCAAGCAGTAAGAAATATGAGAGTGTTGGGATCATAGAGCAACAGAGTTGCCCAATGTCAACAGCAGAGCAAAATGGACAGCTGGATGATTTTGACCTGTCTCTGTACATTTCACTTTACACCAATTCCTAACTCCATCTTCTATTCTAGGATGTTCAGCCATCCTGTGAGATCCCTTCATCTACTGGAAGGCAGCTCTAAGGTCCCCCCAGAGTCTTCTCTTCTGCAGGCTGAACACCCCCAGCTCCCTCAGCCTGTCCTCATAGCAGAGGTGCTCCAGCCCTCGGATCATCTTTGTGGCCACCTCTAGTCTCACTCTAGCATGTCTGTGTCCTTCTATACACATCCTGTCATCATCAGCCCTACCTCCTCTGCAGATCGTAGTTCATTCGCTGCAAGAAGATCATGGCCCCACTACCACCTGAAGAACACAAAGATACATTTGGTTTCACTAACTGCCTGGAAACAGAAAAGCCTTTAGTAACCCTTGCCATGCTCCTCCCAAAATAATATTTATGTCAATTTGAAGTGTGGCCAGAGAACTGTGTGGAACATGCCTGTGGACAGACAGTCGTTGCCATTATCAACTGATTTGCAGCTCCAATAGGAATTGCAGCAGCAGATCAGGTGCACAGCAGAAATCTGATCCAGCTGCTTGCACTTCCAGATGGGTTGCTTAGAGCCCTCCTTCAGCAGCAGCCTGGTGCTCTGCAGCTGTTGAGCTGCTAATGTATCTGGGTCACAGTTCTGCTGGGGAAAGCAGAGCAGGTTTTGGATTCAGATCAAGTTCTTGGGCACTTCCATGGGAAGGGTGGCTGGCTGGAGCAATCACAAAAAAACTCTTGAACAGAGCTGCTTAAACCAGTTAGGAACTAAAGGCATGACTCTGCTGTGCCACTGGACAAAAGCACCTCAGTTCCTTCAGTCTTTCTCCCCTCCTATGCTATATCCCTCTTTTGATGTGGTGGGCCTCATTTTCAACCTCATTATAAACTCTTTGAAGCAAGACCCATGTTTTCCTGGAAGTTTCTAAAGCACACAGCAGAGCTGAACTGTCAGGGCTGTTTCCAATAACAGCTCAGTGACTTGGATAGTCTTCTTCCAAAGAGCCTGAGAATGATGCCAGCCATGTGCTGAGCAATGCTGCCTCTACCAGTAAATAAGAAACCCCGAGCCTGCATGAAAGCCCACAACAATCAGAATACAGAATACAGAACTAACCGGGTTGGAAAAGACCTTTGAGATCATCAAGTCCAACCTATCACCCAACACCATCTAATCAACTAAACCATGGCACTAAGTGCCTCATCCAGTCTCTTTTTAAACACTGCAAGGGATGGTGACTCCACCACCTCCCTGGGAAGCACATTCCAATGGCCAATAACTCTGTCTGTGAACAATTTCTTCCTAATATCCAGCCCAAACCTCCCTTGGAGCAGCTTGAGACTATGTCCTCTTGTTCTGTCACTGGTTACCTGGGAGAAGAGACCAACCTCCACCTGGCTACAACCCCCTTTCAGGTAGTTGTAGACAGCAATGAGGTCTCCCCTGAGCCTCCTCTTCTCCAGGCTAAGCACCCCCAGCTCCCTCAGCCTCTCCTCACAGGGCTGTGCTCCAGACCCTTCCCCAGCCTCGTTGCCCTTCTCTGGACCCATTCAAGAGTCTCAGTGCCCTTCTTGAATTGAGGGGGCCAACGCTGGACACAGTACTCAAAGTGTGACTTAACCAGTGCTGAGTACAGGGGCACAATGACTTCCCTGCTCCTGCTGGCCACACTATTGCTGCTCCAGGCCAGGATGCCATTGGCCTTCTTGGCCACCTGGGCACACTGCTGCCTCATATTCCGCTACTATCAACCAGTACCCCCTGGTCCCTTTCTGCCTGGCTGCTCTCCAGCCACTCTGTCCCCAGCCTGTAGCACTGCATGGGGTTGCTGTAGTCAATGTGTAGAACCTGGCACTTGGATGTGTTAAATCTCATGCCCTTGAACTCTGCCCATCTGTCCTGCCTGGCAAGATCCCTCTGCAGGGTTTGGTTTGCTGGCTCCAAGGAGGCAAAGATGGGAAACATCTGCAGTGCGAATACTGAGCAAAGCCCCCTCCTAGTTGCTCCCAGAGTGCCTGCAGTCCACTTGTGTTGCCACATGTCAGAAGGGCAATAAACAGCAGAGCTGGGAGGGGGGGCGGGGTGTGGGTGTGTTACTGCTGCACTGTGCTACACTGGGAGTTAACACACAGGTAACAAATGGGCTTCAGCTGGAGGTTTCAGGGTGCTGCTCAGAGCAATGGTGGCCCAAGAAACATTGCCGAACACATTTGCACTTTTTATTGTTGTGCTTACAGGGAGATTTATGCAGGAGTTTTACAAACCTACAATGCTGGTGATAATTTATGGCCACAAGATATTGCTCATAGAAGAGTTCTGAAACTTCTAGGGACTGACTGCCAAAAACTATAAAATCTAGTTCTGAAAGCTTGAAGAAAAGAGCACAAAGGCTGTTCAGCTCATGTGTGAAACCACATCTGTGTGCAGCAGAGTACCCTGATGTTGAAAGATTCCAAGATGAACAGCCTCTACACACACACATAAGAGCCCTTCCCAAACCTCTGCATTTCATGCTTTATGCTGTCTTGCAAGGAGCTGCTTTAGATCTATGAAGTTACTCCTTGAATAATGCCAAGATTATTACTCCAGAAAACAAAGCTGCCTTCCAATCCCTGAAGGAATCCTCCTGGATGGCTCCAGAAGGACCTTTTCTTGAGGGTGTGTAGAGACAGGACTAGGGGAAATGGTTTGAAGCTGAGGGAGAGCAGGGTTAGACTGCATCTGAGGAAGAAGTTCTTCAGTACAAGTGTGGTGAGACTCTGGAATAGACTGCCCAGGGAGGCTGTGGCTGCCTCCTGCCTGGGGGTGTTGAAGGCCAGGCTGGATGAGGCCTTGAGCAGCTGAGTGTAGTTGAGAGGTGTCCCTGCCCATGGTGGGGAGCTTGGAGATGAGCTCTGAGGTCCCTTCCAGCCTGAGTCATTCCAGGATTCTACTATTCTCTTTAGAAAACCTCCATATTGAACCCCCACACCCAAACTCCCCAATCCCTCACTGGCAGGCAGTATTATGGCAAGTCAGTAGCAGGCTCTCCCAATCACAAGGCAACAACCCTGCCATACCCCACACATTCCACCATACAGCAGCACATCAAAATTGGTCTTGTGACAGGTAGCTGAGGCAAACAAGAGACAGCACTTTACTGAGCCATAAATTAGTCAGAGTGACAGGACTTTCTGAGGACAGCATTCTTAAAACCATTAAAAAGATCTAACCTTCCTCAATTACATCAGCAAAAGGCCAATAAAGATCTATAGCTTCATAACAAAATTCAGTGGGCATCCTCCTACTTGCAGATACAAGGAGCAAGGTCAGTGGCAAAATATTCCTTGTTCATAAGTTTTAAAAACAACAACAATAAACCAAAACAAATACTCAGGTGAACCCTTTGTGAAATGCAGCATGTAATAAAGGATGGCAGACATCACAGTGGGGAAAAAAAAAAACCTAAAGGCCTCTAATTTATGTTCACTCTGTCAGCAGCACAGCAGGGATGGTGGAAAACTGAGTGCAGCAAAGTACAGCATTCCAGCTTCATCCCTATCTCACAGGCTTGCTGGGGGCTCCCTGTCTGCAAGTGGTAAAACTCCAGAAATTACCCCACAGTGTGTGTCTTGGGAAGGCTCAACCAGAGATCTTGCAAGCAGCCTACAGCCTCTCCAAGCCTTGATTTCAGGACTGGTGACTGGGTGAATTAAAAGGCTGTGCTTAGTAGGTCAAGAGAGGTTCTCCTCCCCCTCTACTCTGCCTTGGTGACTGCATCTAGGATAGGATAGGATAGGATGGGATGGGATGGGATGGGATGGGATGGGATGGGATGGGATGGGATGGGATGGGATGGGATAGGATAGGATAGGATAGGATAGGATAGGATAGGATAGGATAGGATAGGATAGGATAGGATAGGATAGGATAGGATAGGATAGGATAGGATAGACCAGGTTGGAAGAGACTTTGAAGATCATCATGTCCAACCTATCAACCAACACCATCTAATCAACTAAACCATGCAACCAAGCACCCTGTCAAGTCTCTTCCTAAACACCTTCAATGATGGTGACTCCACCACCTCCCCGGGCAGCCCATTCCAATGGGCAATCACTCTCTCTGAGTAGAACTTCTTCCTAACCTCCAGCCTAAACCTCCCCTGGCACAGCTTGAGACCATGTCCTCTTGTTCTGGTGCTGGTTGCCTGGGAGAAGAGACCAACCCCCACCTGGCTACAACCTCCTTTCAGGCAGTTGTAGACAGCAATGAGGTCACCGCTGAGCCTTCTCTTCCCCAGACTAGACAACCCCAGCTCCCTCAGCCTGTCCTCAGTGGGCTTGTGCCCAAGACCTCTCACCAGCCTTTTCAGTGAGTCCACATGTCCAAAAAGCATAGAAAAATATCATCTTTCCCCCTTTCTTCTTAGATCTGAAGAAAAAGGTCCTTGTCTCCTTTCAGTCTCATCACTGTGGTCTATGTTTCAGATCACAGCTGAGACTGTGATAATGTTCTGTCTAAACCAGGACTTCTTAATAGTGCCAGCACCAGGCACCCAGCAGTGCAATTCACTTCTGCTTCAGGGGATGTTAAACAAACACCTCTGCTGCTGCATCCAGAATGCTGAGACAGGCAAGGCTGCTGCTGCTCCATTCCAGCCGGTTCAGGCACACACCCATGTATTTGGAGATATCCAAGATGTGCCTGGATGTGTTCCTCTGTGATCTGCTCTAGGTGATCCTGCTCTGGCAGGGGGATTGGACTGGATGATCTTTTGAGGTCCTCCAGCCCCTAACACTCTGTGATTCTGTGAACAAATACATCACCTGCAGTTGTCTCACCTGGAAAGGCACACATGCATACATTCAACCCTCAAGCCCTGTGGGCTTTGTCATAAACACTTTAACCTCTACAGTTGCCAGCTCACAGAACTCTGGCCTCTACCTTGCTTCCCCAGCCTCCTCTCTGGCTACTCTAGCTTCACACTGGCTAATCACAGAATCATAGAATCACTTAGGCTGCAAAAGACCTTTGTCCAACCACAGCCTAGCTCCCATGACCACTAAACCATGTCCTGAAGCACCACATCTACAGCTTCTTGAACTGCAGGGATGGCAACTCCAGCACCTCCCTGGGCAGCCTGTTCCAGTGTTCCACCACCCTCACAGTAAAGGACTTCCACATCTGTTAGATGGCTATAAATATCCCTCCAAAATTTTAGCAGGTGGGTGCCTCAATATTTAAGACAAGATGTAAACTGCAGAGCTTAAAGGAGGAGATGTTGAGGGTGGGAAGTCTGCTCTTTTGAAATTGGACTACAGCTCCAGGAACTACATCATTCTTCTCAAGCTCTGCAGTCTGGCTTTGGCCTCCTTGCTGGCACAGCCAAAGCTGCTGAACACATTTAAAGCTTGAGCCTTACCTAGCCCTAGTGCTTGGACATGTGGAATTTGTAAACTCCCCCAACAAACCCAGGTTCCAGGGCTGAGCAAGCTCAGCCTCCTAATCCCAGTATGTTCAAAAGAAAGCTGCTTCCTTTAGATAAAGAGAGCTTTCAGAATCTTTCACCAACGGTCTGGACAACTTTCAATCAGGCAAACCACAGATTGCAGTGCACAGAGGAGCTGATGTGCAGCACCTGCTAACACACAGCAGAACTCCCTTAAACTGCAGACCAAGGCTGGAGGCTGTTTTGTAAAAAGAAACATCAAGACCTTCGGGATCAGGAGTCTCAACAGAATCTGCAGCCACAGCTGCCTTGTTTGCCTCTAAGCGAGACAGCAAAAGACACTGTACAAAAGCAGGAGGCATGGCTAAGGCAGCAGGTTGCTGGGCTGTAGCTGAGCAACAGGTAGACCAAGAGCAGCCAGGACACTTACAGCTAGGCAAATCATGTCCAAAGTCCTGAGGTATGGCAGTGTCCCGGGCAGCTAGAAATGCGAGCAGAACACAGAACTTTCCTAAATCCCAACAGCTAATGGAACTGATAAGTGAGCGGCTCTTACTATCACTGGCTTCCACCTATGTCACTCCTTATTTCCTGAAGAATCCATGCCTTTATTTCTCAGCAAGAGCCTTGTGCAAATGTGCTCTCCTTCCTCCCTCCTCCCCCAGCTCCATGTTCCACCAGCCAAAAAATATCCAGCAACAGGATAAGGTCAAAAAAATAGAGGGTGGAGGGGATGAGGCGGGGTGGGGAAATAAAAAAGGAGTGTCAGTGAAAAAAATCCCCCCAGACTACGTTTTCTAATCAAATAACCCTCAGGTTCTGCTGCAGGCTGACCCATTTTTCTCGCTGGCTGTCAGCTCTTCCAGCCTGGAGAAAAGGCTCTTATTGTGCTGCGCACAGGTGCATAGAGAGGCTCCTAAGGAGAGCTCCCAACCAACACAAGGCATAAACAAACTCAAGTGTGGTCTTCTCTTCAAGAAAATAATTCAGCCAATGTGAAACTCCCTCCTTGTAATAAATTAGCTCCTAAGAGTATTCAAAAGCTAACCTCTGACCTCCCTCTTGTATTATTCTCATGACCACCAGTGGGAGAGAAGGTCAAGTTGGTCAGTTCTTCTCACCAGTCACCGATGCCTTTTTTAGCACAGGAGGGGTGGGGGAGGAGGCAAAAGAAAAAGAAAAAGGGAGGCAGGAGGGGAGGGAGGGGAAGGGGGTGGAAATCAAATTTGCTTCCCCATTGAAACATGGGCTTAGCAAGCAGAGCGAGGAGGCCCCCGGCTCCCCGGCAGGCGTCCAGTGTGAGGACTGGTTTGTAAGTGTGCTGCTGTCTAAATAGACTCAGCTGAGAGGAATTCCACACCGCGGCTGCTGCTCCCCAGCCAGCTGCTGCAGCCCTCCTCAGCCCTTCATGCTGCAAACTAAAACCATGGAAAACTCATGGAAAGTCTGCAACTGGCAGCTGTTTTTGGCCGCCTCCCATGAGCGAGGGCTTGTCCCCTGATGGAAAGCATATGAGGAAGGTTGGGGTGCTAAAAATAGAAGTGTTTGTTAAGTGGTGCATTCCATCCCCCCGTGCCTGGCACATGCTCACTTCATTCATGCTCACAAGGCAGCCCTTGCCAACCTGATCTGACAGTTTTCACTCAGTGGGCAGCAACTTTCAGAACAGCAAATCAGATGCTAACATTCAGGATCGGAGAGTCCTTCTCAATAAACCACAGGGCTGTTTGCTCCCATGGCACAAGCAGTTCCAGGGGAAATCCCTCTTTGGATAACCCAGATAGCTCCAGAACTCCCGGTCGATGGAGCACTCTGGAAAGTATTCCAGCTATCTGTATCTGGCCAGCACTGGGTTGGTTTTGCCAGCATATACATCAGGCTGGGCAGTGAAAAGAGCCCACTTGCATTTTAATTTGGAGTACAAAAACTGTTCTGTAGTTCCAGCACCTCCCTGCATGCTTCCCTGACACCTCTACACTCAGCACTGCTGAGGGGGGAAACAGGGACTAGCAGCAGAGAAACACACTGAATGTTTGCCCTGTCCGAACAGCATTAATCCCAAGGGATCCTCTCAGTGCCTGAAGGGATCCCACAGCAAGGCTGGAGAGAGACTTTTCATTTCCCCCCTCTACTCCACTCTGGTGAGACCCCTCCTGGAGTACTGCATCTGGAGCCCCTGTTACAGGAAGGATCTGGAGGTACTGGAGGGTCTCCAGAGAAGGGCCACGAGGATGATCAGAGGGCTGGAGCTGCTCTGCTGTGAGGACAGACTGAAGGAGTTGGGGCTGTTCAGGCTGGAGAAGAGAAGGCCTCAAGGTGACCTAATTGTGGCCTTCCAGTATCTGAAGGGGGCCTACAAGAAGGCTGGGGAGGGACTTCTCAGGATATCAGGGAGTGATAGGACTAGGGGGAATGGAATGAAGCTGGAGGTGGGGAGATTCAGGCTGGAGGTGAGGAGGAAGTTCTTCTCCATGAGAGTGGTGAAGCCCTGGAATGGGTTGTCCGGGGAGGTGGTTGGGGCGCTGTCCCTGGAGGTGTTTAAGCCCAGGCTGGATGAGGCTGTGGCCAGCCTGATGTAGTGTGGGGTGTCCCTGCCCATGGCAGGGGGGTTGGAACTAGATGATCCTTGTGGTCCCTTCCAACCCTGACTGATACTATGATACTATGATGATCAGAGGGCTGGAGCTCCTCTGCTATGAGGACAGACTAAGAGAATTTGGGCTGTTCAGTCTATAGAAGAGAAGGCTCCCAGGAGACCTTATTGTGACCTTACAGTATCTGAAATGTAGTGACAGGACTGGGGGGAATGGAGCAAAACTAGAAATGGGTAGATTCCAATTGGATGTTAAGAAGAAATTCTTCAGCATGAAGGTGGTGAGACACTGGACCTGTTGCCCAGGGAGGTGGTAGAAACCCCATTCCTGGAGGTTTTGAAGGCCAGGCTGGATGTGGCTCTGAGCAACCTGATCTAGTGTGAGGGGGTCCCTGTCCATAGCAGGGAGGTTGGAACTGGATGATCCCCGAGGTCCCTTCCAGCCCTAACAATTCTATGATTCTATAATAGGACAAAGGGAAGTGGTTTGAAGCTGAGGGAGTGAAGGGTTAGACTATGTCTAGTGTGAACTCATTAGAAAACATGCAACATAAAATCTGAAAAGAAAGCATTCTGGTGGGTTTTCTGTCCCCAGAATCTATTTTGAATTATAAATTCTGTTGTGGCTTTAACAATCTTTGGGAAAAAAAAAAAAACAAACCACATTTATAGTCCTATTTGCAGGAGGTTTTCTTGCCTGTTTTATTCTCTGACTTTATAGGTGTTCAACTTTCACGCCCAGTTAACTGTAGGATGCTTTTAAATAGCATGGGAATCTAGCATGTAGGTTTATTTTCATAGAGTTTGCCCACACCTCTACTCCAACCAGGTACGACAGATATTACAGTATCACAGTATCACCGATGTTGAAAGAGATCTCAAAGATCATCAAGTCCAACCTGTCACCACAGATCTCATGACTAGACCATGGCACCAAGTGCCACATCCAATCCCCTCTTGAACGCCTCCAGGGACAGTGACTCCACCACCTCCCTGGGCAGCACATTCCAATGGCTAACAACTCTCTCAGGGAAGAACTTTCTCCTCACCTCCAGCCTAAACTTCCCCTGGTGCAGCTTGAGACTGTGTCCTCTTGTTCTGGTGCTGGTTGCCTGGGAGAAGAGACCAACCCCTTCCTGGCTACAACCACCTTTCAGGTAGTTGTAGAGGGCAATGAGGTCTCCCCTGAGCCTCCTCTCCTCCAGGCTAAACAACCCCAGCTCCCTCAGCCTCTCCTCATAGGGCTGTGCTCAAGGCCTCTCCCCAGCCTTGTTGCCCTTCTCTGGACACGTTCAAGTGTTTCGATGTCCTTGCTAAACTGAGGGGCCCAGAACTGGACACAGTACTCAAGGTGCAGCCTAACCAATGCAGAGTACAGGGGCACAATGACCTCCCTGCTCCTGCCAGGAAATGCTCCAGGACAATGTCTTGTACTGTGCAGAGAAACAGTGGTCACACAGCACAGGGAGCAAATGGCACCACATAAAGGAAAATTGGCAGCCATGCACAGCCCTGCCTGAGCTGTACACTGAATGCAAAGCCTTCCCTGGATAAACATCCCTGCAAGATGTGCCTGCTGCATCATGACGATAGGTATTAACCACAAGATCTGGAAGGCCATGAATATAATTTAATGTCACTGTAATCTGAGGAGTGTCCAAAGAGTCTTCTCTCAGCCCATGCTGTGACGACCTGTGGGAACAGAGTAAGCCTAAGAGCCAGGGTGAAACTGAGCTATTAGCCTAGGGGCTGTCCCTTTTCACAGGCTCACAGGATGCTAAGGGTTGGAAGGGACCCAAAAAGATCATTGAGTCCAAACCCCCTGCCAGAGCAGGACCATAGACATCTAGCACAGGTCACACAGGAATGCATCCAAATGGGTCTTGAAAATCTCCAGAGAAGGAGACTCCACAACCTCTCTGGGCAGCCTGTTCCAGTGCTCTGGGACCCTCACAGTGAAGAAGTTCCTCCTCGTGTTGAGGTGGAACCTCCTGTGCTGGAGTTTCTATCCATTGCCCCTTGTCCTATCCCAGGGTGCAAGTGAGCAGAGCCTGTCCCCTCCCTCTTGACCCCCAGCCCTCAGATATTTAGAAACATTTATTAAATCCCCTCTCAGTCTTCTCCAGACTAAACAGCCCCAGGGCTCTCAGCCTCCCCCCACAGGGCAGTGCTCCAGTCCCTTAATTATACTTGTCTCTCCAGTAGATCCCTGTCCTCAACCCAGCTGAAATCAGCTCATAAAATATTGCCTAATGCATAAGAAAGAGCACTAGCAGAACTAATGCAAAAATACATGCCATCTTCACCCAAAAAGAACACTGTTAGCCCTTCTCACATACACAAGATGTTGTCAGTGATAAAAAGTCCATGTATCAGAAAGGAAGCCAAATAAGAAAAGGAAGATGAAGAGCTTTCATAAACACACAGCAAGGTCAGGGCAGGAAAAGCCAAAGTGCTCTGATATTGAGAAGATTGTTGGCAGCACAAGTGGAACAAAAATTGCCTAGATTGACACAAATAACTTTTTGAATGGTGACAGGCCTGAAGCTGGAGAGTTGCCAGGCAGCCTTTCCTGTAGCCCAGCATTTCAGTTTGGGGTTCAGAACCTTTGTTCTGTGCACTTCCAACATGAGCATGCTGCTGCTTTCAGGGAGTTGTTGGCTTTACTAAGTGCCTTTGAAAAAAAAGAGAGAAAAACTACTGGATCTGGTATAAGAAAGCATCAGATACATTCCTGTAATGTTTTGAAAGCATTAAAAAGCAGCCCTGCAATCAGTCACCAGTCATTCTTGGCTGGGAGTACAGTATTTGGGAGGGGGGGAATGCAAACCACCAAACAACACAATAAAAGAGGTGTGCAGCTAAGCCAGCTAAAATTCAAGCAGAATGAAACCTTCCTATGTGGGGTAAGATGGCTCCTGACCTCCTCTAACCCTCACTCAAGCCCTCAAACCAAACCCAGAGCATCACATGGGTAATTCATCCTACCTACTACAAACTAATCGCTCCTATATTCAGCACAGAAGACATGAAGAGGTCAGGCACTCAGCACGTGCCAAGCATACAGCTGTAAGTTTCAAGCAAGCTCTGGTGCCACAGCAAGCTAACAGAACTGAGCCCTGGAAAAGGGCTCAGGTTTGGTCCAGCAACATGAGGCAAAAACCAAGTGCAGATTGCACAGATCTGAGGGACCCTTCTAGTTCCACTCTCCGAAGACTGGCAAATCACTTATTGAAAAGGAGAGAATTCCTTGTGCATCCTTCCACAGACCCCTCCACTCCTAGTTTAAATAAATAGCTTCAGTAGAATTTAATATGCTTTGCACTCAAAGATTTGACAAACCAACCTCCAAAGGACTCAGAGGCTGGTTAAAAAAAAATAAATAATTGAATGGCTTTTCTCTAGAAGCATATACCCAAGAGACTCCACGAGCTAATTAGAATAGAATAGAATAGAATAGAATAGAATAGAATAGAATAGAATAGAATAGAATAGAATAGAATAGAATAGAATAGAATAGAATAGAATAGAATAGAATAGAATTAGAATAGAATAGAATAGATAGACCAGGTTGGAAGAGACCTTCAAGATCATCATGTCCAACCCATCAACCAATCCAACCCACCTAATCAACTAACCCATGGCACCAAGCACTCCATCAAGTCTCCTCCTGAACACCTCCAATGATGGTGACTCCACCACCTCCCCAGGCAGTCCATTCCAATGGCTATCAACTCTCTCTGTGAAGAACTTCTTCCTCACCTGGAGCCTAAACTTCCCCTGGCACAGCTTGAGACTGTGTTCCCTTGTTCTGGTGTTAGTTGCTTGAGAGAAGAGACCAACTCCCTCCTGGCTACAACCATCCTTCAGGTAGTTGTAGAGAGCAATGAGGTCTCCCCTGAGCCTCCTCTTCTCCAGACTAAGCAATCCCAGCTCTCTCAGTCTTTCCTTATAGGGCTTGTGTTCCAAACCCCTCACCAACTTCGTTGCCCTTCTCTGGACACACCCCAGCAAGTCAACATCCTTCCTAAACTGAGGGGCCCAGAACTGGACACAGGACTCAAGGTGTGGCCTAACCAGTGCAGTGTACACGACCTTCCTGCTCCTGCTGGCCACATTGTTCTTGATGCAGGCCAGGATGCCATTGGCCCTCTTGGCTGCCTGGGCACACTGCAGGCTCATATTCAGCCTACCATCGACCAGTACCCCCAGGTCCCTCTCCACCTGGCTGCTCTCAATTACCTTTGAAAACTCAATTGAGACTGAATGGCAGATTCAGAATTATTATTTGTGCTTTGGATTTAAATTAGGATATAAAAATATTTTAGCTTGATGTATGGAAAATGAGCTCACAAAAAAAATTACCCAGCAGGTGTGAACATCATACCAAGATTTTAAAGCCTTGTTCAATCTGTAGTGCAGAACTCCTGTGGTTTTAGTGACCATGACCTGCTTTTACTTCCATAATGAGATCAATTTGGTAAAAATAAAGAACATTACCTGAAAGTGATTCAAAGTTATCATAGAATGGTTTAGGTTGGTAGGGACCTCCAAAGCTCATCTAGTCCAACCCCCCTGCAGTCAGCAGGGACATCCTCCACTAAAGCAGGTTTCTCAGAGCCTTGTCCAGCCTCACCTTGAATATCTCCAGGGATGGGGCCTCAATCACCTCCCTGGGTAACCTGTTCCAGTCTTCCAGCATCCTCATGGTAAAGAACTTTTCCTCACATCCAATCTAAATCTGCTCCTCTCTCATTTCAAATCATTGTCCCTTGTCCTATCACTGCAGGCCTTTGCAAACAGTCCCTCTGCAGCCTTCTTGTAGCCCCCTTCAGGTACTGGAAGGCTGCTCTTTGGTCTCCCTGGAGCCTTCTCTAGGCTGAACACCCCCAGCTCCCTCAGCCTGTCCTCACAGGATCACAGGATGTCAGAGGTTGGAAGGGACCCAAAGAGATCATCAAGTCAAACCCCTCTGCCAGAGGACCATAGAATCTAGATGAGGTTACAGAGGAGTACATCCAGATGGGCCTTGAAAGTCTCCAGAGAGGGAGACACCACAACCTCCCTGGGCAGCCTGTTCCAGGGCCCTGTGACCCTTACAGTAAAGAAGTTCCTCCTTGTGTTGAGGTGAAAACTCCTGTGCTGCAGCTGTCCTCATAGCAGAGCTGCTCCAGCCCCTGATCATTTTCATGGTCCCCTCTGGACCTGTTCCATCAGGTCCATGTCCTTCCCATGTTGCAGGCTCCAGAGCTGGACACAGCACTGCAGGTGAGGTCTCAACAGAGCAGAGGGGCAGAATCCCTTCTCTCCATACTGGCCATACCACTTTTGCTGCAGCCCAGGCTGCCATTTGTCCTCTGGGCTGCAAGCTCACACTGTTACAGGCTGCAGCATCACCAGGATTTTACTGAGACTGACTCCAACCTAAATTTTGCATCCTTTTCAGATTAACTTTAACAACCTGTGAAGGAAACCAAAGCTAATGGATGAATGATGTAGTCCATAGTTTAGATCTTATAACACATTTTAGTGGAGCCAAGAGAAGAGGAGATTTGCTTGATTTAAAGCTGCTGTCAGTCACAACTGCAACGTGCCATGTTTTCATAAATGCCATTACGGATTAAATCCAACCATTAAAAAAAACCAAAATATTATTTCTGATATGAAATTCAACCATAAGAAAAGGAGAATATTCTCCTTGCATTCACTCACTGAACACAGGTACTCAGAGGAAGGACTGATCTTGTCATCAGAGGCTGGCCCAGCCTTTTCACACACACTGCATTTCTGGTCAGCTAAAGGAGCTGCAGACACTTGCTGCTCTGCCATGTAACACAGGGGCTCATTCCATGCCTGACGGGCTAATTCAAAAGCCTAAATCCTTCAGTTCTGGGTAAATCCAGGCTTGTTATCCACAGCTCCTTCATAATCTTGGGCAAGATCCTTAGCATCTCAGGCTTTGAACTACATCTCTCGGTGCCCTCTTCCTCACACCCTTTGAAATCAAGTCCTTTCATTCAGACCCTGCGGACCCTGAGGGGAGGACTCATTGCTCTCTGCCAGTGGCAGCACTGGGGCTACCAGAAGGGAACAGGCACCACGGAAGTGAACGTGCAGAGATCTTTTACACAAAACCAATCTGCTTATCAAAATCAGAGAGTCATGTAGCTTTGCCAGTGAGCAATCACAACAGTTTAGACTGCTTATCACTTGTCACAGTACATTAGAGGTTGGAAGGGACTTCCAGAGACCATCAGGTCCAACCAGTGCCAGAGCAGGATCACTTAGGGTAGTCCACACAGGAATGCATCCAGCTGGGTTTGGAAAGTCTCTGGAGAATGAGATTCCACAACCTCTCTGGGCAGCCTGCTCCAGTGCTCTCTCACCCTCACTGTAAAGAAGTTTTTCCTCATGTTGACGTGAAATCTTCTATGTTCAAGCTTGTACCTGTTGTTCCTTGGCTTATTATTGCTGTGCACCACCGAAAAGAGCTTGGCCCCATCTGCTTGACACCCACCCCTCAGATATTGATCAGATCCCCTCTCAGTCTTATCTTCTCAAGACTAAACAGCCCCAGGGCTCTCAGTCTCTCTTCATAGGGGAGATACTTGAGTCCCTTAATCACCCTCATGGCTCTCTGTTGGATTCTCTCCAGCAGGTCTCTGTCTCTCTTGAAGTGGAGAGCCCAAAACTGGACACAGTATTCCAGGTTTGGTCTCATCAGGGCAGAGTAGACAGGGAGAAGAACCTCCCTAGACCTGCTGGATACAGTTTTCTTGATGCACTTACACGCAGTTTATCACCAGCCTCTTGCAACAGGGATTCAGGGCAAATGCTTTCTGCTCTGGAGTGCCTGTGAAGCCATGCACTGTCCCTGTTTATGAATGAGTTTAGCAAGCAGTGAACTAGAAAACAACTGTGCCGTAACAATCTGAAACAGGCAGCAGACAAATATGCTCTATGTTGCTGGTCATAGCCTCTCAGTAATGCCAGGCAGAGTTTCACTGCCAGTATCTCTGTTACAATGAAGTATAAAGGCTGTTTTCTTTTCTGAACTTCATAGGGGTTTGATACATGCCTTTTTTTTTCCCCTCTGTTTTTTTCCACTGTGGAGTTGTTCTTTTTCAGAAGTGTTTGTAGGCAATTGGCTTTAAAAGGACTCCAGGGGGCTTTTCCCTACTGTGTTAAGCTGTTTTGATATTCTTTTACAAGCAGAGTCTTAAAGCAGTTCTCCCAGATGCATTGTCTTACTAATCAGCTTTATGAGGTTCAAGGTCACCATTCGACATTAATTATTCATTGTACAGTTCACAGCTGGTAAGGATGCTTACCAAAAAAGAACCCCCCACACAAACAACAACAGCCCCCCCCCCCAAAAAAAAAAAAAAAAGGCAAATAAGAGGCATGTTAAAAAACACTCACATAAAGCATCATCCTCACAAAGCTTCAGATCAGAAGAAATCAGAGGAAAAGATGTAAGGTTAGGGTGGTGCTATGGAAAGCATGTACTAAGATCAGCTGAAGATACGCCTGGCTTCATATAGATAAAGCCAGTTCACAGGCTCAGAGGATGTTAGAGGTTGGAAGGAACTTCCAGAGATCATCAAGTCCAACCCCCCTGCCAGAGCAGGACCATAGAATCTAGCTCAGGTCACAGAGGAAGGCATCCAGATGGGCCTTGAAACTCCCTATTGATGACAGAGTACGGAATCAATAGGGACGATCAGTATGATCTAAGTATTGTTTGTTTACTAAGGAACCTCTACAGCTTATACAGACTCACAGAGCATCGTTGGCGTAGCTTCATTGGTTCCCCACAACTGACCCCAAATTGTACTGCTATACATCATTGGTTAAACTACTAATACCACGCCAGGCTGTTGATCGATGTGTCCATCCTGTTGTTCCCAAATAATTGTCTGTGTTTATAGCTACCAGCACCTTGCTTTAGTTACACACAGCAAGCACAGCACTATTTTGCTAAACTGCTCACTACTTCTACACTTATGCTAAGCATGGCCTACCACTATGTCAAGCTCTAAGCTTATATTGCCAGATTGCTCACACCACTTATTGCTATGATGGAACTGAATGGAACGGAATGGAACAGGACAGAACAGAACAGAACAGAATAGAATAGAATAGAATAGAATAGAATAGACCAGACCAGACCAGACCAGACCAGACCAGACCAGACCAGACCAGACCAGGTTGGAAGAGACCTTCAAGATCATTGTGTCCAACCTATCATCCAACAAAACCTAATCAACTAACCCATGGCACCAAGCACCCTATCAAGTCTCCTCCAGAACGCCTCCAGTGATGGTGACTCCACCACCTCCCCGGGCAGCCCATTCCAATTGGCAATCACTCTCTCTGTGTAGAACTTCTTCCTAACATCCAGCCTAAACCTCCCCTCTTGTTCTGGTGCTGTTTGCTTGGGAGAAGAGACCAACCTCTGCTTGTCTACAACCTCCCTTCAGGTAGTTGTAGAGAGCAAGAAGGTCACCCCTGAGTCTCCTCCTCTCCAGGCTAAGCAATCCCAGCTCCCTCAGTCTCTCCTCATAGGGCTTGTGTTCCAAACCCCTCACCAACTTCGTTGCCTTTCTCTGGACACGCTCCAGCAAGTCAACATCCTTCCTAAACTGAGGGGCCCAGAACTGGACACAGTACTCGAGGTGTGGCCTAACCAGTGCAGTGTACAGGGGCAGAATGACTTCCCTGCTCCTGCTGGCCACACTGTTCCTGATGCAGGCCAGGATGCCATTGGCCTTCTTGGCCACCTGGGCACACTGCAGGCTCATGTTCAGCCTACCATCGACCACTACCCCCAGGTCCCTCTCTGCCTGGCCACTCTCCAGCCACTCTGACCCCAGCCACTCTGACCCCAGCCTGTAGCACTGCATGGGGTTGTTGTGGCCAATGTGCAGAACCCGGCACTTGGATGTGTTAAATTGCCACAACTCTGCAGAGAAGGAGACTCCACAACCTCTTTGGGGAGCCTGTTGCAGTGCTCTGGGACTCTTACAGTAAAGAAATTCCCCCTTGTGTTGAGGTGGAACCTTCCGTGCTGTAGTTTCTGTCCATTGCCCCTTGTCTTATCACAGGGTGGAAGTGAGCAGAGCCTGTCCCCTCCCTCTTGACACCCAGCCCTCAGATATTTATCAACATTTATTAAATCCCCTCAGTCTTCTCTCCACACTAAAAAGCCCCAAGGGTCTCAGCCTCTCCTCATAGGAGTTGTGTCCAAACTAACTACAATGGGAAAAGGGCAGGTTCTTGTCACTGATACCAAAACAGTCCTCGTCTTAAGTAAAGGCAGCCACAACAAAATCACCAACAATCTGGCTGTTTAGAATGCATTGTTCAAAGATGCACAAAGTCATAATGCTTGGAAACAAAACAAAACTCTTCTTGAATGAAAGCTGCTAGCATGGAAAGGGATATAAATACCTTGCAGCTACCCTAGCCCTTTTCTCTGTTCTAAATCTGGGCAGTGTCAAAGTTAGAAAGATTTTTTTTCTTCTTCTTCTTCTTTAGGCAAGCCAAGGCTTGTCATGCTTTGACAGTGGCAGGAATGATGTCATCAGCAAAACCCCAAGGCCTTTTTAAAGGGCTACTTAGATTTTGGCAAGCTGATGTGGGTAAGCTGCTACGACACATTCTGTCTGCTCTCTCCTCTGCTGCACTCATTCCTTAACTTATTAAGGATTCAAGAAGAGTTGAGGCTTTGAGACAGAGCAGAACCAGAGCCAGAAACTTCTATTATAAGACTAATTATCCTCAGTTCCTACCACACACATGTAACAAACACAGCCCTTTTCTGGGGACAATATCCTTGCTCAACTGCACCCCTTGTAATGATAGCACCATGGTAAAGACCTTCTGTTTGCTTTCCTGATGTCCTGGTTTACAGCTATAAAAAAAGATGCTTGCTGCCTCCACTCCATCAGGCTTCTGCAATTACTCAGAGGCTCCTGATAGCACTTCAGTAATTATTTTTATCTGCAGGAGGAATGCTAGGCTTTCCTCTGCCTCTGGATTGCTTGGGTTGTTTAGACAAAGACGTTAAGCTGATTCCAGAAACGTGGCTCACAAAGTGCAGGTCACTGCCAGATGTTATTCAATCCCCTGTACTCAGCACTGGTTAGGCCACACCTTGAGTACTGTGTCCAGGTGTGGGCTCCTCAATTTAAGAAGGACATTGAGATACTTGAACGCAGCCACAGAAGGGCAACAAGGCTGCTGAGAGGTCTGGAGCACAAGCCCCATGAGGAGAGGCTGAAGGAGCTGGGGTTTAGTCTGGAGAAGAGGAGATGCAGGGGAGATCTTATTGTTCTCTACAGTTTCCTGAAAGGAGATTGTAGCCAGGAGGGGGTTGGTCTCTTCTCCCAGGCAACCAGTGAGAGAACAAGAGGACACAGTCTCAAGCCGTGCCAGGGGAAGTTTAGGCTCAAGGTGAGAAGAAAGTTCTTCCCAGAAAGAGTTATTGGCCACTGGAATGTGCTGCCCAGGGAGATGGTGGAGTCCTTGTCCCTGGAGGTGTTCAAAAAAGGATTGGATGTGGCACTTGGAGCCCTGGTTGAGTTGTCTGGTGGTGTTAGGTAACAAGTTGGACTTGATCTGTGAAATCTTTTCCAACCTGCTTGATTCTGTGATTCGATACATCCAGGCTAACGCTTTCTGCCCAGAAAAACAAGTCCTGTGATGATTCTTTTGTCAATAACTGCAGATCTGACATTTAACAAATGGATCTGACTGAACACAAGAATTGAAACCCATACTTTGGTCCCAAATTTATTGTCTAGGTTCTTTTCACAGTTAAGAGACAGCTTGGCTCAGTCTTTAAACACTATGAAATGGTTTGTTCTCATGCATTTGTGTCAACAAGGATGAGCATTTAAAAAGCCTGATTCAGTTCTCAAGTATAATTTACTTCAGTAATATTTATGATAGCTAGGGGAAAAGCTACACACCTTGTATCATAGAGGCACAAATTGGCTCAGGCTGGAAGGGAACTCAGAGCTCATCTCCTCCAACCTCTCCACAATGCCCAAGGACACCTCTCAATAAGACTGAGCTGCTCAAGGCCTCATCCAACCTGGCCTTCAACACCCTCAGGCAGGAGGCAGCCACAGTCTCCCTGGGCAGCCTATTCCAGAGCCCAACATGCTTGTACTGAAGAACTTCCTTCCTCAGATCCAGTCTAACCCTGCTCTCCCTCAGCTTCAAACCATTCTCCTTTGTCCTGACTCTAGACACCCTCAGGAAAAGTCCCTCTGCAGCCTTCCTGGAGGTTCCCTTTGGCTATTGGAAGGGCAGCTCTAAGGTCCCCCCAGAGTCTTCTCTTCTCCAGGCTGAACAACCCCAACTCCCTCAGTCTGTCCTCACAGCAGAGGTGCTCCAGCCCTTGGATTATCTTTGTGGCCTCCTCTGGACTCACTCCAATATCTCTGTGTCCTCCTTCTCCTAGGGACACCAGACCTGGAGGCAGAATTAGAGGTGGAGTCTCTGCAGAGCAGAGTCAAGGGGCAGAATCCCTTCTCTTGCCCTGCTGCCCACACTCCTCTGGCTGCAGCCCAGCACATAGCTGCCTTCTGGGCTGCATGAGGGCACTGCTGGCTCCTGGGGAACTTTTCAGCAACCAAAACCCCAAGTCTCTTTCCTAAACCCCCACTACTGTCAGTATAGCACCACTAGTCCCATTATATAGCCTCTTATGAGCTACTTTATACCTTAAAGTTCTCCCTTAAACTTGACTCCCTTAAACTCCTTTGGACCAAATGATCTCTGGAGGTCCCTTCTAACCTCTAATGTACTGTGATACTGTGCTGTGATTCATTTTATTCTGCTGAGCAGAAGGGAAACTCTTCTTATATTTGCTATCTTGCAAGGGCTATGACAGTCTAGTAGGACTTTGTGCTTTGTGCTGTGTACTATTGTGAAATCACAATAGTAGTGAGAGTAGAAATTTTACATGCTCCTCTAATTGAAGAAGACAGCAGGGAAGCCAAGTGCACTAGATTGGAAGACAAATTCCAGTGTCCTTTTTTCTTGCATTGATTTGCAGTCAGAATATGGATATTTACAAATAAAACAGCTATTGTTTGGGGGGGGGGGAAGGAACAAGAGGGCTCTTGACCAGGGGTTACAGCCATCTACTGGTAAAAAAACATCTCAGGGACAACTTTAAATGACAGAATCAGAATAGTTTCATTTGGAAAAGAAACAGAAAAAAGAAGAAATAAGAAATATCATAGTATCATAGTATCAGTCAGGGTTGGAAGGGACCACAAGGATCATCTAGTTCCAACCCCCCTGCCATGGGCAGGGACACCTCACACTAGATCAGGCTGGACAGAGCCTCATCCAGCCTGGGCTTAAACACCTCCAGGGACAGGGCCTCAACCACCTCCCTGGACAACCCATTCCAGGGCTTCACCACTCTCATAGTGAAGAACTTCCTCCTCACAGCCAGCCTGAATCTCCCCACCTCCAGCTTCATTCCATTAATTCTAGTCCTATCACTCCCTGAGATCCTGAGCAGTCCCTCCCCAGCCTTCTTGTAGGCCCCCTTCAGATACTGGAAGGCCGCAATTAGGTCACCTTGGAGCCTTCTCTTCTCCAGACTGAACAGCCTCAACTCCTTCAGTCTGTCCTCATAGGAGAGGTGCTCCAGCCCTCTGATCATCCCCATGACCCTTCTCTGGACACCTTCCAGCACCTCCAGATCCCTCTTGTAATAGGGGCTCCAGAACTGGACACAGTACTCCAGGTGGGGTCTCACCAGTGCTGAGTAGAGGGGGAGGATCACCTCCCTCGACCTGCTGGCTGTGGTAATGGTTGTAATAAGCAGTGTGAGCAATCTGGCAGTGTAGGCCTAGAGTCTGACATGGTGGTAGGCCGTGCCCAGCACGAGTGCGGAAGTGTCTAGCAGTACAGCAGAACTGTGCTGTGCCCACACTGTGTAACCACAGCAGGGCACTGGTAGCCATAAACATAGAGAGTTATCTTGGAATGACAGGACACACACGAATATCAACAATCCCGCCTGTTAACCAATAATCCACAGTAGTACAGTGTGTGGTCACTCGTGAGGGGCCAATGAAGCCATGCCAGCAATGCCCCCCGAGCTTATATAAGTTGTAAAGTTTTTCTTAATACGCACTTCTTCTGTGCACTTCTTACTGGCCTGTCAGCTCTACTGTCTGCTCTGTACTATGCTTGCCTTATAACGGAACAACGCTGAAGCAATAAAGGAACAATACTAGATCAGATTGATCAGCCGTATTGATTCCCGTCTCCGTCGTCCACAGCTGGCCACAATTCTCCTGATGCAGCCCAGGATCTGATTGGCTTTCCAGGCTGCAAGTGCACACTGTGAGATCATGTTGAGCTTCTTGTCCACCAGCACCCCCAAGTCTCTCTCCTCAGGGCTGCTTTCCAGCCAGTCACTGCCCAGTCTGGATTTGTGCCTGGGGTTGCCTCGACCCAGATGCAGGACCCTGCACTCGGTCTTGTTGAACCTCATGAGGTTGGCTTGTGCCCACCTCTCCAGCCTGTCAGGAATATGCACAGGAACTACAAAACAAAGCATCAGATGGAGCTTCCACACAGAACTACAGCAACAGACCCCAGTGCTGGTGGTTGAATGCCTGCTGAAACATAGGAGCTGGAGGGATTTGTACTGTAAAGAGAAGTTACCACTGCACATCATTTTCTGTTGGCTTCTGGTTCAAGCCTCCTGCAGTATCTCTGGTTTAAATACCAACCTTCTGTGCTAATGTCTGCATGTATCAGAGCTGCACATCTTGGAGATACAGGAAGAAATGAAAGATGGAACTACTTAGCAGCTCAGGGTCCTTTCTGCCTTACAAGAAACAAAAGTTACTGTTACTGGAAAGACACTGAAACTGTAGCATTTTGATTGCTGGTACAAAAAAGGAAACCATTTTCTGCAGCCATTAGAAAATACTAAATCATTGTCAGCTAGATACCATTGGAAAACTGCTGTGCCTGGAATTATGTTTCTAAGGGCTGAGAAATAACAAGGGCTCTGGTATGTTACAGACTTCCACAGGCACAAACAGGGCTTGCTTCTGCCTATTGCTTCTTAGTCTAAAAGCTGTTCAGCTCTGAGGGCAGATGTGGGAGAAAGAGGAATCCCAGCGCTGCAAACCCTACGGACTCCAAGCAGTTCTGTGGAAAAATAAACCCATTTCTCCCTCTCCTCTGAATCCCTGTTCTGCTTTTGTTTGTTTGTTCTGGATTTTATCAGCCTCTTTTTCGTGCTGGTGAATCCTGTCTCTGTCACAGCTGATTCCATTTATCTGTCCCAGGAGAAAACAAAAGCTAAAAAATCACTGGTTTGGGGTTTCTGGTGGGTTTTGAAAGAGAAGGGACTGAACAAGCTCATTCCAAGTTCATGCGTCAATGTTTTGCTTCATCTCTGCCAGGGTTGATTTAACCAGAACCATGTTACAAAAGGAGGAAAAAAACATGATGAAAAGAAAAGTTTCTTCTAAAGTGTGCAGAAAATTCCAGGTTGGCTAAAATTTGTCAATGTCTGTGGCAAATGAAAACTTCAACCTGCAAGTTGCTGCTAGAGGAATGCTTTGGAAAATGGGAGCTTCTCTCTCTAGAGAGCTCTGACATCCCCTGTAGTGACCAATGAAATGCAGAGTCTCTATCAGGCTGTAGGCTTTGTGCTGAACAGGTAGGGTCTCCTTCCTACTTTGAAAGACTCTCTATACAACCAGTGACTAAATTGCAAATACATTGCAGCCAATAATGAGCCCTGGAGAGTGGAAGGTCTTTAGTCTGGGCTATGCTGGCAATCTGGCTGACATTTCTTTCTGTGCTCTCCAGTGCTTCCTCCTCCCATTTGTGTTGGACACACTTGACTAGCTCACCGTGAAGACAGCTCTACAAGAAGTATTTTGATGTCTGTGGCTTGTTCCTCGTAGTGCAGTGGGAGTTCTTCCCAGTCCTGGACACTGGGAAGGTCTTGGGCTAAGCCCAGTAAGTGTGCAGAGGGAAAGGTCAAGTCAGTATTGCCTTTCATTAATTTACTCCACGTAATTCTAACCTAAGATATTAATTGCTGGGTTACCTGCTGATACAACAGCTGAGCTGCAGGCAGATTTTTCAGAGCACCACATGGCACTTAAACCCAAAACTTGGATTTTGCAAAATCTCCCAGCACCTGGTGTGCCAAGGGAGAAGCACTTCAAGCCCTTTACTCTGCATGAAGGTGTTCTGAAACGTCAGGTTCTTGGAAACCTGAGCTTGTTTGCTCAGCCCTTCTGAAAACAAAATACACATCACATGCACCAGGAAAGGCTGAGCTCTGCTACCACATCTTGTAAAAAATCCTAGGCAGGGGGGTTGGAACTAAATGATCCTCGAGGTCCATTCCAACCCTAACAATTCTATGATTCTATACCACTGAAGCACTGCTGGCAAGTACACAGGCTTCTCCTTGCAAATGATCTCAAAACAAAATTCAAAGCACAACTGCTGCCAAGCTTGCTGTTGAAGGAGAAATTTTCTGAAAATAAAAACCTCAATTGAATTTGTAAATGTACTTTAAGAATGCAAAAGATGTAGGTTGAAAAGAAAGAGAAAAAAAAATGGTGTTGCATTTCTGTTTTCAAGATACAGGCTGGGCAGGGACTGGCTTGAGAGCAGCCTTGAAAAAAGGACTTAGGGGTCTTGGTGGATGAGAACCTCAACAGGAGTCACCAGTGTGCACTTGCAGACCAGAAAGCCAATCACATCCTGGGCTGCATCAACAGAAGCATAGCCAGCAGGTCAAGGGAGGTGATTCTCCCCCTCTACTCCACTCTGGTGAGACCCCACCTGGAGTACTGTGTCCAGTTCTGGAGCCCCTATTACAGGAAGGATCTGGAGGTGCTGGAAGGTGTCCAGAGAAGGGTCATGAGGATGAGCAGAGGGCTGGAGCTCCTCTCCTATGGAGACAAACTGAGAGAGTTGGGATTATTCAGTCTGGAGAGGAGATGGCTCCAAAGAGACCTATTTGTGGCCTTCCCATATCTGAAGGGGGCCTACAAGAAAGCTGGGGAGAGACTTTTGAGGGTGTCAGGCAGTGATAGGACTAGGGGAAATGGAAAAAAAAAAACAACTAGAAATGGGTGGATTCAGATTGGATGTCAGGAAGAAATTCTTCCCCATGAGGGTGGTGAGACACTGGAAAAGGTTGCCCAAGAAGGTGGTAGAAGCCTCATCCCTGGAGGTTTTAAAGGCCAGGCTGGATGTGGCTGTGAGCAACCTGATGTAGTGGGAGGTGTCCCTGCCCATGGCAGGGGGGTTGGAACTGGGTGTTCCTTGAGGTCTCCTTCCAACCCTAACAACTTTATGATTCTATGATTAACAAGATCAGTAAGCGTGACACATACAGCCATTTGCCAAAAGCAAGCAGATCAGCTCTCAGGAATCCAGCAGGAAATACTGACTGCCTAGCACCAGAACTGTCCATAGATAAAGGGGCATGTCTTTAGGGACCATTCATAGGCAGCATTTATAAACAGAAGGTGGTTTTGAAAGTTATACTTCAGTTATAACATTCCTGGCCCTTGTCAGGTTTTTTTCCCTCTGTTTACACATCTTTCAAAAACTTCAGACTGAAAGGTGTAAGGAGGAGACAAGAGCAAACCAAGAACAACAGCTTAGACCTCAGGAAAGATTACTGGGGAAAGGGAAAGAAGCAGCATTTGCACTTGCTACAAATCACCTCTTGAGAGCTCTCTGCTGAATGAATCCAAAGGCAGTGTCACATAGGACGAAGGGATCTCTGAAAGCAATATTGACCAAACAACAAAACATTACTTCTAGAAGTCCCTTGGCACAACTGCCCAATGATATCACCGCATTCCAGGCTTCTGACATGAACTGAGCTGGACAAGTTGATGAACTCCAGCCTCTCATAGCCACTCCTAGAACTAGACTCTGACTGGGGCCACGCTGTGCTGTTCACACTGTTCCCAAGCTAACCTTGAAGGGAACGTGCACTTCTCCTGGAGAAGGAATAGCTTGTTCCTGCCAGCTCCCAGCAGCCTGCATCTTACAGTGTGCGAAGCAGCAGCTTCTTCAAATGGTTCCTTTGTGCTTCAGCCTTGCTGAGTTATGATTGTCCAGCTGCAAGTCATCTTGCTTTTCAAGATTCAGTATTCAGTATTCCTAAGGTTGGAAGAGACCTCAAAGATCAAAATGAACAGCAGAGTAAAAGGAAGAACAAAGTGTTACCTTGGAGAGGCAGAAGTAGCTAAACACTGCTGAAAACTCTAATTTGAATCCCCACGGGCAGGTCAATGCATTTACACAGCAGGAAGGTTTCAAGTATACTTGTTTAACAACACAGGAACTAGACACAATTTCTCATCCCACTTTTTTTTTCAGGCATTCCTCCTTTGGAAGAAAAAAAGAATTTGCTGCTGCATCACTGAATATGATCTGACTTTCCCTTTCTGAATCATTAACAACAATGACCTGCAAACCTACTCTGCCCAACCTGTTAACAGTACAACGCAGGAGTCGCCCATTTTTATTGCCAAAAGCCAAGGCAGAAAGGCTGATGCTCAGAAGTGTTCTTTCAAAACACTCAGATGTGATCTGCAAGCTCCTTGAACTTCACATGACACGATAGTTTAGTTATTTGTCAGCAGGCATCCATATTTACAGGCTGGGTGAAGGGTGGGTTGAGAGCAATTCTGAAGAAAGAGACTTAGGTGTGTTGGTTGCTGAGAAGCTCCCCAGGAGCCAGCAGTGCCCTCATGCAGCCCAGAAGGCAGCTGTGTGCTGGGCTGCAGCCAGAGGAGTGTGGGCAGCAGGGCAAGAGAAGGGATTCTGCCCCTTGACTCTGCTCTGCAGAGACTCCACCTCTAATTCTGCCTCCAGTTCTGCACGAGAAGGACACAGAGCTGCTGGAAAGAGTCCAGAGGAGGCCACAGAGGTGATTCAAGTTCTAGAGCACCTCTGCTGTGCTGAGGCACAACCAAAACCCAAGTGCCATGTTTTGGTCAGGTGGTCACATGCTGCTCCAGCTCCCATAGCTCACCTCTCATTTGTGTTGGCAAATGGACACAAACTTCAATCCTTCATTCACTTGAATTGTTGCCAACATGTGAAACCATTTCATTCCCCACAAAGAAAACACAACATCACTTACTGCTCCCCCTGAAAACACTCCCAGCATAGCATTGCCTGCATACTTTGACAATGCTGCTTTTGGAAGCCATCATTCTCTGGAGCAGTGAGACATTAAAAGCTTTTTCATGTCAGAGAGATACTGGTTTCAATGCCTACTACTGCCTAACAACAGACAGACACACAAAAAAGAGCCTTCCTCAAGATAATGCCCATTTCTTCTCTGTTCAATCACAGGTACTATTTATAGGTCTAAGTCTCAGTAAACCCTCAGTCATCTAAGCTTTGCAACTCCTAGCCCTGAAAAACTTCTTGGTAAATCAGTGTTTAAAGTTCTTTTGGCTTTGACCTACAGACAGAAACCTCTTTTTATAACCCTTTGTGGCAGTTTTCTTTTATTCTTAAGTTAATAATTCCTTCATCCAAAATTTAACCTTGCTGTCTATGCCAAACATTTTTTGAGGATGATTGCCATCAAGGCAGGTAACTAAAGCTAAACAATTAAACGTGGAGGCTTCTATGGCTATGATTAATAGCAGGGTAACTTTCCCCATCTTTTGCTGTTAAAACTAGAAATGGCCTTTCCCTTTGGTTCACAGAAATGACACAAACCAGCTTGTGCAAAAGAGCTGCAGAAAATGGAAGCTGACAGAACATTCCAACAGACATGGGAAGCATTACATGGCTAAGCAGCGATCAAACACTGTGCTCTGTGTCCAGAACCATCTGAAGGAAATGAAGATAAGATCTGTTAGCTTGTTATTCAAAGCTAACCAGTGGAGTTAAAGACAGGGAAAATGAAATTTGACTCCCAGAATATCTCCCTGATAGGAAAATATCTGCTTACAGATCTCTTAGGCAGTGTTACTGAGGATGACAACACTGATACTCTCTAATGATACAAAAGGAGAAGCTACATGACCAAAAAATCTGCTTCCTGTTTGTGACCTGGACTTTGTGGGTTGTATTTGTACAAAAGCTGTATTTGCACAGGTTCCTGTGAAGCAGTCACAACCCCTCTGCAGAGCAAGTTCTCTGTGAAGTCAAAGCTTTGTAGCAGATAGAGGCAAACACCTGACCCTTGGAGCCTGCTTCCAGGTTGCCAGCAATGACATAGCTCATGGACTGTAGGTGACAGTCACTCAGCACAGCTCATGTGTAAATGCCATTTCATGATTTGGGTGCAGAGCCTGCACAGAGAAGTTACTCCACTGCACTTTGACAATAAGCCAATCTAATTTCGTCTGTCATGGAGCTCCTCAGATTTCTCCCTGACTCCATAGACTTTTGTTGGTGGTTTCAGCAGCACAGCTACAGATTTCACCTCCTGGTGAAATCAGAACACAGCTGGTTGCTAGCCCACGACAGGCCAGCTGTGTTTAAACAAATGAGCTTCAATGAGACCTAATAGTGTAAACCAAAAGGCCCAGATTGCTTCCTTCACTTTCCTACCCCCCAGTAAAACAAAGCATTTTAAAACAGGTAGATAAAGAGGCTGGCAACTATCCCCAGGAAGGTGGCTGAATCACCATTCCTGGAAGTGTTTAAAGGACACAGAGATGTGCTGAGACACATAGTTCAGCATGTTTAGTTAGATAATGCTTGGACTCAATGATTTTGAAGCTCTCTTCCAACTGAAACTGTTCCATGATTCTAAGGGCATTTCTGCAAGCCAGATAAATGCACACACCTCAACTGGCAGACAGTCACAGAATCATAGAATTTATAGGGTTGGAAGGGACCTCAAGGATCATGTAGTTCCAACCCCCTTGCCATGGGCAGGGACACCTCACACTACATCAGCTTGCTCACAGCCACATCCAACCTGGCTTTCAAAACCTCCAGGGATAAGGCATCTACCACCTCCCTGGGCAACCTGTTCCAGTGTCTCCCCACCCTCATGGGGAAGAATCTCTTCCTTACATCCAATCTGAATCTACCCATTTCTAGTTTTGTTCCATTCCCTCTAGTTCTATCATTACCTGACACCCTAAAAAGTCCCTCCCCAGCTGGTTCTTTGTTAGCAAGCAAGAAGAGTGAAACCAATGAACAAGCAGAAGCTCCTTGCCCAGGGAGAGGTATAACTGTTGTCAGGCTTTGACACTTATTAACCTTGCTCAGGTAGTACTAGAAGAAGAAAAGCCACCTCAGACAAGAAGCAGTGAGAGGAAAGGTATTGTCTTGAACAACAAATTCTGTAATGAGCTCAGGCCTCTGCTGTTTGTGAAAGAGATAAGCATTTGCTGAGCAAGGAACTGGCAAAGAGAAGACTAAATAGCCTTGGCCTCAGCTCCAGGTTTTCATTAGCACTTGCACTGAGGCATCACAATTCCTCTGCTCATAAGAGATTTGAGAGATGCTCTTCAATGGTGCTCAAATGCTACAATGACAAAAGAGGGCTGCTGTGTGACACTAGGATGATTTTTTTGTTCTCTTAATTGCTATCATTTGATTGTGTAATACTTAGCTAAAGACTGGGTAAGGTAAGGGCATAACTTTTGGGTTTTTTAGTGGCAGTTCAGTTACAGAGATCTGAGATACAGGCTGTGGTAAAGTCCACAACCCAAACATCCAAAATAAGGCTTAGTTTTGAGTTCTAGAAGACTCAGAAAACCTAACAAATATGCTTATGAAAATAGCAACATCACTTTTTCAAGTTTTAAATTAATCTGTGGGATTCTCCCCCTCCCCCCATGTCAAATAAACCAACTAAGCCATGGCTAGGTGTTTATCTCTCAAAGGCAAAGAAAGCTGCCCTAGTGAGCAAGAACTGCCATTTTATTTTCCCCTAGGCCACCCACAGTGTGTTTACTCATCACACACACAGCCTTGCTGTAAAGTAAGCAGGAGGATAATTCTGGCTTAATGTTCAGGTTTAATACCATGCATGAGTGATAAAATTAAATTTAGACTGCAAATAAATAGGCAGGGGTTCAGGCACCCAGGCTGGCTAAGAGCTTTCACCACCAGGCAAACAAACAACAAAAGGAATCTGAAAAGGTGTAACATAACATAGAAGAGAGAGAGCTCTGTGAGGCAGAGACTCTTGCACAGGAATTCAATAGCTGCTTACTTGATGATGCCTCTAAACCTGTGTTTAATCAACTACGTGCAGGGCTGACTGCTCTGTGTAGCAGAGGAGTAAATCTGAAGGGAATGGGGAAACCCCAGCGCCAATTACACCTGCACATAGGGACCTGTGAGAAAGACTTCTCTCCCACTTTTCCAGATGAAAGACATTCATCCTGGGAAAAGCTGAAGGCCCTCTGAGGATGCATAAACTCTCATTCTTGAGCAGCTAGAGGGATAAAACTCAGATGCTTGATCGTTTAAACAGAAGTCAGATCTCAAGCAAGGCTTCCCAGGAGAGTGAGCAAAACCAAATGTTGTTGTCTAGGGCTTTCCCCAGACACACACACACATTACTCCCATCCCATGTGGAAGTGAAGGGGAAACTGGAAGGATTAAGCAGATGTTGAGGAGGTTGTGGATGATAAAGGGAGCTGAGAGGAGCCAGAGCAAGCTCTGAAGTGGCCATCAAGATGTGCAAAGGAGCTCTAGGAAAGAACAAGGGTCCCTTGAATCCAGACTGGTGGTGTTCCCCTTGCCTCTATTCTCTTTTCAGGCATGTTCACTTCTCCAACACAATCAACAGGACCTGCACTTGTCACCTAATGCTGCACCTTCTCCATTCCTCATCCTCAGGAACAGCCATTATTCCTTTGCCTCTGGTGTAACAGGGGGAGACGGGAGGAGAGGGCACAGGCTCAGCCCATTCCTGCTGCTGAAACATCAAAGTTCATGTCCCAAAGCAATTCTTTCTCGGTAACAGCAGCAGTACAGTGTGGCAGCAGGGGAAACCAGCTTCACAAACTGTACTTCATTTAGAGCTCACCTTGGGTTCACTGCAATGGGGGCCAAACTAAGGGCTTGCAGTCAAAACCCTCAAGAGCAGTTCCTTGGCTGGCAAGTTCTCCTTGGCCAGTGCTAGTTTAACTTGGACACTAACAGGGTCATTTTCCAAAGTAGAGCTTGTCAGGTAGCTAACATGAGATTAACAGAAAACTTTCACTCACAGTTAGACACAAAAGATTATACATACAAATCACACTGAAACAACTTCTACATTAAACAAACAAACAAAAAACTACAATAAAACCCCCAAACAAACAACAACAACAAAAAACCCCAACAACCACACCAAACCCACAACAAACAAACAACAAACCACACCAAAACCACCCCCCACCCAACACAATTCATTGCCAGGATGAGACAGCCTGTGATTGTCCCAAATAATGATACTCCAAGGTGAAGATTTACAACATCTACTGCAGCTACAGCTTAGAAAAGGTAAGAAATACAGGAAGAGCTCCTGCTTTGTTTATCTGAAATGCCGGCTGAACGCTGCAGGTTCCACAGGTTTCAGTTCAGATGTGTTAAAAAATAACAAACTAGTTCAGCACAGCAACAGGTGGAAACCTCCAGCAAAGTTGTATCCAAGCAATCAAATACCAATTACATCGTATTATTGAACTCCCATTGCAGGGACAAGTCACAGAGCACGCTGGAGGGGATCCTTCAGCAGCAACGGCTGCAGTGAGAGGAATCAACACAAGAACGGTGCTGGTAGTTCTCTGAACTTTGTTTTCAAACATCTTTCAATGCTAATGAGCACCACTGTATGTCATAGCCAGATGACTCAATCACAAAGGCCATCGAGATAATCCATTCTCGCCAGTCCTCGGGTGCAGGCAGACTAGCCAACGTAAACCAGAGCAGATAAGTATCAGTAACTGACGAAAAATGCCATTACAGCCTGCGAGCAGCAAAAGGGCCATGAGAAACGAGAGGAACAGAGCTCAATACAGCGTGCAATGACTGCAAGCTCCAGTGCCCACGTACTAAGCTTTCTGTACTGTAATGCTCTGATACATTCATTTTGACCCAGAGACCAGAGATAAATTGTCTTAGCAATACAAACAAACAGCTAAGCAATTAGGGCAAAGTTTTTGGAGAACACAGTGATAACATCTAAAAGCATTGTTGGGTGATGGGGGGAAAACGGCCCTGGAGATAGAGGGGCTTGAATTTAGGGAAAAAAAGAGAGAGTGTAATTGCTTCTCCAAATGACAGTGCACTGAAAAGGGAAAAAACAAAAGGCAGACTGGCGCTGGTATTTGTCTGGCATCTATTTCTGTATATCCAACCTCAAAAGTAACTCTCCGTGTCCCACATGGAGGTTATAAAGTTTTGCCTGCCACAGAAAGATTTCACACGTGGCAGTTGTAAAAGCGTCAGAGCTGACAAATCCATGAGGAAGCACCAGGGTGTCAAAGAATTTATAACATTTACATTTCCTTAAAGTAGCTTCTTAAAGATTGCAGGCACTGAAGTTAACACAGCGGTCAAATGCCCAAAGCGACAACACCCATCAGCTTTTATTGTCTCAGTCCTTCCTCAGCCCTCTTCAGAGGATCAGACACTGTCGCAATGCAGAAGTTGCAGTTGTAACAAAGTCTCCCAGACACAGCCACAGAGGCAACTGCAGTTAATCCAAATCGCTTTGGGAGCAGACGCTGGTCAGTTAGAGGGTAGAAAGGCTCTGCAGAGGGACCTCCACCAACTGGACAGATTGGCAGAATCCAATGGGATGGCATTTAACAAGTCCAAGTGCCAAGTGCTGCACTTTGGCCACAGCAACCCCATGCAGAGCCACAGGCTGGAGTCAGAGTGGCTGGAGAGCTGCCAAACAGAAAGGGAACTGGGGATGCTGATTGACAGCTGCCTAAACATGAGCCAGCAGTGTGCCCAGGTGGCCAAGAAGGACAATGCCATCCTGGCCTGCATTAGGAATAGTGTGGCCAGCAGGAGCAGGGAAGTCATTGTGCCCCTGGACTCTGCATTGGTTAGGCCACACCTTGAGTCCTGTGTCCAGTTCTGGGACCCGCAGTTTAAGAAGGACATCGAGACATTTGAACATGTCCAGAGAAGGGCAACAAGGCTGGTGAGAGGCCTTGAGCACAGCCTGTGAGGAGAGGCTGAGGGAGCTGAGGTTGTTTAGCCTGGAGAAGAGGAGGCTCAGGGGAGACCTCATTGCTGTCTACAACTACCTGAAAGGTGGTTGCAGCCAGGAAGGGGTTGGTCTCTTCTCCCAGGCAACAGTCTCAAGGACACAGTCTCAAGCTGCACCAGGGGAAGTTTAGGCTCAAGGTGAGGAGAAAGTTCTTCATCGAGAGAGTTGTTTGTCATTGGAATGTGCTGTCCAGAGAGGTGGTGGAGTCACCATCCCTGGAGGTGTTCAAGAGGGGATTGGATGTGGCACTTGGTGCCATGGTTTAGTCATGAGGTCTGTGGTGACAGGTTGGACTTGATGATCTTTCAGGTCTCTTCCAACCTTGGTGATACTGTGATTCTGTGTGTTGGTTTAGCAATGAGTATTTATTTGGTTACTGGTTCAAAGCTTTGCTCAAAATGTTATCTATCCAGGACACCTTAGAGCAGCCTTCCAGTACATGAAAGGGCCTGCAAGAAAGCTGGGAAGTGCCTTCAGACAAGGGCTTGTAGTGACAGGATGAGAAGGAATGGATTGGAGCTTGAGAAGGGCAGATTTAGGCTGCACATGAGGAAGAAATTCTTTCCCAGTGAGGGTGGGGAGACACTGCTTGTTGCAAAATAAATGTGGTTTTAGTGGGGGGAAAAAATTGCAGTATGGAAGAGAAAAAATTACAGTGTATTTTTGCTGCAGCTGGGCACAGCCTGGTCACCTAGGGAAGGAAAACAGTTTGGGATTTCAGTACATAATGACATGAAGATCACAGAATAGCCCAGGCTGGAAGGGACCTGCGTAGCTCATCCAGTTTGACTTCCCCACAGTCAGCAGGGACATCCCCAACCAGATCAGGCTGCCCAGGGCCTCGTCCAGCATCACCTTGAATATCTCCAGAGAAGGAGTCTCATATACTTCCCTGGGCAACCTGTTCCATTGTTCCACCAGCCTCATAGTAAAGAACTTCTTCCTGATATCCAATCTAAATCTGCTCTTCTCTGGTTTGAAGCCATTGCCCCTCATCCTGTCACTGCAGGCCTTTGTAAACAGTCTCTCTCCATCCTTCCTGTAGCCACCTTCAGGTACCGGATCTATACAGAACTTATTTTTTCTCACAAGATTTTTCTTCGAAATGTATTTGTAAAAGGCCCATAGGACATGTGGAAAGGTGCACAATTCAAACATTTATAAAAGAGGTGGGTCTGGAGCTGTCATAAGTGATCCATACTTTATCTCTATTTCTATAGAACAGAAGTAGCTCACAGAAGTAGCTCAAAGAACTCTCAACTCCAGAGTAATTTCACACAATCACAGAATGGTAGGAGGTGGAAGGGACCTCCAGAGAACATCCAGTCCAAATCCCCCTACCAAAGCAGGATCACCCAGGGCAGGTCACACAGGGACACATCCAGGTGGGTTTGCACTGTCTCCAGAGAAGGAGACTCCACAACTTCTTTGGGCAACCTGCTCCAGGGCTCTGGCACCCTCACAGGGAAAATTTTCCTATGGCACCTCCTCTGCTCCAGCTTGCCCCCACTGCCCCTTGTTCTGTCACTGGACATCCCTGAGCAGCCTGGCTCTGTCCTCCTGACACTGCCCTGCACATCTTTATCAACATGAACCAGGTCACTAAAGCCTTTCTAGGATTCTATAGTTAATTTTGGTTTTGCTTCTAACTATCAAGCATCATTACCAAATGATGTCATTTTAATTGATGGTTGATACATTATTTTGCAGGTTATTTTGAGAGTATTAAAATAGATTTTCATCACCACCCATGTATTAGATTCCCAGACTACTCAACTCTTCTCCACATCTGCAGTCATATTTTCTGTTTCCTTCCTCTAACACATTCAGTACAATCTATCAACTAACAACACCGAGCTTCCCTAAGGTACACAGCAAGTTTCTGCATTTTTCTCTGCTTGATACTGCCCTGGATAAACTCTTTAATAGGAACAGTCAACATCATTTCTTAAAGCAGGCTACAGAGAGGCAGTCCACTCCCACAAAGAAGGCAGGGATTTGACTTGCAGGGATGTTATTACAATGCTCAGCAGGACCACAGCAGAACTGCTCAGGTATTATTAAGGTAAAATTTATACTCCCTGCCTCAAGGAGAATGTCAGGTTTTGATCCCACATCTCCTTTCCCTTGCCACAACTTCACCTCCCAGGAAAACAAATGGGCTTTTCATGCCTTCAAGCAGGGTCATCCCCAACTAGATCAGGCTGCCCAGGGCCTCGTGAAGATCCACCTTGAATATCTCCAGGGAAGGAGTCTCAAACACCTCCATGGGTAACCTGTTTCAGTGTTCCACCACCCTTATAGTGAAGAACTTCTTCCTGATATCCAATCTAAATCTGCCCTTCTCTAGTTTGAAGCCATTACCCCTTGTCCTGCCCCTGCAGGCCTTTGTAAACAGTCTCTCACCATCCTTCCTGCAGGCTGCTTTCAGCTACTAGCAGGCTGCTATCAGGTCTCCCCAGAGCCTTCTCTTTTCCAGGCTGAACACCCTCAGCTCCCTCAGCCTGTTTTCATAGCAGAGCTGTTCCAATCCCCTGATCATTTCCGTGGCCCTCCTCTGGACCCTCTCCATCAAGTCCATGTCCTTCCATGTCCATACAGTGGTTTCTCTCTCCCTGTACCATGGTGAAGGACAGAGCTACACTCCTCTGTGTGTTGCAGTCATGGTTTTTCAACATCTATTGTTTTTACTGCAGAAACAGGAGTACCACACTTGGCCCTTTGGTTTGTGTGAGTGGTCTGCTAAGCAGGGTTGTAGTGCCACTGTCAGCAGAGAACATCCCTCATTGCTACACCTTTCAGACTTTCAGCACAGATGCATAATAATGCAGTTGTCAATACTGTTAAGTGATATGGAGCTTGATGGAAACAATTATGTGCATTATAACTGAAAACCTCAATGAGTTAGGAGACCCAAACAAAGCCTTCATGAAATTATTTCACCCTGTACTAGCTTCATCCTCACACATACAGGCAAAATGTATCAGTACTGAAGACTAGGGTTCCAGTCTAGCTTTTCAGTAATGAATGAAAGAGTTGCTTTATTGTCATTCTCATCTTGCTACTGAGACCAAAAACAATTTCTGAGTTAAACAAGCCATAAATATGAGTCTACTTTGACCTGAAAACAGAGACAGTTCTTATGCAAGACAGATATTTGCAGCCATACATCCCAGGGGCATCTCACCTCTTGCATGAAAAACTTTATCCCTGCTCTAAAATCTGTGAAATTAGGCAGATTATTATTAAGACATTATATGAGATGTCATGTGTGTGTTCACAGAAGCTTCTGTTCCCAGAACAACCTTGGAGTTCAGACTCCTGAAGCACCATTGCATAGAGGCTTGCATGCACTTGCATGCACAGCTTGAGGATGCTGGTGCTGGTGGATGAGAAGCTCAACAGGAGCCACCAGAGTGTACTTGCCGCCCAGAAAGCCAATCACATCCTGGGCTGCATCAACAGAAGCACAGGCAGCAGGTCAAGGGAGGGAATTCTCCCCCTCTGCTTCACTCTGGTGAGACCCCACCTGGAGTATTGCATCCAGTTCTGGAGCCCCTGTTACAGGAAGGATCTGGAGGTGCTGGAAGGTGTCCAGAGAAGGGCCCTGAGGATGAGCAGAGGGCTGGAGCTCCTCTCCTATGGAGACAGCCTGAGGGAATTGGGGCTGTTCAGTCTGGAGAAGAGAAGGCTCTGAGGAGACTTTATTGTGGCTTTCCAGTATCTTAAGGGCCTACAAGAAAGCAGGGGAGGGACTTTTGAGGGTGTCAGGTAGTGATAGGACAAAGGGGAATGGAGCAAAACTAGAAATGGGTAGATTCAGATTGGATGTCAGGAAAAAATTCCTCCCTGTGAGGGTGGTGAGACACTGGCACAGGTTGCCCAGGGAGGTGGTGGAAGCCTCATCCCTGGAGGTTTTGAAGGCCAGGCTGGATGTGGCTCTGAGCAACCTGATCTAGTGTGAGGGGGTCCCTGTCCATAGCAGGGGCTTGGAACTGGATGACCCTTGAGGTCCCTTCCAAGCCTAACAATTCTCTGATTCTATGATTCTATGCCAGCTTTCAGAGGGCTGTTTCAGCTGCCTGTGTTGCAGCAGATAAAGTACACCCACAGTGCCAAGGGCTTGGGTAAGTTTCTCATTAAGCTGATGGCCAAACACATGCAGTATTTTTTCCCTCAGCATGGCAACTTGCCAGTTTAACATTGGGGAAATTCAGATGCTTATAAATTAAGTTGATATGTTTGTTGAAATGACAAATTGGATTTGGAAGCATTGCAAGGGGGTGGGGGGGTGGGGGTGCTCTTGTCCCTCAGTGTGTGATGGTGCAGTGCCCTCCGCTGGCCAAACATCCTCATGTGAAAATGAGAGAGCAAACCGTTTCAACAGTTTCACCTCAGACTTAAGCCCAAAGCAAGCTCTGAAGGGCCTCAACGGTCATGTCAAGTGCTTCAAAAGGTTACTGCAGAATGGCACCAGTTTGTACTGACACCAGCCTGGCTTTTATATGGTAATGGTAATAAAAATACTTTGGGTGCTGAAAGAGATGCCTCAGAAGCCTTTTTCATTGAATAGTTTGGATTGGAAGGGACCTCCAAAGCTCTTCCAGTCCAACCCCCCTGCAGTCAGCAGGGACATCCTCCACTAGATCAGGTTGCTCAGAGCCTTGTCCAGTCTCACCTTGAATATCTTCAGGGATGGGGCCTCAACTACCTCCCTGGGCAATCTGTTGCAGTGTTCCAGCACCCTCATTCTAAAGAACTTGCTCCTCACATCCAATCTAAATCTGCTCTTCCCTCATTTCAAACCATTGCCCCTGTCCTATCACTCCAGGCCTTTGAAAACAGTCCCTCTGCAGCCTTCTTGGAGGACCCTTCAGATACTTAGCAAACTTAGCAGTGTTATTAATGAGCTTTTAGATTCAATTACCCTACATAAGATTACTTACTGACTGTTAGATCTAAGGATTTTCAATGTGATAGATTTGCTGGGGATAAGGTGCACTGTTTCTGTAATAAGAGTAGAAGAAAGAAGTTGTAGAAGGAAGTGATCAAATATACAAAGATGAATGGTGTTTGCAGAGATAGGCCACAAGAAGAGAAGGACTGAAAATATGATTTGTGTCAAGAGCTACACACCACTGGATTTTCCAGCAGAGCCAAAGAAGAATCACACAAAAATATTCCTAAATCCCTGTTAAACCTCCACTGCCATCTACAGATGGAAGGAGAAAGCAGGAGGCTGAAATAAAGCTGAAAGATTTAACATCCCTCTTTATCAAGTGCTGTCCAGTAACTTCAAAAGGAACAGACAGCATCATTTGGTTCGAGCACATCTTGTGTAAGCTTTCAGACCTAGCAAAAGTTTTAGTTTGTTCCCCTCACTTTTTGTGAAGTTGGTGTTAGTGGGTGGTGGAGGAAACCAGATCAATTTCATAGATGCCAATGCCAGGTCAACTACTTTCAACACAAAAAAAAACCAAAGAAAAAAGAAATGCCAACACTGTTCCTTAACTTGTTTTCAAGGAGCAAAGCCAGATGCCAAGACCAATAATGAGGCATCTTCCTTTAAAGATCTTTGCATGGATTCCTATCAGCTTTTCCACCCCAGTGAGCAGCAGTGCTGTGTCCTCCTCCCCAGTCTCTGCAGACCCCAGCTCTGCTGCAGTGGAGAGCAGCTCTGGTGCTTTTATTCTTGCAGGCAGCACAAAGCAAGCACAAACACCAGCAGACCACAATCACTTCTTTGCCCCATTAAGCTTCAGTCCCGACAGAAGGTTCCATTCCTCACTACAGTTCAGTTTGTGAGTCACCAGCAATGGCACAAAGCAAGGCCTTCTGTCATGCTCACTCTCAGTTTCCCCTGCTAGCAGGGAGTGCTACATTGCAGGCCTTGAGCTTTTGTAGCCATGCAGCCATTGCCTTGCCTCCTGTCTCTTCTCTGCTCTCTTGCGGGTTCTTGCACAGCTCATGGCAGTGAGCTGCAGTCCCGCTTCCTTGGCTTCTGCAGCCATCACACACTAATGCCAAGCTGTTCTGCTGATCATTTTGCTGATCATTTCCTACAATCCAAAAGCTTCTTCCCATACTGTGTGTACTTCTATGTTCAGGTCTTTGTGCTTCTATGACGCTGTTTTAAGCCCTCAGACTGCACTAGTGAATCATTTCCACAGCCACACAACACAGATGAGTCCATGGGGATGCAGCAAGCAGAGGGACACAAATGCTTTCTAAACATTTGCATAGGGTTGTATTCAACTCACAGTTCCTTAACATGATTTGACTCTATAGTGGACAGGTCCTCACAAATCAGAGCAACTGTTGGTGTTGCTCTCAGTCCATGAAAAGTCATCCACAACCCACTTTCCTACGGGGAGCAGCTGTAGCTATCACTTCCCTGGCAGCCCGCTCCAGTTGTTCAGTGGACAACAGTCACCACTGAGGATGGTACCACAGTATCACCAAGGTTGGAAGAAACATCAAAGATCATCGAGTCCAACCTGTCACCACAGACCTCATGACTAGACCATGGCACCAAGTGCCACGTCCAATCCCCTCTTGAACACCTCCAGGGATGGTGACTCCACCACCTCCCTGGGCAGCACATTCCAATGGCAAACGACTCAGTGAAGAAGTTTCTCCTCACCTTGAGCCTAAACTTCCCCTGGCACAGCTTGAGACTGTGTCACTGTATGTGGATCTCACCTTCTCAAAGTTTCCTCCCAAGAGAGCTGACACGATGGCTGCTGAGCTGCAGCACCACACTGCTCTGTGCTAAGAGACCATCTGACATTTACCTTTAGGTGACATCTGTAAACTCCAAAGTGCAGACTCAACCACACTTGCCTAACCGCGCTGACACACAGAATTTCTATCTTTTGCTTTGAACACCACAGCTTTATACCACAGCACTCTGAAAAACAAAAACAGGAAGGCTGCCTGTGAAGCTGCTCTGGGAACAGGCTGGTGGAATCTTTCAATACAGAACGTTGGCCAGATTCTCTCCTTCCTGCTTGTAGGTTAACTCCAGTGTGTACAGCACAAAACATGTTCATGGTTAATGGCTGTTGTCATCACAGTCTGTGCAACAACAGGACCAGCTGGAGACAAAACAACACATTAAAGCTCACAGTTATGTTCAGTGGTCTCCTTTACCCTTGCAAAGCTCCAGTGAAGCCTGGAAGAATCCAGGGAGAGCCAAACACCACCTGTAGAGTTCAACAAGTGGCAATGCCATTGTTTCATTTTTTTCAGGGGTATGTTAGTGTAGATCTACAGAACTTAGAGCTGAACAGACTATTTCATAGTATCATAGTATCAGTCAGGGTTGGAAGGGACCACAAGGATCATCTAGTTCCAACCCCCCTGCCATGGGCAGGGACACCCCACACTAGGTCATTCTGGCCACAGCCTCATCCAACCTGGTCTTAAACACCTCCAGGGATGGGGCCTCAACCACCTCCCTGGACAACCCATTCCAGGGTGGGCTTCACCACTCTCATGGGGAAGAACTTCCTCCTCACCTCCAGCCTGAATCTCCCCACCTCCAGCTTCATTCCATTCCCCCTAGTCCTATCCTGTTATCCTGAGAAGTCCCTCCCCAGCCTTCTTGTAGGCCCCCTTCAGTTGGAAGGGGCCTACAACTATCATCCAGTCCCATCTGCCTGACCACTTCAGGGTTGCCCAAGCTAAAGCATGTTAAAGGACCTTGTTCCAGTTCCTCCAACAGTGACAGGCCTATGGCATTGATCACTGTTCTAGGAAGCCTGTCCAAGTGTTTGATCCTCACAGTAAAGAAATGCTTCCTGCTGTCAGTTCTGAGTCTCCCCTGACACAGCTTTGAATCATTGCTACATGCCATATCAGTGGATACCAGGAAGAAGAGTTCAGCACTCTCCAGTTCACCTCCTCAGAAAGCTGTAGAAAGCAAGGAGGTCAACTCTCAGCCTCCTCTTCTCCAAACTAGCAAAGCCCGAAGTCCTCAGTCTCTCCAGACAGCACGTTATTTCCAGCCCCTTCACCAGCTTTGTTGTCCTCCTCTGGACACATTCAAGGATCCTCACATACCTGCTTGTCAATCAAAGCACCTACCCACGCCCAAAGGCACCTAACACAGGCAAAGCACAACCATAGCTTCTGGGCTGAACCGGTTACTGGCAGTGCCTGGCCTTTAATATTGGGTCTGGGAAAAGGGCTCACAACTTCCCAGAGGTGTGTGCCTGCTCTCATGCTGATCTGTATTTCTTCTTCTCTCTTCCTTCTGTCACTTTCCCAAATCACACACATTTGGGGGAGAGGTTTTATTTTTGTTCTTTATGGACACAGATCAAGAATCAGCAAGCTTGGAGCTTACTGATTTTACAGAGCTCAATAGGATCAGCTGGCTTCCTTAGACACCTTGTGACATGCATCACAGGCTGCATGAGACATCCACCAGACCTGCCAGCAACAGAAAGGACACAAAACTTCACAAAAAAAACCAGGAAAAAGGTAAATCCCAGCCTGCCATTTGCTTAAGCAGTGCCATTTGGAGCAATCTCTGGCCCCTTCCATCATAAATAGCTGTTACAAATAGAGGGATTTGCCATGTGTTGTATTTACAAATAGGCATCATTCACACTCACAGAATCACAGAATCACCAAGGTTGGAAGAGACCTCAAAGATCATCGAGTCCAACCTGTCACCACAGAACCCATGACTAAACCATGGCACCAAGTGCCACATCCAATCCCCTCTTGAACACCTCCAGGGATGGTGACTCCAACACCTCCCTGGGCAGCCCATTCCAGTGGCGAACGACTCTCTCGATGAAGAACTTTCTCCTCACCTCCAGCCTAAACTTCCCCTGGTGCAGCATGAGACTGTGTCCTCTTGTTCTGGTGTTGGTTGCCTGGGAGAAGAGACCAATCCCTTCCTGGCTACAACCACCCTTCAGGGAGTTGTAGAGAGTAATGAGGTCTCCCCTGAGCCTCCTCCTCTCCATGCTGAACAACCCCAGCTCCCTCAGCCTCTCCTCACAGGGCTGTGCTCAAGGCCTCTCCCCAGCCTTGTTGCCCTTCTCTGGACACGTTCAAGAGTCTCAATGTCCTTCTTAAACTAAGGGGCCCAGAACTGGACACAGGACTCAAGGTGTGGCCTAACCAGTGCTGAGGGCACAATGACTTCCCTGCTCCTGCTGGCCACACTGTTCCTGATGCAGGCCAGGATGCTGCCAACCTTCTTGGCCACCTGGGCACACTGCTGGCTTGTGTTTAGGCAGCTGTCAATCAGCACCCCCAGGTCCCTTTCTGTTTGGCAGCTCTCCAGCCACAAGTCACAATCAAGTCTTCTGCCCTTCCATCAGAACATCTGTGTACATGAAGTAAGAAATCAGGGGGAAAAAGAAAGGCTTCAAGGCATAACATCATGGAGAAAGAAGTAGCACTATGCATTATATTGGATCAAGTTGGATGATGAAGCCAACTTCAAGTTGTTTGATTTTATACCATGTGATATAAAGAAAGTGCTAAACTCAGCAGCAAAGAGCAAAGTGATAAAAAATAGTTTATTTTCCAGTCCTAGAAGTAATTCTCAACATTTGGACCTTTCCTACTGTGTCATTTCATTTAGATAGCTACCCTCTATGACATTAACCCTAGGAACCAAGCCACTGTGCCACAAAGAAACAAGTATTATTGCTTGTGTTTTGATGGGTTTCAAAGCACAAAGTTCCATTCTGCAGTCTGTGTGCTGCTGAAGCCATCTCCTCACTGCCCAGCACAGAACTGGAATGATTGGGTGGGTAAATACATCAGGCAATGAGGTGGTCCAAGTATTTCCTGTTAACAACAGAACTACTCATCAACTGCATGAAACTCACTCATTTATTTCATCTGCTGGGGTTGATTAATCTCTAACAACATTGTTCTTCTGCAGCTTTGGACAACTCAGAAGCAGCCAGAACAGCTCCAACCAGGGCAGCAACCACACAGGATTTTTACTTCTGAGAGCCAGAGATATTCAGTGAGAATTTCAGCCAGCCACATAATTCTATGTACTGGAAATGATGCTTGTTGTTGCTTAGCTCAGGACACTGCACTTCAGTCCTACTTTTAAAGCAGCTCCATTTCTACAGAAAGCTCTCTTATGCTCAGCTTGATTTTTGAGCTTGTAATGTGATCTTATCAACCAAGTTTGTCATTTGGTTTTGGAGCTACTGGTAGCTTACACTTGCTAGCAGGACAGCATGCCTTCTCCTCAGCTGGTATGGATCACTGAGATCAGAAATCCTATACTGCATATATCAACCACTGAAACCTGGGGGGAGCTGCAGCCTCCTGAACTGGCTTGCCTTCACTCCAGATGTGTTCTTAAATGGTAGCACCACTAGTTTCCAATCAGCAAGCCATGGGTTGTGGAGCAACCACTCCAGTTACTGTGCAGGAAGGAAGTTCTGAACAGAGTATGGCCAATAATAAAGCTTATTGTCATCAAAGAACATCTCTCCTATCACCTGTCCAGCACAGACAATTTCAGAACCCACTGTGTTACAGAACAAAAAAACCTCAAAACCCTATAGCTGTAGACCTGACATTTCATGGTTAATCATCAACACATCACCTTGCAAAGTTCAAGGAGTGCCCAGCTCCTGACTTTGAAATACAGGTGCACTGTGAGAATGACTTTGTAACTCACAGCACTTGTTGAAGACAAGGAAAGCTTTGCCTTTTGGCAGCCTGACAAAGTCAAGCTTGACTTCACAATGAAGTGCTCCCTGTGAAGCTGTCAATAACAGATACCTGAAAGCCTTTTAGTCCACCTTGCAGACTGAGAGGGTTCCCTGCAAACACACACACACCCCGTGGCTGAATTCTGCTCTAGGAAGACTTTTTGTCTAATTCACAGACACATTGTGACTCTTGGAAGAAGATTAGTCACACTAGTTATCAAGTGTATCTTATTCCCCAAGGAGATAAAACCACTTTCCATGGTGTAGTTCACTCAAAAGCAGAGGGTGAGGGATGGGGAAATCTAACTGGTATGTAACACCAGGGCATGGAACAATGTCTACACGAACAGACAGATTAATTGCTTATTCCAGCAAGGTAAACAAGTGAAACACAAATGAAACTTATAACAAGAAAAGCTAGATAATTCCCATCACAAATTCCAAGGCACACTAGGGCAGGAAGCACAAGGAGTAAGTGCAAAGCCAAAGCCATGTTGGTCTGGAAAGCTCACGCACTGCAAGCAGAGCACACGTGAAGACTTACCTGCTTGTCCGTCTGCTCAAAGACATCACAGACCATGCTAAGCACATAGAATAGCCCAGGCTGGAAAGGACCTCCAAAGGTCATCTAGTCCAACCTCCCCACAGTCAGGAGGGACAACTAGATCAGGTTGCCCAGGGCCTCGTCCAGCCTCACCTAGAATATCTCCAGGGAAGGAGCCTTAACCACCTCCCTGGGCAATCTGTTCCAGTGTTCCACCACTCTCATAGTAAAGAACTTCTTCTTAACATCCCATCTAAATCTGCTCTTCTCTAGTTTGAAGCCATTGTCCCTTGTCCTGTCCCTGCAGGCTTTTGTAAACAGTATCTCTCCATCCTTCCTGTAGCCCCCTTTCAGGTACTGGCAGACTGCTATCAGGTCTCTCTGGAGCCTCCTCTTCTCCAGGCTCAACACCGCCAGCTCCCTCAGCCTGTCCTCATAGCAGAAGTGTTCCAACACATGATCATTTTTGTGGCCCTCCTCTAGACCCTCTCCATCATGTCCATGTCCTTCCTATATTGAGGGCTTCAGACCTGCACACAGTGCTCCAGGTGAGGTCTCACCAGAGCAGAGCAAAGTGATAGAATTGCCTCTCTGGATCTGCTAGCAAGACATCTTTTGATGCAGCCCAGGATGTGATAGGTCTTCTGGGCTGCAAGCTCACACTCCCTGCTCATGTCCAGCTTCTCGTCCATCATCACCCTCAAATCCTTTTCCACAGGGCTGCTTTCTAACACCTCATGCCCCAGTCTGTATTGATAGCGAGGATTGTTCCAGTCCAGGTGCAGAACCTTGCACTTGCTCTTGTTGAACTTCATGAGGTTCACCTAGCAGCAGTGGATCTATCCAATTAGAATCATTCACATTAGGAGAGTTTTACAGCTCAGACAGGTTTAGAATTTGTACAATTCTGAATCAATCTGCAAAAATCATTCCCAGGAGCTGCCAGCTGCCTTCCAAAGGGGAACAAAGAGACCCAGACTGTGAGCCACCCATGGCACAGTAGTGCTTCTCTTTCCATACCTCTGACTGCTTGCCTTCAGCTTGAAACCAAACTTGCATTTTGGAGGAACATGGACACACAGTTCAACAAATTCAAACTCATCATGGCTTCAAGTGCAGACACCCCAGAAGTAGTACTTGTATACAACTGTCCCTCACCATTAAATTTTCAATTACAAAAGAGTTGTTCCACTTACTGTGCCACATCAGATACAGCTGGCAGTGGTGACTCTTCTGATACAAGGGCAATGTCATCAGCAAAGCTGTTGTCCCTGCACATTTCTTGGGTGTTCCCTTGTAAACGTCCCTTCACTGTACAAAAAAAGGGAAAGAAGCCACAATGGGTTAAGACAGGACTTCCACAACCCCTTCCCCTTGCTTCAGGTACTGCACAGCAGCTGAAGACATGGTTCCAATATCAGGCACAGCTTTCTGCCAGCTTCTGAAGTCCAAGCTTGCACTCCCCAAGTGAACTTCCAGAACTCACTTGGACAGCAGTGTGCAGTCAGAAATCAAACTTCCCAAAAAGCCACACAAAAAGGAACAATACTTTTTTAATGCCAAGAAGCCACAAACTGAGCACTGAAGTAATTAATGATAATGTTTTCATTCTGAGGAAATCTGGACCCTTAAAATACATTCAACACATGGCAGTGATGCTTGTCAGAAGTCAAACATAAGGCTGCAAGGCCCAGCTACTAGATAGGAGAAGTTTTTAACACTTGAGCTCAGGCCAGAACTATCTTCCCTCTCCATATTTATTTTAATAAGCTTGCCTTTTTCCAAACTGATTTCTGTGGGAATGAGTGCCTGATTTTTGTTGTTGCAGAGTAGCAAAGATAGGAGGTAAAGAAATTAGGAAGGGGAAAGAGAAGTCATCCTTCCTTTGTGCTGCACTTTGGCCACAACAACCCCAGGCAGCACTACAGGCTGGGGTTGGAGTGGCTGGAGAGATGCCAAACAGATAGGGACCTGGGGGTGCTGATTGACAGCTGCCTAAACATGAGCCAGCAGTGTGCCCAGGTGGCCAAGAAGGTTGGCGGCATCCTGGCCTGCATCAGGAATAGTGTGGCCAGCAGGAGCAGGGAAGTCATTGTGCCCCTGTACTCAGCACTGGTTAGCCCACACCTTGAGTCCTGTGTCCAGTTCTGGGCCCCTCAGTTTAAGAAGGACATCGAGACGCTTGAACGTGTCCAGAGAAGGGCAACAAGGCTGGGGAGAGGCCTTGAACGCAAGCCCTATGAGGAGAGGCTGAGGGAGCTGGGATTGTTTAGCCTGGAGGAGGCTCAGGGGAGATCTCATTGCCCTCTACAACTACCTGAAAGGTGGGGGTTGGTCTCTTCTCCCAGGCAAACAGCACCAGAACAAGAGGACACAGTCTCAAGCTGTACCAAGGGAAGTTTAGGTTGGAGGTGAGGAGAAAGTTCTCACAGAGTCATTTGCCATTGGAATGTACTGTTCAGAGAGGTGGTGGAGTCACCATCCCTGGAGGTGTTCAAGAGGGGATTGGAGGTGGCACTTGGTGCCATGGTTTAGTAGTCATGAGGTCTGTGGTGACAGGTTGGACATGATGATCTTTGAGGTCTCTTTCAACCTTATTGATTCTATGATTTGTACATGCTACTACTCAAGAAGAAGTTGCACCTATTCAGTTAGGGAATATTTTCTGAGCATAGACACTTGGAAGCAACAAGGTGTAAACACAAAGTATTTAATACCATTCCATGTATCTATTTGTAGGTATCTAAATTTCTTGTCATTAGACACACTGATGATACTGCACTTCTTGTACATTCCCCTTCGATGTGATTTTGTTCCCAGAAGATCTGAAGCATCAGACCACAAATCAAGAAAATGCTGGTTTACTAGCAGAACAGAAATACAAAAGCATCTGCAAAGGGTAACTGACAGATTGGAATGAATTTGTATGGGCTGCAAACTTATTGCTAAGCACACACTAGAAGTGTCATGCACTGCTGCTGCTGCATTTAGCCACACATTCAGCTGCATGGGTTGTAGATGAACTTCAACATCTGCTTTGCTGTGTATCTGATGTAAGCAATCAGCACTCCACATGCCTTGATTTCTTGTACATGCTTTTGTTTAGCTAAGCCTGCAGGCCAACTCACATACTGACCTGCACCCCATGGAACCCAGGCACTCACTGCACACCCAATGGGACAACAGGGAAATGGAGATGCATATCAGTACATAACTCAAACTCACAAAGGCAGACAGTCCTGGAAAACTTCGTAGAATGCCTCAGGCTGGAAGGGACCTCAGAGCTCATCTGTTCAAACCTCACCACAATGCCCAAGGACACCTGTCAATTAGACTCAGCTGCTCAAGGCCTCATCCAACCTGGCCTTCAACACCCCTTCTACTCATGAGGTCTGTGGTGACAGGTTGGACTCAATGATCCTCGAGGTCTCTTCCAACCTTAGTTATGCTGTGATATCCCCAGGTAGGAGGCAGCCACAGCTTCCCTGGGCATCCTGTTCCAGAGTCTCACCACCCTGGTACTTAACTTTTTCCTTAGGTCCAGCCTAACTTTGCTCTCCCTCAGCTTCACACCATACCTATCTTCATAGCAGAAGTACTCCAGCCCTTGGAGTATCTTTGTGGCCTCCTCTGGACTCTCTCCACAAGCTCTATGTCCTTCTTATGCTGGAGATACCATAACTGTAGGCAGGATTGGAGGTGGGGTCTCAGCAGAGCAGAGTCAAGGTGCAGAATCCCTTCTTGCTCTGCTGCCCACATTTTGGATGCAAGGAAAGAACAATGAAAGATACTTTCTTTTGAATGCATCTGAAGATGCTGTTACCTACCCAATTACCTGAACATGCTTCTAAGAGCAAGCAAATAGAAAGATGTACATATTTAAAGAACACAACAAACAGCAGCAGGCAAGCCACCAAAAATTCTCTACAGCATCATGCAGGTCTGCTTAAGAAAAAGTCCATTCAGCACAAAAGCAACTCTAAAGGGAATACATAGGCTTAGAATATTGAGCACAATAATTTGTATGAAATAACTTGTGGAGTGAGCAAGCACCCACTGAACCTGTGCAATGTTTGGCATTAAGTGACAGGCAGGATTGTTGATAGCCTCAGAAAAGTGGCCAGGGACCAATTGCACACTGAGCTCTAAGTACCTCCTCATGCACAGATAGGACCTGTCAGGAGACAACTGGAGATTAATGAAGCATAGTAGAGGAGCATGCAGCGCTGGTGCCACTCATATCTGCTCAGATAAGGAGCTGTGATTTCCTCTGCTCTCAGCACAGACCCCTTCAGAAGCAATAAGTTAAGGAAGGATTTTCCTTGGCCAATTTAATCTGAGTAAATTAATTACTTTTAAACATCTATTGATTGTGTTGTGATAAAAGCATTGATGCAAGGGACCTAAGAGCTGCCTTCCAATCCCCAAAGGGATCCTCCAGGAAGGCTGCAGAGGGATTTTTCCTGGAGGTGTCTAGAGACAGGACAAGGGGGAATGGTTTGAAGTTGAGGGAGAGCAGGGTTAGACTGGATCTGAGGAAGAAGTTCTTCAGCAGGAGGGTGGTGAGACTCTGGAACAGGCTGCCCAGGGAGGCTGTGGCTGCCTCCTCCCTTAGCATGTTGAAAGTCAGGTTGTATGAGGCCTTGAGCAGCTGAGTGCAGTTGAGAAGTGTTCCTGCCCCTGGTGGGGAGGTTGGAGGAGATGAACTCTGAGGTCCCTTCCATCCTTGAGCCCACAGATATTTTGATCACATTTTCCAAGTTGGAGACAACATCTGCACTTTGTGATTATATTCAGACACAAGTTTAAATTCCAGATTAAATTGAGTCACTGCTACTAATGCATTTGTCTTTTTAAGGATAGCAACATTTGACTGCTACTTCAGGTATTCTGGAGAAAGAAACACACAGGAAGAACTATCAAGGAAAAAAAGACAAAAAAATAGCTTGGATAGGAAACCTTCTCCACTGCTTGCCTCTTCTCTTAAGGACAAGAAGGACCTGACCTTCAAATGAAACAATTAATTGCCAGAGAAATGTAATTTGGCAGCTTGTTAGCTCTGCTGTGAGATCTCTTAACACACACAAACACTTAGAATCACCCAGAGGGAGCACGTCATGTAATGTAAATACACCAAGTTCCTTTCCATTAGGGGATTCAGAGCTGCCACTGCAGTAAAACTGTTTATTGTAAAAAGGAAGTTCAGTTCTAGTGTGGCTATCAGAGAAAATAAAGCACTCTGAAAACATTTTTATTTTTCATGACTCAACAGTCAAAGCACACCAATTGCAGTGACAGTAAAATTAGAAACAGCTTCTGAGTTCTTCCAGTGTTTTGACTCACCAGAATACAAAACCTCAGTTACTGGAATTGCAGTGAAATATGCCACCATTATTTGATGCTCTGCTGCAGTTCTTTGCATCACACAATTAAATCCTTATAGAGTAATTTCCCACTCATTAGCAATTAACCATGAATTCGAGACACAACAAACTGACCACAAAAATGCTGTAAATGAAAATAAATCTTACTACCAGAGGAAATAATTGTCAGATTTGTCCTAGGAATCATAGCAAACAGCAAAATAATCTGTAGCTATTGACTGCACGAAATCCTAGAATGGCTCAGGTTGGAAGGGACCTCAGAGATCATCTCCTTCAACCTCCCCACTCCTTACAACAAGGCTGAGCTGCTCAAGGCCTCATCCAGCCTGGCCTTCAACACCCCCAGGCAGGAGGCACCCACAGTCTCCCTGGGCAGCCTATTCCAGAGTCTCACCACCCTTACACTGAAGAACTTCTTCCTCAGATCCAGTCTAACCCTGCTCTCCCTCAGCTTCAAACCATTCCCTCTTGTCTCATCTCTAGACATCCTCAGGAAAAGTCCCTCTGCAGCCTTCCTGGAGGTTCCCTTTGGCTATTGGAAGGGTAGCTCTATGGTTCCCCCAAAGCCATCTCTTCTTTAGGGGACACTTGCTAAATGCTGAATGTGAAGGTATTTTAAGCAGAGCAGGAATTTAAGTAAAAGTCTAGGTTACAGCTATTAATAAAGGAATTAAAAATAGCCATTATTATTTTTACCCAGTATCCAATTGACTGACAGATCTTCAGATGATAGAATCTGAACTGCTAACACCTTATGAGCACAGATCCTCCTTGGAAGAAGTTATCTTCCTAGAAATGCTGCAGATCAACTCATCACATTTTATTTCAGTTCCGGGAGTCTTCAGCCACATACTTCAGAGCTGGCTCAGTATCTGCCCTCATTAGTAACGCTACCTTCCCACTTCCTCATCCTGCTCACTCAGAACTTCCATTAGGAAATATTTTTGAAGGTTCTCTTTTCATTACAAAGAAGCTGCTGAGCTTTTGCTGCTACAAATAAAGCACAACTTTAACCCATTTTTTTTTGAGATTCCAAATCCTAGCTTAGAAGACTCAGCCTAGTTAGTACTCTACACTCCTTACAGAAACCAGAAGTTCTAGCATAAGGGAATGATGACTTTTGGAACTGAGATCTAACTTTCAGTTGAGACCTGTCCTCAGTCAGAGGCCTCAAGTCTTACGTTACTGATGACATCATGGAAATGTAAGTGAATGTGTAGCTCTTGAGGCTTAGTGTGACCTTGATTCTCCTCTGGCAGCAGGCCACAACTGTGCTTGAACAATGGCAGTGAGAGTGAGAAGCACACTGACAGGTTAAGCTAGCCCAGCAGCCTCTCTTTCCCTCCACCAAAGCACCCGTATGCAGGAAGGAGAAGGAGCTCACTCCTGAGCACATCCCTAAGCGCACCTTGCACTTCTCACTTCAACTGAGCCATTCCACCCATAAAATACATCTCCATGGAGTAGGGAGTGTTCTTCTTGAAGAGCTATGCAGCTGAGAGAGAGCTCCAGGTACTGAGACTGCTGGCTACAAGGGTCAGTACCTTGTGACCTGGCTGTGGCTGCTGCCAGACCCAAAGAACAGTCTGGATGAAAGCTGAACCTGAGAAGTGAATGGGCTGAGGGCAGCATTTTTAAGAGGAAGCAGACATTGCACAAATAACAACAGCTATGACTACTCCTACCCTATAAGGCTTTGGTTCATTCTGGCTTCTTTCATCTGCATTACTGAGGCCTGAGACACAAATTCAGCTTTGGTATTTGGGAAGATGACTCAATTCTAAATCTCAATGCATCCAGTTCTGGAGCCCCTGTTACAGGAAGGATCTGGACATGCTGGAGCATACCCAGAGAAGGACCACGAGGATGATCAGAAGGCTAGAGCAACACACCTGTGAGGACAGACTGAGAGAGTTGAGGCTCCCCATGCTCTTTAATATCTTCATTGATGATCTGGATGAGGGGATTGAGTCAGTCATCAGCAAATTCGCAGATAACACCAAGTTGGGAGCAGATGTTGGTCAGCTGGAGGACAGAAGGGCTCTGCAGAGGGACCTCGACCAGCTGGACAGATGGGCAGAGTCCAACAGGATGGCATTCAACAAATCCAAGTGCCAGGTGCTGCGCTTTGGCCACAACAACCCCATGCAGAGCTACAGGCTGGGGTCAGAGTGGCTGGAGGGCTGGCAAACAGAGAGGGACCTGAGGGTGCTGATAGACAGCTGCCTAAACATGAGCCAGCAGTATGCCCAGGTGGCCAAGAAGGCCAATGGCATCCTGGCCTGCATCAAGAATAGTCTGGCCAGCAGGAGCAGGGAAGTCATTGTGCCCCTGTACTCTGCACTGGTTAGGCCACACCTTGAGTCCTGTGTCCAGTTCTGGGCCCCTCAGTTTAGGAAGGAGGTTGACTTGCTGGAAGGTGTCCAGAGAAGGGCAACAAAGTTGGTGAGGGGTTTGGAACACAAGCCCTAGGAGGAAAGACTGAGAGAGCTGGGATTGCTTAGTCTGGAGAAGAGGAGGCTCAGGGGAGACCTCATTGCTCCCTACAGCTACCTGAAGGGTGGTTGTAGCCAGGAAGGGGTTGGTCTCTTCTCTCAGGCAACCAGCACCAGAACAAGAGGACATAGTCTCAAGCTGCACCAGGAGAAGTTTAGGCTGGAGGTGAGGAGAAAGTTCTTCACTGAGAGAGTCATTCGCCACTGGAATGTGCTGCCCAGGGAGGTGGTGGAGTCACCATCCCTGGAGAGGCTCAAGAGGGGATTGGATGTGGCACTTGGTGCCATGGTTTAGTCATGAAGTCTGTGGTGTTAGGTTGGACTTGATGATCTTTGAGGTCTCTTCCAACCTTGGTGATCCTGTGATTCACTCTAGAGAAGAGAAGGCTCCAAGGAGACCTAATTGTGGCCTTCCAGTATCTGAAGGGGGCTACAAGAAAGCTGGGGAGAAACTTTTTAGGAAGTCAGGTAGTGATAGGACTAGGGGAATGTGGAAAAAAACTGAAAATGGGTAGATTCAGATTGGATGTTAGGAAAAAAATTCTTCCCTATGAGGGTGGTGAGAGACTGGCACAGGTTGCCCAGGGAGGTGATGGAAACCTCATCCCTGGAGGTTTTGAAGGCCAGGCTGGATGTGGCTGTGAAGAACCTGATCTGGTGTGATATGTCCCTGCCCATGGCAGAGGGGGTTGGAACTGGATGATCCTTGAGGTCCTTCCAACCCTAACAATTCAGAGATCTCATGACTGATCAGGGCCATATACCCACATCTACAGATGAACTTTAACAGAGGCAGCAGGGGGAAATGACTTCCATGACACTCTCTTGATCCCCTACCAAATATTTTCTTTTAAACCCACACACACAAAAGGCAAGACAAGTTGTTTCCTAGGCACAGCAAATTGTTTCAAGACACCTTGTCAGGAGGATGGAAACTGCAAATGTGATTAGGAAGTTGTGTTGCATTTATAGCTTCCTGTAGGTGGGGTGTGCAGAGCGAGGTGTGCTGCTGTGGTAGTTTTAGGCTGTGCCTTGAAGAAATTTCCACAGATCTTGAACAGAAAGTAGTAGAATGTACATCAATCCCTATTGGATGTAAAAAGGAAAATAATGATATGGCCTAAATAATCCCATTGGGCAGACTACTAACAAACTTGGTTTGGATCAACTAACTTTCTCTCTTTTTGGCTTCCTCACTCTGGCAGATACTAACTTCTGGCTCTTGCTGGCTTTGCTGACCTTGAATCTATTCTTGTTGTGGTTAAGCAACTAACAGTAGCTCTCTGCTCTTTCTCTTGTCCCTTGTGTACAGGAGGGAGGGAAGGGAGCAGGGAAGCTAGTAGTAAGGCCCTGCTTTGTCCAGGGGGGGCTCTTCTGCTGTTCATAAATTGTACATATATGTAAATATTGTATATTTTGTGCATATTCATTGCATTCCACATTTTAGATTGTAGCTTTGCTTGTAAACACAGCTTTATTTGCTTTCAGCCGTGCGGGTCTGGCAATTTTATGCTGGGGGGAATTTTCAACTCACCACAGCTACCAAGGCAGTGTCACCATTGGCCTTCCCCTGGTGCTGTTGCAGTGGTTTTCAAGAGGGAATTCCCACCTCCACAGGAATCACCTCCTTTCATTTCAAGGCAGCTGCCCAGCCAGCAGCTCTCCTCCAGAGCTATAAAAGCTACTACTTTGTCTATTCAAGCCCAGGCATTGTCACATCTGCTTGAGACAACAGAGTCATTACGGGCTACCAGCCCTGCCTCATGCATGATTTTGAGACAAGAGGGGACCGGGTTATCACAGAGATTCCCTGGTCATTCCCATGCAGACACACACACCACCCTGGAGCGGTTTGCACTTTGAGTAACTTCAGAAACAGAAAAAAGCAGCTGGATTTTTCCTAACATCAGATAAGAGCAGATCAGGACAAAGAACTCTATTATGCGCTGCCTCATCTCCAGAAGTGAGGAGCAGAAAGGACAGTACAAACACACTGCTAGCTCCCCAGAGAATTTCCAAGCTGGAGGTAGTATGGCTCTTCAGATTCAGGGGATTTGTTCACACAGAGCTGAGAATACACCAAAATCTTTCTACACTGGCTTTTAGGACAGATCTGAATGTGCGCTGCCCAGTGAACGGAAAATTCATGCAGTGGCTTCAAATTTTGAATGCTGCAATGGGAAAAACATGCAGTGCCAGTGGAGCACCACCTCACAGTCCTAGAGTGGAGGGCTGTAAGGGAAATTAACTTTCAGAAGTATCAAAGACTCTGGGAATAACAAAGGGATAGTCCAAAAGGCAAATTACTTCTTTGGAGAGAATAATGTGAAGACCCTAGATGTTTAACAAAATGATTTCTTGCAAAAGCCATCGTTATCTTCTTCAAGTAGTCTGTCAGCTAAAATTGATGCCATCCATATCACACACGGCTGGCCCCTACTGGTTCATGAATGTGGTTTTCCCTTATTAGAAGCAGTGTAACCACAGAACTTGGAATGCTGCATCCAGTTTTGGGCTCCCCAGTTCAAGAGAGACAGAGACTGCTGGAGACTCCAACAGAGAGTCAGGAGGATGATTAGGGGACTTGAGCATCTCCCCTATGAAGAGAGACAGAGCCCTAGGGCTGTTTAGTCTTGAGAAGAGAAAGCTGAGAGGGGATCTGATCATCTATAAATATCTGAGGGGTGGGTGTCAAGTGGAGGGGGCCAAGCTCTTCTTGGTGGTGTGCAATAACAAGACAAGAAACAACAGGTACAAGCTTGGACATAAAAGATTTCACCTCAACATGAAGAGAAACTTCTTTACAGTGAGTGTGACAGAGCCCTGGAATAGGCTGCCCAGGGAGGTTGTGGAGTCTCCTTCTCTGGACACATTCAAAACCCACCTGAATGCATTCCTGTGTAGACTGCCCTGGGTGATCCTGCTTTGGCAGGGGGGGTTGGACCTGATCATGTCTGGAGGTCTCTTCCAACCCCTAAGGTACTGTGATCCTGTGAACTTCCAGAGATACCATTTCTTCAGCAAGAAAATGTAAAATCCCATTTACTAGTGACACTATGTTACTCTAAGGCCAGCTTGCACGTACTTTCTGCTTATCAGGGTGACTGTGTTCATCCCTGTGAACTGCAAGCTGCTGGGTTCCTGTGTACACCGAACTCTGGTGTGTGCCTGTCTGCCCTCACTTGTAGAAGGTTACAGAAATAGCAGCCAGCCTGAGCCCTTCAAATAAACAGCAAAAGAAACTTGTAGGCTTCCATCTAGGGATGCCAGCACACACTTGTTTCACGATGGCTCACTCAGCACAAACTCATCTAGGATAGACTCGGGGCAAGCTGACCTGAAATGGATCTTAATTGAGTTAGTACAACCAGGTCTAGAGTATATTATTGCCATGGTCTGATTCACTCCATTAAAAACAGAATGAACAAGCCATGAGCAACAAACACTGGCATTATGCTTCTCAAGACATTTTTGCAAATTGGAGTCAAGTTCTGAGAGCTCAGCACAATATAATACCAAAAAGCACACAGATGGAGCCAAAGGGGCACTTTGCATCCCGGGAAGGCAGACTCAGGACCAGCTTGTGTGCAAGCTGGAACTGCTGGGATAAGCTGTCACAACTGTATTACAGATGTTCTCCCCATAGTTCACCTCAAAGATGAAAAATACAGATAGTTAAAAAAAAAAAACCCTCTGTAAAAAGGAAAATATTCTAAGTCCATACCAGCCACACACAATTCTCTTGGTGGTGAGGCCATAGCAGGAATGAAAATGAGGAAAACCAGGAGGCTTTTTCCTTGATGGCGGATTGCAGCTACTGGAAGATGCTCAGTACAAAAGCAATACATCAAAATAGTAACCTAATTTAGAAACCCATCAGTGCTGCTTTCTATTTCCAAGTGAGGTCTTTCTCTGCTGTGTTGGGCAACACTGCTCACATCTGCATGTTTTTTTAGGCAGTGGAATGTGCTGCCCAGAGAGATGGGAGAGTCACCAGCCCTGGATGTGTTTAAAGGTGGTTTGGATGTAGAGCTTAGGAATAGGATTTAGGGGTGAATCTTGTAGAGTAGGGTTCTCGGTTGGACTTGGTGATCCTGAGGGTCTTTTCCAACCTGAATGGTTCTGTGATAATAAAAGACAGGAGAGTGCCATAGAGGAGTCTTACCTACATCAGCAGAGAAGGAAATGAGGATAACTCCCTGAGAGGGCTCAGCAGGAAGGAAGGGATGTCCAAAGTAATTCAACCTGTTCACCCCAGAGGAATTCCCATATAAGATATTGCCAAGTGGTTACGACTTTTTCTGCAGCACACTGAGAAGGAACAGCTTTTCCTATAGGTACATATCCTCACTTGTTGTTTCCCAAAGGGGTTCATTTAAATATAGATGTTCTCCTGCAAGGGCACAGGGTTTATACTGAAAAAGGAAGGTGCCAGAACTGGAATAAGGTACTGGTCACACCAAACACTCTTTAAATGCAGCACTTCTTTATCCATCTCTCTCCCACTGAGTGGCTTTTTAATGATGGTTAGCACTTTATCCACTGTTCCTTGTCCAGTTCAGTAATACCTTTATCTAACAGAACAGGCAATTGGAAAGCAGGTAACAATAGCTCATTACAAAAGTCCAACACCCCAGTTTTGCAAGAAATACTAAGGAAAAAAAAAATAAGAATCAAGCAGTGTCAGGGTCAAACTCTCATCAGTTGCAGTCAGGCAATGCCAGAGAGTTCAGAATTTGGTGCAGTTGTAACCAGCACAAGTATGAAGCCTCGCACTTGGAAATGTATACTGACTTTGATCGACAGATTTCATACAACGGCAGCACAAAAGCAGCCCACGTAGAACACTGCAAATGTTTGCTCCTGAGGACACCACTGCAGCTTCCTCTTTTCTTTCCAAAAGACAACAATATTGCAGAAGATTGTTGAGCCTAGCAGTCTAATGCTGAAGGTGCACCAAGTGGATGCACACATGGGATTACCGGACACTTCCCTCTCAAAGAGAATCAGCTCCAGATGTTTCCCACTGATCAAATTCAGCCCAAGCAAGGTTAAACAAATGACAAGCAGCTGCTTTGCTTTGTCTGTCTTTTTTTTTTTTTTTTTTTTTTTTCTGCAGTTATGAAAAAATCCTCTTGGAGTTCTCACTTCTCAAAGGTCTCTTCCAACCTGGTTTATTCTATGCTAATTGGCAGACAAACAGTGTAGCAACGACTTCCCCAGCTTTTCATGATGTGGACAGCCTTCAGAGCAGCTGATTCTTTTCACCTCCAGGCTATCAGATCTGATGCAGATCAGAATTCACAGGAAGAAGCTCACCAATTTAAAAAACAAACAAATCTCTTTGGAATGCCTCAGTTAGGGGCATACCTAAGGCACAGCCACTCCCATTGTATGCACTGCTTTCTGTTGGAGTAAGTAGAAATAAACCAGAAAAATAGTAAAGTGCCACTAGACCAGAGCATGACTCAGGGCAGTTTTGACATCACTCTAATAATCCATCACACCTTTTCTAACAGGCCTACAAAGTGTTTTGCTTTCAGGTTCTCCACACCTGAGAACAGCAGAAAGAATCTTACTCAGACAGCCTTAGTCAGCTACAGAAGCAACAGCTAGAAATTCAGAATTGTTCAAGTGTGAAGATTCACAAGGTAATAGAGAGGGGATTCTGCCCTTTTACTCTGCTCTGCTGAAACCCCACCTTGAATACTGCATCCACTTCTGGTGTCCCCAGAATAAGAAGGGCACAGAGCTGTTGAAGTGAGTCCAAAGGAGGACCATAAAGATGATCCAAGGGCTCTGCTATGAGGACAGACTGAGGAAGCTGGGGTTGCTCAGCCTGGAGAAGAGAAGACTCTGGGAGGACCTTAGAGCTGCCTTCCAATTCCTGAAGGGATCCTCCAGGAAGGCTGCACAGGTGGCTCCACTACCTCCCTGGGCAGCACATTCCAATAGCCAATTACTCTTTCTGTGAAGAACTTTCTCCTCACCTCAAGCCTGAACTTCCCCTGGCACAGCTTGAGACTGTGTCCTCTTGTTCTGCTGGTGGTTGTCTGGGAGAAGAGACCAACCCCCACCTGGCTACAACCTCCCTTCAGGTAGTTGTAGACAGCAATAAGGTCTTCCCTGAGCCTCCTCTTCTCCAGGCTAAGCAACCCCAGCTCCCTCAGCCTCTCCTCACAGGGCTGTGCTCCAGACCCCTCCCCAGCTTTGTTTCCCTTCTCTGGACATGTTCAAGCAACTCAACATCTTTCTTGAATTGAGGGGCTCAGAACTGTACACAGTACTCAAGGCATCCAAAAAGTACTCAGCATTCAAACCAGCATACAGACAGAATGCATGGACATTAACACTATTATACTTCAGACAAGAGGCCTTACAAAGAATGTATTCTAGGGTCACTGGAAATTAGTTCTTTCTCCTGTCCTGATGAAAAGCTACTCCTCTGCAGCACTGCCTTAAATACAAGGAGGGGGGAGAGGGATTTGGGGGAGAAATACATCAGCATGCCAGGAACTCCAAAAAGCAAACAGAAGAGCACAGTGATGAATATGGGATTTTAGCTTTGCCCCAGCAGAGATTTATCACTCAGTCTTGTGGCTTTGAGAAATCTCACAACAATGAGTTGTGCGCACAATCTGCAACCACTGACCCCATAACAGATGCCATCTGCTGGAGATGTCCCAGGAGGCTGGCCTTCAAGCTCCAAAATCTTGCACACTTTCAGTTTTGGTTTTTTTTTTTTCCCCTCCCTAATAAAAAGCACAATCATAGATTTGTTTGGGTTGGAAAAGCCCTCTAAGATCATGGAGTCCATGACCATTAAACCATGTCCCCAAGCCCCATGGCCACAGATTTCTTGAACACCTCCAGGGATGACGACTCCACCACCTCCCCAGGCAGCCTGTTCCAATCCCTGACAACTCTCGCAGCAAAGAAATTTGTTCCCTAATTTTCAACCTCCGGAGGTTTCCTCCTCTGGTGCAATGTGAGGCCATTTCCCCTCATTCTATCACCTGATACTAGAGAGAAGAGACAAACACCCACCTCACTGACACTTCTTTTCAGAAGGCTGCACATGAGTAACTCAAATGTTGTCTTCCCATTTGGCTCAGCCTTTATGACCCGGCCCTTACTCCTGCTCTCATAAGTTACCAACATATAGATTCTGAAGTGCCTCCTTTGAATTGTACAAGAACACACAAGGAAGCTCTTAGCGTGGAATAGTTTTGGCCTTTCCCTTCCTGTAACGATGGCCAAGTTCTCAGGGTTCCAGAGCATTCTGTTAGTCACATCTGAAATCTCACACATGGTGCAGCAGTAAGTCAGGAACTGTTTTCCTTTCAGGCTATCAAGTGGCTGTTTGAAGAGCCCGTGGTTTATAGCAAGCAAAGATTTACTTTCTAGGTTGTGCACTCTTCAACACAAACATGGGTTTCATTGCACATACAAATCCATATTAGAGAGCCTAAATTTGATCATATCCACAGGCTTTAAAAGGCTTCCCTCTCCCAACCACTTGGACAGAGAAGAGGCACACATTTTGGCTTAGGAGGTGATCTGCCAGAGAGGAGCCCCATGGAGAAGGACCTAGTGGACAGCAAGTTCTCCATGGGTCAGCAATGTGCCCTTGTGGCCAAGAGGGCAAATGGGATCCTGGGGTGCATTAAGAAGAGTGTGTCCAGCAGATCCAGGGACGTTCTTCTCCTCTTCTTCTCTGCCCTGGTGACACCTCACCTGGAATACTGCATCCAGTTCTGGACTCCCTATTTCAAGAGGGACAGGGATCTGCTGAAGAGAGTCCAACAGAGAGCTACCAGCATGATTGAGGGACTGGAGCACTGCCTGATGATGACAGCCTGAGAGACCTGGGGCTGTTTAGTCAGGAGAAGACTTAATAAATGGGGCAGGAGCACAAGTGGTGTTCTGCTCAGTTCCCTCAGTGGCAGGGCTGTACACTGAGAGGAACAGGAGAACCCCCACCATCAACAACTGGCTCAAGGGATGGTGCCAGCAGTGGAATTTTGGGTTCTTTGACCAAGGGGCTACTTTTACTGCACCTGACCTGCTGGACCTAGATGGGGTGAATTTATCTAGAAAGGGCAAGAGGGTACTAGTACTGGAGTTCACAGGGTTCCTTAGGGGGGTTTTAAACTAGGTCTGAAGGGAGTGGGTGTGGAAACCAGTCTAGCTGGAGAGGAGACAGTGTGACACAAATTAGGGTTAATTGAGAAATCAAGAGCCCAGCTGAAGTGCATGTACACCAACTCAAGCAGTATTGGGTAACAAACAAGAGGAACTGGAAGTCCAGGACCACCAGGAAGACTATGATGTAGTTGCCATTTCAGAAACATAGTGGGATGATTCACATAATTGGAGTGCTACACTGGGGGGTTACAGGCTCTTTAGGAGATGTAGGTAAGGGAGAAGAGGAGGAGGGGTGGCTTTGTATATTAGGGAGTCACTCGATGCCACAGAGCTTGAAGTGGAGGATGAAAGGATTGAGAGCCTGTGGGTTAAAATCAGAGGGCAGCCTAACAAGTCTGACATCCTGGTTGGAGTCTGTTATAGACCACCCAACCAGGATGAGAAGGCTGATGAAGTGTTCTATAAGCAACTGGAGGCTGTCTCAAGATCATCAGCTCTTGTCCTTGTAGGTGACTTTAACCTGCCAGATATCTGCTGAGGTGTTCAAGAGGGATTGGATGTGGCACTTGGTGCCATGGTTTAGTCATGAGGTCTGTGGTGACAGGTTGGACTTGATGATCTTTGAGGTCTCTTCCAACCTTGGTGATACTGTGATTCTGTAAATGTTTATAAATATCTGAGGGCTGGGTGTCAAGAGGGAGGGGACAGGCTCTGCTCACTTGCTCCCTGTGACAAGGAGCAATGGATAGGAATTGTAGCACCACAGGTTCCACCTTAACATGAGGAGGAATTTCTTCACTGTGAAGGTCTCTTAAAAATTAAGATAAGTAACAGTAAATGTAACAGTAAATTACCTCCTGGGTCATCACTGTAGAAGGATGCAGCTTTTTTGTCTTCATGCATGTGAAGAGTGACCTGTGGAGCTGCCAGGGCATTCTCTGCTGGCTTCACTGCAGGGGCAGAGCCGTTCCCGCAATTCAGCTTCCCTTTGCTTTTGCATCTTCTGGTCTGTGGTGGTAGAAAAGGAATATGTGAAGGGACTATGAAAGCCAGGGGAGCACACATGTGAACTTCAGTATACAGGAGAGCATCCCAGAGTGAGTTTGGGTGTCAGGTTATTTTGGGTTTGGGATGTCCTGAAAATCAGGTTGCAAGGAAAAGGTATCATAGAATTGTTAGGCTTGGAAGGGACCTCAAGGATCATCCAGCGCCAACCCCCCTGCCATGGGCAGGGACACCTCACACTACATCAGCTTGCTCAGAGACACATCCAGCCTGGCTTTCAAAACCACCAGGGATGAGGCATCCACCACCTCTCTGGGCAACCTGTTCCAGTGTCTCCCCACCCTCATGGGGAAGAATTTCTTCCTAACATCCAATCTGAATCTACCTCAGACTGGGTGCAAACTCCTGGCACTCAAAATCCCAAGCATCCGAAGATACAGCAGCTCAGCTGTGACAGCTCTTCAAAGCTCTGCTTTACCCAGAGACCTCTAATCGTGAGCAGGATGACAAAGAGCTCTGCCAGCAGAATCCTGAGCACAGCTCTGCCAGCAACTCCTCACCTGCTTCCTCAGGCTGGGGCTAGACGGCGCTGGCGGCACTCGGGAACCACACCTGGAGGGAGCCTCGCAGATGTCCCACGATGCTGCCGAGCTGCAGGGTTTCTCTGCTGCATAGCACCGCCAAAGAGTCTGCAACAAACCCCCAGAGAGATAATCTCAATGCACTAGCAGTCACTGCTGTCCTGCGGGGCAGCTAAAGCAGATCCTGCTGCAAATCCAGCTGCCAGTGAAACCTTCAAAGCAAACGCGCTGCAAAGGGTGCTGGCTGCAATCACTGTGCTATGCCACACAACACCAAACCTGAAAAACATACATTGTACCCTGTGTGCAACTGTCCTGAGTGTAGTTTGCCCCAGGACACACATGCTCAGCACGCAGGGAACCTTCAATATGCTCTATGTATCATTCTCCTTAGAAGCTGGAGTCTAACCCTGGCCAGAGGTCCAAAAAACCCCAACAAACCCAAACAACAACAACAAAAAAAAAACAGCCACAAAACCAAAACAAGCAAAACCAAACCCCACAAACAAAACAAAACAAGGCAAAACCCCCCAACCAAACTAACAACAACAAAACAACCCCACAAAAGCCCAAACACAACAAAACCAAAAAGCCACAGAAGGAAAAGAACACCCAAATCAAAATAAACACCCCTCATAAAGCAATTGCCCACAGCCAGAGTACTGCTGTCTGCCTTTCCTGAGGTGTGCCACGTTAAGATTTGTGCACTGTGCCACTGCATTCCTCTCAGTACCATACAGGATGCCATGTTGTGCCATCTCTCTAAAGATAGGTCTGTACATACACCAACACCTCAGCATTTGGCAGATGCACACAACTGAAGGGAATATAAAAAGCAAGCTAGGAGTCAAAGGTTACAGCAAAGGTTTTTTACTCTCTGGCCAGGTGTATTGCATCCCAGTTAGTGTCAACATACCGCAGAATCACAGAACAGCTCAGCTTGGAAGGGACCTCGGAGCTCATTTCCTCCAACCTCCCCACCACGCCCAGGGACATCTCTCAACTAGACTCAGCTGCTCAAGGCCTCATCCAGCCTGGCCTTCAACAACCCCAGGCAGGAGGCAGCCACAACCTCCATGGGCAGCCTCTTCCAGAGTCTCACCACCCTGGAACTGAAGAACTTCTTCCTCAGATCCAGTCTAACCCCTCAGCTTCAAACCATTCCCCCTTGTCCTGTCTCCAGATACCCTTAGGTAAAATCCTCTCCAATATGCAGCTAGTAAAACCTCCTATGCTCAGTCCAAAGAGGAGGGACAAGCAGTTCTCTTATTCTCTTTAGTGGCTGAAGCAGATCAAAAAGATAAAGTGGTTCAACAGAAGTTCTAGATTTATACTGAAGCCTACTAACTCTGCTTCTCACTGCTTCAATTCCCAAGCCACTCACCCTCTCCAACACTCTGCTAAGCATTTGACTGTTAGAAGCCTTACCTGAATTAAAGCAGCTGCAGCTGGGATTTGCCTGTTGAAATGCTTCTGACGCTGCTTCTGTTGTACTTTCAAGGCAAAACCAGAGCCCAGAATACCCTAAAAATAAGCAAAAATCACCACCCAGACTCCAGCGTGGCTTCACATTTTCAACCCAAATGATCTGCATATGAAATAGTCAATTTAGGGAAGATTTTTCTCCAATAAATTTCTGAACCTCCCAGTGTCCACAGTGACAGAATTTTGGTTATTCCAATAGAGAAATCTGAAATAAGCAGGTTGAGACTGGCATCATGCAGCTTCAGCCAGCAGTATGTGTTTATTGCTCTGATCTACAGGTAGCAGTAACCAGAGGTGGTCATGTCTCAAAGGCAACCCTATGCAGTGGTGGGAGAAGCAAGTTCTAATGCCTCAAGACTTAACTACAGCTTTCCTGGCACTTAGTTTCAACTCCTTGCCAGGAAAACAAACCAACTAACCAACCAACCAACCACACGCACAACAAAACACAACTAGAGACAGAACCTCACTTGATTTTCCAGGCAAACTGAGCAGATGAGACAAAGATATTCTTTACAACTTCAGCATTTCTGTTAAAACTTAAAAGGTACTGCAAAAATACTTTGTCTTCTCTCTTTCTTTTGATGTTCTTGTCTTTATTTCACCTCCATTCATTTATTTGAAGATGATTTACAGTAGTACCATGGAGGAAAGCAGATGCAATTTCCTAGACCTCTGCCTCATGCCAGCTTTCTCCTTGCAGGACCCAAAATTGTTCTTATATAGTCACAAAACAGCAGAAATGAAGCAAGTTCCACCTTTACCACCAATATGCTGACTCAAAAAACCCCAAAACTTCTCTCTTTACCTTACAGAGTAGCTGCAGCTCCCTGGCCACCCAAAGCTCCTCTCCCCTGGTGTGGTGGGTTAAAAATTCCACCACCCCCCAACATTAAATTTGCCAGCCCAGCCCAGCTGGAAGCAATTGAAACTGTATTTACAAGCAAAACTACAATCTACAATGAAACTACCACACCTGGCCATCCAAAGCTGCTCCTCTTCCCTGGCCACCCAAAGCTGCCCCCCTCCAACCTACCCAAAGCTAGTCTTACTGTTTCTAGGCCATAGCTTTCTAGAACCAGCTGCAGTAAAGATGCAGACAGCAGAGCAGCTTTGGTCACTGATGCATGCACAGACACAAACACACACTTGAGGATGTGCACGGGCGTGTTTTGAGGCCACATCCAACCTCATTATTTCCTATCAAAGCCATCAATTGAAACCTCTGTGAGCCCAAGTCAGGCAGACACTCTAACAAAGAAGCTCCAAGTGGTACTCACCGCTGGAAGAGCGAAGAAAGAGATAGCAAACACTGAGAAACAGGAAGCTATTGTCTTCCCAATCCACGTCTGGGGAACTTTGTCTCCATAACCAATTGTTGTAACTGTTACCTAGGCCAGAAACAAACACCTGGGATCACTGCACTGCAGAACCTCTTCTCCCCAACAGTAGGGAAAAAGAACCATCACAGAATTACAGAATGTTAGGAGCTGGAAGGCACCTTGAGAGATCATCTAGTCCAACCCACTGGCCAAAGCAGGGTCACCTCTACCAGGACACACAGGAAAGAAAGGAAAACACAGCAGAGAAACATCAGGAGCTAGATACTGGTAACAGTGGTGTGATTTTGGGCACATGGAAGCCACAGGAGTTCACCAAGCAGCACTGCACATCTGTCCTGGGTTTAGTTCTTCAGCAGGCATTCATGCCTGGCCCAGTTTGGGTACAGCAGCAGTCTGGGCCCAGGATGGCTGCTCTCAGTTTGCAGCTAACTGTTTCCCACTCCTCAGACTGCAAGGACTGGCTCTGGGGTCTTGAAAGTGCAAAGCTTACAGCTTTTCTGCTTCTGAAAGTGTAGTTCCAAAAGGCTGAAAACAAAGCCTTGAGAAAGCTGTCCTGCATGCAGCCCCTGCACAGACACCTGACAGACTCTGCAGCAGAGTGAGCTATGCCCTGTGCTGGCAGGACAGAGACTCAACCAGCCGTTCCAGCTCAGCAAGAAGAACACAGCCAATCCAGGACACATTCCCTCCCAAAACAAATATGCCAGCAGGCCAAGAGTTAATCCCAAAGCAGTGGGCCTGCTTCACACCATCTTTGATGCCCTGAGGAGCTTAAACTCTATCATTTTGTCGCTGCAACCAAGGCTGCCCTCAAGTTTCACATCACTCACCAGTCCTTCCTTGTTGGTGAAGACAAGGTCCAGCACAGCACCTTTCCTCAGGGGTTCCTTTACATTTCCTAACACAAGTCTGAGCTCAGCAAGGGCTTGCTGTAGAGAGGCTAACTCACTGGTGGGATGCTAAGCCAGACCTAAAATGCTAGAGGCAAGCAGTTCCTCAATGGGACAGAGGTTTGTTCCTGCTAAGCCTTAGCAGACTGGAAGAGAGCTCATGAGGAGCCCAGTGACCAGCAAAGGGGTGGTGTTGAGGTGTAATCAGAGTCCAGGTGAAGGTCACAGCTGAAGGCCATTCCATCAGATGAGTTTGTTATATAACAAGGGCCAGCTGCACTAAGTTGAGCTGCAGGTCACCAGATCATGGCTGGAGATCAGCTCATGCCCAGCCCAGCAGGAAACAAGTACTGAGGGCTTAGCCTAAAGAGATGCCCTGGGACCTGGTGGTTGAGTAACCCCAGGTGTGGCAGGTTAGAGTCATTAAGGCTTTTTATGGTACTCAAAGCCATGGCAGTGCTCTCAAATGGTATAAAAAAAAGATTTGTACCCCTGAGAAGCGGAAAGCTTCTGGGGAGAAAATGAGGAGTTCTGTTCACCAATGCCAACCACCAGGGAGGACTTCAAATGGAGAAATAGTATTTGGGAGCAATAGCCCCAATCCCACTCCTTTCCTTTTGCCTTCAGTGGCAGCAGAAAAACTGCTAAAAGAGACTTAAATCTGCTAGAGCTGCTAGAGAGGAGCCCCATGGAGAAGGACCTGGGAGTCCTAGTGGACAGCAAGCTCTCCATGGGTCAGCAATGTGCCCTTGTGGCCAAGAAGGCCAAGGGGATCCTGGGGTGCATTAAGAGGTGTGTGTCCACCAGATCCAGGGACGTTCTTCTCTTCCTCTACTCTGCCCTGGTGAGACCTCACCTGGAATATCGTGTCCAGTTCTGGGTTACCCAGTTCAAGAGGAACAGGGATCTGCTGGAAAGAGTCCAACAGAGAGCTACCAGGATGATGAAGGGACTGGAGCACTGCCTGATGAAGAGAGGCTGAGAGTCCTGGGGCTGCTTAGTCTGGAGAGGAGAAGACTGAGAGGGGATTTAATAAATGTTTCTAGATATCTGAGGGCTGGGGGTCAAGAGGGAGGAGACAGGCTCTGCTAACTTGCCCCCTGTGAACAGGGGCAGTGGCCAGAAACTCCAGCACGGGAGGTTCCACCTCAACATGAGGAGGAACTTCTTCACTGTAAGCGTCACAGAGCATTGGAGCAGGCTGCCCAGAGAGGTTGTGGAGTCTCCTTCTCTGGAGACTGTCAAGGCTCTTCTGGATGCATTCCTGTGTGACCTGTGCTAGATTCTATGGTTTTGCTCTGGCAGGGGGGATTGGACTCCAAGGTCTTCAGAGGCGCCTTCCAACCCCTAACATCCTGTGTGTGTGATCCTGTGTGAAGTGAGTATGTGAATTTACACTGACTACAAAAGAGGACATGGAAATTCTGCTTTTTATGGGAAAAGTTGCTGACAGATACTTAGATATTCTACAAGAATGGGCTTTGCAGAATAAGTGAGCAGCAGCCATAGCATGGGAAGATTCTATGTTCTCCTCCTCTCAGAGTTGTTCTATGGAGTGCTGGAAGGAAGATTTGGATGGGAAAAATGACCAACTAGTATCAAACAGTTTTTCCCACTTCAAAACAAATGAGCCTTGTGTTTATTCATTATTAATTCTCCACTTTGATGAAGTCAGCTCTATCTATATCCTGTAATATAGAAACTGCTGTCAGCACCAGCTCTGCCCTACTAGGTGCCTCTCCAGATTTAATTGGACTGGCCCATCAGGTGCCTCAAGTGTTGTGTACAACCATCAACCCAAATAGATGAGTTTGCCAGTCCCCAAAATTAAACCAGACCTCCCCAGAATTCAACTCTGAACTGCGTTTGTGTTAGTGGGGTGAGGAGAAAGCTGAAGCAGTGTTTCTTTAGCAGCACTTCAGCTTCTCAGTGCACCCAGATAACCCCTTAAAGGCTGGGGGGTTTTCTTTCCTTTTCCTCTCTTCCATGTGAAAGGCTTCTTAGTTTTTTGTGTGGTGGTTTTGTTATTTGGTTTATTGGGGTTTATTTTAGTTCTGCAGCTCTCAAGCATAAAGTGCAGGCAGGCTGAGCTGCCTTGGTGTTACTGTGGAAGGCAACCTGACATCTGTCATAGAATCAATAAGGTTGGAAAAGACCTCAAAGATCATCACCACAGAAAAGATGATTTTCCATCTCTACAGCAGGCATTTGGCTGGCAGATTTCTGCAGGTGCATGAACATAGTACCACAGAATTGTTAGGGTTGGAAGGGACCTCAAGGATCGTGTAGTTCTAGCCCCCCTGCCATGGACAGGGACACCTCACACTACAGCAGGTTGCTCACAGCCACATCCAGCCTGGCTTTCAAAACCTCCAGGCATGAGGCTTCCACCACCTCCCTGGGCAACCTGTGCCAGTCTCTCACCACCCTCATAGGGAAGAATTTCTTCCTGACATCCAGTCTGAATCTACCCATTTCTAGTTTTTTAAACACCCCCATAGTCCTATCCCTCCCTGACACCCTAAAAAGTCCCTCCCCAGCTTTCTTGTAGCCCCCTTCAGATACTGGAAGGCCACAATATGGTTTCCTTGGAGTCTTCTCTTCTCCAGACTGAACAGCCCCAGCTCTCTCAGACTCATGAATCATGTTGAGCTTCTCATCCACCAGCACCCCAAAGTCCTTTTCTTCAGGGCTGTTCTCAAGCCAGTTCCTGCCCAGACTATATCAGTGCTTGGGATTGCCCTGACCCAGACGCAGGACCTTGCATTTGGTCTTGTTGAACCTCATGAGGTTGGCTTGGCCCCATCTCTGCAGCCTGTTTAAGGTCCCTCTGGAAGGATCCCTTCCCTCCAGCCTGTCAGCTGCGCCACACAGCTTGGTGTCATCAGCCAACTTACTGAGGGTGCCTCAGTGCCACTGTCCATGTTGCCAACAAAGATGTTAAACAAGACTGGTCCCAGTACTGATGCCTGAGGCACTCCACTTGGCCTCCACTTGGACATGGGCACATTGACAGCCATTTGCAGGGTGTGGCTGTCAAGCCAGTTCTTTATCTACTGAATGGTCCATCCATCAAACCCAGAACGTTTTTTTTCCCCCTGGCTACCTTAAGAGGGCTCTTTTTTGGTAACCCAATTAGTACATTGAAGCACGTGGAAGGGATTGTAACCTATGTCATTCCTTGGCTTGCTTAATCACAATCAGAACCTTTTTGTACTTCTATATCTAAAAGTTATTGCCTGTCTGCTCAGAGAATGCTTGATGACTACCTCTGGTGAGTGGCACCTGCTCTGAAACACAGATTTATTCTGGCACATTGCAGCTGGTCTGCACACACTGCAACACAGCCTCTGAATAAATAGATGGAAGCATCAGAAAAGGAAGAAACCTCATATACTTGAAGTCAGCAGAGCTTCTCAGATGTTTGAAGATAGGCAGGTGTCATGAGTTTAGAGAGTCAGAGCAGCACACCTCAAAAAGATATTAAATATAAAGGGGTTATAACTGCTACCCCTTGCATGGAAATGCACTGCACATCCTGAGCAAGTACCTCTGCCACTCAATACCAGTTTACAAGAGTATTTCTTTATCTCAGGTCCAGTGGTATAGAACAGTCCAGTTTGCAGCAAAACTAATGAATATTAGAAAGGGACCTGAGTGTTCACATTGAAAAGCAACTGAATATGAGCCAGCAGAGTGCCCAAGTGGCCAAGAAAGCCAAGGGCATCCTGGCCTGTATTAGAAATGCTGTGTCCAGCAGGAGTAGGGAGGTGATTGTCCCCTTCTAATCAGCTCTGGTGAGGCCACACCTCGAGTATTGCGTCCAGTTTTGACTACCTCAATAAGAGAGAGAGGTGCTGGAGCCAGTGCAGAGGAGGGCAACAAAGCTGCACAAGGGTCTGGAGAATAAATCTTACGAAGAGCAACTGAAGGAGCTGGGGATGGTTAGTTTGGAAAAGAGGAGGCTGAGGGGAGACCTCATTGCTCTCTACAACTACCTGAAATGATGTTGTGGAGAGGCTGGTGCTGGTCTCTTCTCACAGGTAATTAGTGTGAGAAACGAACTCACTGCTGAAATTTACAGCCAGTTTATTATAAAGCAAAGGCAACACAGCGCTGGGCGCAGAGCGAGTTTGCTAGAGGCGCCCCCTAACAACAGGAGTTGAACTTATAGAGAGGGCAAACATACATATTCATGTATTAAAACGTACATATTCATATATTCCCCAGCACGCTCCCACCTCTCTCCATCAGGACTGAGACAAAACCTGCACTTTTGACCTGGCCAGTCTTTAGACCTGTTGGCGCCTCACCTTTCTCTACCAATACCCCACACAATACAGACCATAACCAATCAATCAGCCCAACGATCCAGCCCAACGATCGAGCCCCACGGTCCCCAGTAATTCCCCTTGAGAAAGCCAAATATTATAACCAGTTTCTCACATTAGTGATAGAACAAGAAGGAAGGGCCTCAAGCTGTGACTGGGTAAGTTTAGACTGGACATTAGGAAAAAAATCTTTCATAGCAAGAGTGGTCAGGCATTGGAATGTGCTGCCCAGGGAGGTGGCTGAGTCACCAGCCCTGGATGTGTTTAAAGGTGGTCTGGATGTGGTGCTTGGGGATATGGCTTAGGGGTGAACCTTGCAGAGTAGGGTTCTGGGTTGGACTTGGTGGTCCCGAGGGTCTTTTCCAACCTGAATGCTTCTGTGATTCTGTGATTCCCAACACCAAGAGATGAGCACAGAAAGCCCACAAAGAGAAGCCTCTTACATGCCCTTCTTTCCTTAAGAATCGATGGAAACCTGCTGTGACCTGAGCTGCACCGACAGTGCTTTTGGAAATTCTTCTGCATGTGTCCAAACACACCACAGCCTCTGAAAGCAGCTTCATGTAAAAGATCCACCAGCCCTTGAGAGGGCTTTGCAATGTAATCTGTGTGCCTGCCAAATGCAAGTGAGCCATGCTTGCTCTGAACTGCAGCAGGTGAATGTAGTTAGCATTTCCAACTCTCATTCTTTCTTTATTTTCCCTTTGCTTCACATTTAAACCTTTCAGGCCGTTTGTATCAAGTTCAGCAAGCTTGCACTTTCCACTCAGAGCAAACTGCTACCCATAATACTCTCTGTGGCTCTTGTCAGGCACAGAAGACTTTCAAATACTTGGTACCAAGATTTTTTTTCCCTGTGGTTCAGTTTTGAAAGCCAAAAGTGAAATCAAATTTCACTCCCTGGTAGCTCCACATCTGTGTTTCTGTGTTACAGAAGACTTGAAAAGAAGAAAAAAAACCCAGAGACTGCTTCACTTTGCCCTTTGTCACTGTTGCCAGCTGTGAAGCGCACCTGCACCGTGACTCACTAATGCTGAGGAAGCCTGGCCATCTGAAAAGCTCAAACAACAATTGGAACAGTGTTCATGTGCCTCCCACAGCCTGCGAAACACAAAGCTGATTTGATCTGCCCATCACACACGAAAAGTCAAGTTTTGGAAAACAACAACCAAACCCACTGAACACTTTGCAAAGCATAAGACACCCTTTGAAATGCAGATTGCAAGGCATCTACTCAAGAAATGCTGGAAAACAACCACCAAAACCACTGCACACTTTGCAAGACACCCTTTGAAATGCAGATTGCAAGGCATCGACTCAACAAGGTAGTGCCCATCTTAAACTTCCCTGTTGGTCTCAATAACCAAACACCTTTTAAGTTGCTGAAGTCCAAAATATTGAAAAATATCTATAAACACACTCTGAGGGTTTTTGATCATCACATTTTTTTTTTTAACTCTTTATTCAAATGCTAGTTTCTAGCATTGAGAAATATTCTGTAACTCATAGTTCAACATTCAGTGCAACTCATAAAGCAAGCCCTGCATAACTAGAGCTAAAAAAAAACGAACACAAAGATAACTTCTAAGAAGGTATGAAAAAGGACATGGGCTTCACATGGAAGTTCTGCTGCATGCTGGAGTAACACAGGCATGAATACACATGGGCAGAACTGGATACTAAGAAACATAGACCTTATTGTTCTCTACAACTACCTTAAGGGAGGTTGCAGACAGGTGGAGGTTGGTCTCTTCTCCCAGCCAACCAGCACCAGAACAAGAGAACACAGTCTCAGGCTGCACCAGGGGAGGTTTAGGCTGGAGGTTAGGAAGAAATTCTACACAGAGAGAGTGATTGCCCATTGGAATGGGCTGCCTGGGGAGGTGATGGAGTCACCATCATTGGAGGTGTTCAGGAGGAGACTTGATAGGGTGCTTGGTTGCATGGTTTAGTTGATTAGGTGGTGTTGGATGTTGGATGATAGGTGGGACACGATGATCTTGAAGGTCTCTTCCAACCTGGTCTATTCTATTCTATTCTATTCTATTCTATTCTATTCTATTCTATTCTATTCTATTCTATTCTATTCTATTCTATTCTATTCTATTCTATTCTATTGCTAGTTCCCTGACTGCTGAAAATCCTTTTGTTATTTTCAGCTCTTCCTTGATCCCCTCACTTTGATAAGGATGTCCAGCACCAGGACAAGGGGGAACGGTTTAAAGCTGAGGGAGAGCAGAGTTAGACTGGATCTGAGGAAGAAGTTGTCCAGTTACCAGGGTGGTGAAACTCTGGAACAGGCTGCCCAGAGAGGTTGTGGCTGCCTCCAGCTTGGGGGTGTTTAAGGCCAGGTTGGATGAGGCCTTGAGCAGCTGAGTCTAGTTGAGAGGTGTCCCTGCCCATGGTGGGGAGATTGGAGGGGATGAGCTCTGCGAAGCCTTCCAGCCTGAGCCATTCTGTGATTCTGACTTTTTGTATCTGTAAACATTCAACATCTTTTGCTAAGGAATTTTTTTCACCATAAAGTTAAATGCTAAAATAATTTGGATGCATTTATTACATTTCTTCTGACAACCCTTTCAGAAAGTTGCCCACCTTCCCTACAGAAATGGGTTCTGCAAAGAATGAAATAGCAGATTTTTTGAGGAGAGCTCACCTTTGTCAGAGGGGCACTGTGTGCACAGCCAGTTTGTGGGCAAACACTTACCACGCCCCACCAAAGTGCATCGGCGTAGCTGGAGAAGTCTGTCTTTCCATCCTCATCAACTGCATCCTTCTCAGCAAGATAGACAAAATAGGATGAGAAAATTAATCCCAGGAATCCAATGTACAATGTGGTTATGAGTTCCTGTTGAAAGAGAAAGCCAAGAAGAACATGAAGTTTGTTGCGTACAAATTCCATCTCTGTACAGCATTGCAAACACCTGGAGGGTTTTGCATTCCAGTAGCAGAAAAAGCAGTGAGCTACATTTCAGGCGTGGAATCTACTTCCAAGAAACCAGGAAGTTCAGTTTCTGTTTGTATCAGACTAGAAAATTCAAAAGCAATGCTCATAGGATCCTAGAATGGCTTAGGTTGGAAGGGATCTCAGAGATCTTTAAGGATAACAAAGAATAAAACAACTGGGGGGAAAACCAACCACCCCAAAACCTCCTGCTGCTGCTCAGTTAGCCGCTGACTTGAAATGAAGAATAATGTCCCCAGTCTAAAAGCAGAGGGGAAATGATGAGGGACTCTTAAAGTACTTTTTCTCTTGCAACAGTAATTGTTTATGTAAACCAGGCCACAGTTTGAACTCCACCGGAAGGAAAAAGGAAACCAAAAGCAGACCTTTACAGCTCCAGTACCTGCCGATGGATGAAAACAACGGAGCCCAGGAGCCGCCAGGTGCCACCCTGGCGATCCACGTGGAGCATGCGGAGGATCTGCAGAAACCGGATCCCCCTGCAAGAGAAACAGGGCTTGAGTCCCTTCAGCTCCTTCCTCTGGCCCCCAACAGCCCTGCCATTCAGCATCTGCCTGAGCTCTGCACTTGATTCCCACCCAGTGACCAAGCACAGTAATACACAGGCTGCCCCTCTCCAGTGTTTCAATGAAAGAACTTATTTGACACTAGGGACATGAGAATGGGGAAATCAGATAAACAGCTAACCAGATGTGTGGTTGTGAAGAGCTGAGGCATCTGAAGAGCAAACCTTACTGCAGAGGGGGCACTGAGGCACTATCAGAGCATACCTGATTGCAGAGGTGGCAAACACCTGTCCATTGGATCCTATGCTCAGAACAATGATTGAGGCTACCACCACAATTAGATCTGGTCAAAAAGAAAAGAATAAAGAAGAATGTATTAACTGTCAGATTCCATCACTGAAACACAAGAAATCCAGTTTCATAGAATCCTAGAATGGTTTGGGTTGGAAGGGACCTCCAAAGCTCTTCCAGTCCAACCCCCCTTGCACACACCAGGGACATCTCCACTAGAGCACATTGCTCAGATCCTTGTCCAGCCTTACCCTGAATATCTCCAGGGATGGGGCCTCAACTACCTCCCCAGGCAACCTGTTGCTGTGTTCCAGCACCCTCATGGTGCAGACCTTGTTCCTCACATCCAATCTAAATCTGCTCTTCAACCATTCTTCAAACCATTGCCCCTCATTCTGTCCCTGCAGGCCTTTGGGTAGCAAATCAATGTAATAGTTTCACATCAAGAAGGCAATGGCTACAGTTTCTTCCATGATGAGTTTAATAATTGAAAAAAGGATCCTGACAGAGCAGACAGCCACAAAACCAACAAGACAAAGGCATGTACCCCCAGAAATGAATCCCCATTTCAGTTCAAGGCTGAAAGGGTGATTCAAGGGTGAAACTCGGAGTTTGCTTCAGTCCCTGCTGAGATGCATGACCTCCAATCTCATGCACTGATACTCCACACAGGCATGTGGCTTAAAAACTGCATCAGAAAAAGAACACATTCAGAATTGTTGGTTTACTTTGTGATATGGTCTTTAATAGGGTGAAAAAAAAAGTATTTCCAGAGTTCATTTTTTACTTCCACAACTCCACAATTTACAGAGTTCCAGCATTACAAAATGCAAATGCTGGAAGCCTCCTCAGTGCCAGAACCCCTGATTTGCTCCCATCCTAGTTCAGCAAACCAGGCTGCAGCTTCTAGTTCTTGAACCTTGACCCAGAATTACTCTGAGAAGATATTTTTTCTGATTTCCTGCATGAGCATTTCTGTGGAAATCCTCTTTAGACCATCACAGAAATGCTTAGCTTGGAAAGGACCTCAGAGCTCATCTCCTCCAATCTGCCCACCATGCCCAGGGACACCTCTCAACTAGACTCAGCTGATCAAGGCCTCATCCAGCCTGGCCTTTAGCACCCCCAGGCAGGAGGCAGCCACAACCTCCCTGGGCAGCCTGTTCCAGAGTCTCACCACCCTCCTACTGAAGAACTTCTTCCTCAGATCCAGTCTAATCCTGTCCTTCCTCAGCTTCAAACCATTCCCCCTTGTCCTGTCTCTAGACACCCTCAGGAAAAGTCCCTCTGCAGCCTTCCTGGAAGCTCCCTTCAGCTACTGGAAGGTAGTTCTAAGATCCCCCCAGAGCATACTCTTCTCTATACTGAACAACCCCAGCTCCCTCAGCCTCAGTGTTTGCTTTCTACAGCAGACCTAGGGCAGGAGTTGGAGTTCCAAGCCCTGCCAGTTCTCTCCAGTTACACCAGTACATTTAGTGAAGATCTCTCCACTTGACAATTTTGCCTTTCTTTAGCTGGTGTCTGCCTGTGTCTCACAGATGTATCTGACATGGTCAGCTCTAGCAACCCAGAAGAAACAACTGCACAGCTTCACAAAGCTTTGAGTGATAGACACAGCTCAGAATGCACCATGGTCACTGTAGCGGCTGACACCTTGTGCCAGGTTACACCCAGTCCAGGACAGGGTGAGCTTAAGAGAACCTAGCCCCCAGGTGGGCAGAGAAACCTGATCCAGGTGGGCACAGAGACTTGTTCCCCCCTCCTGGGGGGATCCCCTGGTCAAAGTCTATTCCACTCCCACTTCCTGTCCACCAAGCCTATTTAAGGAGAGCCATTTCCTGTCTTTCCTCTCTTGCTCCTGCCCCCCATCTGCCCAACAGACCTTTTCCTGCTCCTGCTGCTGCTGTGATCACCTGGTGGGGCCTGTTCCGTGCTGCACCCAACTCCTAAGGACTGCATCTAGAGAATCCACATTTGCATCCAGAGGATCCTTTGCCAGCTATGTCTGGTTTTGTAGATATTTTTATTTACCCTTTTTCCTCATACCTTTGTAACCTTCCTTTTACTCAAATGCCTTTTATATTTTACTAAACGTACCTTTTTACTTCCAAATCAATTCAAGACTATTTCTTTCATAATTTTACCTCTCTTTTCTTCTGCCTAATTTGCTTTCCCCTACCAGGAAAAAAAGGGAGAGGGGAGGCAACCCAAATCTGCTCTAACTGGGGCTTTTGGACTCTGGGAAAGCTTAAACCACAACACACGTGTGGTAATTTTAGGCTATGCCTCTAAAATTTTTCACAGATCTTAAGCAGAAAGTAGCAAAATGTAAATAAATCACTATTGAGTGTAAAAAAATAGAGATAATTCTAAACAATCCCATTGGAGAGATATCTACATAAGATCTTGTTCCCAAAAACAATTTCTCTTTGCACTTCTTTGCTCTGGAGAGATGCTAACTCGCTTCTGCTTGACCTTGGCTGCATTGTTTTGGTAGTAACTTCTCTTCTCTCTTTTGTACAGGGATGTAAGGGGGGGGGGGGGGGGGGGGGGAGGGGGCAGAAATAGAGAAGCTAGCAGCTTCTCCAGGTCTTTGACCAGGGGGAGTTTTGTGCTGTTTATTAATTGTAAATACCTGTAAATATTGTGAACAGTGTATATTTTGTACGTATTGATGGTATTCCGTTGTAGTTGTGGCTTGTAAACACAGCTTCTATTTGCTTCCAACTGAGCTGGTCTGGCAAATTTAATACTGGGGGGAATTTTCAACCCACCACAACACCTTTTCTTTAAAAGAGGTGGATAATGGCAAGGAAGAGAACCGAGGTCTCACCGATGATGGCTATGGGCTTCCGGGCGAAGAGCAGCCTCCCTCGCAAGCCGACGTACTTGCTCCTGCAGCCTGCAGCCCACAGCCGGACCACATACTCAGCACCAAAAAACACCACCAGCACTATTTCCTGCCAGAATTACAAGGACAGACTGTCAGCTGTTTTTATTAGTGTGGCAGTTTTAGGCTGAGCCTAGGAAAATTTTCCACAGGTTGAGTAGAAAGTGGTAGAATGTAAATAAATCACCATTGGATGTAAAAGGGAAAACAATGCTAAGGTCTAAATAATCCTATTGGGCTGATAGCTGACATAAAGTTAGTTGCATAAACTAACTCTCTTTTCAGTTTCTTTGCTCTGGCACATATTGGCTGGTTGCTTCTGCTTGGCTGTTTCTGACCTTGACTGCATTTCTTTGTTGTGGCTAAGTACTAACAAACTACTCTCTGCTCTTCTCTCTCTCTCTCTCTCTTCTACCTTGTATAAGGTGAGAGAAGGGAGCAGGGAGGGGGAAACTGTTGGTAACCCCCTGCTTTTGTCCAGGGCAGTTCTTGTGTTGTTTATGATTTGTAAATAGATGCAAATATTGTATATTTTGTACATATTCATTGCATTTCATATCCCTAGATTTTAGTTTGCTTGTAAATACAGCTTCATTTGCTTCCATCTGAGCTGGTCTGGCAATCTTACTTTGGGGGTAATTTCAATCCACCACAATTAGAATGCAGACTACAGTTTGCACAGCCAGTTGATTTCTAGGACTACTACAAATAAACTGAGATGGAAGATGCAGAAAAAGGATTCTACCTAATCTGGTCACTTGTTCCATGCAGTACATACAAGGAAGAGATAATCTGTTCCTGAGGGCAAGAAGAAAAGAATGGTTAAAGCTCCATACAATCAGAGTATCACAGGGAAACCCACAATATTCCTCTTCTGTTTCTATCCAAACTTAATCCTGTAAAATATAAGGATGGGAGGAAGGCTCCAAGAACACTATTCCTAAAGCTAACGAGGGCAGGAAACAGCTCTAGATCATGAAGCAGAATTTGTAAGCATAAAACCTGGAAGTGTGATACCAAGTTTTCCACATTCCAGCCAGAACTGCACAGTCACAGAGTATCTCATGTTGGAAGGGACTCCCAAGGTTCAGAGCCCAACCCCCTGCTCCTCACAGCACTACCCAAAACTCAGCATATCACTAAGAGCATCCTTCTGATACTCCTTGAACCCTGTGAGGCTTGGTGCTTTCTGGGGAGCCTGCTCCAGTGACTAGCCCACCCTCTCAGGGAAGATTTGTTTTGAATATCCAATCTGAACTTTCCCTGATGCAGACTTGTTCCAGTTCCTTGTCTCCTGCTGTGGCTCACCAGACAGGGGAGATCAGCACCCTCCCCTGTGGAAACTGTGGACTGCAGTGAGGTCACCCCTGAACCTTCTCCAAGCTGAATGCCCTTAGCTGCCCTTATCACCTACTTTTGAAACCAAACTACTTGATAGCCACTGTGACCAAGGCAGTCACCAGTCACCGCTTCACCCACAAATCTCTCGGTGTTTACAACCCCCAAATCTAGGAAGCCATGTTTCCTAGTTGGCTACTTGGACCAGAAAGCCATCTTCAACATGCTTCAGCAGTTTTCTGCACCTGTTTGCAGCAGCTGTGTGATGTTTCCAGTTGATGCCTGGGATGCTAAAGTCACCCCTAAGGACAAGAGATCTGATCTGGATTTCCTCTGCTGCACTCTGCCTGGAGAAGAGGAGGCTCAGGGGAGACCTCATTGCTCTCTACAACTACCTGAAGGGAGGTTGTAGCCAAGTGGGGGTCGGTCTCTTCTCCCAGGGAACCAGCAACAGAACAAGAGGACACAGTCTCAAGCTGCACCAGGGGAAGTTTAGGATCAAGGTGAGGAGAAAGTTCTCCCCAGAAAGAGTAATTGGCCATTGGAATGTGCTGCCCAGGGAGGTGGTGGAGTCACGGTCACTGGAGGTGTTCAGAAAAGGACTGAATGTGGCACTTGGAGCCATGGTTTAGTTGCCATGAGGTGTTAGGTAATAGGTTGGACTTAATGATCTCTGAGGTCTTTTCCAACATCTGTAAAGCACTGCTGCACAACCAAGGATCAGAGTACTCTGAGGCACTTCTAAAGAGAGCTGGTCAGGGAAGATCACATGGACAGATCTGTTGAGATCTTTGCTCCTCCCTTGCTTTCTCCACCACTTCAGTATGCCAGCACAACCAAAATACAGCTTCCAGGCTTTGTTCCAACCCAAACTGTACCCAGTACCTCAGTCATGCAACACCTACCACTTAAATGACAGCTATGGAAAAGGTTTGTCTTTTAACTTCAACACGCTTGAAATCTGCACCTGGGGAATTCTGCAGCACCCAAAGAGCGAACACACTTCAACCACAATTTCCACCCCATATCAACATGTCCTTAAAACAGACATTATGAGTGGCTGAAAAGGGACCAAAGTATTTCAAAGCTGCAAAACATGCTCAAAACCTCTGCCCTAACAAGCAAAATTGATGTCGGCTTTGATTTTTAACCAAGTCAGGTCAACATTTCTGTACTTGCTTCTCCCTCCTTGTTTTGTCTGGAAGGAGAACCAAGAAAATTTGCAGTCTTCCTCTGCCTTCATGGCACTTTCAGCCTGACTAAACCCACAGTTTATTAGAAAGCTAAAGAGTTTTACAGCACAGTCTCAAGGCAGAAAACCAAGAAAATAGATACCAAATTAGCTGCAGTAGTTTGATTTTTTTTTAGAATGAGTATATTATCTACAGCTTTTACAAGAAACACCTTTCAATTTGTGCTGGCTAAAATCTCAGTGGAAAAGTATTCAACCATGACAGTCGATACTAAATCTCTCATAGCTACTAAAGGAGGCAGAACGCTGGCTTCTATGGGCCCAGCAGACTGGCAGCAAACAGCTCCATGTCCTTATCTGCAAACTGCATGAGGTTCAACAAGGCAAAGTGCAAGGTTTGCTGCATCTGGGTAGGCCAATCCCAGGCACAAATCCAGGCTGGGTGCAGAGTGGGTTGACAGCAGCTCTGAAGAAAGAGACTTGGGAGTGTCGGTTGCTGAGAAGCTCTCCAGGAGCCAGCAGTGCCCTCAAGCAGCCCAGAAGGCAGCTGTGTGCTGGGCCGCAGCCAGAGGAGTGTGGGCAGCACGGCAAGAGTGGGGATTCTGCCTCTTAAGACCCCACCTCCAATCCTGCCACCAGTTCTGGTGTCCTCAGCAGAAGGAGGACAAAGAGCTGTTGAAGTGAGTCCAGAAGAGGCCACAAAGATGATCCAAGGGCTGGAGCCTCTGCTGTGAGGACAGGCTGAGGGAGCTGGGCTTGTTCAACCTGGAGAAGACACTAGAGGGTCCTTCCAATCCTGCAGGAAAACTGCGCAGGAACTTTTCCCTGAGGGTGTCTAGAGACAAGGTGGAATGATTTGAAACTGAGGGAGAGCAGGGTTAGACTGGATCTCAGGCAGAAGTTCTTCAGTAGGAGGCTGGTGAGACTCTGGAATAGGCTGCCCAGGGAGGCTGTGTCTGCCTCCTGCCTCCGGGTATTGAAGGCCAGGTTGGATGAGGCCTTGAGCAGCTGAGTGTAGTTGAGAGGTGCCCCTGCCCATGGTGGGGAGGTTGGAGTGGATGAACTCTGATGTAGGAAAGCAGAAAGTATCTATGGAAGGTTTCAGGAGAAGAAAGAACAACAGGCCACTGATACTAGAAGGATAGCTTGATGATAAAGAAGAGCTGACCTGCTAAACAACCTGAAGTGCCAGACAGAAGGACACTTGCCTCCATGTTGAAGAAGATCAACTTGATATGGGATGAAGATAACAATGGACAGCTGCATATCAAAGAAGAAAACTCAATTATCAGCAGTGGTGCAAGAATGTCAGGGAATTGCTTACCCTGCTCAATTTTTCCTATGTAAGCTGCTTGTTCTGTACCAATAAACGATACCTGCCTCACCAACAAGGGAGTCCGTGCATGCTTTCCGAAACAATGAGGTCCCTTCCAACCTGAGCCATTCTAGGATTCTGTGATTCTCTTCTTAGTATAATTCTATTTTATTAATTTTATTGAAATATGGGAAAATAAGCCTGAAGGGAAATTGGTCTGCAAAATAACTTCCACCTGTATCTAAGTCAATCAGTCAAATAAGAAATCCTCATGGAAAAGCCATCAGCTTTTACCTAAAACTGCCATTGATGACTAAATTAAAAATACTCACATCAACACAGAAAATCAACATTTTAATCAGCAAACAAAACAGAGAGCCTGGAATTCACCGTACATCCCAGCATGGTTCTGGAGAGCTGTGAGGGGAAGTAGGAGAAGGGAAGCTGGGCTGGAGTGGTTACAGTGCACACGTGAAACGTAGGATATTTTCTCAGCTGCAGCTGTGTTTGAGGTGGGGAGCACACAGAAGGCTCTCTTCACTCTTTTTATTGGGGTATTTAGGTGCCGGGGCACAGGAGGAAGTGGGATGGCTCAATGGATGATGTGTGTGAACCAAGGCTCCAGCAAGGAATGGCAGCTCAGAACAATGAAGCCTCAGAAGCAGGCATGAAGGTCTAATAGTCCAAATGTTTGCACACGTGTACTTCTGCCCAAAAGTTCATCTGATAACCTGGCTTCCAGGTCCTCCAGCCCTTGGAGCTGAAGATGTCCATTTAGTGACCTGTTTAGCTTGAGAGTTACTCAAAGGCTCTGAAAATGCACTGATCCTGAAATGCCCATTTCTTGCCACCACTCTTGCTCTTACAAAGATGGGAGCCATCATATGTGACAAGGAAGATCTGGGGAACAATAGACCTGTCAGTCTGGACTCAGTGCTAGGGAAGGTCATGGAACAGACCATCCCCAGTGCCATTATGCACCCTACAGAGGACAACCAGGGCATCAGGCCCAGCCAGCACGGGCAGGTCCTGCTTAACAACTCTTATCTCTTTCTATGACAAGGTGACCTGCCCAATGGAAGAGAGAAAGGCTGTGGATGTTTTCTACCTGGACTTCCATAATGCCTTCAAGACTCTTTCCCATGGAATTCTCATGACAAAAGTGGCTGCTCGCAGCTTGGATGGGCACATGCTCTGCTGGGTGGCCAGGCCTGAACAGTGGTGGCCAGTGGAGTCAAATGCAGCTGGTGGCCAGTCACAAGTGGTGTTTCTCAGGGTTCAATGTTGGGACCACTACTGTTTAGCATCTTTATTGATGATCTAGCTGAGGAGTTAGAGTGCACCATCAGTAAGTTTGCAGATGACACCAAGTTAGGTGGTTGTATTGATCTGCTGGAGGGTAGGGAGGCTCTACAGAGAGACTTAGACAGATTGGATCAATGGGATGAGGTCAATGGGATGAGCTTCAACAAGGCCAAGTGCTGGGTCCTGCATTTGGGCCACAACAACCCCGTGCAGCACTACAGACTTGGGACAGCGTGGCTGGAAAGGTGTCCAGCAGAAAGGGACCTGGGGGTGCTGATCCACAAGAGGTTGAACATCAGCCAGCAGTGTGCCCAGGTGGCACAGGAAGCCAGTGGCATCCTGGCTTGGATCAGCAATGGGGTGACCAGCAGGATCAGGGCAGGGATTGTCCCCCTGTACTCAGCACTGCTGAGGCCACCCCTGGGTGCTGGGTTGGATTTTAGGCACCTCCATAGGAGAGAGACATCAAGGGGCTGGAGCAGGTGCAAAGAGGAGCAGCTAAGGTGGGGAAGGGCCTGGAGAATGAGTCTGATGAAGAGTGGCTGAGGGAACTGGAACTGTTTAGTGTGAGGAAGAGGAGGCTGAGGGGAGACCTTATGGCCCTCTACAGCTACCTGAATGGACAACAGAGTGAGGTAGGGACTGGTCTCTTCTCACAGGGAATTAGTGACAGAACAAGAGGGAATGGCCTCAAGCTGCACCAGGGGAGGTTTAGGATGGGCATGAGGACAAATGTTGTCCCTGCAAGAGTGGTCAGGCATTGGAAGAGGCTGCCCGGGGAGGTGGTAGAGTCACCATCCCTGGAGGTGTTTAAAGATCATTTGGATGTGGTGCTTAGCACTATGGTTCAGTGGTGACCTTGGGAGATTAGGGTTCATGGTTGGACCTAATGACCTCTAGGGGTTTTGCCAACCTGAATGATTCCATGATTCTATGATATCCAATATATGGAAGATAAGATGCCAATCACAGCTAAGTGTCCTATGGTACCATTAGCTTATTCAGATGCTCATCTCATAGATGACACCAATGCATTCTATGACAACACACAAGAGCGCTGCCAGAAGGCCTTTTGATTGTGCACTCAAAACAGAGTATTAGCAGAGATGCAGCACTGAGAGAAGCCAGCTTTTGCTCCAGCCCAGAGCACCACTTCCTGCACAGCTCTGACTGGAAGCATTGCAGTGATGTCACATTTTGATGACATGCTCCAAGCTGGCTGTGGCCTTTTAGGCTGGGTGTCTCCAAAAAAGAAGCCACAGAGTTGAGACCTCCAGTGTCTAGAGTGTCCAGCCCAGTGGGTGGACACAGGAAATAGTGTATCCAGCCCAGTGGGTGGACACAGGCAATAGTGTATTGCTAAGCAGAAATCCTGCACCCATATAAATCTGGCTGCAAAGCTGTTGTCTTTCTCTTTCTTCCCTCTCTGCTCCCATGGGAGAGAGATCCTCTCTTATGTGGTAACAATGGGGGAGTATCCCAGGCCTCTTTGGCCTGAGTAACTCTTTTTTTCCCTGTGCAATCTTGGCCAGTTTAGGCCTAATGGCAGAATAAAAAGTGGGGGCAGTTCAGGCCTGGCCAGCCTGAAACCAGCAATGTGGGTGGGGAAGAATGAGCCCTGGGGTCTTTGGTGGACCCCAGGTAGGGAGAAGGGAAGTCTTGGGTTGTGTGTTAAGTTTAGCCTGGGGATTTCTTTGAACTTTATATGCTTTGCTATGCTCCCCACCATGCTTTGTAGTTACTGTAGTGCATAAATTGCTTTCCCATTTAAACTTTCCACTGCTATATTACCCATTTGTGTGAGTGTTATTCTTTTGCCCCTTTGGAACAACAGAGCAATCTGTCCCACTCTAAACTAGGACACAGGCAGACAAGGAAGGAAGGAAGGACATTGAGACAGTTGAACATGTCCAGAGAAGGGCAACAAGGCTGGGGAGAGGCCTTGAGCACAAGCCCTACAAGGAGAGGCTGAGGAAGCTGGGAGTGTTTAGCCTGGAGAAGAGGAGGCTCAGGGGAGACCTTATTGCTCTCTTACAACTACCTAAAAGGTGGTTGTAGCCAGGAAGGGGTTGGTCTCTTCTCTCAAGCAACCAGCACCAGAACAAGGGGACATAGTCTCAAGCTGTGCCAGGGGAAGTTTAGGCTGGAGGTGAGGAGAAAGTTCTTCACAGAGAGAGTTGATAGCCATTGGAATGTGCTGCCCAGGGAGGTGGTGGAGTCACCATCCCTGGAGGTGTTCAAGAGGGGATTGGACGTGGCACTTGGTGCCATGGTTTAGTCATGAGGTCTGTGGTGACAGGTTGGACTTGATGATCTTTGAGGTCTCTTCCAACCTTGGTGATACTGTGATACAAGTAGAAACTAAGCGACCACAGGTAAATCAATGCACTCTGCAGCATACCCAGGCTGGTTCTTCACAGGCAGAAGCCCTTTTGGTGTTCTTACATTTAAAAGTAGTGACCACAAAGCTAATGAAACAGTGACAAATTCTTCTCTCACCTACAACACCCTGTCACTGCCCACAGTAATGACTGAGTGTGCTCTGCTGCTCACAGTGTGTAAAAACATGTGTGATAAAAGTAACATTTTGCTCTCGTTTCTAGAACATCCCAGTCAGTGGAATTACTCCCACGGTGCCAAAGAAGCCTTTCTGCAAGGTCATTTACAACAGGAATGCAAACCTGCCGCTCGTGAACTACCATGGGGACCCCTCGTGGTGCAAAACTAGATGAGCACTCACTAGGAAAATGCTGATTGGATCCTCCAAGGAGGAATTACACCTTCCAGTTTAATGCCATATCCTTAAAGATCCAGAGGTGATTTAAAAATCACACCTGGCACACAAGCTGCTGGATCCTTCTGAAGGCAGACACACAAGTCACATACCTGCTGGCATCTTGGGCTCAGACAACTTCAAGGTTTGCCTCTGGCTGTGCCTACAGAATCTGTGCAACTCTTGGAGAATAGCTCAACACATTTTTACTTTGAACAGCCACCCAACAAGCACATTCCTGCCTACAGAACATTCTGTTCCACACCAAGTAAGACTGCTGAACACCAGCTGTGTGCTCTAAGGTCTGCATGGTACCATTTAATGACTTAGGAAAACCTAGTACACAGAAACTGTTCACTCAGCAATTACCCTCAGCTTACATATCCAGAAAACAATCAGCCCCATTACTAAGGACACAGAGCTGCTGGAGAGAGTCCAGAGGAGGCCACAAAGATGATCCAGGGGCTGGAGCACCTCTGCTGGGAGGTGGGGCTCTTCATCCTGGAGAAGACTCCAGCAGGACCTTAGAGCTGCCTTCCAGCACCTGAAGGGATCCTCCAGGAAGGCTGCAGAGGGACTTTTCCTAAGGGTGTCTAGAGACAGGACAAGGGGGAATGGTTTGGAGCTGAGGGAGAGCAGGATTAGACTGGATCTCAGGAAGAAGTTCTTCAGTATGAGGGTGGTGAGACTCTGGAACAGGCTGCCCAGAGAGGCTGTGACTGCCTTCTGCCTTGGGATGTTGAAGGCCAGACTGGATGAGGCCTTGATCAGCTGAGTCTAGTTGAGAGGTGTCCCTGCCCATAGTGGGGAGGTTGGAGGAGATGAGCTCTGAGGTCCCTTCCAACCTGAGCCACTGTAGGATTCTATGATGCTGTCAGCTGAAGTTTGCTATTTAAAAATAATATCCTCATAGGATTTCTGCTGCTCAAGTTACAGCTGTGTATTCTGCTTTCCTTTTCCTACAGAACCTTCCTACTCATTGCAGGTAAATCTTCCAGGCTTGGAAGAGCCTTGTGAGCCCCTGGCTGGGATTCTACACATGCAAGACGGTTTTTGTGAGCAATCTGTGCCATTCTCAGGACTCTTAGATGAATACAGGAGGGAATGCTCCCGAGGAGCAGTGGTGGTTTATGAGACTTTCTTTTTTCCACATTTTTAAATGTGGGTTTTTTTTTCACTTAAAATTCCTATTTGTTAAGGGAAAATAGAATTTCCAGAAATGTTGAACTCCACATTAGTGTCACAGACTTATCACATGCTTCCCAAACTAAAGGCTGGGTGCAGAGTCATGTCACAAATGTGAGAGAAGTGGCTCATGTAAAAAATGTAAAATGCTTTAGAATTGCCTTCATAGCTTTGCTTTCATGAGCCTTTGTGTCTGCTGTAAATGCTTTAGAATAAAGAAGCTGTCTGATTGATGAGAAACATTAAGGTGGAAGCTGGTTCTTCCAAGCTGAGCCATTCTAGGATTCCATGATTAAACTATGGCCTTACTTTAAGGAAAGCATGTCCTGACAGCAAGCTTTGCATGAGGATTTGGAACAGTTCTCTGCCTTGTTCATTTAAAGCAATTTCCATTTAGTCAAGCTGAATTAGCTTTCCCCACAACAGTTCACTCACCATCCAGAAAAGGGCTCCAGTGGCAGATTCCGAGTAGTGCTCTATAGTAGACAGCACACTGAAGACTAAACAAACCAGCACCAGGAGAAAGCTGGGAAAAGAAAACAAAGGTTCATAACTCATCAAGTGGAACTGTGAAACCTGGGTCTCTAATTCACACAACTTTTTCCATCCCAACTACTCTGTGGTTAATCAGGTAATTCCTCATACTCAAGTGAGTATCACCACTTCATCTTCTAAGCCATGTGGAATCAAGCTGGCAGGAAGGCTGAGCACAGTTACATCAGCAGGTACAACTCACATGATCAGCATAACCTCCTGCCAAAGCTTTGCAGAGCAGATGTGTCACATTTCCCTGATTGCTGTGTAGGTTCTGTGATGCAGCAGAAAGGTACAGTAAATGACAATGCATTAACCAAAGCAGAATCAGACATATGCATGGAATGAGAAACAGGGACTTCATGGAGAAATATTCCATAGCTGCATTCCATCAATTCAAAACACAGGTACAGCTACTGCCAGAGCATTTCTACTGTCACCATTCAGATCAGAAAAAAATTCAGAAGTCTCAGAATGTAGACTCCTGCCCTGCTGGGATCACACCTGCAATACTGTGTCCAGTTTGGGGCTCCCCAGTTCAAGAGACAGAGATCTGCTGGAGTGAGTCCAGAGGAGGCTGGGAGGATGATTAGGGGACTTGAACATCTCAGCTGTGAAGAAAGACTGGGAGCCTTGGGGCTGTTCAGTCTGGAGAGGAGAAGGCTGAGAGGGCATCTGATCAATGTCTGTCTCTGAGGGGTGGGTGTCCAGGTGAAGGTGCCAGGCTCTTTTTGGTGGTGCCCAGTGACAGAACAAGGAACAACAGGTACAAGCTGGCACACAGGAGGTTCCACCTCAACAGGAGGAGACACTTCTGTATGGTGAGGGTGTCAGAGCCCTGGAGCAGGCTGCCCAGAATGGTTACAGAGTCTTCTCTGGAGACATTGCAAACCCACCCGGATGTGTTCCTGTGTGACCTGCCCTGGGTGACTGTGCTGTGGCAGGGGGGTTGGACTGGATGCTCTCTGGAGGTCCCTTCCAACCTGTAATGTACTGTGACACTGTGATATTCCAGATTCAACATTCTCCTTTCCCAGATCCAACCCATGATGGAAAACTCTCCTGGTAGCATCAAGCAGCAAGTACTTCTCTCTGTGCATGATCAGCAGCTTCAAGAACTGAGGTGCTTACATCCAGCAATCATGCTTGTCACTGTCAGCTGCATGATACAACAGAATGACACCTACAAGACACATGGAAGCTGAAGGTATAGGTGAAGACCAGAGCAAGGCAGGCAAGCAATCAAGAGCAGAGCAACTTGTTGTACAGATAAAAACTGCAGCTCACTTTGATTTGTTATAAGCACAAATGGTCACCACACTTAAAAGTTAAGATTATGGGCTAAATTATTAACAATAACATCCATTAATAATAATTACTGTTAATAATTCTCAATAATATTTGATATCTTGAATTTTTTGAAACAAAAATCCAAATCACAAGCACTTCCCAACGCTTGGAGTGTTCTTTACCTTTATTCTTAGTGTTGATTTCTTACAGATAGACCAGTGAGAGTTAAAAATAGCTGCAAATTGAAATAGCTGTGCTGCTAGCAGAACATTACATTCTAAGAATCACAGAATGGCTCAGGATGGAAGGGACCTCAGAGCTCATCTAGTCCAACCTTCCCACCATGGGTAGAGACACCTCTCAACTAGTCTTGGCTGCTCAAGGCCTCATCCAGCCTGGCCTTCAACACCCCTGCACAGGAGGCAGCTACAGGAAAGCCTCAGCAAATTCAGACAAAAGCTGCAGGAGGGGAAGTATTTAAAGTGAAGGGAGTCAGCTGGAACTTGGTCAAAGACTTATGGTGTAAAGGGCTTGGAAAATTTTGCACATACCTCAACCAAATCCTACATAAGACCAGAGGGAAGGGAAGAGGTCTCCCATGTGCTTTTTAGATGACAAATGATGGGATTTCCAAGAGCAAAGCAGGAAATTCCCTGCACTTCCATACAGGTTTCTGACAGCACAGGTGCAAACTTCTGTAGAATTTGACTGGCACATTCTTTGGCTGTTTAAAGAGTTTGGGAGGAGAAGACAGCTCTTGGGACTTGGATTTCTAGGTTGTGATGCTCTTCCCCTGTGGATGACCTTCCCCTCCATTCACAGATTTCACTTCAGGACACCATGAGCTTGTCTTTTCAGTTTGCTCTCTCTGAGATGTTTGTGTTTGGTTTTGTCTCTTGGAAAATATCAGCTGACTCTCTGAGCAGTTGTTTCATAGAATCATAGAATCAATAAGGTTGGAAAAGACCTCAGAGATCATCAAGTCCAACCTGTCACCCAACACCTCATGACTAAATAAGCCATGGCTTCAAGTGCCATATCCAATCCCCTCCTGAACACCTCCAGTGACAGTGACTCCACCACCTCCCTGGGCAGCACATCCAAAGGCCAATTACTCTTTCTGGGAAGAACTTTCTCCTCACCTCGATCCTAAACTTCCCCTGGCACAGCTTGAGACTGTGTCCTCTTGTTCTGGTGCTGGTTGCCGGGGAGAGGAGACCAACCCCCACCTGTCTACAACCTCCCTTCAGGTAGTTGTAAAGAGCAATAAGGTCTCCCCTGAGCCTCCTCTTCTCCAGGCTAAACAACCCCAGCTCCCTCAGCCTCTCCTCACAGGGTTGTACTCCAGACCTCTCCCCAGTTTGTTGCCCTTCTCTGGACACGTTCAGGTGTCTCAAAGTCCTTCTTAAATCTTTCCCAGAAGCAATTGTCCTCCGGTTCTTAATTGGCTTAGGCTGTGGGGTCTACTCATGGCTTCAACAGAATCCTAGAATGGCTCAGGATTTCAGTCTGAGAGCTCTGAACCTCAAAGCTCATCCCCTCCAACCTCCCCACCATGGGCAGGGACACCTCTCAACTAGACTCAGCTGCTCAAGGCCTCATCCAACCTGGCCTTCAGCACCCCCAGGCAGGAGGCAGCCACAGCTTTCTGGGTAACCTATTCTAGTCTCACCACCCTCAGACTGAAGAACTTCTTCCTAAGATCCAGTCTAACCCTGCTCTCTCTCAGCTTCAAACCATTCCCTCTTGTCCTGTCTCTAAACACCCTCAGGAAAAGTCCCTCTGCAGCCTTCCTGTAGGATCCCTTCAGCTACTGGAAGGCAGCATAGAGGTCCTCCCAGAGTCTTCTCTTCTCCAGGCTGAACAAGCCCAGCTCCCTCAGCCTGTCCTCATAGCAGAGGTGGTCCAGCACTTGGATCATCTTTGTGGCCTCTTCTGGAGTCCCTCCAACAGCTCTGTGTCCTCCTTCTGCTCGGGACACCAGAACTGGAGGCAGGATTGGAGGTGGGGTCTGAGCTGAGCAGAGTCAAGGGGCAGAATCCCCTCTCTTGCCCTGCTGCCCACACTCCTCTGGCTGCAGCCCAGCACACAGCTGCCTTCTGGGCTGCATGAGGGCACTGCTGGCTCCTGGGAACATTCTCAGCAACCGACACTCCCAGGTCTCCTTCTTCAGAGCTGCTGTCAACCCACTCTGCACCCAGCCTGGATTTGTGCCTGGGATTGGCCTACCCAGATGCAGGACATTGCACTGTGCCATGCTTTGCCTTTCTGTACTTCTTGCTTTCTCCTAAATTCCCTTAGCCTCATGCAGACCAACAGAAAACTGCTCCTTCCTCAGTGTTTTTAAACCATTGTTTTTAAAACTGTTTCTTTTGCTAACAAATCTAAAGAGGCAGTGCTAGTCCATTGAACACTTGATGAGCCAGGGTTGAAGGTCAAAAATGAGTTCCTCTCTGTTGTCGTCTTCCTAAACATTGCTACATTTTGGAGAGTGGCTAGAGCAACTCTAAACATCTTTCTGTTGTCATTGTAGCCAGGCACAAATCCTGTTGCTAAATAGCCACAGCATGCTCTGCTGAAGCCTACAAACACTTGTAACTAGGAGGTTGACCACAACACGAGCATAATGATGTCAAGTTCACTATCAAGGCTGAACCCTTGTGGAGTCATGCTGCAACAATCTCATTTTCCAGGGAAGATGAACCTAAAGAATGCTCTTGAAGTTGAAGGATTACTCATTCCTCCTGTCAAGATTTGCATCAAATAGAGCCATTTCTAGCAAATCTGTTCAAGTGGGGGTTTGTATTTATCTGCTGCAGATAAGTGTGCTTGAAGTGCTGATAGATGAGATGCTTGTGGGAATGCTCTCTCTTGAAAACACAGAAGGGATGAGTGAGGAGGGGACAAACTTAGGAACTGGACAAACTTAGAAACTGGTAGACAGAGATATACTCCTTGGCAACCACACACAAAACAACATCTCTCTGGCCAAACTTAACTCTACAAAGATGTGTCTAGAGAGCAAAACATTTGTAGCAAAAAAATGTCAGCTGGGAAAGACTTTTCATCAGGGTGTCTAGAGACAGGACAAGGGGGAATGGTTTGAAGCTGAGGGGGAGCAGGGTTAGACTGCATCTGAGGAAGAAGTTCTTCAGTAGAAGGGTGGTGAGACTCCGAAACAGGCTGCCCAGGGAGGCAGGAAGGGTTCTGGGCAGCAGCCATCATTCCCCGCTGAGAGTTGTTCTCTCCAAATCCAAAGGCAGCCTGCAGAGCAGCCTTTGTTGCTAGGTAACTCTGCAGCTGTGAGATGTTGGTCTAGTCATGGTCTAGTCATCAGGTTGGACTCGATGATCTTTGAGGTCTCTTCCAACCTTAATGATACTGTGATACTGTGATGTTTGGCAGTCAGACCTGGTGGTCTGCAGGACTCACCAGATGACTGGCAGTGTCACTTTGCAATATTCCATCCATTTCTACATGATATTCAAGAGGTGATTGAGAACCCTAGGAGCACTGAGTGAACAATGGTGGCCAGCACTCCAAGATGCTGAGCCTGTGTTACTAACCTGACAGAACACCAGCAACTGTTTCCTGCTGGGCTAGGTTTCTGCTGCTGTAATTAGTTGAGTTGGCTATCCAAGGATATCCAAGGACAGCTAGAGCTGGTGGGAACAAGCTGACTCGCTAAGGTGGATGAGGGGAGTCGAACTGGAGGTGGTCTGTTAACAATGGAGTGTTAGCTTGGCTCACTCCAGCCCATGGGAAGTTATGGGATATAAAGCCTGCACTAACTCTGCAATAAGAGAAAGGGCAGACATCCACCAAGCAAACGGCCAAACCAGCACAAAGCAACCTGGAACAGCTGCAGATTCTCACTTCAGATTTGGCAGTGTTACATGACAAGGAAGTGGCAGGCCACAGCGTAGGAGTCCCTCTCATGGGCCTCCTTGCCTTAGACTTGCCTCCCTTTTCAACCAGCCTGTGGTTACTCTGCTGCCTGCCAGCAAGCCTTCCAGCTGTGCTAAGTCCAGCGGTGACGCCGACATCCGCTTGCTAGAACTGGAGCGAGACCAACAGCTGCTTTGGTATCTCCCCACAGCCATTACTTCTCCTTCACTAGTCACTTGGACAAGATTCAGACCAGTTGCCTAGAGGTGAAAGGTTCCTTCTCCCATCATGAATTCCATGCTCCCTCTTTTCCCTAGCTTCCAGCTGTCAGCTCCTACTGTTCCTTTCTCCCAGTGGGTCTGTAAGCTTTTTGACCACCTTCAGCAGTCCCACAGTTGGAGCTTTTTGTGCTCGTATCCAGCCTTCTGATCTCCAAAAGCTGCTAGCTCCTTTTTCTGCAGCCTTCCTGCTTACATCTTCTTTTCTTTACTCTTGAGCTAGCCTGTTCTGGTACTGCTTTTCCTCCAGTTTCAGCATCACTACCCCCAGTCTCACCTTCTATGACAATCCAGCCTAGCCTTCTGCCTCTTGGTCCCAGCTTCTCACAGAATCACGGAATGACAGGCAGATCATCTAGTCCAAACCCCTGCCAGAGTCTCCTCTGTCCCTGTTTCATCAGAATCAGTACAGTCATCTATTCTGCTTCATCACTTCTTAGTCCAAGTGCTACCCACCCAAGTTACCTATAAACATCTGGCTTCTAACTAAAAAAAATCATCAACTCAACCAAGGGCAGCTGAAAAGATCAAAATGAGAAGTCACTGGATGTTCCAGAGAAATGGAAAAGATCAAAGAGGTGGACTTCAGTGAGTATCAACAACAGGACATATCCAAGGGGAAAAGTTACTACAGACTCACCTTGATGCTGAGCTACGAGGGCAAGTTAACCTCAGTGCAAACCTGTGCAAACTCTGTGGAGATTTTAACCAGAAGCTGTGCAACACAGGGCTGCACTGTGATGGAGACATAGCCTTAGGCTGACACAAGGTGGCCTCCATCACTCACAGAACAAAACAGCATGCCAGCAAGCCTTCACCTCTCCTCCGTGAAAACGACTGAAAGCAAACTGAGACCTCATTGTTCTCTAGAACTACCTGAAAAGAAGTTATAGAGAGGCTGGTGCTGATCTCTTCTCCCAGGTAATTAGTGATAGAACAAGAGGGAATGGCCTCAAGCTGTGACTGGGTTTAGACTGGACATTAGGAAGAATTTTTTCCCAGCAAGAGTGGTCAGGCATTGGAATGTGCTGCCCAGGGAGGTGGTTGAGTCACCAGCCCTGGATGTGTTTAAAGGTGGTTTGGATGTGGTGCTTGGGGATATGGCTTAGGGGTGAACCTTGCAGAGTAGGGTTCTGGGCTGGACTTTGTGATCCTGAGGGTCTTTTCCAGCCTGAATATTTCTGTGATTCTGTTCAAACTGTTGTTACCAGTCACCTCTTCAGTGCCTGGGTGCAGTGATCATCTCTTTTCATAGGCTTGAGTTACATCTTCCTGCTTCTTGCCTCCATAAATGTGACAGAAAAGCTAGATCATCTTTCTCCCCGCTTTGTCAAAGGCAAAGGTGGCCTGCAAAGACCTGGCAGTTTAACATCCCCCACCACATTTGCCTCTCTAGTACTTTGATGACCTGCACTGGATTCTGGTTTTGGGTTATATACTCTAATGGTGGAATATGAAAGTTATATACTCAAAAGGTGGAATATGAAGGTTATACCCTAATATCTTGACATTTGGATGTGATTCAAACAAGGGCATCGCTGAGCTGAGAAATCAAATTCAAAACAGGCACACACTACTTCTTCTGGACTGAGAACTACACCATAAGCAGCTGGACTCTAATATATATTGATAGCCATTCCTTGAAGGCTATTAGCTAGCTACCAGAATTGGGTGGTTAGGATCAATGTGATGCTAACAGCATGCCACAGGTGTTTCTCAAGCCCTTGTCTCTTCCTGACTTGCCAGTGAGATCCTCTGCTCTGTTCTTAGGGGGTTCAGGAGTTAAGTATTTCACAGTACTTCCAGTGAAGCTGAAAACCACCCAAGTGAGAAGGTTTTGAGGACTGGGAGGGGAAATCATCAGGCAAACCCCCTCACCTCTTCAGATGCTTTGGGTTGAAATCGTAATTTCAGCCTCTAATAAGTTAAATAAAGTAACACAAATTCCAGACTTAGTAAGGCAAAGAGAATTCCATTTTCTAAGGCATATTATAAAATTACTGAAAAAGCCTGAGTTTACTCCTGTAAGAGATACTCCAAGCATCAGGCACACTCCAAATGTTACAGGAGATGAGAAAGAGGAAGGTCACCTCCTGGAGCACTTGTTGTTCCCTTGCCTTGCCTGTTTCTGGCCAGTTAGGTTCCTTCTAGCAGAACTGGCTCCAGGCCAGGCCAGGTTCCAGTCCCTCTTGGATAGAAACTGCACTTGAGTTATGTGACCTTTGTGGCATATGAAAGACAAAAAGGACAGCAAAAGGACACTGCACACCCAGCTCCTCCGGGCTGCACAAGTATCAGCTATAGTTGAAAGAATGGATTTGCCATGAAAATCATCTTCCTCCTCATCCTAGCAACTCTACGTAAATCACCTCAAGCCCACAAATACAACATGGCAAACCTTTTAAAAGACAAATCACAGGTTGTTCTCATTATAAATTAACTGTGCTTTAGATTAGCACTTTATTGTTTTAATGATGCTCAGCTTGAATGATATTTAATGTTGCTTCTGTAGCCATTGGGTTAACGATTAGATCAAACATACTTCACAGTAAAGCTCTGGCCAAAAGCTAGGTTTGAAAGGTTTCCTTTCAAGCCACCTCAAAGAGAAAGCTTTTGCAAGAAGCCAGTTCCTGTATTCTTTCAGTGAAGTTAGGGATCCTACTCTTGATAAAAAGCTTTTCTGTTAGTAACACAAATATTTTCTCCCATTTTCTGCTATGGGAGGGTGTCTCTGTATGTATTTGTGCTCCATAATTATCTCTCAATGTCCATTGCAGAATCCCCACACATAGTGAAGGGCAGCCTCAGTCTGAGATAAAAGCAATGAAGATGATGTGAAGAAAAAAAAAACAAAACACCCCCACAACATGTATTTTAGCAAGATTAGCAAGTCCTAACTTCAAAGAGGCTTCATCCATGGCTATCCACACATTTAAATCCACACAAATGGCATCTGTCTAAGCCTCAGCAACTATTACCTAGTATAAGCACAGCCCTTGAAAGAAGTCCTAGCCTTCTACTTGGTAAAAGTTCACAAATCAAAAAGACTTTTAAAAAAGCCCACATATGATTTTGAGAGGTGAAAGGAAGCAAATATCACCACATTGATCTATTTAATTCTAAACAGAAGCATTCTGGCTCATTACACTGCTCTGAGCAGTTCCTGGCTGTGGTAACTGATAAGGCGTTTCCAAAATGCAGTCAGGCCATAAGAAAGTTCATCTGAGACAAGCAGATTCACTTCAATATTCTGCTTCTCTTTAAGACATCTGCAAGGACTTTAGGCTCTATTTGCATTCACTATAGGCAGTAAAACTTTCTCTTGCCTCAGTGGGAGCTCTGAGCCCACTGTAGTTGGACCCTTTCTACAACTGACAAAACATCATTCTATTAAGCACCATTCAGTGTAGTAATTGAGGTTGGACTGAACTTGGCAGCTACCACAGACAGATCCCAGAAAAAAGGGGCAGCTGTGTTAGTGTATCTACCCATATTTTAGAGAGCAAATGGAAGCCTTCATTTTATCCTTATGTGTCCTCCATGCATGGCATAAAGAAAACTGGCTATACTTGTACCCATTATGTGCTCATGATTGTAGATTGATTCAAACTAATAAATGTTTGTCCAATCAATTGTTTGTTTTGGCACTTCAGCAGAAGCAAAATGGACTCATAAAAATGTGGCTTAGCTGATTACAGAGAAATCCTCCACATCTCATGCTAAAAAATGCAGTGCTTGAAGCTAGAATCATGTAAGGCAGCAATAAAAACTGTCATGAGTGTACAGGGCTTCCCCTCAGAAATCTCAGCTGTGCAGAGTCTTTGAAGACAAGCACCACATGAAGAACAAAAAGCCCTCCTCTAGGAATGGTAAGGGAGATAGTGGCTGGCTCATTGAGAAAGTGCCCATACCACTGTTTCCAGGGGGATAACTCAGCTAACAGGTTTTCATCCCAGGAACTCAAGTACTATGATGTGGGGCTGCTGAAGTGGACAGCCTCAGGTTTTTCTTACACCACAGATTACGTGGAAGGGTAGGTACTTACACAGTAAAATGGTAGGTGAAACACTTCCATCCACTGGGCCTCTCTAGGAAGTTGTAGACATCTCTCTGGGTGCCAGTTTTAGTTATCGGATGGCTATGGAAACACTTTGCCGCACAGGCCCTGCAGACTTCACCCTCTGTTGAGGCTGCAGCCTTTGTGCCCTCCTCAGGGCTGTGAGGAATTCTGGATCCATTGTTCACTGAGGTTTCTGGATCTGTAGCCACAGCAGAATACTGCATCCTGCTTAAGGTCCCCCTGACTTCCAGCAATGCTGCAGGTTTCCTATTTCCATCCAGACTGCTAAGCGGGGAAGTGGAGCCTTGAATCTGCCCACAGAGGTTATACATTGGGTGCCCAACAGTTTCTCCACTATCAGAAGACATTCTATAACAAGGCAGAGGTATTACTAACCCTGATCAATATTTCAAATCCTGAAGAAGGTATTGTATGTCCTCACTGCCAGGGTATTCTCCAGAAGCTGGTAAGATGACTTTCTGCTGTTATCACAGAGCTTCTCTGCAACACAAGTGTGAGCTGTCAGCCTGTCACCTGCTGTCATTCACAGCCTCTGAAATTACAGCAGAAAACGTTTTGACAATGACACATGATGGACATCAGACATAACAGGAGGCTGGGAAAAGAAAGAATTTAAGACTTCTGGAGGAATACAGAATATTGAGATCTGAAGTTGCATCTGCTAACCAGGAAGCTTACAATAATGTTAAGCAGTGCCACATTTGTACTGCAGCAGAAGTGTCCTGTAAGCTGAGCCTATGACACTGTTTTAATCGAAGAAGTTCCTGAAGTGTCCTGATTAGAGGTGGAACTGTGAAAATGTCCTGCAATTTATAAACTTGCTGCTACCTGAAACACCCCTGACTGAGGTTTTAAACTTCAACACCTACGTAGCAAGAAATCTTGTCTAGACTATCAATGACAGAAAGACTTTAAGACTAGAATAAATTATTTCAATCACCTCATGGGATCTGATTTTGCAGCCCATGCTACTCAGGAACAATTATCCTCAAGTGTAAAAAGGAGCATGGCATTAACTAGAACTGTCACTAGGAAGTTAATATTGTTACAAGGGAAGAGATCAAAGAGTTCTGACCTGATTCTTGATTTTCTTCAGGGCACTTAATGTTTGCTGCTAACTTTGCTCCTCTCAAGTAAGTACCTACAGAAAACAGACTAGAAAATCAGGCTGCTACATATCAGTGTATATTTTGTGGGACAGAACTCAAAGTATTAGCAGCAGCATTGCTTGAGACTGAGAGCAGCTGTCTGAAATGTCAGGGTTTGTATTGCCTTATTTCTCACACACTGTCAGGGGAAGCTGCCTTATTTCAAATGTTTATCTAAAATGAAAACATGAAAACCATAGAAGTATCAAGAGAGGTGACTAACTTCAAGGCAGTGCTGATGTTCAAGTTGAAATGAAGTCTGTAGTACTATAATTTGATGTATTGTGTTACCCACACAATAACATCCCTATGCCTAGGAGCTGCTGCCGACCGCTCCTCTCTCTGAAGAGACTCACACCCACGTTTGAGTCACTTTGCCTCTGTAGAATAATTTGGAGAGAGTGAATTTCACCCTTCATCACCTCCTTAAATGAAGCTTTTGTTTTGTTGTGGCTTAAAGATCCTCATGTGTACAAGATGAACTCCTGAACAGAGCCCTCTAAGTTATTCCCAAAAATATTTACATGCAACAGTGGACTTAATACTATGTGCTCATTTGTTGCCACTGCTCATAGGAAGGTGGCCTGATGCATTTCTACATTAGTCTTGTAGCAGACAGAGAAATACTTCCTTTCCCTCCTCAGTTTGCTTAATGATGAAAAGCTGGAGGGACAAAAACTCAAACTCAAAGCTAAACCACAAAGCCCTTTATCCAAGTCAATCTACAGCAACAACCTAAGAACCACCTATCTGCTGTATTGTGCATTGCAGGGTGCTGAGGCCACCCAGACAAGTGTTGGAGCAAAGGCTGGCTGCCCTGCAGTGCAAAGAAAGCTACCTGAAACACATTCGCTAGCTTGCTCTGTCAGAACAGAGGAGCCCCGCACAATCAGGCACAAAGCACAGGAAAGAGGTGAAGCCAGCTGGCAAGCAGTACCTGCTTTCTGTCACACCGCCTCCTCTGATGCTCCCTCCATAGAGTGGATTCCTTGGATAGCTGCAGAGAGAGGAGCTGCTGCCTGATGCTGCTGCCAGCTTCCAAGTCCTTCTGCAGGGTCCCTCCCTTTTAGCTGCCTTATACGGCAGCCCTCACAAAAGGCAGAGAAAGAGCTGGGCAGCAGTTCTGACCATTTCCAAGAGGAGTTATTTCTGCTTGTTCCTGCTGTCAAAGCCAGCAAGCAGAAGCTTCCAGTCCTTCCCTTATCTGCATGCACTTCATTGTAGTGGGTTCCAAGTGACATTGCCTTACTGCACATCTTGAACAAACTGAATTAGGTGTTGCTTGTAGCTCTATGGAGGCTCTGCAGCAGGCTTTTATAGTGAGCAAATCTAAACAGGCAGCTTCAGTTGCTGGCTTTTACCCATCAAAGTTTTGGCAAAACCAAAACCAGCACTTTATTACAGTACATTAAGCAATGGAAAATCAGAGCTCTTTATGGTTGTTGCCTTCCTGAACTATGACGCTTTTTGTTTGTTTGTTTAATTAAGTTGGGAGCTAAAGAATCTCAAACATAAGCACTGAAACACTAGCCTCCTCTTATTTATTGTTGAACTTATCAGCTAGGAAGGAGAGAGTGAATAATATTCTCTTCTTCTTCTAATATTCTCTTCTTAACACTCTTCTTTTCCCATTTGTAGTAGGAATCAGACTGGTTTCCAAACTAGCAGCATTCTGAACATGACTTCTCACTTTTCTAGTCATGTGGCTGAGAAGGAAACCAAGGTAGCTGTTTCCTTTTTCATTCTGGCAGTGGAGGAATGTTGCCATTGTACATGGTCTTTAACTTTTATTCCTGTTGTTCATGGGGACAAGACCTCTAGTGCCACAAAAAGATTATTCCAGCAAGTTCCTTTCTTAGTTTCTCAGTTATATTTCTATACCACTGGGGGAAAAAATAAAGTATTGCTAGTTCCTTTCTGCTTCTGATAACACAGTCTTATCAGGCTTATGTTTTTACTCCTCTAAAAATCAACCTCTTCAGAATATTTCTTGGGTGCTGTGTGACCCAGTTTGCACTGCTCACACAACTGAATACAGTGTTGCAGGTGAGCAAGTGAAAAGGACTAACACCTCACTGGAGCCACTGGATCCTTCTCCCAATTTTTTTGCTTAGGTTTCTTCCTTTTCAAGGAATAAAATGGCTTGGAAATTGCTCTCTGCACCAATGAATACTTTTGTGTCTCTGCTCTACTAACTTTTCTATAAAGTGATTCCCCAAATGCAAAATTTGTTGCCCTCACTCCCAGCCTGCCCTCAACACAAGGTTCAAGCTCTAAATGACAAGTCAAAATAGTCACAACCCAATTGCCAAGCTTTCTATTCTATTCTATTCTATTCTATTCTATTCTATTCTATTCTATTCTATTCTATTCTATTCTATTCTATTCTATTCTATTCTATTCTATTCTATTCTATTCTATTCTATTCCTAGTCTAGTCTAATTTCACCGGCGCGCCCAGCTTCAGCACCCTGGAGAGCGTCGCCCCCGGTTCCCCTGGCGCTGCACAGACTCATCAGCACTGAACCCGGAGCGACCTTCACCGTGTTGAACTCCAGGAAGCCTTACTCTGAGATCAGTGACTTACAACCTTAAAAAGCTACGGTCCAGAGTGTCATTACACATGGTGAGAGAATCTGAAGGATCAGAGAGTCACAGGATGGTCTGGGTTGGAAGGGACCTCCAAAGGACATCCTCCACTAGAGCAGGCTGCTCAGAGCCCCATCAAGCCCAACTCTCCAGGGATGGGGCCTCCAGCACCCACCCGGGCAACCTGTTCTAGTGTTATCCCAGCCTCATGATAAAGAGCTTTCTCCTAAAGCTCAATCTAAATCTACCCTTGTCCAGTTTAAAACCACAGCCCCTTGTTCTCATGCTACAAGCCCTAGTAAATAGTCCCTCCTCAGCTTTCTTGTAGATCCCCTCAGGTACTGGAAGGCCACAATAAGGTCTCCCTGGAGCTTTCTCTTCTCCAGGCTGAACAACCACAGTTCCCTCAACCTGTCCCCACAAGAGAGCTGCTCCAGGCCCCTGATCATTTTCAGGGTGCCACTCTGGACCAGCTCCATCAGATCCCTGTCTCTCTTGTGTTGGGGCCCCCAGAGCTGGACACAGCACTCCAGGTGAGATCTCAGGGGAGCGGATTAAAGTGGCAGAATCACTTCTCTTGATTTGCTGTCCAAGCTTCTTCTGATGCAGCCCAGGCTGCCATGGGCCTGAATTCAAATTCTGGTAATCTCATGTTATTCTACCAGGACAAAAGAGAACAGCTTGGTGTGCTGTTTAAGGTGTGCTTGGCCTTTAAGTTTAGTGCTCTTTAATAGGTCAGCAGCATTTTTAAACTAATCCTAAGCATTGTATATCATCATAGAAAACCATAATAGTATTAATACCTTGATGAATAAAAATCATAGAATTGTTAGGGTTGGAAGGGACCTCAAGGATTATCCAGTTCCAACTCCCCTGCCATGGGCAGGGACACCTCACACTACAGCAGGTTGCTCACAGACACATCCATCATTGACGAGAACGGAGACAGGGATGACAGCACTCAATATGAGTGATAGTAATCATCCAACTTTATTGTTCCACACTTCATTATTTATAGTCTTATGCATAGTTAATTCTATTCTAATTTAACACATACTATTGGTTTCTCTCTAAAAGGTTACATCATTGTTTTCACAACTCTGTGGAATTTTTCTACTCAGTCTAATTGCTCTTTTTCCCAGCTCTCACCTCCTCCTTATCTTGCTTGCCTCCCTTCTCAGGGGCAGTTGGACTTCAGCATACCAAGCAATCAGCACTTCCCCACAGCTCCTACTCCATTGCTATATTAATAATAGAGAATCCTTCAAGGCCTGAATTGCACAGGTGTTCCTGGGACCCATGTCCCCTCTTGCTCAAAACAATCCCCAACACATCATGGCCTTAAAAAAAAGAATAAAACCACCAAAATGTATGAGCTGAACTAAAGTGCTACCACCTAAGGGAAAGGATCTGCTGATACACTTATGTTGCATAAAAGAAAGGCAAAAGTACTGCTTGAACTTTCATGCCTATTCTAATGCTGAAGAGGTATCAGATAGCAGTCATGGAGAACCTTCAAATAGTAAGAGGCAATATAAAATCTTGTACAGTGAAACTCAACTGTTACTTGATTCCTATCTTCAATTATATTAAGTGTTCTAGCATTGTTTTATTGGGTTTGTTTAAATCATTAGTGATGCACTGGAGAAGGAGGATCCTGTTATCGGTACTAAGGCTGTAACAGAATATCATTTGAAATGGAAAAGATTGATCAATACACGACGAGTGCTTCAGGAGTGGCTTTTGACACAGGAGCTCTGTGCTGTAACTGAAGAGTTTGCAAAGGATAAGCACAATTGCATGTATGAGTTTAAAAGGTCACTAAAGGTATTCTGTTAATTTTAGTTAAAGATTTCCAGTAAGCTTTTCCTCCTGTAGGCCGTTTTAGATACCCTTCAATAGAGTTTCAAGCTGATAATAAAGAGAAGTAAAGTAAACTTGACATTCTCTATGTAACAGGTCCACAAGACTTGCTTCTTTGGTTCCAATCTAGTCTGAGGCAGTAGTTCTTCTAAAATGCTTTTCCTCATTCCCCCAAACAGAGAATATAGAATTGTTAGGGTTGGAAGGGACCTCAAGGATCATCCAGTTCCAACCCCCTTGTCATGGACAGGAAGACCTCACACTAGATCAGGTTGCCCAGAGCCACATCCAGCCTGGCCTTTAAAACCTCCAGGGATGAGACTGCCACCACCTCTCTGGGCAACCTGTTCCAGTGTCTCACCACCCTGATGATGAAGAATTTCTTCCTAACATCCAATCTGAATCTACCCATTTCTACTTTTGCTCCATTCCCCCCAGTCCTATCACTACCTGACACCCTAAATAGTCCCTCCCCAGCTTTCTTGTAGCCCCTCATTCAGATACTGGAAGGCCACAATAAGGTGTCCTTGGAGCCTTCTATTCTCCAGACTGAACAGCCCCAACTCTCTCAGTCTATCATCATAGCAGAGGTGCTCCAGCCCTCTGATCATGCTCATGGTCCCTCTCTGGACACGTTTCAGCACCTCCAGATCCTTCTTGTTATAGTGGCTCCAAAACTGGACTCAGTAGTTCAGATGACATTGAGACACTTGAATGTGTCCAGAGAAGGGCAACAAGGCTGGGGAGAGGCCTTGAGCACAAGCCCTACAAGGAGAGGCTGAGGGAGCTGGGGTTGTTTAGCCTGCAGAAGAGGAGGCTCAGGGGAGACCTCATTGCTGTCTACAACTACCTGAAGGGTGGTTGTAGCCAGGAGGGAGCTGGTCTCTTCTCTCAAGCAACCAGCACCAGAACAAGAGGACACAGTCTCAAGCTGCACCAGGGGAAGTTTAGGCTGGAGGTGAAGAGAAAGTTCTTCACTGAGAGAGTTGTTCGCCATTGGAATGTGCTGCCCAGGGAGGTGGTGGAGTCACCATCCCTGGAGGTGTTCAAGAGGGGATTGGATGTGGCACTTGGTGCCATGGTTTTGTCATGGGGTCTGTGGTGACAGGTTGGACTTGATGATCTTTGAGGTCTCTTCCAACCTGGGTGATTCTGGGATTCTGGGATTCTGGCTTCACATCCAGGAGGTACCAGTGTACTACTACAGAACCCCCTTACACCTGCACCTAGCAGGTTCTGAGAAGCAGAAAAAAGCTGAAATTTAAGAAAAGTAGCATAACCTAGTCCAGACTTACACATGACTGCATGATCTTTTTGTTTGCATGTGGCAGGGCTGAAGCAATTTGTGTTTTGAACACAGAATCAACCAGGTTGGAAGAGACCTCCAAGATCATCAAGTCCAACCAATCAGCCAGTCCTAAGTAATCAACTAAACCATGGCACTAATTGCCTCATCCAGTCTCTTCTTGAACACCTCCAGGGATGTCGACCACACCCGCTCCCTGGGCAGCACATTCCAATGGCCAATCTCTCTTTTCTGTGAAGAACTTCTTGCTAACATCCAGCCTAAGCTTTCCCCTGCAGCTTGAGACTGTGTCTTCTTGTTCTGGTGCTGGTTGCCTGGGAGAGGAGACCAACCCCCACCTGGCTACAGCTTTCCTTCAGGTAGCTGTAGAGAGCAATAAGGTCTTCCTTGAGCCTCCTCTCCGCCAGGCTAAACAACCCCAGCCGCTTGCTGAAAGAGCCTGACCTTGGTTTGGGGACATCTAGCATGCACAAGGACTAAGAAACTGTATTTTTAACTTGAGAGGGGGAAAAAAACCAACTTCGGGCAAATGCCCCACGCAAATTGCCACCCCATCCCTCCGGCCGCAGCCCCGGCCAGACCCAGAGGCCAGCGGCGCTCCCCAGACCGCACAGGAGTTACAGACGCTGAGGTGGTGGAAGCGCATCGCAAGCCCAAGGTAATTCTCGAGCACAACCCTACGCCGCTCTCCCTTCCTCTCTCACCTTCCTCTCAGAGGCAGAAAGACTACTGTCGGGATTTCACAGAATCACAGAATTTCAGGGGCTGGAATGGACCTCGAAAGATCATCTCATCCAACCCCCTGCAGGATCATCTATACCAGTTCACAGGGGGACGCATTCAGGAGAGTTTTGAGTATCTCCAGAGAGGGAGACTCCACAGCCTCCCTGGGCAGACGGTTCCAGTGCTGCGTCACCCTCACAGTGAAAAAATGTTTCCTACCCTGGGCACCCCAGTCCGTTCCGCGCCACCCTCGGCGCTCCCCGTTCCCTCCTCCTTGAGGGCGGGAAACGGCAACACTTCGCCTTTCCGACTGGTTTGGCCCGGGCCGGCTCCCGTTCTTCCGGGACCTTGTTTGTGGGGGGAGCCTGCGCGCGGCGAGCGGCCAAGATGGCGCTGGGCAGGGTGGCGGAGCGGGCGGCTGCCGGGTACTGGGCCGTGCTCTCCCGGCGCTGTGGGAAGATCGTGGTCGCGCCTTTCTTCGGGAGCGCGGCGTATTCTACCGCACCTGCGGTGAGCAGCAGAGCAGGCCAGCAGAGGGAAGGTGAGAGCGGTTCGTTCACTTTGTAGTGGTAGTGGCGGGGGGCGCAGCCTTCCGCGGAGCTCAGGCCCCCTCCACTCCTTCGTTCTCCAGGCCGCTCTGAAAAAGATATTTCGTCTGCAAGTATTTGCCTAGGAGCTTTTGTTAACATGCTTCTAGGAATGCCCCGGGCCAAATGTCTTCCAAGCATATATATATGTTTTATGTTAGGTTTCAAATAACGGACGAGCAATCTGCAGCATGTGTCTGATCTTCCTCGGTTTGCCTGTGAGCACTGGGAAGTCTTGCCTCACATCGTCCCTGCACAAGGGCAAAAAGCATGCGTGGTTCTGGGTGTGCTCACACAGCCATACCACAGTCTGCAGTGAAAGTATTTCTTTTCCTTTCAGCTTCACTGAGGAGAAGAGGCAGGACACCACAGTTTGTAAGACCAGTAAGTACTGAAACTTCACAGGTGTTTGAAGCAGTTTTGTAAGCTTAGCAGTTTGTAGAGGAATTTGTTCTGCAGCTATTCCAGAACCAGCACCTCGTATCTTCAGTCATGGAATGGTTTGGGTTGGAAGGGACCTTTAAAGGTCATCCAGTCCAATCCCTGCACTCAGGAGGGAAATCTGCAACTAGAGCAGGTTGCTCAGAGCTCCATACAACCTGACCTGGAATGGTTGCAGGGATGGTGATCTATCACGATGCAACAACACACTTAAGTTTTTCTTTCTAAGCACCTCTGAAATAAAGTAACCGTGCAGATGGGGAAAGGCCTGCTGCACAAGCTTTGGGAGGGAGCTGTGGGAATTTCTTCCTGAAGGATGTTATGTTTTGTCTCACCAGACAGCTCCTCTCCCATAAAACTTGTGTCATTTTCAATTGCTTAGGACTTAACTCCCAGAACTGAGAAGATGGCTGTTGATCAGGACTGGAGCAGTGTTTATCCCACAGCAGCTGTGTTTAAACCTGCCTCTGTACCACTCCCAATTCGAATGGGTTACCCTGTGAAGAGAGGAGTACCTCCACCAAAAGAAGGAAACTTAGAGCTTATGAAGGTGAGATGCATGCCATTGGTGTCTGATTACTTTGAAAGTCATTATTCACAGAGTCACAGAATAGTAGGGCTTGGGAGGGACCTCAAAAGCAGGGTTACCCAGGGCAGGTCACAAAGGAACACATCCAGGTGGGTTTTGAAAGTCTCCAGGGCAGGAGAATGAGAGCACCCCCCAGGCTCCTCTTCTCCAAGCTCAAGAGCCCCAGCTCCCTCAGCTGTTCCTCAGCAGGGAGATGTTCCACTGCCTTAAGCATCTTTGTGGCTCTGTGCTGGACTCTTCCAAGCAGTTCCCTGAGGCCCTTGAACTGAGTGGCCCAGAACTGGACACAATATTCCAGATGTGATACACTAAGATTTCACTGCTTTAACCAGAATATGCATATTGGATACTGTTTGCAGTTGTTGAATAGGATGAAACTCTACTGAATTTCTAAACTAAATAGTAATTACACAACTCACAGAATCATGAAGGCTGGAAAAGACATAGAATCGTAGAATCAATAAGGTTGGAAGAGACCTCAAAGATCATCAAGTCCAACCTGTCCCCACAGACCTCATGACTACTAAACCATGGCACCAAGTGCCACCTCCAATCCTCTCTTGAGCACCTCCAGGGATGGTGACTCCACCACCTCCCCAGGCAGCCCATTCCAATGGGCAATCACTCTGTATAGAACTTCTTCCTAACATCCAGCCTAAACCTCCCCTGGCACAGCTTGAGACTGTGTCCTCTTGTTCTGGTGCTGGTTGCCTGGGAGAAGAGACCAACCCCCTCCTGGCTACAACCTCCCTTCAGGTAGTTGTAGACAGCAATGAGGTCTCCCCTGAGCCTTTTCTTCTCCAGGCTAACCAACCCCAGCTTCCTCAGCCTCTCCTCACAGGGCTGTGCTCAAGGCCTCTCCCCAGCCTTGTTGCCCTTCTCTGGACACGTTCAAGTGTCTCGATGTCCTTCCTAAACTGAGGGGCCCAGAACTGGACACAGTACTCAAGGTGTGGGCTAACCAGTGCTGAGTACAGGGGCACAATGACCTCCCTGCTCCTGCTGGCCACTCTGTTCCTGATGCAGGCCAAGATGGCATTGGCCTTCTTGGCCTCCTGGGCACACTGCTGGCTCATGTTCAGCTGGCTGTCAATCAAGTGCCCCCAGGTCCCTGTCTGTCTGGCTACTTTCCAGCCACTCCAACCCAGCCTGTAGTGCTGCATGGGGTTGTTGTGACCAAAGTGCAGCACCCAGCACTTGGACTTGTGACCTTTAAGATCATGAAGTCTTACCATGACCACTGAACGATATCCTGAAGTGCCACAAATGAACCCACAAATTGCCATGCCTGTGACTTTTGTGGTGGGGCTATCTTAAATCTTCTGCTAAATCGAACTTGAGAGGAGTCCTACCTGACTATTTTAACTGTAACCATGTTTCAGTGATGCTCTGTTACCTGTGAACCAACAAAAAGCTGTTACTTGTTTAACTCTTAATATGTCTGTTTCAGATTCCCAATTTTTTGCATCTTACTCCTCCTGCAATTAAGAAACACTGTGCAGCTCTTAGAGGTGAGAGTTTGTTTGGTTTGTGACTGTGTATGGTGGAGTAACAGATGGGACTTGGTCAGCTTGTGAAGAGGCTTCTTTGTCAAGCTTTGGCTAGTATTGTGTGCTTGCTTGCTGCTGCATTGAGTCATATAGGTGCTAGGCAGGTGTGTCCTGGCAGGTTTGCAGCATACCACTAAGGCTTTCATTTTACCTTTCCATTATGCCCTGCTTGTACTGGAGAGCAGGTAAAGACTACCCAGGAGGGAGAGGAGATTTTTGCCTGACCTTCAAGAAAGGCAAGAAAGAAGATGCAGGGAGTTGGGGGTCAGTCAGCCTCACCTCACTGCCTGGAAGATGGTGAAGCAAACACTCCTGGAAGCCATTTGCAAGCATGCAAAAACCTGCCCTATAACAGTGTGGGTGATGGCGGAGGGCACAGCCTCAGCCAGTTTGTTGGTAGTAATGAATTGGGAGACAACAGAGCAATTCAACAGGAAGGCAAAAATTGGCTGGGAATTCCTGGATCTGAAGTGGAATAAGCTATGCACAGTACAGGCACATGGCAGGGAGCAAACAGCTGCAGAATTCTGCAGGAAAAGGCAGTGTGGAGCTGCTGCTGCAGGCTGTAGGCAGCATGCCCTTGTGGCAGGGAAAGCCACCACACACAGACCTCTAGGAACCAGAGCATGGGCACCATGGGCAGGAAGGGCACTCTTTTACCTCTGAGGATTGCATCTAGTCTGGAGGAAGAAGAAAGATGTGAATCTGCTAGAGGGGGGCTGGAATACCTCTACTGTGAGCAAAGTCTAAGAAAGTTGGGGTCATTCAGCCTGGAGAAAGGGGGTTTCAGGAGGACCTTACTTTTACCTATAGGGGCTTATAAGAAATGTGGAGAGATACTTCTTACCAGGATCTGTAGGGACAGCAGAGGGGTAATGGTTTTGAACTGGAAGAGGGTAGATCCTCAGATTAGGCTTAAGGAAGGCATTTGCTCTGCTGAGGGTGGTGCGCTGTTGGGAAATTTTGCCCAGAGGAGCTGTACATCATTGCTGTACATCATTCCAGTCACTGAATGTATTCAGGGTCAGGTTGGACAAGGCTTTGAGCAACCTGATCTTGTAAAAGATGTCCTTGCCCGTGGCAAAGAGGTTGGAATATCTTCTGGATATCTTTGAAGGTCCTCTCCAAACCACTTGATAATTCCACTTGGCAACTGTGAGATGGCATGTGGAGTGCTGCCTCCTGTTTTGGGAAACCCCGTACAAAGAAAGACATTGAAGTACTGCAGCAAGGATAGAAGGAGTGCGTGATCTAGACAGAGTACTTTAAAATAGATACACCCAAACAGCCCAAGAAATACAAGCTGGGAGTGCTTTTTGTCTTTGCTCTGCAGATTTCTGCACGGAATGGCCAAGCGCTCTGGACAGCGACGAGAAATGCGAGCGGCATTTTCCCATCGAAGTGGAAACAGTGGATTATGTTTCTGCAGGGACATCTATTCGTAACCCCAAAGCCAGGGTGGTGACTTTAAGAGTAAGTAGCAGTTCTGGTAAACAGCCTTTGTTTCAAAACCCCAAATATGTGTGTTTCCCAACAGCTGATCACCTGACAGGTTCCTCAGGACAAGGCAAGTGTGAAGCCAAGGTGGTGGTTCAGTAGTACGTCTGGTGACAGCAATTGGCATCAGGCAGCAGTCTGGTGATTGTCAAGCCAATCCATACGTGGTAGCAGTGGGTGAGGCCAAGCCAGGAAGTCAAGGATGATTTAGTTCAGTGTGGGCCATGTCTAGGTCCAGACATAGCTGTGCTGTGGCTCAGAGCCCAAGAGTGAGGCTTAGGTGCAGCTCCTCAGTCAAGGTGAGCCAGGCCCACCTTGTCATGTTCAGCAAGCACTGATGGAAGGCTGTGTGGCTGCACTGTGTGGAAGGACACCATGTACAAGGTAGCCTTGAGCACAAGCTGCCAGACCCTTCAAAAGGAATGCTGTGTGCATAAGGGGTTTGGGAAGTGTAGTACCTCCAGAGGTCATTGTTGATGGGCATTTTGCACCATGCTAAGAGCGTCCTGCTTCGGACGCTTCCTCACCCCTCTTCTCACCCTTTCCTGCTACTGAGGCCTGTCTTCAGGGTGAGTGCTGCACTTTTCTGGGCTGAGCTTTGTCTGCTTTGTATTGCCATCAGTGCCAGCTTGGCTATCCCATTAAATCCACCTTCAGTTCAAACTCTGTATTTTCTCTCCTGTTCTGGTCCCCTTCTCTGCAGGGGAGGGGTGATCATGTGACAGAGCAAGTGCTGGAGTTTAGCCCCAGGTTCAGGCTAAATGTAGACAGGGCTTTATCAATGTTAGAAGTTTAACTGTTGAAACCCAGATTTCTCCTTTTACTAAGGTTTAGTCCTTCAGTTTTCTATTTCTAGCATTAGGTTGGTTTTTTTCTTTATGGATAGTAATTTCTTTCCTGGTATTTACTGAAGCTTCAACTTTCTTTTAGTCCTTCACTGTAGTTCATATGGAAAAATAACATGGGAATATAAAACACAGCTGCAAACTTAACTGAGAGTTCATTTTTGCTCTGAGAAAAAAGGTTTGAATAGAAATATTCCAACCAACCCCTCTGGTATTTGGTGGGAAATAAATTTGTGTGGCTGTACAGCCATCCAGTGAGATCTGGACAGGCTGAGAGCTGGCTGCAGGCAAACCTTGTGAAGTTCAATAAGAACAAGTGCAGGGTCCTGCATCTGGAGGGGAATAACAACAGGTACCAGTACAGGTTAGAGGCTGCCCTGCTGGAGAGCAGCTCCATGGAGGAAGCCCTTGAAGTGGTGGTGGACAGCAAGTTCTGCATGGGACAGCAATGTGTCCTTGTGGCCAAGAGAGCCAATGGGATCCTGGGGAGGCAGAAAGAAAAGTGTGGCCAGCAGAGCTAGGGAGGTTCTTCTTCCCCTCTGCTCTACCTGGAATACGGTGTCTAGTTTTGGGCTTCCCAGTTCAAGAGAGAGAGAGACCTGCTGGAGAGAATCCAACAGAGAGCCATGAGGATGATTAGGGGACTTGAGCATCTCCCCTATGAAGAGAAACTGAGAGTCCTGGGGCTGTTAGTTTTGAGAAGACTGAGAGGGGACCTCATCAATGTGTATAAATATCTGAGGGCTGGGTGTCAAGTGGAGCGGGACAAGCTCTTTCTGGTGGTGCACAGCAATAATAAGCCAAGGAACAACAGGTACAAGCTTGACCATAGAAGATTTCACCTTAACACGGGGAGAAACTTCTTTACAGTGAGGGTGCCAGAGCCCTGGAGCAGGCTGCCCAGAGAGGTTGTGGAGTCTCCTTCTCTGGAGACTTTCCAAACCCACCTGGATGCATTCCTGTGCAGACTACCCTATGTGATCCTCCTTTGGCATGGGAGTTGGACCCAGTGATCTCTGGAGGTCCCTTCCAACCTCTAATGTACTGTGATATTCAGATGGTGCTTGCCTGCTGGTAGGCTTTCTGGCACCATGTGTCAGGCATTCTGCAAATGCATCCTTAAAAGCTGTTCTTTTAATTCTTGGTGAGACATCTGCCTGATGAGCTCAAGGTAATTTCAGGGTGCGGAGACCAGGCTTTATCCAGGGAATTAAAGGTGTTTTGTTTTGTGTTTAAAGGTTAAGCTTTCTAACCTGAATTTGGACGAGCACGCAAGGAAGAAGCTGGTGAAGCTGGTGGGGGAGCGGTACTGCGCTGACACAGATGTGCTCACCATCACCACAGACAGGTGGGCTTGCAAGGAGGGAAAACGGCCAGCACTGCTCACAGGCTAGAAAGGCCTGGGTGTCTCCCCGTCCTATCTCTTAGTGTCTTGGTGGATTATTACATTTTCCACTCTAAAATGACTCAAACATCCCTATACTCCTTTTCTGCCCCTGTACTCAGCACTGGTCAGGCCACACCTTGAGTCCTGTGTCCAGTTCTGGGCCCCTCAATTCAAGAAAGAAGTTGAGATGCTGGAACGTGTCCAGAGAAGGGCAGCAAGGCTGGGGAGGGGTCTGGAGCACAGCCCTGTGAGGAGAGGCTGAGGGAGCTGGGGTTGCTTAGCCTGGAGAAGAGGAGCCTGGGAGACCTTATTGCTGTCTACAACTACCTGAAAGGAGGTTGTAGCCAAGTGGGGGTTGGTCTCTTCTCCAAGGCCACCAGCACCAGAACAAGATGACACAGTCTCAAGCTGTGTAAGGGGAAGTTTAGGCTTGATCTTAGAAGTTCTTCCCAGACAGAGAGATTGGCCATTGGAATGGGCTGCCCAGGGAGGTGGTGGAGTCACCATCACTTGGAGGTGTTTAGAAAGAGACTGGATGTGGCACTTAGTGCCATGGTCTAGTTGATTAGTTAGGGTTGGGTGATTGGTTGGACTTTATGATCTTGGAGGTTTCTTCCAACCTGGCTGATTCTGTGTGATTCTCTGTGTGTGCTGGACAAATTGCTTCAGGTCAAATCGAATCTCTGGTAAATATCGCTGGTTATCAAAGCTCTGTTTAGAAGTCTCAAGTGCTATTTTAAAGTTGTTGTCATGTTTCCCACTGGAAAAGCCCATGGTTTCTCTTAGTTCTAACAGTGATTGAGGAGTTTCAGTCAAGAAAAATTGACATTCATGTCCAGGGATTTTTCTTCATATAAGCAAATCCCTCAGTGCCTGTAGTACTGCAGACTGCACTGTGGTGAATTCTGAAGCCTTTAAGAGAACACATGAGCTCCTAAAGTACACTCACTCAGAGCTGCCTTCAGTACTAGGAAAACATCCTGGGCAGTTTTTTCTGTTTGCATGCTTTTGTTAAGAGTTCTTTTTCCCCTCTCCAGTTCCCTGTCCTCCAGTACTGCTGTTTAATTCTACATACAGTAAATAGGAAATGGATAAAATGGTTCTGCTCTTTTTGGACTGGACTTGGAAATCTCTGTGGTTTACTGGAACCACTTGTGCCACAAACAGTTTTATATTCCCTTTTGTGGCTAAAACATCAGGATAGCTGAAAAGAGTTTACCCTCCAGAGCATCTGTGAATGTGAGTCTTATGCTGTGTTCCAGAAGAAACTCTTACGTGCCTGTGGCTGTGTCACTTCATTTTCACTAACTGAGCAGCAGCCATTTTGTTGATACAGACTTGTCCAGGCTGCTATTCAGATTACTGTTCACTCTGAAAGAAATCAGGAGTCAGAAAGCTTGAGTCCTTGGAACAGTTTATTTGCTAGAATAATCACCATCTATATTCACTCAGAGGAGTGGTTTTTAGAGAGTCTCAGATGTAGTCTTGCGTGATGCAGTTTGTTCCGGGTCAGAGTGGCTGGAGAGCAGCCAGGCAGAGAGGGACCTAGGGGTACTGGTCGATGGTAGGCTGAACATGAGCCTGCAGTGTGCCCAGGCAGCCAAGAGGGCCAATGGCATCCTGGCCTGCATCAGGAACAGTGTGGCCAGCAGGAGCAGGGAGGTCATTCTGCCCCTGTACACTGCACTGGTTAGGCCACACCTTGAGTACTGTGTCCAGTTCTGGGCCCCTCAGTTTAGGAAGGAGGTTGACTTGCTGGAACGAGTCCAGAGAAGAGCAACAAAGTTGGTGAGGGGTTTGGAACACAAGCCCTATGAGGAGAGGCTGAGGGAGCTGGGGTTGGTTAGCCTGGAGAGGAGGAGACTCAGGGGTGACCTTACTGCTCTCTACAACTACCTGAAGGGAGGTTGTCGACAGGCAGATGTTGGTCTCTTCTCCCAGGCAGCCAGTACCAGAACACGAGGACACAGTCTCAGGCTGCGCCAGGGGAGGTTTAGGCTGGATGTTAGGAAGAAGTTCTATACAGAGTGACTGCCCATTGGAATGGGCTGCCTGGGGAGGTGGTGGAGTCGCCGTCATTGGAGGTGTTCAGGAGGAGACTTGATGGGGTGCTTGGTGCCATGGGTTAGCTGTTTAGGTGGGTTGGATTGGTTGATGGGTTGGACATGATGATCTTGAAGGTCTCTTCCAACCTGGTTTATTCTATTCTGAAAAGGAGCCTGCACAGAGGTGTGAGAGAGGCAGGAGTTTCTGGGTGATCACCCTGAGGAAAAGAGTAATAATGCCAAATTGTCAGCAGGAGGCTTTCAGGACCAATCTAACTGTCTTTTTCCAGCAGATTTTACTGATGATTCTGTTTTGACTTAGAGCTATGTCATCTTAAGCTTTTCTTCCTAAACCATTGACTCCTGTCCTTGAGTGTATTTCCTGGCTGTTGTCACCAGCTATCCTCCTTCCTTCACATCTTGGGGGAGAACACCAGCTGGGTTTAAGGGAGTTGGATTCCACTTTGTCACAGAGGGAAAAGAATGTGTCTGGCAGATCTGCAAATCCTTGTCCCTGCTGCCTTGCAGATGCCTTTTCTTCCATGTTATAGCACTCGTGCCCTCCTGGTTCCATTCACTCAGCAATGTGTGAATCAAACCCTCCCCTAAGATCCCCTGCATCACCAACTAGCAATCCTGACTGCAAGTGTTCTGTTACAAAGTGTATCCCATGGCTGTATTTCAAACAGACTGGCTGTGTTTGTGACTTTTCAGGTGTCCTCTGAGAAGACAGAACTATGATTATGGAATTCACCTCCTCACAGTCCTGTACCATGAGTCTTGGGTAAGCACTTGTGCATAACTCACTCATTCTAACATGCTCTGTCAACGTGGGAGAAGGTTCCATGATTGCAGTTTACATTATGGCAGATTTCTTTCCTCCTCCACCTCACTTTCTGCAGCCCTGACATAGTCCTCCAACTAATAGGTATCTTTAGATCACAGATCTTTCGCAATGAATTCTTCAGGCTTGCCTCCTGTGTTTTGGTTACTTGTGTTGAAGTCTTGCCTTCAATTTTACAGCCGTTTTTGTAACGGGGAACAAAAGAGTTAGCAGTCTGAAATGAAAACCTAGAGTTACATTTGGGATATCTTAACATGACAGACATGAACAATGTTATTAGTCACATACCCTAGAGAAGACTCTGGGGGGAACTTAGAGCTGCCTTCCAGTAGCTGAAGGGATCCTCCAGGAAGGCTGCAGAGGGACTGCTTCTGAGGGTGTCTAGAGACAGGACAAAGGGGAATGGTTTGAAGCTGAGGGAGAGCAGGGTTAGACTGGAGCTGAGGAAGGAAGTTCTTCAGTACAAGCATGCTGGGCTCTGGAACAGGCTGCCCAGGGAGACTGTGGGTGCCTCCTGCCTAGGGGTGTTGAAGGCCAGGCTGGATGAGGCCTTGAGCATCTGAGTCTAGTTGAGAGGTGTCCTTGCCCACGGTGGGGAGGTTGGAGGAGATGAGCTCTGAGGGTCCTTCCAGGCTGAACCATTTTGTGATGCATTCTACAATTACAACATACAATCAAATTAAATTCAGCTCATATTAACATCTTCTAGGATATACTTGCTGCAGATTTCAGGTGCTCTGTCCATGGGTATTTTCCTCCCCACAGCATTGCATTGCAAATCTGAACTGCCTGGCAGATCACTTTGCAGTAGTAAGCAATGAGAAGAGATGCAGACAATGCTCACTCGATCAGCTGCAGGCAAACACCACAGCAGGCCTTTGCTCTTGCATTACTGAGTGATGGGAGAACAGAGCTACCTGATACTACCCCAGCAGTGTTCAGTGTGTTGAATATGCACAATTCCCTCCTCCTTTTATTACCTTTCAGCTTCCAGGTTAATATTTGATGAGTTCATCAATCGATTGTATTTGTCTTTGATTTCCATGAAAAATTCATAGCCTCCTGAGCCAGGTTTGTTGTGGTTTTTGTGTTGTGTTGTGCTTGGTTTGGTGTTTTTCCATCATAGGTGGTAATGCCTTTGAATAACACTCTTGAAAGCTCCTTTGGCTACCTGTTGTGAGCCAGAGGCAAATGATGCATGGTTTGTTTTCAGCTGCGGGAGCTTTCATCTTGGAGGGAAAGGTATGAGTGCTGCCCTTCAATGTAGACAGCAGCATCAATCCCAGCAGGGTAGGGCTATGCTTTCCAAGCACACATCTGATGGAATTTAGTGAGAGGATGAGGGCAGTGTTCTGTTCTTGCCAGGTGAAGACTGGCTGCATGGGAAGTTTGCTCCCAGTCCTGAAAGCTGCCCAGTATCTGAGAGTGGATAAAAGAAGAGCAACTGATGGCATCTACCTGGAGTTGTGTGTACTGTTTGACATGTCCCACCTGCCATCCTGGTCACCTAAGTGGAACTGCATGGACTTGAGTGGTTCCGACAGGCTGGATAAGAACTGCCTGGATGGCCACACTTAGAGAGTCTATGGCTCAATGTCCAAATGAAGACCAGTGGAAAGTGGCATCCTTCAGGGGTCAGTGCTGGGATTCATGCTGGTTGACATCTCTGCCAGTGACATGGGCAGTGGGATTGAGGCAGCCTCAGCAAATTTGTGCATGATACCAAGTTGCATGTCCTGGCTGACACACTGGAGGACAGGGATCCATCTACGGGATGTTGAACAGGCTTGAAATGTGAGGTTCAACAAGGCCAAGTGCAGGATCCTGCACCTGGACTGTGGAGCTGGTGTCAGGATGAAGGTGCCAGACTCATTTTGATGGTGCCCAGTGCTAGGGCAAGGAACAGTGGGTACAAGCTAGAACACAGGAGGTTCCACCTCAGCAGAAGAGACACTTCTTTGTGGTGAGGGTGCCAGAGCCCTGGAGCAGGCTGCCCAGAGAGATTGTGGAGTCTCCTTCTCTGGAGACATTCCAGACCCACCTGGATGTGTTCCTGTGTGTCCTGCCCTGGGTGATCCTGACTCTGACAGGGAGGTTGGACTGGATGATCTCTGGAGTTCCTTCCAACCCCTACCACTTTGTCATTCTGTGATACTTTTTGAATGCTGGAGCATCTTTTCCAAACCTGGAGGTTTTTATGGTGTAAGAGTTTGCTGCCCTCAAGTGGTTAAAAAAGGTGGCAACTGATCTCCTCACACTTGGTTTGGGGTAGTCATTTGGCACTACACAGTAAAGCTGTGTTACGAGTTCAGAGCAGGAAGAAGGCACAAGTGCAGCAGGAGGTTAATTTTGCAGTAAGAAAATGCATTCCTTGCCATTGCAATGGGGAGGAATCTGAAAAGGGTGGAGTGAGGAGGGAAGGTGTCAAGACTACAAAAAGTGCAGCAATTTTCCTTGCTCCAGTTCCACATTTTCAATATCTACAAATGTAAAATGATGAAGTGGAAGATGCTGTTCTGCATGACACAGCCACAGTCTTGAAAGAAGGGTGGGAGGTTGCCCTTGCATTTCTTGTTCTCCAGAACAACAGCAGAGTAATGGTGTGCACACTTCTGAACTCTGTTGCTTGTTCTGGTAGTGTAGTGCTGGCTGTCTGATGAAAAATATTGTAAGTGTCAAAATAAAGCAGGAGGAATATACAAATGGAAAGTGGCTACTGAATAGCAGCCAAAGGCTCTCCTGAGTGGCATCTCTTTTTATTGTGCCTGTAGATGTTAATAATACTAGAAAGGACAGGGAAGCTGAAGCAGAAAGATGAGGGAAGGCAAAACACTGCAGAGTAGACAGCTGGTGACACCAGAGCCCTAGCTAAAACTTAGCTGTGAACCCCCAAGCTGTGTAGTTTGAATGGATTTGAGGAGAGAATCCCCTGTTGCTTTTGCATCTCTTTTTGAGCAGAGCACTCAGCTGCAAGGCACTCCTAGGGTGGGGACTTTGTGTGTGCATACAGCTGAGTTACGTTTGTGCATCACAACTGGGGATAACTCTGAAAGCCACTCTATCAATTCAAAGTGAGGCTGCCAGGCTTGTGCCATTGCTACCACCCTGAGTTCCTGGGTGCACAAGAAAATACAAGTCCAGATTCCCTTTTTTCCTTGCAATGAATCTGGCTGGAAAGGTATTTTGAGTTTCCCTCAATACAGTCAGTTGGCAAAACTGTTTGTATTCAGTATCACAGTATCACCCACGTTGGAAGAGACCTCAAAGATCATCGAGTCCAACCTGTCACCACAGACCTCATGACTAGACCATGGCACCAAGTGCCACATCCAATCCCCTCTTGAACACCTCCAGGGATGGTGACTCCACCACCTCCCTGGGCAGCACATTCCAATGGCGAACAACTCTCTCAGTGAAGAACTTTCTCCTCACCTCCAGCCTGAACTTCCCCTGGTGCAGCTTGAGACTGTGTCCTCTTGTTCTGGTGCTGGTTGCTTGAGAGAAGAGACCAACCCCCACCTGGCTACAACCCCCCTTCAGGTAGTTGTAGACAGCAATGAGGTCACCCCTGAGCCTCCTCTTCTCCAGGCTAAGCAACCCCAGCTCCCTCAGCCTCTCCTTGTAGGGCTGTGCTCAAGGCCTCTCCCCAGCCTTGTTGCCCTTCTCTAGACACATTCAAGTGTCTCAATGTCCTTTTTAAACTGGCCCAGAACTGGACATGTACAGCAGGGTAACTTCACTTGGAGATACGGCCACCAGCATGCAGCAGTGGGTGCTGGCTTCTTGTAACAGGGCTAAGAAGTGGATTCTGAAATCTTCCCCATCCCTTCTTGCCTTGCTCTCCCCTGCAAGTTAGATCTTATTTTAAACCCATTTTGACAAAACCATTCAGCTGAGCAGGATTCCATAAAAGGAATACCTGAGTCTCTTTGGCCTCCTCTAAAATTTTGCTGTGCATTGCTCATGGGAGATAAGGGAATCTCAATCTGTTTATCAGCCTGCATCTCCAAAATGCTCTAGGTTAATGTGTGCAGACAGGGGTTTTGCTGAGGAGATAAATGTAGTAACTGCAGTTAGTTCTTGTTGCCTTGGCTATAACTTAAAGCTAGAAGCCTCACAGTGGCCTTTTGTTTGAACTTCAAAGGTGAGTTTGGTCCAGGAAATGACTAGGAGTGATATCCATATTGTCTTACTCTTGAGAAACCCTATCCCTGTGAGAGAAACTTTTGCTTGGAAATTCTTTGAGAGTGTAGGGGGGGAAAGTGTCTTGGACAGGCATTGTGCAGCTGAACAAGGGGTATAGAATAGGGTGATGTTAATTTAAAACTCTGTGACTCTCCATATTGACTTGCAGTGTTTGTCAGACACACAAAGAGCACTTCCCTATACCCTACTTGTTCCACTCTTTCAGCCATGCAGGCTACAGGATGGCTTTTTCTGCTCCTCTTCTACAGGTTGAATGAGGCTCTTTTACTACTGTCCAGGTTTTAATGTCAGTCATGTGAGCCTTTGAGCAGTGCTCATCACAGTTTCTGACTGAACATGTGGCCTGGGAGGTTTAGAAGACAAGAGATTTCATTGCCCAGGTGCAGGACGCAGCATTTGTTGAAGTGTTTTTTAAATGCAAATAGCCCAAGAACTTAAAAAAAGTCTTTAAAAAGAAAAAAGGTCTTAAAAAAAGATGATTAAATGTTGTGGTCCAACTGCAGCAATCTTGTTGAGTAGTGGATAGAATCACAGAACGGCTCATTCTCAAAGGCATCTCGGAGCTTATCTCCTCCAACCTCTCCACCGTGGGCAGGGACACCTCTCAACTGGACTCAGCTGCTCAAGGCCTCATCCAGCCTGGCCTTCAACACCCCCAGGCAGGAGGCAGCCACAGCCTCCCTGGGCAGCCTGTTCCAGAGTCTCACCACACTCCTACTGAAGAAAAACTGCCTAAGATCCAGTCTAACCCTGCTCTACCTCAGCTTCAAACCATTGCCCCTTGTCCGGTTTCTAGACACCCTCAGGAAAAGTCCCTCTGCAGCCTTCCTGCAGGATCCCCTCAAGGATTGGAAGGCAGTTCTAGGGTCCTTCCAGAGTCATCTTTTCTCTAGGCTGAATACTTTTAACAGACCACAATGACAACCCACCCTTGCTGGCTCATGGGCATCCTTGGATCTCTCCACCAGAATCCCAGGTCCCTTTTTCCCTACACTGCTCTCCAGCAGGTCAGCCCCCAATCTATGCTGGTCCATGGGGTCGTTCTTTCCCAGCTGTGAGACCCTACCCTTGTAGCAAGACTCTGTTTCTTTACGTTATTGCTGTGGCTTCCTGGAAGAGTTTGTCAGACTGTGTTTGTTCTTTCAGAAAACTGAGCAGTGGGAGAGTGAGAAGTCTGAGGAAGACATGGAAGAGTATGTCTGGGAGAACAGCCGCTCCCAGAGAAACGCCTTGGACACGCTGCTGCGAATAAAAGCCTCAGAGAACCTCAGTCCTGGCACTGAGGAAGAGCTGCTTGCCTCTGAGGTGGTCAAGAACTACAGAGACTCTGTGATTGCGCTTAAAAATGAAGGTGAAACAGAAAGGAACATGTCTCAGTACAAGGAATGCGTGAAGAAACTGCTGAACATCCAAGCAGTGCTGTGACAGCAGAGCCTGCAGCCACGCCTGGGCACTGCAGGAGTGGCTAACAGCTCTGCAGCAGCAATGTGTGATGTGGAGAGTTACAACCTCAGCCAAGGACAACAGAAGGGAGGCTGCACATTGCAGTACTCCTCAGATCTGTCTTCACCATGGGATTTCCTTGTGAATAGAATGTTCCTGCCCATCTGTCTTACCCTTTGAATAAAGTATGCTTTGAGTTATCTTGGTGACCTGTGCTTGCTTAGCTTGGGAGTTCCTGGTCCTCTGCTAAGCCACATTCTTACTGCTCCTGTGGCTTCTTTTCATAGAACCACCAAGGCTGGAAAAGCCCTTTAAGATCATTGAGTGCAGCCATAACCCAGTTCCTATGACTATTAAACCATGTCCTGAAGCACCATATCTACAGCTTCTTGAACACCTCCAGGGATGGCAACTCCACCACCTCCCTGGGCAGCTTGTTCCAACCCCTCACTGCTCTCTCATTCAAGAAGTTTTTCCTCATGTCCAACCTAAACCTCCCCTGGCACAACTCAAATCCATTTCCTCTCATCCTGTTGCTGGTTACCTGGGAGAAGAGACCAAAACCAGTGTCACTCCAATCTCCTTTCAGGCAGCTGTAGAGAGCAATGAGGGCTCCCCTCAGCCTTCTCTAGACTGAACAACCCCAGCTCCCTCAGCCTTTCCTTAAATGATGCCCTGCAAACATCTCCCCAGCCTCACTGCTCACTTCAGGGAGGTCTTTTTCTCAGAAACCAGCCTGCTCAGCTGTGTCTGAGTGTGTGCTCCTTACCTTAAAGAGACAGGAGAATCGCATTTCCTATGCTGACAGTTAAAATTACAACTAAGGAGTTCTGAAACCGTCATGTGAAAGATGTGTTTGTTGCAGAAGGATGGTGACCATAGCTCACAGAATGTTAGGGGCTGGAAGGGACCACAAGAGATCATCCAGTCCAACCCCCCTGCCAGAGCAGGATAACCTATACCAGATCACTCAGGAGTTCTTCCAGGCAGGTCTTGAGTATCTCCATAAAGAGAGACTCAACAACCCCACAACCCCCCTGAGCATCCTGTTCCAGTGTTCTGTCACCCTTATAGTGAAATAATTCCTCCTGTTTCCATGGAACTTCCTATGCCTCACCTTCCACCATTGCCCCTTGTGCTGCCATTGGGCAGAGCAGAGCCTGGCTCCATCCTCTTGGCACTCACCTTTCACATATTTATCAACAGGGATGAGATCACCTCTTAGTCTCCTCCCCAAGCTACAGAGCCCCAGCTCCCTCAGTCTCCCCTCGTAAGGAAGATGTTCCACTCCATCATTTTCATGGCTCTGTGCTGGACTCTCTCAAGCAGTTCCCTGAGGTCCTTCTTGAACTGAGAGGCCCAGAACTGGACACAATATTCCAGATGCGGCCTCACCAGGGCAGAGTAGAGAGGGAGGAGAGCCTCTCTCTACCTACTGACCACAGCCCTCCTAATCCACTCCAGGATACCACTGACCTCCTTGGTCACAAGAGCACATTGCTGGGTCAAGGTCAACCCTCAGTCCACTAGGATCCTTTTCCCCTTCACCACTCTCCAGCAGGTCAGTCCCCAACCTATACTGGTCACCAGCTGCCCTTGGTGAGTGTAGCTCACCAGCTGCTCCTAGCAGTGCTGTATTTTATGATCTGCCTTGAGGTGGTTCTTTTTCTCCGGATGGGCTTGTACTGCCCTTTCTTGCTGCTGCAGTGCCCTGCTGTGAAAACAGCAGTGCAGCAGCAGAGGAAGATGAGAGAAGAGCAAAGCACAAGAGGAATCAGCCAGACCCCCAGGGCTGCAGGCTCCCAGGGAGGTGCCTGGTTCTCCGAGGTGTAATTCCTGCCGCTGTATCCTTTGGTTTCGTTGGAGTGTTGCTTGCTGCTGTTGAGGCCAGGAGGAGTGGGCATGGGGGACAACACATTGGCAGAACTGGGTGTCAAAGTTGAGTGCACAGTTTTGACTGAGCTGAGGACTGACCTGCTGCTTCCTGAAGCTGTGCTTGTTCTCCTAGCTAAAGAGTCATCTGTAGGAAGAGTTTCTGCCCTGGTGTGAGCAGGAACTGCAGGGGTTGTGACCCTCAGGCTGGTGCTGGAGGCTGGCAAGCTGTAGACACTGGTAGAAAATGGAGCTTGGATCAGAAGAGAACTGGAGGTGGTGTTACGATGCTGGCATCTCTCCTGCTTGGTGGCCTTTGTGCTGTTTTGCCTTTCATGTTCACTGGGGGAGAGGTGAGGACTGGCCTGTGGGGATGCCAGTTTTCCAAAGAGCAGAAGATCTGGATCAGCCCCTGTTAAATTGTAATGAGAGTCAGGTTCTGTGATCATAGCTCCTCTGTACACTCACACCAGGAGCATATGGACACAAGGACACAATAACACCCATCAGCATCTTCTGGACTGGATTGTCACTGCCTAGGGTTAGGAGAAACCTTATGGGATGCAAACTTTGTGCACTTAGGGATTTAGAGAACTCACTATGGGATCCTAGGGAAGGAACCAAAGGGTAGGAAATTAAGAGATCCAGGTTGCTGGGGAGCAGGGGAGACCCAGCCAGCTGTGTGTGTGATAGTCTGCACCAGCAGCTTGAGGGGGGCTTCACCCTCAGGGGCTTGTACATTCTGGTGACAGCAACAGGGGTCCAGACTGGGCAGACTGGTGTCTGAGCCTAGCTGCTGAGGAGACTGGCATGGTACATAGCTGTGCTTATAGGTTTGTACCATCTCCATCCTTTGCAGCCAGAAAAGGCAGGAGGAAGCTCTTGGTGCTGTCTGTGTTGCCTGTGTGCCTGGTTGCACCTACATTTGGTGTATGGAAGTGTCCTCTGTGCAGGTACCTAATGTGCCTTGTAGCTTGTTGGCTCAGGGGCCATGGAGCAGTGGCAGCCTTGCCTCTCTGTGTCTCTCAGATCTGAGGGGACATCTTCCCCCAGCACAGTACTGATGAGGTACTTGAAGCATCAATCTTGGAAGTAGGCCTTGCCACGTACTGCATGGTGGGAAGGGAGAAGTGTTCTCAGAAGCAGGTTCACTCATGACTCAGGGAAAACTGGGGGCTTAGCATTGCATGTTGCTGCAGATCTCCTAGCACAGCAGCTGCCCCAGGATCATTCTGCAGGTTTTCTGCAGCTGCTGGGGTTCAGCTTTCTTCAGGAAATGCTTCATTACCTGCGGTGATGTTGTAGAGAACCACGTTGATCCCAGCCTTCACGATGCAGCTCTCCAGTGCTGGGCAGGACAGGTGCAGGCAGTTCATGTGCTCATGAACTGCTCCATGGTAGAACACTGCCAGATTGCAGGAAGCTGCAATGCAGGAAGGACAAAGCTGAGCTTACCAGCAGGGTCACCACTGCATGGTCCATGGGATTATGGGGTTGACATCACATCATTAATACTGGGCCACAGAGATGATCCAAGGGCTGAAGCACCTCTGCTATGAGGACAGGCTGAGGGAGCTGGGCTTGTTCAGCCTGGAGAAGACTCTCGGAGGACCTTAGAGCTGCTTTCCAATACCTGAAGGGATCTTCCAGGAAGGCTGCAGAGGGACTTTCCCTGAGAGTGTCTAGAGACAGGACAAGGAGGAATGGTTTGAAGCTGAGGGAGAGCAGGGTTAGACTGGATCTGAGGAAGAAGTCCTTCAGTCTGAGGGTGGTGAGACTCTGGAATAGGCTGAGCCATTCTGTGTGTGAAATGCAGGCAGCTGCTCTTTCCTCACAGTATTTAAGACAGAAGTGGACTCTTTCCAGGAGTGCTGTTGATGGTTATATTTGTTATGTCAAAGTCATCTTTTTGATTGTAATTCACAACTTCATCAGAATTTAGATCTGCCGTTTTTAGTAACTGGTATCTCACTTTTATCCTCATATCCAGACCCCTCCTTTCCTTATTTTTATTCTCAATAACTGCTATTATTTATTGCTATAACTTTATTGATCATGTTAATCACAGAATCCTAGAATAGCTCAGGCTGGAAGGGACCTCAGAACTCACCTCCTCCAGCTTCCCCACCATGGGCAGGGACACCTGTCAACTAGACTCAGCTGTTCAAGGCCTCATCCAGCCTGGCCCCCAGGCAGGAGGCAGCCACAGCCTCCCTGGGTAGCCGGTTCCAGAGTCTCACCACCCTTGGACTGAAAAACTTCATCTGGATTGCAGCAGAACCATGGAGTGGCAGCAGAACAAGATTCTGGTATCTCAGAGAAGGACAAATTGTCTGTTCCCACCCCCTGCCCCTTCACCATGTCCTGCTTTAGTGTCCTCCTTCATGAAGAGGAATCATTGTCCCTGATCCTTCTCTACAGGAGTGTGGTGGGTATTGGAGAGTTATTGTTGGAAGGTTGGCATTGCCCATAAGCTTTGTCACAGATCTGAAATTTCAAAGCAGACCCTAAAGTTTTCTTGTGTTTCTAGAGTAGTCTTCTAGCAAATTCAGATTCTCAAACTCCCTTCTATGGGGTGAGGATGAGGGACCATTTACAGCATGCCTCTGCTTTCCTGCCTCAGACCCACACTCGGAGCCTTTCTGTGTCCTTTTGCACTATTTCCTCCTCCAATAAAGGAAGGTTTGTGCAGGAAATGCCCAGAATGCTGTCCCATAAATGTTCCTGTGTGCCATCAGCATGGCAGTACCCACTCACCATTGCTCAAGAGGCAGCAGCTTCTGCTGCACTGCTGGGGTGAGACTTCTGCATAAACCTTCAGCACCCGGGCTCCCCTCCTCTGCGATTCCTGCAGGTCGATCCGGAGGCCTGGGAAGCGTCGGATCCAGCAGTCCTTGTAGAAGGTTGTGGGTGAGCAGAGAGCTTCTGACTTCACAGCCAAGCCCAGAACCAGCAGGGCTGCTGCCACCAGCAGAACCATGTCTGCCAGGCAAGGGGCTCTTTCTCTCCCAGGGCGGCACTAAAGTTTGGACCAGCATTTTAGGAGGCAATGTCTTGAGTGGTGAGGGTACAACCAGTCCTGCCAGGGACATGAGCCAGGGGATGCTTTTCCCAAACAATTCCCATTGTGTTGTTTGGGCAGCTGCTGGAAGGAAGCAGCCATTTTATGATCCACATAAGATAATGATAATCATAACTGTTCTCTATTATTTGGAGACAGTTTTTGAGACACAAAAGGCAAAAGTCATTTTTAGTCATTCAGAGAATTCAGAGGGCCTTGGTCCCAAGTTTGTGTCTTCTGTCATTCTAAGACCAAACCAGGAAGAGTGCCTTAACATAGAATTCTAGAGTGGCTCAGGCTGGAAGGGATTTCAGACATCATCTGCTCCAACCTCCCCACCATGCCCAGGGACACCTCTCAACTAGACTCAGATGCTCAAGGCCTCATCCAACATGGACTTCAAGGAGCCACAGCTGCCCTGGGCAGCATGTTCCAGAGTCTCACCACCCTCAGACTGAAGAACTCCTTCCTCAGATCCAGTCTAACCCTGCTCTCCCTCAGCTTCAATCCATTCCCCCTTGTCCTGTCTCTACACACCCTCAGGGAAAGTCTCTCTGCAGCCTTCCTGGAGGATTCCTTCAGGAATTGGAAGGCAGCATAGAGGTCCTCCCAGAGCCTTCTCTTCTCCAGGCTGAACAAGCCCAGCTCCCTCAGCCTGTCCTCAAAACAGAGGTGCTCCAGCTCTTGGACCATCTTGGTGGCCTCCTTTGGACTCACTCCACCAGCTCTCTGTCCTCCTTCTGCTGGGGACACCAGAACTGGAGGCAGGATTGGAGGTGAGGTCTGAGCAGAGCAGAGTCAAGGGGTAGAATGCCCTCCCTTGCCCTGCTGCCCACACTCCTCTGGCTGCAGCCCAGCACACAGCTGCCTTCTGGGCTGCTTGAGGGCACTGCTGGCTCCTGGGGAGCTTCTCAGCAACCAACACCCCTACGTCTCTGGTGGCTGCAAATAGAGTTTCCTTCTCTACTATCAAACTGAGCTATCTAATTCTATCTACCAGCTACAGGTGGACATTGTTTTCCCCTTCCCTGTTCTGCAGTGGTTGCAAGAATAATCTTGGAACTGATGTGTCTGGGTAGAGAAAACTCTGACCTGAATTCATCTCTGGACAAAAGGGGCAAAGTTCTGCCCTGAGCAGTTTTAAGGATATTGAAAAGTCTGGATGGATTTTTCTGTCCCCATTTAAGCTTGGAAAATGCCTGTGAGTGAAAGAAACACAAGACAGCTGGCATATAAGGAGGCATTTTTATCAAGCACCTGTGCTGAAACTTGAAGCTCTCAAATGTTCTGTTTCTTAGGAGAACATAGGCTGAACCCTGAGTCCCACTCCTGTGAGCTTGTCCTACAGAAAGACTTTAAGGACTGCAATATACAGTCAGTGGACTGTACAGTAGAGGTGGGAATGTGGTTGTCTGCAAGAAGAATTTAGTGCTGAACAGAAAACAGTCTTTTAGACTGCCTTTGTTTTTCCTTCTTCAAGATTAGAACCAAAGAATTGTCCCAGTTCTATATGAAGTAGAGCTGAGTTACATGGAGGGGGGCCTCAAAGTCATTTCATAGAATGGTTTGGGTTGGCAGGGAATTCCAAAGCTCATTCAGTCCAACCCCCCTGCAGTAAGCAGGGATATTCTCCACTAGAGCAGCTTGCTCAGAGTCTTGCCCAGCCTGACCTTGAAGATCTTCAGGCATGGGGCCTCACCTCCCTGTGCAACCTGTGTTCCAGCACCCTCATGATGCAGAACTTGTTCCTCACATCCAATCTAAATCTGCTCTTCTCTCATTTCAAACCATTATCCCTCATCCTGTCCCTGAGGGCCTTTGTAAACAGTCCCTCTGCAGCATTCTTGTAGCCCCCTTCAGGTACTGGCAGGATGCTCTTAGGTCTCCCTGGAGCCTTCTCTTCTCCAAGCTGAACAAGCCCAGGTCCCTCAGCCTGTCCTGCTGTTTGTCCTGTAGAACAAGGCCCCCACTCTGGAAATGAGCCAGCAAGTCTACAATGCTGTACCTTAAAGAGCTCCTTGGAGGGTGCTAAAGCTCAGACCAGGTTGACTCCTGTTGATCCAGTACCTAGACCAAGGCATTTATGTATACAGTGGAACTCCTGGCAATAATTAGGAGGATTTCCAGACACTGTCTGATATTGTGCAGTCTGCATGGCTGGGGTGATAAATACAGGAATTAAACTGTAGAGAAGAGCATGAGAGGGCAGTGCTCTAAGCCTCTTTTGCAAACCAGCTCTTCATTCTTCTATTTTCTTTGCTTTGGTACCTGGCTGTGCTTTAACCTCTGTGAATTCCCTCTACGCATGCACGTTGCAACACAGCTGTTTGTTTGCACTCAGCAGGTTGCCCAGGAAGCTTTGCAGGCATGAGTCTGTCACTGACACCAGCACTAGTGACAGGATGTTTTTCTAACAGGTTTGTTGCAGCTTCCCAACTCTTCCAAGGCATCAGCATGCCTACATTGCCTCCAGCACTCAGTATGAGTCTGGGATCTGATTTTTGCTGTAACACTTACATGCAAAAATGCTGATTCCTAATTGCTCTCCTCACTCTTAGTCTTCCCATCTTCCCAGGAAGGAAGGAAACCCAGATTCTGAATAACCTGAGGAATCATTTCCCAAGGAGCTTAAGCATGCAAAGCAAGTGTCTGTATTGGGTAAAGCTGAGTGTGTCTTTAGTCCATGTAAATAAATAGGATTACTGTCATGAGCATTACATTTCATGTCCTGGGGAGCTTCAGGGTCTACAGGCACAGGAAGGTTATGCTCCCGGGGTTCCCCTGGGTTTGTGTTTGATGCCTTGGGAAGTGTTTGTGCAGATGACACAAGTCATTATCACTTCCTTGGTGAGTGAAAGTACTCACTGTGCAGAACACTTAATGATGCATCTGCAAAACCAGGCAGAGGGGGAACAACACTCCAGAGGGTTGTGTTAGCAATGGGTAGTTAAAGCCTCTTTTGCTGGTGGCCACTCTTTGCAACAGACACCTTCCTAGTCTTAGTACCTTCGTGGTTTTATCCTGTTCTGCTGTGTGCTTCAAACAAGCAGCCTTTTTTTCCTTTCCATTACTTGCCATTCTTTCTCCTTGCTCTGTTTCTGACTAAATTGTAAGTGCAGGAATAGCTGCAGAGAAAGGTTTTATTTCATGCAATATAAAGAGACTGAAACAAGCCCCTAAATGGCTGCTTTGGGCAATTTCCTTTAAAACCTAAAAAGGTCTGTCTGTTAAACACCAGAATTTTCTGCCAGCTTCTCCATCACTCCCCTTTGCCTTTTCAATGGGAACTGCATCTACAGCATTTAATGCTGAAGTCTGAAATCAAGAAGGAAATACCCAGATCTTACCTGCAAACCAGGGACTGACTGCTCCGAGTGCTCTGCAAGGAGGGACCAAGAGACTTCTGCTGCGAGGAAGGAGTCTCTCTAGCCAGAGTCAGGGCAGCACTTCATGGTGCTCAGTCATTCTTTTCATCAGTCTTCTCAAATTCCCTCCTGGAAAACAAAAAGGCAGTTGCCTGTTCTCTGAGGACGTGGGTGTCCCTGCAGCCCTTTCAGTGAAAGGGATATAACAGTACCTGCCCCAGAAGGAGCTTTTAATGACTCTTCTTAGGAACAGAAACTGTACCTGGGGTTTTCCACCTGGGCTGGCAGTGACAATGGCACCATCCAAGACACTCCTAGCACAAAGAATTCGTCATCAGGCATTAACTCTTCCTTTGCTAAACATAACCTCTCTTCATATAGAGTAACAGATCTATCTCGGTACTTGGAACTCTATTTAGCTTACATGGAGTATGTGGCTCTAGTACTCAGGACACAAAGAGCAGAAGAAAGAGGATCTCTACAGTACAAAAGGGCATTCCTGGAAAGGTCTGGAAATGCCAAGGCTTTGATCCTGGAGTCAGATCAGGGCCTCTAAAACTACATTAGTTCATGGGTCATTTGTTGTCCACATCGTTACTGTCCTGTGCTTCTCCTTTGAATACCTTGAAAACTCCTCCCAGTCTAGTGGGGGAGGGTAGTGAGTGTCTTGAGCCAGGCTGAAGCTGGAGCATTTATACTCTTTGAACAGCTCTGGGAGACATTGGTACTAGCTGCTATGGCCTAGCCCAGGGTAGTGCCCTGACAGTTTCTCCACTCTTTGCTCTGTCAGTGGTAGTGAAGCCAGCATGATCAGAGACATATCCCTCACGGAAAGGCAGAGTAGGCAAGAGAGGACGGCTGGGCTTTTTGGCTGTGCCTACCCTTTTCCAAGCAGATAACAGAAGTGAGAGACACCCCCTGAGGCTCAGGTGCAGCAGCTCAACACTCCTTGATGGTGCCATGCTGATGCAGAAGTGCTGCCAGCACAGACTCAGCCTGCCTGAGGTGTAGGGAGAGACCAGTGCCAACTGTTTAAAGCATTTCTCTGCTGCGGTTGAAGTCAGGTATGCTAACATAAATCATCTGTGCTGGAAAATGACAACTACCAGCTAAACAGTGAGACCAAAGCCTGCAGTTTCCCAGGTGAGTTATGAACCCACCTATGTCCTCTGAGCATCAGCAAAATTATTTCATCCGATATGCAGCATAATCCCCCAGAGCACGACTCTAATGCTCTCTGAAGTCAGGGGAGCTCTGTGCCTTCCTTGCACCCCATATGAATGAATTGTAGGTCTGCACTGAGGTCACCTTTATCTCCATTTTCTTAGCTGTGTGCCTGTGTTTTAATCACAGAATCCTAGAATGGCTCAGGTTGGAAGGGACCTCAGAGATCATCTCCTCCAACCTCCCACCATGCCCAGGGACACCTCTCAACTAGACTCAGATGCTCAAGGCCTCATCCAACGGGCCCTTCAATACCCCCAGGGAGGAGGCAGCCACAGCATTCCTGGGCAGCCTGTTCCAGAGTCTCACCATCCTCACACAAAGAACTTCCTCCTCAGATCCAGTCTAACCCTGCTCTCCCTCAGCTTCAACTCATTCCCCCTTGTCTTGTCTCTAGACACCCTCAGGAAAAGTCCCTCTGCAGCCTTCCTGGAAGATCCCTTCAGGGATTGGAAGGCAGCTCTACGGTCTCCCCAGAGCCTCCTCTTCTCCAAGACGAATAAACCCAGCTCCCTCAGCCTGTCCTCATAGCAGAGGTGCTCCAGCCTATGGATCATCTTTGTGGCCTCCTCTGGACTCATCCCAACAGCTCTGTGTCTTTCTTCTGCTAGGAACACCAGAACTGGAGGCAGGATTGGAGCTGGGGTCTGAGCAGAGCAGAGTCAAGGGGCAGAATGCCCTCTCTTGCCTGGCTGCCCATACTCCTCTGGCTGCAGCCCAGCACATGATTTGCCCTCTGGGTCAGAGAACACTTATTACACCCAAGAGAGTTTCAAGAAAATTTCTTTCTGAGCCTTTGGCATAAAAAATGGACCAGACTGGAATCCATTGTAATGATTTTCACAGTCCTGCCTCCACTCTGCTGTGTAGTGCCTCAGCTTTCTCATGATCCACAGAGAATGCCTACTAGCAGTGTGTCTGCTGCTTAAATAAAGCTCAACTGCACACACTTTAGTGTTGATCAGCCACTGAGTTTGGCTAAACTAAGGATCAGTTAAGTACTAGATAAGAAATCATCACTATTCAAAAAAATACCACTCCCAAGGCTTTTTTTCCCTTTTCAGTCATGTTACATCTGAAAAAATCATGAAATTACAAGGAATAACTATTAAATGGTGCATCAAAAGCAGAAAAAAAATGGGTACAAAATAAGGGGAATAAAGTCTAAACAAGTGCTACTAGAAGTAGGACTGGGGTTTTATTTTGTTTTCTTACTAGCTTTGCTGATGGCATTGGGTAAGAAGTACTCTGGCTGCAGCTCTGAACAGTCTCTAGCAGCTCATCCTGCACCAAGCAGAGTGAGTGCAGCTGAATATAGCAGTCAGAGAGGACAAGAGGATCTAGGACACGGATAGTTGTAATGCTGAAATGCTGCAGGATGTTTCCTATGTTCCCCAGATGCTTGCTTTGTACCCTGTGACCTGGAGAATACTAAACAATGGCAGCAGCTGATGAGTCTAATTCCTCTCCTGGGGAATTCCACAGTTACCCAATACCCAGCTCCCGGAGTCTCAGAGGGAAGAAGGTGGCCCTTTAGATTTTCTCTCAGCTAGCATGTATAGTTTAAACAGCCCCTCAGTCAGCTCCACTGCACAGTTTAGGCTAACAAGGCTGAAAGGAATTAGAATAGAATAGAATAGAATAGAATAGAATAGAATAGAATAGAATAGAATAGAATAGAATAGAATAGAATAGACCAGGTTGGAAGAGACCTTCAAGATCATCGTGTCCAACCCATCAACCAATCCAACCCACCTAAACAACTAAACCATGGCACCAAGCACCCCATCAAGTCTCCTCCTGAACACCTCCAATGATGGTGACTCCACCACCTCCCCAGGCAGCCTATTCCAATGGGCAATCACTCTCTGTATAGAACTTCTTCCTAACATCCAGCCTAAACCTCCCCTGGCACAGCCTGAGACTGTTTCCCTTCAGGTAGTTGTAGACAGCAATAACCCCTGAGTCTCTTCCTCTCCAGGCTAAGCAACCCCAGCTCCCTCCCTCAGTATCTTTTCCCTCCATGTGGTCCTTGCCTTAGAGCTGTCAGGTTGGTGTGGCCTTTTATGGTTCTCATGTATTGCCCAGGGTCTTTGTGGTGAATCAAGAAAAGGGTTGCCTAAAACAAACCCCCAGCCCCTGAGTCTTCCTGTACTGGTGTTTAAGGGTTGTGTTCTCCCCTGCTGCAGATTTTTTTGTGTGATCTTGTGTTAGACTCACAAAGAAATTTAGGCCTTCTCATGTGTACATAAAGCAGGTTTCCTGCCAAGAAAAGCATTTGTCATTCTAGCTTCCAGTCGCTGCTACTTCTGTTACCCTCCTTTGCTGCGTATCTCATGACCTTACCAACCTGGAGACCCATCCAGACTACCATGCAGTGATTCAGAGAACTAAAAACATGGCCATGTTTTTTTCAGTAAAATTAGGCAGTTTGAAACAGCTGAAATGAATCTAAAGTGCAAGCGGGCTTCAGGTCTTTGCACACAGAGCAGCTTGCAGCAGCCCTATACTCATCCCGTGCCAGGTGGGAAGCATGAGCCAAGTCCCACACAAAACAGAAGAATGCTGCTGCTATCTAGTATATCTCTGCCTTTGCTTCTCCTAGCTTTGTGGCAGTAGCTCCTCCTGGGTTTCTTTATTTCCTTGCTTTTGCTCTGCTGGAAAAGTCAGAGGGCTATAGAAATGTGTGACCAAGCAGAGAAAGGGGCAGCAGCTTAGGTTTTCCATATTATGGTTGAACGGTCGATTACAATGTGCTGCTGTATAAAAGAGCTTCTTCCATTTCCAAGCCTATTTGAAATAGGGATCTCTCTTCATCCTGGAAAGAATTCAGGCATTAACTACACAAAAATAGTTGAGGGACCAAGCACAGGAAAAAGTGCCTGGCCTGTGAATCCCAGGCAGAAACGGCCACCTCAATCCTAAAGAGCCTTTATGGACAGCCTGGTGCCTTCCCGCTCCATTTGTCAGCACTTGAGAATCCTTTTCCTTATGCTAAATTTGTCTCTCAGGCACTGTAAAGAGAGACCTGAACTACCTAAAACAGCTTGAAGGTGTTGCTCCACAAGCCAAACTCTAAAAGCTAGGTATTAAAAAGCTGAGCATAGCTACCCTTGCCTTCCTTTCCGTGTAAATTCTTCAGGGTAAGCTCTTGCAGCAGGCACTGATGTAATACCCACCAGCATGCTAACTTGTTTTCCTGCTGTTTCATGTGTCAGCACCTCCTTGAAGAGTGCCTTTCATGTTTGTTTCACAGATCATTCAAGTATTTTCTTACTCTTAAGTACAGAGTTTGCCTTTGTGGCTCTAGCACTAGAATTCCATTTCCTACTCTCTTCAGAAGGGCCACCACAATTGCTGGTGAAACAGCATGAGCTTTTCTCTTATCCCAGTGCAATGATTATGCATTAGTGACCTTAGCATAAAACAATAGAGCTGTGGACTGGGAGACAGACCAGATTATCTCTACAAATACAGAACAACAACAAAACAAACAAACAATGAACAAACAAACCAACCCCAAAAAAACCCCACCTCTTACTTATTTTATGGGACCAGGCTTGAAACTTCATCTCTGTTACATCAGTGAAAAGAGTGCTGTTCATTGAGAGAGGCTGGTGCCTATGAACACACCATCCCAAGCTGGAGCTGGGCAAAAAGGCTGTAAAATACAGCCATAAGGCAGCTCTGCAGAATAACTGCACCTGGCACTTCCAGACCCAATGTTCCCTTAGTCTCACAGTGTCCATAAAACTGAAGTTCACCACAGTGCTTAAACCTCATAATGGCAGCCCTGAGCCAGATCTCAGACATCCTCCTCCCAGCCACTGTCTCTCGTTTGCCCCTTCTGTAACATCTCTTACTCAACCTGTGCCACCATCACCAGCCCAAATGTATGGCCCTTGTTAAGGGGAGAGAATACAAGATTTTGCTCTCTGCATCCCTCTGGTAAATCAATATATTTTCCTCTAGTCTCCTTCCTGGAGAGAGTTGCCCAGAAATCATGTCAAAATGCTGAAATGTCCATTTCCCCCCCTTTGTTCTGTATATTTGCAGTCCTTGCCCTTGCTGCATTTGCAGGCAAATACTACATAAGCACACCATACAGCCTGCCTGCTTAGTGCACTAAAAAAACAGGGACTGCCCGGTCAGCATGCTCTGACTTCACACAACTGCCCAGTCCTAAGGCAGGATAAAGCACAGAGAGCTGACAAGCAGGCCAGCAAATTCGATTGGTGAAGGGCATAGATTCAGGCCTTTTGCAGAGGTGGCCATTCAACAAAGAGTGCTGCTGACCCCCTGTGCATGTGGCAGCTCCCCGTGACAGCCAGAGTCAGTGCCCTCTGAGGTTTGCTGGCAGGAAGAAAACACTTAGCACATGACAGGACACAGACTGAGGAAGGTGGGCTTGAAATCCTTGGCAGAGTGGAAGGTGGAGGTGCATAGGGAACAGAAGAAATATTGCATCTAGGTAGGCTGCAGAGTCAACACTTTGAGGGAGCAGGACTGACCATACTGACTAGATGGAGGAAAAAAAAGAAGTCCCCAGTTAGGAGCTAAGTTATCAATATATCAAACACCAGATGCTTCAAAACAAATGTCTAAAGATGGCAATCATGGCACTACATTGGCAACCCTACTGTGTTCCAACAGGGGAGTGGAACAGCCATGGCAAACATCAGCTCTCTTTTACCTCTGAAGTATGAATGATTACAAGAGCTCAAAATGTCTGCCTCTAGGAACTAAAGTACACAAAGGAAACTGGACTCCCACTGAAGTGGTACAACACTTCAGGTGTGATTATCTTCTCAAGACTGAACCTGAGGCAGAGCAAAAAGCAGCCAGTGCTCAAAAGCAGGCTTCAGCTAGAGGAAAGACATGGACATGATGGAGCAGGTCCACAGAATCACAGAATCAACCAGGATGGAAGAGAGCCCCAACATCATCAAGTCCAACCGATCACCCAACCCTAACTAATCAACCAGACCATGGCACTAAGTGCCTCATCCAATCTTTTCATAAACATCTCCAAGGATGTTGACCCCACCCCCTCCCCGGGCAGCCCATTCCAATGGCCAATCTCTCTTTCTATGAAGAACTTCTTTCTAAGATCAGCCTAAACTTCCCCCTGCACAGCTTGAGACTGTCCTGTTTTTCTGTTGGTGGTTGCCTGGGAGAAGAGACCAACCCCCACCTGGCTACAAGCACCCTTCAGGTAGTTGTAGACAGCAATAAGGTCTCCCCTGAGCCTCCTCTTCTCCAGGCTAAACACCCCCAGTTCCCTCAGCCTCTCCTCATAGGGCTATGCTCCAGACCCCTCACCAGCTTTGTTGCCCCTCTCTGGTCCAGAGGAGGGCCATGAGATTGATCAAGGGGGTTGGAGCACCTCTGCTATAGAAGACAGGCTGAGGGAACTGGGGTTGTTCAGCCTGGAGAAGAGAAGGCTCCAGGGAGACCTAATAGCAGCCTTCCAGTGCCTGAAGGGGGCTACAAGAAGGATGGAGAGAGACGCTTTACAAAGGTCTGCAGTGACAGGACAAGGGGCAATGGCTTTAAGCTGGAGCAGATTTAGATTGGATGTTAGGAACAATTTCTTTACTACAAGGGTGGTGGAACACTGGAACAGGTTGCCCAGCGAGGTGTTGAGGCCCCATCCCTGGAGATATTCAAGGTGAGGCCGGATGATGCCCTGGGCAGCCTGATCTAGTTGGGGATGTCCCTGCTGACTGTAGGGAGGTCAGACTGGATGACCTTTGGAGGACCTTCCAGCCCAGATGATTCTAGGACTCTATGATTCTATAATTCTAGCTGTAAGAAACCCAAAAAGCTCAAATGATGCAATCCTTCATGGAGAAGAGAAGACAAGAAAGTGGAATCTGAAAATTAATTAACAATTGAGGGAGAATGAAAGAGGAACACAAAACAAGGAACAAAACAAAACCAAACCACAAAAAAGCCAAAACAATCTCCAAACCCAAGGAACGCATTACCAGGAAAGAGAAAACAAAAGGAAATAGTGACCCATAGGGACTGAGGCTGCTGGATGCTGCTCTTTGGAACTGATTGAAATCCTGTATGAAAGAGCTTCAGAACATGAAGTGGGCCTCTCAAAAGCAACATGCTGAAAATAGAATAGAATAAACCAGGTTGGAAGAGACCTTCAAGATCATCGCATCCAACCCATCAACCAATCCAACCCACCTAAACAACTAACCTATGGCACCAAGCACCCCATCAAGTCTCCTCCTGAACACCTCCAATGACGGCAACTCGACCGACCTCCCCAGGCAGCCCATTCCAATGGGCAATCACTTTCTCTGTATGGAACTTCTTCCTAACATCCAACCTGAACCTCCACTGGCACAGCCTGAGACTGTGTCCTCTTGTTCTGGTACTGACTGCCTGGGAGAAGAGACCAACATCTGCCTGTCTACAACCTCCCTTAAGGTAGTTGTAGACAGCAATAAGGTCACCCCTGAGTCTCCTCTTCTCCAGGCTAAGCAACCCCAGCTCCCTCAGTCTCTCCTCATAGGGCTTGTGTTCCAAACCCCTCACCAACTTCGTTGCCCTTCTCTGGACACGCTCCAGCAAGTCAACATCCTTCCTAAACTGAGGGGCCCAGAACTGGACACAGTACTCGAGGTGTGGCCTAACCAGTGCAGTGTACAGGGGCAGAATGACCTCCCTGCTCCTGCTGGCCACACTGTTCCTGATGCAGGCCAGGATGCCATTGGCCCTCTTGGCTGCCTGGGCACACTGCAGCCTCATGTTCAGCCTACCATTGACCAGTACCCCCAGGTCCCTCTCTGCCTGGCTGCTCTCCAGCCACTCTGATCCCAGCCTGTAGCACTGCATGGGGTTGCTGTGGCCAGTGTGCAGAACCCAGCACTTGGATGTGTTCAATCTCATGCCATTGGACTCTGCCCATCTGTCCAGCCTGTCAAGGTCCCTCTGCAGAGCTCTCCTACCCTCCAGCAGATCAACTCCTGCCCCCAGCTTGGTGTTGAGGTAGAAAACAAAAATGCAGAGACATCTTTCTCACCTCAACAAATGCTTTTATAAAACCCAGCAGAAAATAGCACCTGTGACCCTGAAGCTGACATTTGTGTCATTTCTACGGGCTTGGAGACAAGAAGCTGAAGATCACCCAGCCCAGTGAGAGAGGATCATTTCACAGAAAAGAAAATGCTAAAAAGCAACCAAACCTGCAGAGTTTTAGTAACTGGAGGCAATTATCCATTGGGGGGAACAGGAAGTTGTCTGAAAACTGAGGAGTCTACCATATTTGGAGATGAGTCCCATGGCTGTTAAAGGCAAAGCTTTTCTACAGTCAGCTTTACACAAGGGGGAGGAAATATCTTTATGAAGTTTGGGGGTTAATATTTTAAAGTCTTGATATCTTGATATTAAGTAAAAATCCTCATTTAGCAATACACAGGATGACAGACAACCATTTGTTTCAGCAGTGTTTTGTTTGGTTGGGTTTTGCTAGTTTTAGTGATGTTTTGGGTTTTTTTATTGTGTTTGGTGGTTTTTTTGTTTGTTGGTGGTTTGTGGTTTTTTTGTGGGGTTTGTTTTTGTTTGGCTGGGTTTGGGTGGGGTTTTTTTGAGAAAGGACTGCCATTACATTTCAAGGCAAAGAGAACAGTCCCTTTATCCCTGCCCAAGGTGCTCAGTTGACTTGCTCTTTCCTTGTGCACGTTAAACTCGGGGTCCTGCTATGTAGATCCCTCCCACGAGGAACAGAGATATGCTAATCCAGGAACTTAGTTTAAATCTAAGAACTAAGTGTAGCAGAACCGGTTATAGTACCTTTGTATGTCAAAACCATGAGCTGAGGCAGGGAGGGCCTGGTGCAGGAAGCGTCAGGAAGATCACTGCAGGGTTGCGTATACAGCTGCGCTGGAGGTGCTGCAAGGTGACCCATTTTGATTATTTTCGTGTGTGTCAAGATGCCGCGGTATCAGGACGATGGCATCACTCCCTCCTCCTCCCTGGCTATGTGCTCCGACCATCTCGATCTCCCCTGCGGGTCCGGTTCGAGCGCATAGGGCAGCACACGCAGATCGACGGGAGGAGGGGAGCGCTGCCGGTGCTGGCCCAGACAGCGGAAGGGTTTCAACGTCTTGCCTGTCAGCGAACCCAGCGCGGGCTTCCCGATCGTGTCCCTTGACCCCTTCCCTCTCCGGCACTGAGCCCGGGTGGGCAGGGGCGCCCCGAAGGGCCGTTCGGCGCGGATGGCCGCGGCGGGCAGCGCGGAGACGCCCGGCTGCCGCCCGAGCGCTCAGCATTGCCTTTTTAGGGCTTTTCTTTCTTTCTTTCCCCTCATCCGTCTTTTGTTTTGTTTTGTTTTCCCCTCCCTTCCCCGTCTTCTCTCCTTGCAGGGACAGAGCCTGCCAGCCTGCCGGAGCGCCTGCCCCACCTCCCTGCCCGCCTCCCGCGGCGCGGCCCGGCCCCGCGCGGTGCCGCTCCGCCCAGCCTAGCCCAGCCGGGCCGCGACGGCCGGGGAGGAGGAGTCTGCCGGCGGCCGGCAGCGGCCGGGCTGAGGGGCGCAGCTTGGGGAGGGGGTGAGCTATGTCCCTGGCGGAGCGGCGGCGGCGACGCGAGGAAGAGGCGGGGGAAGGGGAAGAAGGGGATGAGGCTGGCGCAGGAGAGGAGGTGGTGCAGATCCGGCTGGGGGACAAGTGCTACCCGGTATGCAAGAGGAAGCTGATCGAGCAGAGCGACTATTTCCGAGCCCTCTACCGCTCGGGCATGCGGGAAGCAGGGCAGGGTCAAGAGGAGCAGCTGCTGCGGGGGGGCCTGAGCGCTCTGGGGCTGGAGCTGGTGCTGGACTTTATCAACACCTCCTGCCTGGCCAGGCTGGAGCAGGAGGAGGGGAGCGATGAGGACCCCCCGTTGCTGGAGGAACTGGTGGAAGCTGCTTCCTACCTGCAGGTCACGCCGCTGCTTCGCTTGTTGCTCTCCCAGGTGAGGCTGGGCAACTGCTTCGAGCTGCACCGCCTGGCTCAGGTCTATGGGCTGCAGGACTTGCACGACGCCTGTCTGGAGTTCATGGCTGCCCATTACCACCAGGTGCTGCGGAGGCCCGATGCTCGGCCGCATCTGCTTCTGCCCCAGGCTCTCCAGCAGCACTTGAAGGAGATGCGGATGAGGGGCACCGCCACTCTGGTGGCCATCGGGGACTTCAAGAGTGCCTCCTCCCTGGGCCTGCGTCGGGGCTGTCACCCTCAGGTGGAAGCTCCCTGGTCTATGCTGAGGTATGACGAGGAAGCCGAGCGGTGGCTGCCCCTGGCCAACAACCTGCCTCCTGATCTGGTCAACGTCCGAGGCTATGGGTCAGCGATACTGGACAACTACCTTTTCATCGTTGGAGGCTACAGGATCACCAGCCAGGAGATTTCAGCTGCCCACTGTTACAATCCTTGCCTAAATGAGTGGAGTCAGCTGGCTTCAATGAACCAGAAGAGGTAACCCTTGCTCTCTGATACACACCTGTGTCCCTGTGTGGTGTCCAAACAGACTCCCTTGAGTCACCTGCTGTTGCCTGGACTCGGTGCTACCAGGAATGATTCAGACCTGCTTCATCAGTGTCTCCTGCGTGGTGTGGTGGGAAGGGCTGGGGTGCTTGGGGATGGCTGGGCAGGATGCCACAGGACAGGCCTAGCAAAGTGCATCTTTGCCAGCAGCAGGCATCCTGCTACAGCACAGCTTTGCCCATGCACAGGGGCCTGTTCTGTGTGGTCCAGGCCTGCCATGGAAAGAGAAGGGTGAGAGGGGTGGCTTTTGGTTTCCTAAATGCCCCTGGTTAAGGCCTCAACTGTGGGACAATATGTAGGTGGCAACAAGGTACCTTTTTTTAGCATGGAATTTCACATTGGCCATTTACTGCAGAACAGTAGTACGGGAATGGATATTTTTGAACAGTCTCTGTTATTTTTGAACAGTTTCTATTCATACATTTCATGGTAGTTACTGCAAGTCAGAAAGAATCTTGAGTTGTGCCTGCCCATAGACTGCAAGGTAGCTGTGGCAAGTGACTGTGGCTTTTCCTGAGTGATAATCAAGGCAAGTTTGTTTGGTGGTTTTTGGTTGGGTTTTTTTGGTGGGAACTCTGCTGACACCTCTTCACAGAGGCTCAACTCTGAAGTTTTGGTGGTGGTGGTTTTTTTCTGAACATCACATTTTGGCTCCCTCATGGCTTGCTTGCCATTTTGTGGCCAGAGTGCAGCCCTGTGCCATAGGAGTCAAAAACAGGGAGATTTTTAGCATTGGGGTTTTCGCATTGGTCACGAGCAGCACTGGTGCCTGTCTGCTGCACAGATGTGCTGCAGCTAGAGCTCTGCATTGTATTTTGAGTTTGTTATGCAGCAGTAAAGTAAGCAGGGTGGTTGGCCAGCATGCTGCTCCAGAATTACAGTCATGTGACTGTCTGCCAGTGAATCTCTGTCAGCTGATAGAATAGCATCCCAGGGGTGAATTTCATACATACCTTGTATGAAATTCATACATACCCTCTTACCTACCCTCGTTCTGGTTCCTGTTCAGTCACAGAATCATGTAACGCTTTGGGTTGAAAGGGACTTAGAATCATAGAATCAACAAGGTTGGAAAAGACCTCAGAGATCATCAAGTCCAACCTGTCACCCAACACCTCATGACTACTAAACCATGGCACCAAGTGCCACATCCAACCCCTTTTTGAAGCTTGTCCTCAACATCTCCCAGTCCATCCCCAGCTCACCTCCAATCCATCCCCAGCATCCCTCAGAGCCTACCCAGCACCCTGCAGCCCACCCACAGCACTCCCCAGCCCTTCCTGGCATGCCCCACTCTATCCTCATCACTCCTCCAGGCCAACAGAAGCACTTCTAATGGTCATCTAGTCCATCCCACCCTGCAATGAGCAGGAACGTCTTTAACTAGATCAGAACATTGTGTTTCCAGCGATGGGACATCTATCACCTCTCTGGGCAACCTGTGCCAGTGTTTCACCATCCTCACTGTAAAAAAATTCTATCTAGTTCACACCTACCCTCATTTAGTTTTAAACCATTACCCCTTGTGCTGCGGCAACATGCTCTGCTGAAATGGCTGTCCCCAACTTTCATAGACGCCCCCTTTAAGCACTAAAAGGCTGCCAGAAGGTCTGTCTGGAGCTTTCTCTTCTCCAGGCTGTACAACCTCAACCCTCTCAGCCCTTCCTCACAGAAGGAAACCCTCTGATCATTCTGATAATGCAGAATCCAGGATGCTGAGATGCTCTGCACACACACGGATGAAGCCAACCCACTTTACTTCTAAGTAGAAGGCAAAAGCCATCAGATGTGTGCTGGACACTCAGCAGTCATTGTGGTCTCTGTTACAGGTGTTAACTTTCTCTCTAGATGTAAAGATCTCACTACTGTATCTTCAGATCTCTTCACCATAGGTAACTGCTGTCTATAATATTTATGTGATGTCCACATCAGCTGAGAAACTGTTGCTCCCTATTTAGCCATACAGGAGGAAGATAAAATAATTTGCTCAAGCTCATATAGGAACCTTGTGACTGAGCCCAGAATCTGTCATTATCTGAGGGTTAAATCTAGTGCTGGTCACAAACAGTGCATAACAGATTTCTTCAGAATAAAGATATTGCTGTTCTTGGAATAGTGTTTTCACGGGAGAAACTTTCTCTAAGAGCTGCCCAAGACCACCTGTGGTCTTTGGGGACTAGAAGGTAGCAAAACACATTAGGGACTGTTCAAGTAAGGCCCTTGAATACTTATCCATACTTATCTTTCAATCAGACTGGATTTGAGGAGGAATTCTTCAGTACAAGGGTGTTGGGCTCTGGAATAGCCTACCCAGGGAGGCTGTGGCTGCCTCCTGCCTGGGGGTGTTGAAGGCCAGGCTGGGTGAGGCCTTGATCAGCTGAGTCTAGTTGAGAGGTGTCCCTGCCCATAGTGGGGAGGTTGGAAGAGATGAGCTCTGAGGTCCCTTCCAACCTGAGCCACTGTAGGATTCTATGATGCTGTCAGCTGAAGTTTGCTATTTAAAAATAATATCCTCATAGGATTTCTGCTGCTCAAGTTACAGCTGTGTATTCTGCTTTTCTTTTCCTTCAGAACCTTCCTACTCATTGCAGGTAAATCTTCCAGACTTGGAAGAGCCTTGTGAGCCCCTGGCTGGGATTCTACACATGCAAGATGGTTTTTGTGAGCAATCTGTGCCATTCTCAGGACTCTTAGATGAATACAGGAGGGAATGCTCCCGAGGAGCAGTGGTGGTTTATGAGACTTTCTTTTTTCCACATTTTTAAATGTGTTTTTTTTTTTCACTTAAAATTCCTATTTGTTAAGAGAAATTAGAATTTCCAGAAATGCTGAACTCCACATTAGTGTCACAGACTTATCACATGCTTCCCAAACTAAAGGCTGGGTGCAGAGTCATGTCACAAATGTGAGAGAAGTGGCTCATGTAAAAAATGTAAAATGCTTTAGAATTGCCTTCATAGCTTTGCTTTCATGAGCCTTTGTGTCTGCTGTAAATGCTTTAGAATAAAGAAGCTGTCTGATTGATGAGAAACATTAAGGTGGAAGCTGGTCATTTGGCAGGTTGGAAGCACAGGTTAGTTAGTCCAGGCCTTGCAAATGCATTTCTGACTTGGTATTGAAACCTCCAGCAATGTGGATTCCAATTTTCTTCCTCTAGGTAACTCATTCCCATGTTTAGCCAACCCTCTGATTCACAGATTAATGGAATGGATTGGGTTGGAAGGGACCTTAAAGATCATCTAGTTCCACCCCCTACCATGGGTAGGAACACCTCCCACTAGACCAGGTTACTCAAGGCCTCACCCAGCCATGCCTTCAATACATTCAGGGAGGGGACATCCACAACCTCCCTGGGCAACCTGTTCCAGTGTCTCCCTGCCTTATCAGGAAGTCCTCTCTAAGTTCTGTGCTAACTTTTGTTGTGTGCTAAATGGATTCTGTCAGTGAAGCAGAAGAACCCTTGCTGTTCTCTCTATAGCCACTTTCACAGCAGTCTCCTCTATAGATACCTCTCTGTATGTTGATGCAGCCCAGAAATAGGTGGGGTTTATTCAAGCTGCTTACCACTGTCGTGTATTCAGACATCTCTGCACTCTGACCCCGAGTTCCTTTGCAGTTCTGCCTGACATTTTTCTTCCTGTGTGCATGTAGAGCTCTGTGCTTGTCCTCATTGAATGAAAAAAGTAGTTTGAACTATGGTCAGACCCTGCAGCTCACACTTGCCTTGTGTTCCTGGGGTTCCTTTGAGAGGAAACATGGGACATCAGAAGGCAGCTCAGAGCTGGCTTTGTCCCAACAAGAAGGGTACACACTGGGCCTGGCCCTTGGAGAGTACTTTTGATCCCTTGAGTGTAGCTAACTCACTGGTGTGAGTGGAATTATATGGCATGAATCTGATGGACTGACTGTTCAGCTCTCTTGTTTCCAAGCTGTAATCCATGGAATAGTTTTTAGTTGTGGAGAGCTGGCTGCCTGCTCATTGTTTGCTTTCCTTGTTTCCAGCTGCTCCAGCACATTAGGAAATATTTAGTGAATTTTACACTCTTTTAATGTTCATTAAAGGAGTGTAAAAAATACACTAAGTATTTCCTCATGCTCACTTCCCATCCAAACACCTGCTGTTACTGGCATTGAAAGGCAAATGGCAGAAGTTTTTCATCATTTATTGAGCCATTGTCCAAAGTTCCATACAAAGTATGCTGCTGGATGCTTGCAGCTACTTTTGAGTCAAATGAACCTTACAGTCTCTGCTGAGACCCCACCTCCAATATTGCCTCCAGTTCTGGTATCCACAGAGGAGTTGGAGTGAGTCAGGGAGCCCAGGGAGGCTCTGGCTGCCTCCTGCCTGGGGGTGTTGAAGGCCAGGTTGGATAAGGCCTTGAGCATCTCAGTCTAGTTGAGAGGTGTCCCTGCCCATGGTGGGGAGGCTGGAGTAGATGAGCTCTGAGGTCCCTTCCACCCTGAGCCATTCTAGGACACGCTGTCAATGTGTGAATTGAGTTTGTTGGCCAAAACTCCTGCACCATCTCCTTTCATAACCACAGATTTAAAGACTTTGTAACATACTTTAGGTTTTAAAAGACTATTTGGAAAATGCATTTCTGTTCTGTGTTTTTTGTCTGTCTGTTAGTCAGTGGTTTTTTGGTGTTTTTTTTTCCACCATAACCTTTAGCACAGGTAAATTGCTCTGAAAAGCAGAATGTTCTGCAAATAACGATTTTCATTTCATACCCATTATGCTGCTCTGTATTCTCTGAGGTGGAAACTATAATTATTGTAGAGAAGAGATGAGCCAGGTGACCTAATCATAAATATCAGGAAATAAAGCTAATTAAAAGCAGTTAATCCTTCAAAGGAGGATATGAGTTTCTAAAGCTGTCTTGGGCTGACAAAACTAAAATTATTCTGCCTTGAAACAAATGATTTTCCCAAATATATTTAATCAAAAGAAATTTCAGGGCAGTCTGCTGCTAGGCAGGATTCTTTTTGTCAAGTCAAACCTTACTTAGTGGTAAGTTTTGAATCTTGGGTTCATTCCATTTGCTGCTCAGTAGGCCAATCTAGGTCCAAAGCCCCACTCCAGTTTTACAGATTTTATGATGGGTTGCAGCACTCCAGTGACTTTCACATAGCCAGTTAGTTGGGATAGTAGAATCAGTTTGATTCAGCAGCAGAGAAGGAATCTTTCTAGCCAAGGAAACTGTTTCTGAAGAGAGGAAGAGCTCAGCTTTTGTTGGTCCAACTTTCGTGGCTGGCAGGATTAGATGAGCATCCAAGCCCTCCATCTTCAGGTCCTCCAGTTTCTTCCTCCAAGCTTGCACCTTCAGTATCACAAGCCATTTGTTTCTGCCTGTATTCTCTTAAAAATGTAAGCCTAAAGGCTTCTTGCCCTGCAGCAATTAGAAAACTGTCCTTTGCCATACATGGAGTGCGACAGCAGAGTGGAGCAGAATAAGAAGCAGAGCCACAAGGCATTACTGCTCTGCCTTCTGCTCAGTTCTGGGTGCCACTTCAATTGACAGAGATCTCTTGCTCCATGGGGACCAAGGATGTGTTTAGCAGGGTACAGAAGATTCTCTCTTCTTTCTTTTGCAGAATGCAGTTCAATGTGCACAGCTTTAAATTTCTGGTTATTGAGGTTATTAAAGTGGCTCGAGATTGGAGGCGAAGCCAAGTGCACAGTCATGGGCATTCATCAAGGCTTGTTTGACATTTCTGCAGTTCTAACTTCCAGAGGATCCTTCACTGTGTATATATATAGTACATTTTGCTTTACTAAAAGCCAAGTGAAAATGAGACATCTGCTGAACATGAGTGAACTAAACATCAGAGCCCAAAGTAGGCCAGTTTAAAATCCAGAATACAGTAATCATCAATGTCAGCATCAACATCATTTGCATCCAGAATGTCCCTGTTCACTGCCCTCACACAGAGGAGCTCACAGGACACAGCGTATGAATGAAGTGATGGGGCAAGTTGTGAGTGCTGAAGAGAAGGCTCCAGGCATACCTAAGAGCAGCCTGCCAGTACCTGAAGGGGGCTACAAGAAGGCTGCAGAGGGACTGTTTGCAAAGGCCTGCAGGGACAGGACGAGGGCCAATGCTTTGAAAAGAGAGAAAAGCAGATTTAGATTGGATGTGAGGAACAAGTTCTTCAGCATGAAGGGGGTGGAACACTGCCACAGGTTGCCCAGGGAGGCAGTTGAGGCCCCATCCCTGGAGATCTTCATGGTCAGGATGGACAAGACTCTGAGCAGCCTGCTCTAGTGGAGGATTTCCCTGCTGACTGCAGGGGGCTTGGACTGGATGACCTTTGGAGGTCCCTTCCAAGCCAAATCATTCCGTGGTTCCATGAGTATGTTTGAGCCTAGGTAGGAAGCACTTTCTTCCTGGTATGTTTATGCCTATGCAACCCATTTGAACGCTGCAGCCTTTTCTTTCAGGTCCAATTTCAAGCTCCTGGCTGTCAATGGAAAGCTCTATGCCATCGGTGGCCAGTCCCTCTCCAACGTGGAGTGCTATAACCCAGAAAACGACTGGTGGAATTTTGTAGCATCCCTGCCAAACCCTCTGGCAGAGTTCTCAGCTTGCGAATGCAAGGGCAAGATCTACGTGATTGGAGGATACACCACGCGAGGTAGAAGCCTGCTTGTTGCTCTTGGGCTTTGATACCTGGTTGCTTGAAGGCCTGCATCCTTTTCTTCCTCTTCTTCAGGAAATCTTTTGAACTCATGTAGAAAGCTGCATAATACTTACTAAAACATGTAGGAAAAAAAAACAGACACTGGGAGAAAATAATTACCAAGTGACACAAAAAAAATGAGCTCTGTCACAGGGGTAATTTGTGGGTTTGGCAGGGCCTAGGGTTCTGTTATTGTGAAGGGGACAAGCACCCAGCCTGGCCTGTGGTGGTTTTAGATTTTGATCACACAGTAGAAAGAGAAGGCTCCACAGATACACTGAGTTTACTTTTTGAATGCCCATCTTAGACTGTCAGAAGGAAAAACATGAAGAAAATCCCCGCTTGGCTTAGTGTTTCTCATGTATTAATAGATGTGATGGTCCTTTCACTGGAGCATTCCAGTGTTTCACAGGCAAATTCAAGCTATAGGTGAGATTTCTCAGTGCTGAAATAACTTCATGGAATAATTAATCAAAACCTTAAGCAAGAGTCAACATTTTTACTTCCTTTCTGTAGCATTTTCTGAAGATACTGTACCAAGGGGAAAATTTGAAGTTGCATTCCCTGCTGCCAATGACTTTTTAAGTGGCATGCTTTTGCCCTACATAAAGACAAGGAGCTCCCATTTGTTCATTTCCTAAGCACACAGTGTCTTTCTTTGGGAGGAATACCATTTGCTCAGAGTTTTAGAAGTTGGTTTTTTTTTTCACTCTAATGTCAAATGTTCAGTATTTACCAGGATTTACTAAGCTTAAATTCCTGTCTCTAGGCCTTTGCCCACTGCATTTGCCCACAGTTGTTTTCATTTTTGTTTTCCAACTGGAGAATAAAAATAGAGTTTGGCTCTTACAGAGTGCTGCATGCAAAGCTAAACTGCCATTAGAACAAGCTGTCCTTCGAGTCTCTGAGCAGATTTTGCTATTATAGGGTTTATGAAAAGCACCCTTTTACTCTTCACAACCCTGTGGCAATGTCAACCTTCAAGAGCATTTTTGTCTGGGCCCTTCTGACCCAGAACCTGATGGCTTAAGATACTAGTGAGCCTGTGGCCATAGGTAGGGTTGTGCTCTGGTGTGCTCCACAGTTCGAGTCCTCTGATCATTCCCACTAAAGGACTTGTTGGTAGCTGGCATTAGGACTGAAAGATGTCTGGAATACAATGTTTGCTGTGATGAAAAGTCGAAAAGTCAGACCCAAGGGGAAACATCCTGTGGGACAAGAGCAGAGAACAAGGAGAGGGAGCTGGAATAGAGTAATAGGAGTCTAGAGACCATATTTTTGTCTAGGGAAAGAGACAGAAGAGGTAAGAAGCAAAAGCCCTGATTTGGTTACCAGTGCGCTGGGAGGATGGGAGTCCCAGGTCTTCTCCTACACCCCTGCACTTTGCATGTTGCTGTTCTAGTGCTTGTGCTGTTCTTCCTTCAGGCTGTCTGCTCCTAGTACCATGAATAAAGACCAGGATGTTGCTCATGCAGATGCTTTCCCATTAAAATTTAGCAACAAAGCATGCTGTCAGGATTGCTCCCCTGTGTCAAGCTTCTTACTCAGTACTTACTACCTGTGCTTTTGAATGAAGGAAGATAGTCAGCGAGTTACTTGCTGTCTTCCACACCTCAGGGGATTGCCACTGACCTTCAGGCCTCTGTCTTTTCCTAAAAGCCATTTTAAATTGAAACAGGAAAGTGAAAATGTTGTGAGCAGTAGATGAGCCCTAAATATGTTTAAATACAAGGCCTGCGCTTGACAGAAATAAAGATCTTTTTCTAAACAAGGGTCTGCAGTCGGTGTCTGACTGCAGAACCAGAATTACACAGGTGATTGAGCTGCCCAGTTTTATAAATGTTGGGAGAGCATTGAGGGCTGACTCTCTGCGTGGTGCTGAGCTTCACTTGCTGTTTCACTGCCTTCACTGCAGAAGTACATCACATGCAGCAATGAAGTTGTGAACGCCTGTTCTTGGTTGTTCTGCTTTTAGGAGTTCTGCATGTGCCTCAGTCTGGGCAGGCTTTGTGGGAGGTGGGATGTGGGTTTTCTCCTCAGACTGCTCTTCCCTGAAGATGGTAGGATCTGGATTTTCCTCTGTAAATTATGTTGGCACCTCTTGAATAAAGGCCCCGCTGCCACTTCTCAGTTCTCACTCGTGAACCTCCATCCTAATAGCAACTCAATGCCACACACTGTGACGTTCATGTGGTGTATTGTGGGGTTTGTTGTTGTTTCAGTGGATATGAGACTCAGGCTCTGGAGTGAGTAAATGAGGGCCATCCCATTGGAGACTGTTTTCATAGCACTTTCCACCTGGGAAGATAACTGCTAGAGGTAGACCTAGAAACTTCGTTGTGCTTTCCCTCCACCCAAAGAGTCAGAGAACCATGAATTGTCTCTGCAGACTTCTGATCGGCAATTTCGTAGAGCATTGTCATGACATCTTCACGCTCTTTTGCCCTGGTTTGAAGTGGATTAGGTGTTCCAGAAGACAGTGTGAAGTAATAAACTCTGACTGAACACCACCAGAGTGCAAGCAGACGCACTCCCTGGTCACACTGCTGGGGTGTTTTGTTCATGACAATGCAGTTACATTTATGGCTATTTATAGCTGTGCCCTTAGAAAACATGTCAGTATGTCACCTTCTGCTCTTCCACATGGAAGCTCATCTGGATATCATCATGCAGCACAGACTTAGAACAGGGAGTAGATTTTATTAAAAGACCAGGCTGGAGTCTGCAAACCTGTTGCAGCTTGTCACTTGAGTTTGGATTTAAGCTTAGATCTCTCTCTTTATAAGGTCCTGAATATGCATCCTTAGCTCATCCATGCCACTTCCTGAAATGTAAACTAGCTTCATCCATTTTATTCCCTAAAACTCTTGGTTTATATGGAAGGAAATGCCAAGGGCCCAAGTTAAGCCTGGGTGAACCATCGCTTCACAGCCATTAAGGAAGCACACTGTCTTCATGATACTTTGAGTCATTTGGGATCACTATTGGAGAGCAGAATAATTCTTTGAAGAAAAATTCTTATTGCAATTGGAGACAAAAATGAAAACCATAAGATCAAAAGCAGGGATTGTTCTGCTGAAATCCACATCCCCAGACCACTTCCATCACGTAATGTACCAGAAGTGGCTTCATTTTTCCCTCCGCAAAGGAGCAGAACGTTCAGACCTTATCATGAATGTCAAAGACCTGAAGTTCTCTATGATCAATATTTCTTCCCTGGTCTTCTGTGCTTTTGCACTGTAATGCTACATCAGCAGTCAGTAATAATGGCTGGTTACAGGTAGGAGGAAGCTTGCTTATTTGGTTGTTTATTTTCCGATTTTCATACTTATTGTCTTATTTCTTTACTTTCTTATTCATTTGCAATGGTTTCTCCTGTGTTTCAGATAGGAACATGAACATTTTGCAGTACTGCCCCACCTCTGATTCCTGGACCACCTTTGAACTTTGCGACGTGCACGTTCGCAAGCAGCAGATGCTGTCTGTTGAGGAAACCATTTACCTGGTGGGGGGCTGCATCCATGAGCTTGGACCAAACCAGAAGTCCAGCCGGAGCGAGGACGCCTTAACTGTGCAGTCTTACAACACTGCTACCAAAGAATGGCTCTACCTCAAAGAGAACACCTCCAAATCAGGCCTGAACTTGACGTGCACTCTGCACAATGATGGAGTCTATATCCTCAGCAGGGATATCACTCCATCCACCAGCATGGAGCACTGTGTTTTCCTCAAGTACAATATCTTTACAGACAGCTGGGAGTCGCTGAGGCGCTTCCCAGCCTTTGGACAGAACATGCTGATCTGCTCTATGTACTTGCGTGATGTGCCCCATGTGTAATGCCAGCCAGTTCCTCCTTGCAGCTCATTAATTACTCTTAGGGAAAAACATTGCTTCCCTTTGCGCTGTTCCATGTTCAGGATGTAAAGTATGTGCAGAACATAAGCTTAGAGCACTGCTGCTGTTCTGTGGAGAAGTTGCAACACTCAGTACTAAGAGAAATGCTTCCAGAAACAATTCTGAGAGGGCAGTTAAAAAGGGTTCCTGGTTTGGATTCAGATTTCCCCAAGGATTATTTGCAATTTAAGCACAGAGCTACTCTATGGGTAACTGATAAAGGGATTCCAAAGGCAAAACTGGTCAGTCTAGTACTGCTCTTCATCTTAACAGTGTAGGAGATGAGCAAGAAGGATGCATGGGAAAAGGGGAAATAATGCAATAAAGTAAAGAAGTAGTAGACTAAAGGTCACAAAAGGAAGGATTATTTTTAAAACACAAATTTTACTCCAACTATGTCCTGTCAAATGCACACTGTTTAAAATTGTGTCACATTTGTATCTCTTCTCTGGTAACAGGTGAGAGGGCACCATCAACAAACAGGGGCTCACCCTGAGTTAGTTCTAATTAAATGCTCTGCCAGGGGCTGGGAGGAGTTGCCTAGAGGCTTATGGTTGCTGGTTTGTGTTTTGATTGGGATTAAATTAACGAGGTGGGAATTACAGAGTTATATTTATTTTCCCCCCAAACCCCAGCCCAAAATGATGTACAAAACTGGTCAAATTTTATTTACAGGCTCTATTCACAGAACGAGATGTTTGCCATTGGAATGTGCTGCCCAGGGAGATAGGTGGTGGAGTCATCATCACTGGAGGTGTTTAAGAGTCCGGATGAAGCACTTAGTGCCATGGTTTAGTTGATTAGATGGTGTTGGGTGATAGGTTGGACTTGGTGATCTTGAAGGATTTGTCCAGCCTGCTTAATTCTCTATTTGGTCACGAATTCTACCAGGATGCTTACGGGCAACTTTTGTACAATTTGGGGAATTCAGAAAATAGCTTTATCCCCCTTATAAAATCAGAGGCGGGCCAGGCCCCCAGGGAAAGCCGATGGGTCGGATTTTACTCACGAGCACGCGGGAGGAATTTGGAGATGGTCCCTAGGGTCTCTCCTCGGGGGCAGGCTCCAGAACTGAGAGTTTATAATCCAATTTGTGCATCACCCGACATAAATCCAAAGGAAAAGGGGCCCGCCAAAGATAGTGTCCTTAGACACAGCTCCCACGAGGCAAAACTCGTGTAGCAGCACTATCAGAGCAACGCAGGAGGACGCTGCCGGCGTGTTGCCCTCCGCAGCCGCAGTGTTACGGCAGGCAGGGTCGCTCCAGCGCGGGGCAGGGAGCAGGGCCCCAGGGGAGGCAGGGCCGTGGAGGAGCCAGGTCCGGATGCCGATCTCCCCAGTTTTGCCGCGAATGTAGCACGAATCCCAGGAAACCAAATCTAGAGTGAGAGCAGAGCGAGTCCAAAAATGATCCCCCGCCCCAAATGACCCGGAGACCACTTTCTGGTCACTGCGTTTAAGATTTCCCTTGGCAGGGTGTTCAGTGCCAGTATATACTGGGCGGGAAGAGCCCAGCCAATCACAGCTCCGAATCGCAGCGCGGGCTTCCCCACCGGTGACCACAGGTGAGGGGCTTCAGCTCCCGGCGGGAAGCGTGGGCGCCCATTTTGCCTTGCCCGCTCAAGCCCGAGGAGGAGGGGAAGGCAATTTCATGCCTTTCTCTTCCCCAATTCAAACCTCTGCTGATGGAGGTGGGGGAAGGGGGGGTTGGAGCACCCCACGACGGTTGGATGCTAGATGCTACTTTAATGGCTGTTGGCAACCTTTACTGGCACCATTAAAGCAGAGGTGAAAAGGCTCTAAGTTCAAATGGAGAGGGCTGATCACCTTCAGAAAGGTGTTAAGCTTTAATTACCTTGTTTTCTGCAGTGCTGAGTGTCAAAGGTGAAATTACAGCTGGCAGCAAGCTGCATGTCAGGAACACGGGCATGAGCAAAGGCAGTGGTGATTCTTCAGCAGGCACATCCTGCTTGGCCACAGTCACCCAGGACATCCATGGTTTGGAATGGCAGGGCAGAGTTGTGTGAAGGGCTTTCTGCCAGCTGCACCCAAAGCAAAGGTATGTGAGTGTTGCCTCTGTCTTGTGTACCAGGAGCTGGGTTGAGGTTCCCTGAGGTCTGCCACCCAAAGTGGTCAGTCTCCACAAAAAGCACTGTAAGATGGTCACTGTGGATACTCCTTTATGGGAACTCAGGAGTTGTCTGGGACCTTCCCCCAGTTCCTGCCTATTGCTTGAGAGAATTATAGTTATTGTTACATGCCCCTTTTTCTAGCTGGCAACTTCCTGAGTGTCTCCTGAAGGCATCTGCCTAGGTTCTTGCAGCAAGGAAAGGAGGTCTTGGTCATCATGGGAAGGTTTCACTGCATCTGCCTTTAAGGAACATGTAACTAGAGGCATGTGCTGAACACGTTGCAGAGGTGCTGGTTCTGCACCAGCTCTCTCTCCATGTGTAAAGACAAGAGGTTTAATTCATCTGAATAAATTCCTAGCTGGTTTTTTTCTTTATTGGAATTCAGGAGTCTGTTGTACAGAGGAGGCAGCAGCAATGGTTCCCTCTGGGTCCTTTTGACTGCCTCCTTTTCTATGGTCTTGAATGAAATCAGTGCTGACTAAAAGACCACCAGAACGGAAGCGACTGCTCACACATTCGGTGCTTAGGTGCAGCATTGTGATGCTTCTGGTCATGCACAACAACCCAAACTGAAAACATCAGGACTCTTGTTTAGAGTAAGGTCATTTGGTTTTGAACTTTTAGGATACAGGTGGAGATGAAGCAAGGTATTCTGGATGTCCAATATTTACCTTTTGGGTGGAATTTTTGCAGCTTGGTGAAGTGTAAAGGTCTGGAGCCCTCAATATAGGAAGGATATGGACCTGATAGGGTCCAGAGGAGGGCCACAAAAATGATTAGGGGGTTGGAGCAGCTCTGCTAGAAGGACAGGCTGAGGGAGCTGGGGATGTTCAGCCTGGAAAAGAGGAGGCTCTGGGGAAAAGTAATATCAGCCTTCCAGTACCTGAAGGGGGCCTATGGGAAGGATGGAGAGAGACTGATTGCAAGGGCCTGCGGTGACAGGATGAGGGGCAATGGCTTCAAACTAGAGAAGAGCAGATTTAGATTGGGTATCAGGAAGAAGTTCTTCACTATGAGGGTGGTGGAACACTGGGACAGGTTGCCCAAAGAGGTGGTTGAGGCTCCTTCCCTGGAGATATTCAAGGTGAGGCTGGGCGAGGCCCTGGGCAGCCTGATGGAGTTGGGGATGTCAGCAGGGAGGTCAGACTGGATGAGCTTTGGAGGTCCCTTCCAGCCTGGACCATTCTGTGATTCTCTAAGTCCATGTTTGTGTGTTAAGCAATGCACTGAGCAACTGCTGTGTTCTGACAGAAGCAAAGCAAACAATGGCTCTTCTGCAATGAAGAAATAAGGTGACTGGCTTATCATTCTTCTCTTACAAGTGTTTCAGAATAAATATAAACAGTGTGTTGTCTTCTGGAGATAAACTTCTCTCAGACACATGATGCCCCTTGCTTTAATTTCTTCCCAGTTCCAGATTCAGCACCTTACAGTCACCCCTAGGGCAGCTCAGATCCGTATGGATGGAGGGATCTGAGCTGCAACATTCCCTGGCCTAGCAAATGAACCCTGAGTTCCTGTCCCTGCAGATTTGCAGCATGGTGTTTAATGAAGTAATTTCAAACCCATTGACTTCTCAGTGCAGTCATAACTCCAAAAGCTCTGTCTCATCTTTTAGTATGGTCGCTCTTTTTCACAAGAGCCCTTTACATACCAGGTTTGTCTAGGTGTTGATTTCAGCTTCCAGTGATCAAGTGACCACCTTGAAAATCTGGAGAACCTGCATAAATGTAGAAGAGAAAATTGGCTCAGACTATTTAGTCAGACCCCAAGGTGCAAGTTCCTCATCTACTGACACATAACAGGACACCAACTTCAAATCAGAGCTGGTGTTGAATGTAGTGGTAGCAGCAGGCTGTAATCCGGAGCGGTGTTCCTGCAGGCTGAAAGAAATACTTCTTTTTGAAAACAAAATTCATTAAAGTATGCAACATGGGTGGTCCCCTAGCTCAGGGAAACACCCAAACACTGTAATGAGTGTCCCATGTCCTTTGCATTTTATGTCACTGCAATATTTCACATTAAAGAGCTGGTTGGGCAGCTTCTGCCCTTAGGAACGAGGAAAAGTGGTTGAGAGTCACCACTGGCTAATAATTAAATCTGGATTTTAGCCAGTGGAGCTGTTGGTCAGTGATTTGGTGGTGTGCTTTCCTTGCTCAGTGGTGGGAGGAAAAAAGGATTCCTAAGGACAAATAAGCTTCTTTTGACTGACAGTGATGCAAGCAGAGAGCAAGGAGCCTGGCAGTTTGATCAGCTGGAAATTCCTCTGTTATCCTGATGTTGCTTCTGCCTTGCTGTGCGGGCTTGGAGATTATGCTGCACCTTCTTGTGTCTAACATGTAAGTAGGAATGTTTGCCTGGTGGGGACACATCTGCTTTGTCTGGTGTGGTAGTGCTGTGTTTGTAAGACACACGGAACACGTGAGGAGGTACTCTTGGTGTAACTGCTTCCTGGGTTGTTCAAACTGCTTCCTGGCAAATGGCAGGGCAGAAGGCAGCTGGTTACCTCAGTGTGGTCTCTGCTGATTACATTTATTCAGAACTGATGGCTGTCTCCAGCCTATTTCTTCCTTGTTTTTCACCAGGCTACCTAACAGCCTGTAGTTCATCCAAGTTTCCCAGTCTTTGTGTTCTCAAGTCTATCCAAATTCAAAAGTGCTGCTTTCCTGCTGTGTCTGAGTTCCCCAGTGCTCACATACCCACCCTTCACCTTCTCTGCCTCCTGGAGTGATTCCACTTGATACAGACCAGCAAAAGATGACTGTGGTAGGGGATGATCCCAAGACAAAGGAACCACAGTCTCCAAAGTCCTGAGGGATGATTAAAGGGAAAACTGTGGGAACTTGGTCCCTCCTCATAGAACAGAGAAGCATTTAAGAAGGTTGCTTTCACCAAGGCTAAGAGGCAGCACAGCAGTTGCTTTCTTTCTGGGATTGCTCTGTGGGTTTCATTGTGAAACCTGAGAAGCTTCACTTCTATCTCCCTGGCAAGGTTCCATGAGTTTCCCTTTCTGCTCAGTCAGCTGACCTTCTTGGGGCTTAATATTTGTGTTTTGCATTCTTTGAGGACTTTGCCTTTCTGCATCAATGTCCAGCCTGCTTTGATGGAATGATTTGGTAGCAGTTTGTTGGCCTTTTCCATTTGTTAGTCTGCTTTTCACGCTGCTCTGTGACTGTCAAATCACCATGATGAAAAAGTCACTCGTCATTCAGGCTGAATCTTCTCATTTGTTCAATTCTGGGCTCTTGGAAGAGAAGTCTGTGAAGTTACAAAAGTGGTTTTTTTTTATTTCATCCAAGTTTTAGTGAGGAATGCTGCTACAGACATTCTGTGTGTGGAAGCTGATCTGCATCGTGAAGGTGACAGAGAGCAGAAAGCACAGAGCACAGGGACAGCACCAAGCATGAGGGATGCTCAGAGCCCTGTGCAAGCAGAGATTGCTCAGCCCTGTCAGCCCTGAAAGATAAAATACCCTCTGTGGATGGTGGTGAAAGCAGAGATGAGCCTTGCACTGTCTGTAAGACTAATGAATGTGTAGAATCATAGAATTGTTAGGGTTGGAAGAGACCGCAAGGATCATCTAGTTCCAACCCCCCTGCCAAGGGCAGGGACACCTCACACTACAGCAGGTTGCTCAGAGCCACATCCAGCCTGGCCTTCAAAACCTCCAGGGATGAGGCTTCTACCACCTCCCTGGGCAACCTGTGCCAGTGTCTCACCACCCTCATGGGGAACAATTTCTTCATAACTTCCAATTTGCATCTACCCATTTCTATTTTTGCTCCATTCCTCCTAGTCCTATCACTACCTGACACCCTCAAAAGTCCCTCCCCAGCTTTTTTGTAAGTCCCCTTCAGATACTGGAAGGCCACAAGAAGGTCTTCTCTGAGCCTTCTCTTCTGCAGACTGAAGGTGGTTCCAAAGGTCCCTCGCCAGACCTCTCAGCAGCTGTGACTGGTTGTGTCGGGTGCACTTACAGCGCTGACCAAAGGGTGGCTCCCCATGCTCGCAGGAGGCCTGCAGAACCAGAGCAGGTCTTGTGTGGTACAGAAAGTTTACAAGTCCTCTACTGCGGTATCAACGGTGCCAAGCTCGGGCTGTGTTTTCTAGCTGATAAACTTAGAGCCTGTTTTAGTGTCATCTCTGTCTTTGTTGCCCCCGAAGGAGAGTGGAGTCTGGAAAAGGAGTCTGGATTTTGTGAACTGCTAGTGACCCTGCACTCATGGCTTAAAAATTGCTGTCCCAGCTCTCTGTTTTGTGGATATTTTTGTTTGTTTGTTTGTTTTTTGAAAGCATTGACATGGGGTTGTTCAGTCTGAACAAAAAGGAGGCTGAGGGCGGACCTCATTGCTCTCAACAGTTACCTGAGAGGAGGATGGAGTGAGGAGGAGGCAGCCTCTTCTCCATGGTGTCAAGTGACAGGATCAGAGGAAATGGTTCCAAGCTGCTCCAGGGGAGGTTCAGGCTGGATGTTAGGAAATATTTCTTCACTGGAAGGGTTCACAAACATTAGAATGGTCTGCCCAGGGCAGTGCTGGCATCACCATCCCTGGGAATGTTCAAGCAGCCTGTGGACCTGGTGCTTAGGGACATGGTTTAGTGTTGGAGTTGAGAGTTGGACTGGTGGTCTTGAAAGTCAGTTCCAACCAGATGCATTCTATGAAACTATGGGTGAAGAGATATTGCTGTGTCCTGTGAATATCAGTGCCTTCTGAAGTAAGTTTGAGTCTCTTTATTGCTAGAAGAGTGAAATGTTTCATTTCTGCAATATGAGTTGTCTGGTGTAACAGGAATTGCTGCAGTTACTGTCCATTGCTAGTGAAAGATAGATCAGACAGATTTCACTTTTGAAGAATGAATGAATGCAGATCACAGAATTACAGAATGTTAGGGGCTGGAAGGGACCTTGAGAGATCCTCCAGTCCAGCCCCCGTGCCAGAGCAAGATCACCTAGAGCAAGTCACACAAGAACGCATCCAGGCAGGTCTTGAATATCTTCAGAGAGGGAGACTCCACAACCCCCCTGGGCAGCCTCTTCCAATGTTCTGCCACCCTCACAGGGAAATAATCCTTCCTCCTGTTTCCATGGAACTTCCTATGCCTCAACTTCCACCACTGCCCCTTGTCCTGTCCTTGGGCATCACTGAGCAGAGCCTGGCTCCAGCCTCTTGGTGCTCACCATTTATGTATTTATAAACACGAATGAGGTCACCCCTTAGTCTCCTCCTCTCCAAGCTGAAGAGCCCCAGGTCCCTCAGTCTCTCCTCATAAGGAGGTTGTTCAACTCCCTTCATAATTTTTGTGGCTCTGTGCTGGTCTCTTTCAAGCAGTTCCCTGAGGTCCTTCTTGAATTGAGGGGCCCAGAATTGGACACTGTATTCCAGATTTGGCCTCACCAGGGCAGAGTAGAGATGTATGAAGCAATGCACATCTGCAACTCATGGATGCTTCAGTAGGGTAGAAAGATGTTCAGCACATGAACAAGGAGATTTCCTGTTTGTTGGTACTTGGAACATCATTTAAGATTCAGCAGTTAATGCAAACTCTCCAATCCTTGCTTCTCTCACTGTGTTTTTTGAGCTGAATTTTATGGTTATTCAATCTGTTGATGATTTTTCCACTCTGTGATGTGTTCCAGATGTTTCCAAGGGTGTACCTTGTGATAAGACACCATTTATAAATAATTCTGAGAAATTAAAGTGGTTTACTTTGTGACTCACTATGAAGATGTTACCTAGCCACAGCTCTCTTACTTGTCTGCCAACATGCTGCTCTTATGCTGCATTTGCTCTGATCATGATAATGTCCAATATGTGTTCCTCAGACTGCTAGCATTCTTGGAGGAGGCTAAGTTGATTAGATAATAGCTTCTGTTTTGCTGCAAGTCCTCAATTAATTTCCCTAGACAAACCTTTAATGCACTGTTTCTACTGTACAGTAACTGGACTTATAAACCACTGGCAGTCCAGAGACCACTGTAGAAATCAGGCTTCTCATGCAGCTGTCATCTTCCTCCTCTGTGCTGGAAGCTGCTTGTCTCTTTTGGAGTCATACCCAGCCTTTCTTGTTCTAGACTCCTGTAACCAAGGGCAAGTGTAAGAAACTCCTTCTGTAGGGAATTCCTGGGAATACTACACTCAAAATTCAAATTAGAATCACAGAATCCTACAATGGCTCAGGCAGGAAGGGATCTCAGGGCTCATCTCCTCCAACCTCCCCACCATGGGCAGGGACACCTCAACAAGGCTCGGCTGCTCAAGGCCTCATACAGTCTGGCCTTCAACACCCCCAGGCAGGAGGCAGCCACAGCCTCCCTGGGCAGCCTCTTCCAGAGTCTCACCACCCTCGGTCTGAAGAACTTCTTCCTCAGCTCCAGTCTAACCCTGCTCTCGCTCAGCTTCAAACCATTGCCCCTTGTCCTGTCTCTAGACACCCTCAGGAAAAGTCCCTCTGCAGCCTTCCTGGAGGGTCCCTTCAAGGATTGGAAGGCAGCTCTAGGGTCTCCCCAGAGTCTTCTCCTCTCCAGGCTGAACAAGCCCAGCTCCCTCAGCCTATCCTAATGTACATTCTACTACTTTCTATTCAAGATCTGTGGAAAATTTCTAGGCATAGCCTGAAACTACCAGACCTCATAGCAGAGCTGCTCCAGCCTTTGGATCAGCTGCTGTATAGTTTTTGATCTTCTCATCCCTCCCCTTTGTGATACCCCTTTGACTTATCAATGGACACACAGATCCATTCATGTCTTCTGTCTGCTGTTTTTTCCCCTCAGATAACGTTTTCCAAGAAAAGAGACCTTTTTCTCCATTCACCTTCTATAACCAGAGAAACCTAAAATCCTTGTTCCAGCAATCTTCCTTATTCTAAGTTCTTGCATCTCCAAAATGCCTTAGGCTGTAAGCTTTCCTGTTTGCTTTTCCTGCTCCTGCTTTGACAAATGTTTCTGTAGAACTGTTAATGCTTTCCTGTACCAAGAATTCACAATATAAGTGATTTATACAGTGCAAGGGCAGGGAAATCTTATCTGTAAGTCTTCAAGGATGCAACTTCAGCTCTGCAAGGTTTGAAACATAAAAAGTGACACTATTAAGTCTCCTTTGGAATTTGGACCAATTTCCAGATGCACACTGCTCACTGAGGTTAAAAAACTTGTGCAGTGCTTTGGGGGGCGGGGAAGGGGGGGTTTGCTGTTAGAAAAGCTCTGTGTTCTTTTTTGGGTATTGATATTAAAGTTTTCTTTCTCTGCTGGGGTTGTAAGGGAAGTGTTGCCATTTCACAGGCTGAGCCTTGATTTGCTGTGAAGACCAAAGCTGTGTCATTTGAGAGTGTGCATTTTGCAGTTGTAAATTATCAAAGGGGTGCTAACTGTTCTGAAGCCCATAAAAACATGATTTTGGGGGGCAGGGGTGGAGATAAAGTCAGAAAGCAGATGCTTAGGAGCAGCCATTCTCTAACCTCCAGGCACAAGCAATTTTCAAACACAGAAGCAGGCAGAAGTTTGATACGGGTTTAAAACAACAGCTCCTTTTCCCCCCTCTTCCCATCTCTCCCCTTGCAACTCAAACCCTTTCAACCACAATAATTTGTGGCAAGGCATCTGTGCACCTGGAGGAGAATGTGAGTGGTGAGGTCTGAAGGCACTGCTTGGGCAGGTGTTCCCTTATCAGGACTGCAAGAAGCCTTCCTGCAGCTTTTGTGACTGACAGCAATGACCTTAATGACATGTTGGTTATCTGCTGGCATATGCAGAGTGACAGTGAGGCAGAGAGAGGAATCACAGAAGCCTCATTGTTGTACCTAACAGCAAAGGCATAATAGGCTTGTGGAAAGAACAGAGCTGCATTCAAAGCCTTTTGATGTGAAGAAAAAGAACCAGCTCTGAACCAGGCACATACCTCAGTGAATTAGAGAATTTTGAAGGAATCTGAAGAGATGGTAACTGTACAGTTGGCTGCTGAAAGAAGAGGCACAGGCAGATGTCCTGCAGAATCTTGTGACAGTGATCTCTGCCATGACCCACCTGTGCTCTCCGCAGGGAATTTCAGTGCGAAGCTCTCCCTGTCTATTAACACAAGTCTAAAGTAGGCAGAAGAGTGGTGTTTTCCTAGGAGTGTGTGGGGAGAAGGTGAGCATCTCTGCAGGTATGGTTTTGGGAAGTCACTGAGAAAACATTGCTGATACTTCATGACTCTTAGCACCAGAGCACTGCTCCTAGGCTGTGTTCTCTTGCACCAAGAAATGTGTTATAGGAGTTTGACTTTGGATGATGTTGCTGTGAGATTTTTGTTTGTTTCTTTGTTTCCACAGTGTTCCTTTAAAACATAAAGAAAAAGTAATATTTTGAATCTTAACCTATTGGCATTTGGATCCTTCTGTGCTATTGCAGTGCCACAGAGTATGGTCATGTGGAACAGGCAGGCATCATTCCTGCGTGACATTGCCGAGATTAGTTTGCATGAGGACTGCAGCTTTGGCTAACATTCCCTGCAAGGTGAAACAGCTCCAGGAACTGTCTGAAAGCAAACTACCTCAGGGATATACAGCTTTACACTAGAGATGAGGGTGTGTCCCAAGTAGTGAGTTGAAATCCTTGAGGAAGAGAATGGACTTGGTCCCAAATGTCTTGAGTCTTGGCAACTTTACTGAACACTGTCCTTTCTCTCTTCAGTTTGTAACTGTAACTAGGTTTTGTTACTTGCTTAAGCCATTTTTTTTTTTTTTGGTCAGGCTTTATTTGTGATAGTCAGAAAAGTGTTTAAGCTATTTGCATCCAACACCCCCAAACCAGGCTGTTCAAGCTTGATTTCCCATCTATTAATCTAGCTGTTTACCTTGTAAGTGTTTCAGCCACCAGTGTATTCAAATCAATCACGTGAATGCTGTCTGCTGAGTGCTTTCAAAGCAGCTGATAAAACAAGAGTGTCTCTCTGCCCACCAGCCTGGTACAGTTGTACCTGTCTCTGAGGAGCAGGTGTGGGCTTCACTAGTATAGTTGGTTAGAGTGGGTTGAACCAGCTGTTCAAGACTAACTGGAAAGACTGTCTGTGATGTTGAGGAGTGATTGTTGCTGAACAGTGTGGCTGTGGTGCCCCAAGAGCACCCCCTTTCCGAGCAGCATAATGTAATAGTAACTGACATTGTTTCCTTCTGGACTGTTAGTTAATCCACTCACCCTACAACACCTTTCAGTCAGAGAGATCTTCTGCCAGCTGGGTTACACAAAAAGTTCCACTCCTTATGTGGCCCCTAAAATCTGCAATAAACATACAGGACCATAAAGCCTTTCACCTTTCCTGGGCCCAGTACTCAGTGGACTCCTCACCACTGCAGTGGTCAATAGAAAAAAAAAATTAATAAAATCACATCCAACCTGGGATCAGAGACCCCTGAGCCACTGGCAGCCAGAAAGATCACTGATTTTTCTGCCAAGCCTTCTTCACCACAGCAAGGCTTTCACTGGCAACAGCCTCCGTTGCCTTCGAGCTGCTTGGTTAGCTGGGGACTCAGCCTGTCAAGCTCTTCCCTGTCAGTGTAACACCTACTTCCTTCAGGTGCTGCAAGGTGGGACAGATTAGGAACTCAGCAGCCCATTAATTCTTTCCTGATTTCTGTGGGAGGTCTTAGCAGAAGTTCAGGAATTTTTTCAGAGGGATTTGAGTTCCAGCCCCTGGCATGGACCGTGCATAGCAATACACACTTGGACTCAATGATCCATGGGTGGACTCCAGGATCTTAAAGGTCTTTTCCAATTTGAGATTCTGTGAGTCTATAAAATGCAGCTACCTTTTTATCAGATTTGAAATGCTTTTCTACTTTAAACCAAATGAAGGCAAAGGTCAAGACACCATTGCGGTACGATGAAGGCATGAACTGGGGTGCAGAGTGCACTGGCAATCGCTGCTCACAGGTATGTACAGCAATGGCAACTCAGGAGATGCAGACTTCATAAAAAAGGGGCAAAGGTTTTTCAGCATCATCTACACTGCCTTAAGCATTGGGGCATTAAATCTCAGGCACTTCTGACTGAACTCGGATGATTCCTAAGTTTAGCACTTCAGTGCTTTCTGGAATTGTTTCTAATCAGGCCCCTGGAAGCTGCAGTTGCTTGCTCTGAGCTGTTGCTGTATAAAGCAGCTCTCTGGATCTTCCTCTTTCAAATGCCCTGAAACTTGAAAGCCCTGTTTGCTCAGTGGAACGAATTGAGCTTTGTGGGCTTCCCTCAAGCCATGTTATCTGCAGAGAAAGAGCGAGGCACTTGCGTCACTTGTAGGGTGGAAGGCCGGTTCCTCCAGTCGACATCTCCACTGGGGCTGTGCAACGTATTCCAGAGAAGGGACTGGAAAATACGTTGTGTTTGCACTGCCCATTGAGACCTCCTGAGCAGTGATCAGTCAACAAGAAGAGCATGACACAGGAAAACCTCTTGGCACTGATTTAGTTAAGGATTAAGCTGAGTACCAGAGTGCACACTGGAAAGCAAAGACAGCAGTGCCTGAAAGTAAAGGGTCTCTATCAGTGCAGCTAAATAGACCTGAGGATGGCTGCACACTGCTTTTGTGCAGGTGTTTGGCTACCCAGCCACACATTATCATACTTCCTTTAAGACAGAGTTTATTCTGTCAAATGCTGCACACTGTCTTTTCTTCTTTGACCCTTCCATTTCATCTTCCATGGCCTGTGTTCCTTCCTCCCATGATGTGGGTGGTGTTGGGAAGAGGGGGCAGCCTTGCACTTCTGTCTCACCAGCACTTTCATACAGCAGTAGCCCATTAGGGAATATTAAGGACCCAAACAAAGTTATGTACTGCACTTTCTAGCTGTATTCAATTAAAGCTGCCCTTCTTTTGGAAGGAATGACCTCTTGATGGGTGACTCAAATCTGCGGGATAAGGTTCAATTCTGATGTTGTGTGTTGCAATGCTGATGGAATCCCAGAACTGCCAACAACTGTGAGAATTATTTAGCTGATAGTTTGCTAGAAAGACCTGCCAAGGTTGTGGGATGTTAAAGAGGTTTTCTTTGATGACCTCAGAAAGGCCTTCATGGGTGTCCACTGTCTGCAGATGAGTTACATGGATAAGAAGCCAACAAAGAGTACCAACAGCAGAAACCTGGGGCCAAATCACACTGATTTGAACCCAGCAGAGTTGTTTTAAAGCAGTAAGGGTTGATTGCAAAGATGTGTTTCCTTTCCTATAGCCCTGGAAGTGTTTCACAGTGGACTTTTTCCAGGTAGCTTACAGTTAAATCTGTGCTGGGTCAAGTAGGTTGTGTAGTGTTCAGGGGGTTTTGGTATGCAGAAGTATCACTAGGCAGGCTCAGACAGGAATGAATCTGCCTTGGTGGAAGCAGCCCAGTGAAATCAGGAGTGAAAGCTCCCTTTCCTGCATCTGTTTCGACCAACATGCCACCAGAGTACCTTTTGTGTCAGTCTGTGATATCTTTGGCTGTTTGGTCAGTGAGGGTCTATAGGAAGATTATGGTTTCATTGCATTTGGTGTCTGTGAATGTATATGGATGAATCAGACATTCATTCAAGCCCTTGCTCCAAAGATCTTTCTTAGACTGGTATCTCCACAAAGCTTTTCCTCTAACTTTTTGGGCAGTTTCACCTAGAAGAGATCCCTTTCACGTAGTCTCTCTCACTCAAGCTGACTTTTAATGCCTAATTGCAAACTTCACACTTCCAGCACACCAAAGTACAGAGAAGCTAAGATACTCATAATCTGAAATAGCAAAACTTAGAAATTCTCAGATTTTATAAGGATCCACACCCTAAGTGAGATGGATTTAGTGGCTTCTCAACGGCACAAGAGAAGACTGAGAGGGGATCTGATCGATGTCTATCAATATCTGAGGGGTGGGTGTCAAGTGGAGGGGGCCAATCTCCCTTTGGTAGTGCACAATAATAAGACAAGGAACAATGGGCACAAGCTTGAACATAGAAGATTTCACCTCAACATGAGGAGAAACTTCTGTACGGTAAGAGTGACAGAGCCCTGGAGCAGGCTGCCCAGAGAGGTTGTGAAGTTTCCTCCGGAGACTTTCAAAACCCCCCTGGAAGCATTCCTGTGCAGACTACCCTAAGTGATCCTGCTCTGGCAGGGAAGTTGGTCTGGATGATCTCTGGAGGTCCCTTCCAACCTCTAATGTACTGTGAGGCTGTGATCCCTGCCCCACACAAGCTTGCAGTTCCAGCTGTGGTTTTGACACAAACTGCCATTTGTCAGACGTTACAAAAGTGTCAGGCTCTGCATTGTTGAAGAACATTCCCAAATGCAAAACTTGCCCAGCTTGGGTAAACACAACTCATTTATTCCACACTTTGAGCCTGCTGCTTTTGAGAAGCATAGACTGCATTCTGTAAACATTTATCATAGCATACATTTCCTTTAGTAAATATTTAAGTAGCTATCTAACCTATTCCAACACAGATGGAGACTTCCCCATGGTTGGGAGGAGATGTTGCTAGGTGTTGCTACCCCAAGTGCAGAACCTGCTTTTGCAATAGCAGAGCATTTATTACCTAGAATAAATAATTGGGGGGTTGTCTCTGGGGCAAGATTCATTGTATGAAATGAAAAGCTTCAGTGAGTGGAGGCCTATTTTAATTGTGTGTTTCTGCAGCTCTTGGTGGAAATCTCTTTTCTTAGGATTTTCAGTAAAAAGAATAACTCCTGCTCAAGGAAAGAGCCAAACTGTATTAAAGCACACCAGTAGGGTTGGAAGGCACAGGTTTGCTCAACAGGACATGGCCTCAAATGCCATCTTCCCAGGGGGTATCTTACTGGCATTTTTGGCACTTGTGTGGTGACTGTGTCCTGGGTTTAACTGTGTGATTGTTCTTGGCCCTGTGTGGCTGCTCTCTCTGCCCTGTGTGGCTGTTCTCTGCACTGTGGCTGTTCTCCCTGCCCTACACTTCAATTTCTCCTCTTGTTTCTAAAGGTGGGCCTCTGACTTTCCTCAAGCAACGATACACCTATTGCCTGGAACTTGTTTATTGCTGGGCTGTACAATCATCAAAGGACGTTCAGGGAGGTTAGTCCTTGGTAGCTGTGGGAGACTGGAGATGACATTTGCTTTCCCCTCTAGTCAAAATATTCCAGAGGCTGGAGATCACTGACAAGAGCACGATGTGTCTGCCTGAGTTTTGCCATGATGTCATCACAGGCTTGTGATAGCAGCACCCCAGCAAGACACAATAATCACACACAGAAGGATGGTCACAGTCTGCTTTAGTTTTTGAGTTTATTCTGCTTTTGCCTCCAGCACTTTTTCTGCCTGATTGGAAACATTTCCAAGGGCCCAAGAGCAAACCCCCAAACTCTGGCATCCCTGGCACTCTCTGTTCCCTTGCTGGCTTATTAGCAGAGTCTCTTGAATGTGAAGCTAATCACATTCTTCTGAACTGTTTATGACAACCAATTGGATGTGAAATAATAAACATTGGCAGCTCTTTGCAATAGGGGAGGTATCCTGGAACTGACACAGCTCCTAGTAGTTCCCTGAAGAAAGGAGGTTTAGCCTTTGAAAGCAGTTTCTCCATGCGTGAACACCTTAAGAAACTCTCCTTGAGAAGGGCTTGAGAAGCTTTGCTTTCTTTTTTTTTCAAATCTAGAAAACCTTTCAAGAAAGATAAATATAGAACCACTCTGAGTATTTATTTCATGTCTAGTAACAGTGTGTGGTTAACTGGGCACCACAAGAAAAATACCTTCATTTTCTTGCTTCAGTTTTGAAGGAGATTATTTCTTTCCACCTCCTTCCAGGATGGCTACAGAAATGTGCTCTTAACTGACACTGGCAAAGACATTCAGGTACAACAAGAAGAGCACTGTCAATACATAATGAGTTCAGAAGAAACAAGATTGCTATCATCTTTTCCAGTAGAAATATGGACTCTTACACATCTCAGAGGGTTTGCCTGCTCTAGGTGCCTCTGTGGTGCTTAAGCAGCTGGAGTCTGTGGTTAATACCAGGATATTTCTTCCTTATGTCTTCACAGTCTTCTCATGAAGATGATCATTAAAGTTGCTGCAAGCAACATCTCCTGCCCCCACTAGATTGCAGTGAAACTGTGATGTTTGGCAGAATTCACCTTTTGGTGCATAAGCAAACGTTGTAAAGCAGGCAAATATTGTCTCACAGGGGGATTTGAGTTGACCACAGACTATGGTAAATATCAGTTTAGAACCGTGCCCCAAATTCAGATTTTCTCCTCACTGCTTAGGAGACTTTTTTTTTAACCTCACTAGCATTTTTAACACATTTCAAGTTAGTCTCAGCTCCAGATAATATGAAAGCGTTTCTGCTAGCTGTGCAAGCAGCACATCCTGCAATAACCTCTTCAAGGTTTGAAACTGGAGGTGTGAAGTGCTTCAGAGATTCTGCTGTGCTATGCTTGTAAGAGTGGCCTCAGTCTTAGTGGAAGCAGAGGCTTCTCTTGGTTCTGCTGTGGAAGGCAGCACACTGAGCAGAGCTGCTGCTGTTCCATAGCACTACCCACTTGGCTGTGCCAATGGATCACTTACAGAGCCACCCTGCAAACCCATTCAGAGAATCTGGGAAAGGAGCTGGCAAGAAGCAGGGGCATGTGGAGGTGCTGATGATTGCAAGATGGCTAGCTGGTTTTGTCTGAGGGCATAGGTCTGAGAGATAGTATGGCAGCAAAGCTGGCTTGAAGTCATGCACCTCTCCCCTTTGCCCACATGGCAGATATTCTGTGTTCTTCCAGGGGTGCCCTGTCCCCTCCACTAGGTCAGCAAAGCCATCATGCAGCCAGGCCTGCCGGCTGGGCTGTGATACTCTGGATGTACAAACCCTCATAATGCCATAGCAGAGCTGCCATGTGTAAGGCCTCTCCTGAACAGAAAGGCATGGTCTCTCCCATCAGACCACCTGGTGATTGGAGATGTTTGTCCTGTCATTTCTGTGCCAAGAAGGGACCTTGTGTCTTCTCCTGACCTGAATCTTGAGGTCCTGCCAGTCTGCTGGCAAGCCTTCCCCTTCTGCATCTCACCCTCACACAGCAGAAGCAAGACAGCCTGCTGCTGTTGAGGTACCCAGGGTTGGTGTCCAGACTCCTGGACTGCAGTGGGAGCTGCAGTCCCAGCAGAGCCAGGGCCGAGGGCGAAGAGCCTGTGTGGGTGAGTCAGATCCTGATCATACCATAGCCCTGCCCAGTTGAAGCCTGGATACTGAGCTGCTGAGTGCATGCTTTGCTTCCATCCATGTGAGTGGGGAGCTGCCACAGGCAGTGCTGGTACAGGTGAGGATCCTGTCCTGTGAGCCACCCACTGCTCCATTCAGTTGCCCGCTTCACAGTGCCTTGTGTTTCTGGCTCCAGCTTTTCCACCTCCAGTTTTATGCTTTCTCTGAAGACAGGGCTGCAGGCTGCAGGCTGCCCCACACGTTTCCAGGTTTATTCCTGGTTGCAGTTGGTCTCCCCAAGTAGGAAAGTCTGAATTTGCAACCCTGTGGTTATTTTTATGTAAGAAGGTCTTAGTCCATGGTGGATGTTTGAGTCTAGCTGGCGATGTTTTTCAAACGCTGTCTGTATTTTGATTTTTAATTTGCCTCTGAGCAAGACTGTCTACAAACACCGGCCAAATCTGCCTATCTGGGACCTGGAAGGGGTCCCTGGAGAAAGCACTTCAAGTCATTTATTCAGCACTGCCTGCTTTTACGTTTGGCTTCCAGTCCAACAACTTTCCACCAGACCTGCAGCATAGTAAAGCACATCCTCTCTCCGACAGTGGCAGAGCCAAGGAGCTAGCAGGTTGCAGGAGCGGCTGCTATAAACCAGATGTTGTTAGCGGGCTTCGCCGAGGGTGGGAGGCTGAGCACAGTAGCCCCATTGCAGCCTCCGGGGTGGGCCGCAGGATGGCTGCCTCGGGAGCCAGCTGCGCCTGCAGCGTTTGGCTGGGCCTCGCATCCTGGAATTCCGGTGCTGAGGAGCACTTCTGCGCCGGCAGCAAACTGTCAGCTGTGGTGGAAAGGAAAGGGCTCGATGGAAATCAGCATTTCAGAGCCTTCGCCTGGCAGCTGGTACGGCGTTGGGGATGGACACCCTTGGAGGCTCTGTGGCAGAGAGGCCCCAGGTCTGAGCGCTGGGAGCGGGTTCTGTCCGGCTGCGATGGTGCTTTGGAGCAGCCAGATGAGAGAAAATGCTGCTGATTGTTTGCCTGTGGGGACAGGTTCTGCTCCCATGAAAGCCGGGGGCAGAGTTCCTCTCGAGTTCCAGGGGTGCCTGCTTGGAGCTGTTTGAACAGTGAAGACGTTGTGCTGGGTGGGAGAGCAGCAGAGGACCCCCCTGACAGCCTGCTCCTGGTGCGGCAGACCGCAGGGGCTTTCAGCACAGGCTCACACACCCACCTCTCATTTACAAGTCCTTCAACCACCATCTGTGGCCTTACTGCACAGCTGTCAATCAGAGCTGACAGCTGGGATGGTATTAGCCTCTGTTTCTCCCTGTTCTCCCTCTCTGTAGAATAGTTTTGTGTGTATGAAGATCAAACACATCAGAGGCACAGGGAGCTCTAATGTCAGATACCAGCACTTGCTCCCTGGCTGCTTTTCATCATGTAATGAACCTCCATGTACACTGGCTTCACTGACATGACATGAGCTGGTCTGGGATGGATTTTTTAGTGCTGTGGCTTCTGCTGTGTATCAGAGTAGCTCTGAAGAAAGAGACTTGGGGGTGTTGGTTGCTGAGAAGCTCCCCAGGAGCCAGCAGTGCCTCATGCAGCCCAGAAGGCAGCTGTGTGCTGGGCTGCAGCCAGAGGAGTGTGGGCAGCAGGGCAAGAGAGGGGACTCTGCCCCTTGACTCTGCTCAGACCAACCTTCAATCCTGCCTCCAGTTCTGGTGTCCCCAGCAGAAGGACAGAGAACTGTTGGAGAGAGTCCAGAGGAGGCCACAAAGATGCTCCAAGGGCTGGAGCACCTCTGCTATAAGGACAGGCTGAGGGAGCTGGGCTTGTTCAGCCTGGAGAAGAGAAGGCTCTGGGGGGACCCTAGAGCTGCCTTCCAATAGCTGAAGGGATCCTCCAGGAAGGCTGTAGAGGGACTTTTCCTGAGGGTATGTAGAGACAGGACAAGGGAGAATGGTTGGAAGCTGAGGGAGAGCAGGGTTAGACTGCATCTGAGGAAGAAGTCCTGAAAGGGGAAAGAAATAGATGAGGAATGGAGGAATGCTCTTTGATTACCAAGGTAACTAGAGAGAAAAAAGGGGAAAAAAAAAAAAAAAAAAAAAAAAAAGAATGGGAGAGGAATAAAAGAGATTAAAAGAGAGGAATGAATAAAAGGAACAAAATGCAAGTAATCAGCTCAGTTCCTGTGCTTCTAATACCACTCAGGTATCAACATGTCCTTAAGCCACACACAGCTGACAGTCAGTTGCAGCACCCTGGAAACTGTAACCGTGGAAATAGTTTTGAAAATGCTTCTCACTCTTTTTTTCCCCCTTCCTTATTTTTTCATGCTAGTGGAATGCTAAACAAAGTGTGGAGCCTGTGCAGGCAGTTTGGAGTAGCCTAGGACCATTTCTTGTAGAGTGAAATCAAGCAGCTACATCAAGCCAGGAGCTTACCAGTCTTTCCTGGTCACTGCAATTAATTTGGCTGCTAGCTCTCATGTCTGCTGCAGCCACTCACAGAATCAGAGAAACATTCAGGTTGGAAAAGACCCTCAGGATTACCCAGTCCAACCCAGAACCCTACTCTACAAGGTTCACCCCTAAACCTTATACCCAAGCACCACATCCAAACGCATCCAGGCTTAGTGACTCCAAAATCTCCTGGGCAGCCCATTCCAATGCCTGACCACTCTTGCCATGAAAAAATGTTTCCTAATATCCAGCCTAAACCTACCCAGTCACAGCTTGAGACCATTCCCTCTTGTTCTGTCACTAATTACCTGGGAGAAGAGGCTAGCCCCAGCCTGTACACACAGGATTGCTGGGGGTGTAGCTGCCTCACATGTGGCTCTGCACTTGTGAGAGGGGAGTGCCACTTCTGCTCAGAGGTGATGGAGCCCATGGACACCTCCCAAAAGGAAACAGTGAAGAACAGAAGAAATCAGAGCAGAGGAGCAGAGGCTTTCATTTCCCACTGCATCTTCTAGGTCAGCTTATACTCCTCTTGGGATCATAGCAGCAAGCATGGAGACTGAGAAACCTTTGTTTCTTCCAACGTTTGATGTCTCAGAGGGCAGAGGGTGCCCTTCCTGGGTGCTCCCACACTCCTGCCCTGTTCATTCCCAAGAGAGAGAGCCATGACCACTGGCCCCTGCTTGTTTTCTCAGCACAAGCTTCCCTGCAGCCCTGGTGCTCTTGCAATGGAATGGTAAAGAAAGAACTCACTGGGTTTACAGTGCATAAGCAAAGATCTCCACAGGTTGTGGTAGAGAAGGTCCCTTTTACAGTTCAGCTCATAAGAGCAGCGTCTTCAAGTGGTCTGCAATACTGTGCAGAGTCAGATTCACATTTTCTTGTCAGTGCTGTCAGGAAGCATAAGATCACCCCAGGGGTTGGAGCACCTCTGTTGCAAGGACAGGCTGATGGAGCTGGGGTTGTTCAGCCTGGAGAAGAGGAGGCTCCAGGGAGACCTAAGAGCAACCTGAAGAGAGATACAGGAAAGAGGGGGAGAGACTGTTTACAAAGGCCTGCAGTGACAGGATGAGGGGCAATGGCTTCAAACTAGAGAAGGGCAGATTTAGACTGGATATCAGGAAGAAGTTCTTCACTATGAGGGTGGTGGAACACTGGAACAGGTTGCCCAAAGAGGTGGTTGAGGCTCCTTCCTTGGAGATATTCAAGGTGAGTCTTGATGAGGCCCTGGACAGCCTGATCTAGCTGGGGATGTCCCTGCTGACTGCAGGGAGGTTGGACTGGATGAGCTTTGGAGATCCCTTCCGGCCTGGACCATTCTATGATTCTAGGAAGAGAAGCTCACATTCATTTCCTTACTTTGGCACAACTTGCTCCCTAGTCATGTTTTTTTAATCTCTTCTCCTTTCTGAGGTGAATAAATGGCATGCCATGTGTCTCAGTATGTATGAGCCTTTCACAGAAGATGTTAAACCCTGCATTGTGCAGATGATAGGTGCATTGCTGAAGGACCAGGCTGGGAAATGGCTGTGCTGGGTTCTTCTGGAGGTTCTCTCTCTAAGTGGCTCTGTGGGGGTAAGGAAATTGCTGAGCATTGGAGCCTCCATCTGTGGCAGCCTCTCTGCTAGAAAAGCACTTGAGGGTGTAGATTTAAGAGTCGCCACACAGGGACCCATCTTCCCATGTTGCTGTACAGGAAAATAAGGCAGGAGTTCTGGTTGGGTATTTTTTGGCTTCCACTTTTCTTTTTTTCTTTTCTTTTCCTAAGCCTCCTTCCCACTGCTGTGCATTTTCTTCTGGAGTTGAATGCAGAATGGCCTTCATTGACGGCTCAGCAGTTTCTTGGTTTCTCAGTCTATTGTACTGATTTCATAGAATCATAGTATCAGTCAGGGTTGGAAGGGACCACAAGGATCACGTAGTTCCAACCCCCCTGCCATGGGCAGGGACACCCCACACTAGATCAGGCTGGCCAGAGCCTCATCCAGCCTGGGCTTAAACACCTCCAGGGAAGGGGCCCCAACCACCTCCCTGGACAACCCCTTCCAGGGCTTCACCACTCTCATGGGGAAGAACTTCCTCCTCACGTCCAGCCTGTGTCCTTATGACTGTGCTGGTTGCAGCTTGGCATGAGATGCACTGCTATGGCAGTCAGTGTATCAGGCCAAAGCAGTCTCTCAGGGTTGCTTTCCTGTGCCCACAAAGTGGCGACAGTGCTTCAAGGCCACCAGGGAACACTGAAATGACCCTAGGGAAAGGCAATTGGATTAATACCACAGATTAAAAGATATTTGTGCTTGACTGATTTTCCAGTATCTTCATTCACAGCAGTCTGTTCGGGTATGATTGGCAGTTTGGTAGCTAAAAAAGAGGTACAAGCTACACAAATAATCAGGAGCACTTCTGCTATGGGAACAGGCTGAAGGACCTGGGCTTGTTTGGCCTGGAGAAGACTCTGGGGAACCTTTGAGCTACCTTCCAATAGCTGAAGAGATCCTCCAGGAAGGCTGCAGAGGGACTTTTCCTGAGGGTGTCTAGAGACAGGATAAGGGGCAATGGTTTGATGCTGAGGGAGAAAAGGGTTAGACTGGATCTGAGGAAGAAGTTCTTCAGTGTGAGGGTGGTGAGACTCTGGAACAGGCTGTCGAGGGAGGCTGTGACTGCTTCCTCCCTGGGGATGTTGAAGGCCAGGTTGGATGAGGCCTTGAGCAGCTGAGTCTAGTTGAGAGGTGTCCCTGCCCATGGTAGGGAGATTGGAGGAGATGAGCTCTGAGGTCCCTTCCAACCTGAGCCATTCCAGGATTGCATGAGTTATTGTGACACTGAAAATGTTATCTGTTTTGGGCTCTGTCTGAAACAGTTTAACTCCTTTCTATTACATTTTACTTTTTTTTTTTTTTTTTTTTTTTCTTTTAAATCAAGTGAAAAAGCTTCTTTTGAACTAAAACTCTGACATGTTTCAATTAGCATCAGTGCAAAACATTTCAGCTTTCCTGGGTTTAAATCTTTCTTAGTAAAAAGTATTTGTGACATTCAGCAGAACGTTTATGAATGGTTTCAGTCTTCCCAGGGCTACACAGTTCTGTGACCAAGCTATTGATCAAGAAGCAAGGAAATCAGTCTGCTGGGTTCTGTTTAGCAACCACCCAGAGAACTCATTATTGTTCTACAAAACTCATTTTCTAGAGCTGTTTGTTGCTGCATAGGTTGGGTTAATTTTCTGTGTCTGCTCAGAGTAACCAGAGCAAAAGGCCTGGATGTTTTTCATAGCTTGGAGCCTGTTGTCAGTCATGGCAGACTTTGCTGGCTGTGGTGCCCTGGGTATTCTCCACACTCCTCCCCCTTCCTGAGAGGGAGGGCTTCACACTTCTATAACTTAGGTTCAGGTTTTGCTTTCTTCTTTTGTCCGTTTCGTTCACTTAGCTCTCCTGATTGTGCCCACAAAATGGAGACAGTGCTGCAAGGTCACCAAGGAACACTAAAGCATCTCCCAGGGAAAGGTAATTGGATTAATGCTATGGATTAGGATCTGTTTGTGCTTGGCTGATTTTCCACTGTCTTCATTAGCACCGGTGTTGATAACACGGCTTTTAATAGCTTTTAGAACCACAAATGTGGCGTGGAATGGAGCAAATAGGTCATTAATCCCTTAAAAGTACAATTTAATGCAATGCTTCATGACAGGAAGTGAAGAGGATAATAAAACCTTTACTGTTTTAAGCCACACTTAATATTTTTACGGTACAGTTGGCTCGACAAAATGCTCTTTGTGAGTCACCACTTCAAAGCAAGGTCCTGGGGACCAATTAAAGCTGTGTCTGCAGCCCTCCTGCATAACTGCATGCAAACATGGGGTATTTCAAAACATCTCTTGCAAGTAACAGGAGCTGTACCTAGAGGAAGCCAAAGGGACCTTTTGCTTCAAGCCTTGTAATTTAATATACCCCTGTGTGGAGCAACCCTCAGGGAATGAGAAATTGATTTTCATTATTTACATGGACCCTACAGTAATTTGCACTGTCAAAACACTCCTTGGAATTTGTCCTCCAGAAAGTACATCCTTGACAGACAAACAACAGCCAAAGAGATTGGCCTTGATTTCAAGCTTTATTCTGACAGTGGCCAAAGTGCCCCTATGACAGCTGAGTGAAAAGTAGCAAACCTGAAAGTAGCTGCCTTGCATCTAGCTTGTGGGTGCTGGGCCACTGGGACTGAGTGGCTTAAGGACAAATGCAAGGATCAGAGAATATTCTGTTCTGATTTCATCTATGCCCATGACCTGCCGTTTGTCCAGGCAAGGTGTTTCACCACCATTGGATTGATTGCCACTTTAGTAGATTGGAAATATGTCTGTGTTGTTCTGGTGCTGCTGCTGTTACCACATACCCAGTGTGGATGTTTTGTAGGTTTCTGGAGAGTCAGCTTGGATGCAAGCTCTGCAAGTAACCTGATGGTTTTCACACTGAACAGTTACCATCCATTCCTTTTGTTGCAGGAAGAATCATCTGGGTAGAATCTGATTCTGAGACTTAACAAAGCCAAGAGCTGAGTCCTGCCCTTGGGTCACAACAACCCCAAGCAATGCTGCAGGCTTGGAGCAGAGTGGCTGGAAAGCAGTCTGGTGGAAAAGAATCTGGGGGTGCTGGTGGGCAGCTGAACACGAGCCAGCAGTGCCCAGTTGGCCAAGAAGGCTGAGGGCATCTTAGCCTGTACCAAACCCAGTGTGCCCAGCAGGAGTAGGGCAGTGATGGTGCCTCTGTACTGGGCCCTGGTGAGGCCACAGCCTGAGCACTGGGTTCAGTTCTGGGTGCCACAGACAGGAAAGACATTGAGGAGATGGAGGGTGTCCAGAGAAGAGCAACAAGGCTGGGGAGGGGTTTGGAGGACATTATACAAGGAGAGCCTGAGGGAGTTGGGACTGTTCAGTGTGGAGAAGAGAAGGCTGAGGGGAGACCTCATTGCTCTCTACAGCTGCCTGCAAGGAGGTTAGAGTGAGGCTGGTGTTGGTCTCTCCTCCCAAGGAACCAGAAACAGGATGAGAGGAAATGAGGTTGATTTGTGCCAGGGGAGGGTTAGATTAGACATGAAGAAAAACTTCTGGAGTGAGAGAGTGGTAAGAGGTTGGAACAGGCTGCCCAGGGAGGTGGTGGAGTTGCCATCCCTGGAGGTGTTCAAGAAGCTGTAGATATGGTGCTTCAGGACATGGTTTAGTGGTCATGGGAGTTGGGTTATGGTTGGACTGGATGATCTTAAAGGGCTTTTCCAGCCTTAGTGATTCTGTGATTCATTGCTTTGCAGACAGCAGGTGTAGGATGATAATTCATGAGAAAGCCAATCTGTTACTGTGATGCGAGCAGAGAATAAATGTAAGGTGGAGCTGTGTTTTCTGACAAAGCCCATGTGTGCATGGAGTAATCACTCTCTGCTGTAGCAGGATTTAATGTTTTCATTGTGTTCATGCTGCAGACAAGACAGCTCATGGCAACACCTTCACTGTTCATATAGCAAATACTGTTGACAGACAGATAGAGGGACAGCAGGCAGGAAGGAATCAGAGGAGAGAATCTGTAATTCCTGGGTTGTAGTCCGGAGCTCTGTTTGTAGGACTGGAATATCTCAGATGCTTTGGCTTCTTTTTAAAAGATTCTACACTACCTGAAAAAAAAAACAAACACCTGGGCAAGCAAGCATTGAATTATTTCAAGATCCACCCTCTTCTGCCCACCAGCTTCTGACAGCTCTTCCTTTTCTTTCAGGGTTTTCTTGGGTTTGGGTTGTGGAGCTTGTTTGAGTTGGGTTGGTGAGGTAGAACTGAAAAAGTGACTTACTGCTATAATAGAGGAATTTTCTCTGTGAGCATGCTGACAAATTCAAAAGCCATGTGCTGTGGAGGTGCAAAGAAGAGACACTTAATGAGTAGTAGATACTTGAGATGCAAATGAGAGAGTTCACATGGGAACCTTTCATTTTCTGGCTTCTATCTAGGAAGCATTTTTGCAGGAGTGTTTCTTTGAACAACTAAATATTATTTTTCCTCACCATTCTCCTCCTCACACTTCCTAATTATCCACCCTATCCATCTCTTTCTTGTATCTCAATTTAATGCTCTAGGAGCATCTTGGGAGCTTGCAAGTAGACAGTTGTTGTAATGTTTAGCAATGGCTCATGTTCAGATTCTTGAATCCAAGGAGTTTCAACCCGTGGGAAAGTTTCAAGTCCCATCTTAGGCCTAAGCTCCAAGAATTGTTAAATGGCTGAGGTTAGAAAGAGTGAGAAAAGTGTAAATAGATGCAGAGCAGCAAGTCAGATCTTTACCCCCTTTTTTCTTTCCCCCTGCCCGCAGCCTTGCCTCCTGCACTGCTGTTACATGAGTCACTCTGTTCCTCCCTTTGCAACCCCCCTCTAAGTGGGAATGGATCTATAAAAACTAATAGAAATGAGAGGGGAGGGGGAGGGAAAACCACCAAGAACCCAACCAACTCTTGATCTTCAGACTGAGAGAGCCTGAGTGAGAGCCAACCCTTTCCAACAGCAGCCCTTTCATAAGCAGAGAGCTGGGGCGGGACCCACCAGCTGTGCGGCACAACCACAGAGCGCTCAGTGCACGCCAGCAGAACTGATAACCAGGCTGTGCCACTCAGCCTGCCCTGCAGCACAGCTCGGGCAGCCTGCCAGCCTCTCAGTCCTCATTAGCATGCTGCCATGCTTGCCCCTGCAAGGGCAAGGCCACAGCCTTATTTACTGCAGGGTTAATGGGCAAACAGGGCTTAATCAAAACATGGTGAGACAAAATCCTTGCAGCACCTCTTTTGACCTCAGCTCTCCCAGCAGACCTCTTGTCATGTGGAATTCACTGCCTGGTCCCAAGCACTGATGTAGGCTGGGCAGTAACTGGCTTGAGAGCAGCCCTGAAGAAAAGAACATGGAGGTGCTGGTGGAGGAGAAGCTCAACAGGAGCCAGCAGTGAGTGCTTGCAGCCCAGAAAGCCAACCACGTTCTGGCCTGCATCAAGAGAAGTGTGGCCAACAGGGTGAGGGAGGTGATTCTCCCCCTCTAGTCTGCTCTGGTGAGACTCCACCTGGAGTACTGTGTCCAGTTCTGGAGTCCCTATTACAGGAAGGTTTGGACGTGCTGAGTGTGTCCAGAGAAGGGCCACGATTATGATCAGAGGGCTGGAGCACCTCTCCTATGAGGACAGACTGAGGGAGTTGGGGCTGTTCAGTCTGGAGAAGAGAAAGCTCCAAGGAGACCTTATTGTGGCCTTCCCATATCTGAAGGGGCCTACAAGACAGCTGGGGAGAGAGTTTTTAGCATGTCAGGGAGTGATAGGACTGGTGGGAAATGGAAAAAAATTAGAAATGGTTAGATTGAGGTTGGATGTGAGGAAGAAGTTGTTCCCCATGAGGGTGGTGAGAGACTGGCACAGGTTGCCCAAGGAGGTGGTAGAAGCCTCATCCCTGGAGGTTTTGAAGGCCAGGCTGGATGTGGTTCTGAGCAACTGGATGTAGTGTGAGGTGTCCCTGCCCATGGCAGGGGGATCTGGCTGATCCTTGAGGTCCCTTCCAACCCTGACAATTCTGTGATTCTATGATTCTATGGTTCACCAAAGGACTTTGGTGACACAGTAGATTTCCATCTCTGACCAAATGAAGAGCAATAACAGCTTAACAGACAATTTTGTACTACATCTGCATCTGATGACATCAGAATCCTGCTCCCAAGAAGCAGATCTCTTTATTGCCCTTGGACCTCAGTAACTGCTGTGGCCCATGCTGACCCTCAGTTCTGTTTGAAGTATAGGAGCCTAGTCCTGATCATAGGATCATAGGATGTTAGGGGTTGGAAGGGACCTCTGGAGATCATCGAGTCCAAGCCCCCTGCCAGAACAGGATCATCCAGCTGCTACATCCAACTGGCAGCCAGTCACTAGTGGTGTCCCCCAGGGATCAGTTCTGGGCCCCATGCTCTTTAATATCTTTATTGATGATCTGGATGAAGGCATTGAGTCCATCATCAGTAATTTTGCAGATGACACCAAGCTGGGGGCAGGTGTGGATCTGTTAGAGGGTAGGAGAGCTCTGCAGAGGGACCTTGTCAGGCTGGACAGATGGGCAGAGTCCAAGGGCATGAGACTGAACACATCCAAGTGCTGAGTTCTACACACTGGCCACAGCAACCCCATGCAGTGCTACAGGCTGGGGTCAGAGTGGCTGGAGAGCAGCCAGGCAGAGAGGGACCTGGGGGTACTGGTTGATAGTAGGCTGAACATGAGCAGTCAATTTCTTTTTGCTTATGTAAGTTGGTGCCTCAGTACCAATTTATGGTTTGTCTCACACCCAAGCAGAGAGGGAATCCTTTCAAGTAGACCAGGGGTGGAGACCAGTCTTAATCTCAGTGGAACCACCACAGTACAGGCAGAGTTGTGTTGTAGCTTGGTGGCCCACCAGCAGCACCTGCTTCATGCTAGACCATTCATGAGCAAGGAGTGGCTTGAGAGCAGCCTGGAAGAGAAGGACTTGTAGGTGTCAGTTGGTGACAAACTCCCCATGAGCCAGCAATGGTCACTGGTAGCCCAGAAGGCAGCTGTGTGCTGGGCTGCATCCACAGCAGTGAGAGTGGCAGGACAGGGAGGGGATTCTGCCCCTTTGCTCAGCTCTGTTGAGACCCCACCTGCAGTACTGCTTTCAGTTCTGGTGCCCCAGCATAAGAAGAGCATGGACTCGCTGGAGTAGATCCAGGGGAGGCTACAAAGATGATCAGAAGGATGGAGACCCTCCCCTGTGGGGACAGGCTGGGAGAGAGGGGGCTGTTCATCCTAGAGAAGAGAAGGCTCATGGGGAGACCTTAGAGCAGCCTTCCAGTATCTGAAGGGGGCTACAGGAGAACTGGGGAGGGACTTTTGGCAAGGGCTTGGAGTGACAGGATGAGGGGAAATGGATTGAAGCTTGAAGAGGGCAGATTTGGACTGGAGATTAGGAAGAAATTCTTTCCAGTGAGGGTGGAGAGATACTGGAACAGGTTGCCCAGGGAGGCTATAATGGATGCTCACTCCCTGAAGTGTTGAAGGCCAGGTTGGATAAGGCCTTGAGGAAGCTGGGCTGGTGGAAGGTGGTATTGCTATCAACCACAGTGGGTCAGCAAAGAATTTTAAACACCCATTTAGACATGTTCCTGTATCTTACAACCTGCAAATTGTGATCCATACGAAAACTGATCACAAGGGAAAGAAAATGCTTCCTAGTGTGTTCCTGGAACTTATTAGAACTCTTGGTGCTGTTTCTACTGCCCAGTTTTATCATGGTCAGGTGTACGTCAACTCCTGGGTACCACAGACTCTGCAGCTTCTGCTGTGTTAAGACTTCATGTGGGGATGGCTAGGAGCTGATGCTTTATAGAATCAACCAGGATGGAAAAGACCTCAGAGATCAAGTCCAACCTATCACCTAACACCACCTGACAACTAAACCATGGGCCCAAGTGCCACATCCAGTCTTCTTTCAAACACCTCCAGAAATGGTGACTCCACCACCTCCCTGGGCAGCACATTCTAATGGCCAATTTATTTTTCTGGGAAGAACTTTCTCCTCACTTCAAGCCTGAACTTTCCCTGGCACAGCTTGAGATTGTGTCCTCTTATTCTGTCACTGCTTGCCTGGGAGAAGAGACCAATCCCCAGCTGGCTACAACCTCCTAGAGAGCAATAGTGTCTCCCCTGAGCCTCCTCTTCTCCAGGCTAAACAACCCCAGCTCCCTCAGCCTCTGCTCATAGGGCTTGTGCACTTCCTGTGCCATGTGAGGCAGAAGGGCAGGGTACAGTTGTGAGCTGTCAGGAGAGCTGTGCAGTTTAGATGGGCTGAGCTGAGTACAAGAATCCCTGCGTGTCGGCTGCATTCCTTCCCTGTCCCTCTTCCTGATCCTCTGAGCATCTCCCAGCCCTCTAAGAGGTGTTTCCTCTTCCAGTTCAGCCTGTGTTAAAGCTGGAATTGAGTGGGAGGAATTGCAGAATAAAGGAAGCTTTGTGGAGCTGGGCCTGGCCAATGCATTTACAAAATTCCTCTGCCCTCCTACGCGTTGCTCCTGCCACTGCCTGTGGTGTTTACCACCTGTTTGGGTATGCCTTGTGACACAGGAAGAACCATTGCACCACCTCAGGTGGGCATTCAGCTGGGTGCGTGAGACTGGCTTGTGAGGATGAGGTTGAGTGAGGAACTGGGAGTCCAACCTTCCGTGTCCAGCCCTGACACTGTCTTGTTTGCATGGAGGAGGAAATTAGTTCCTGCGACTTCCATGCTCCTCAGCTTTCCTGAGTGCAATGGAGCTAGTGGTGCTTATCAAGAAAACAGGAGTGGCTTGGACCAGTTGTGGTGTTTGGAGAAAGCTTCAGTTTCTTGGATTCCAGGTCCCATTGGAAGTGTCAAGCAGTGTTAATGTAAAGGGAATCTGGTGGGGGTTGCTCACACTTACTGTGTGATTCACTGCTTGGCCTCGTCTCTGGTGTGCACATCCTCATGTGTGCCTGCGCCAGCTCTCGCCTGGCGCTGCCAACATGGGTTCTGTGTCTGTATTTACAGTGTGCAGCCTGCATACCAGCTCTGTGAGGGAGTGTGGCAGCAGAGTAGCAGGGGAGGGGGAAGGAGCTGTGTGTCTGTCTATAAGATCATATATTTGTACAAAGTGTGTGTCTGTGGGCTTCCGAGACTGAGGGGAGTCTGTGGTTCAGACAGTCTGCCTGCTTTTTTCTTTCTTTCCTTTTTTCTCTGAAGGCAGCAAAATATGTTGATAGGGAGTTTTTTTACAGGAGGTTTTTGTGTTGTGAGTTAATACATTTCCCTCACATCAGGTCTTGCCAAACATCATTTACTTACTAGGGCTGTGCAAGCAGGTTACCCAAAGGCAGCACCGTTCCCTGGCGTTTTCTCTTCTTCCAAGCTGCTCAGAGACAAGCTGTAATGAGGCTGCTGGTTACAAACAGCAGAGTATCAGCATGAAAAGGGGAGCAAGGATGCCTGTGCTTGTGCTTAGCTGAACTGGTGCCAGGGCTGGGAGTTTATACAGCAGAAATACTGCTGCTGGACCCGGAGCTTTGCTGGTCCAGTGTGATATTTCTGTTCTGTATTTCTGCTGGTGGAGCAAGGCTCTTACCATGTTGCACATGACAGAAAAGTAAACAATGGAGTACACAATTCTCATTCATGGGAATGATGCTTGTGATTTTTTTTGTGTGTTTGTTATCTCCCAGAAAAGAAATGCCTGCAGTAAGAAAGTAGAACACAAAGGAAGTGACCTCTTTCTGGCTGCTGAAGTTGCTGGTTGCAAGGAATGACCTCTTTCCAACCTTCCACACCCCCTTTTCTATTCCCCTCCCTCCCCCCCTTTTCTATTAGTGGTTTTTGTTGTGGTGTGGGGTGGTTGTTTTGGAGGTGGGGTTTTTTTGTTGTTTGGGAAGGGGGGTTGTTTGTGTTTTTTTTGTGGGGGGTTGTTTTGGGGTTTTTTGGTTACCAACTAGCAAGTCTCCTCAGTGGAAATAAGCTATTCAGTCTGTGTATAGATCCTTCATCAGAGGGACTGAAATGCATTCTTCAGAAGCATGCTGAACATCCCCAGCCATTCATAAAGCAATTTTTAGTGGTGAATAAAACAAAGGATATCACAGATTGCCAGCAGGGAAATGGATTTCTCTTGCTTGGGCTGTGTGTGTGTGTTCAGAAATGTCACGCATATTCCAAGTGTTTTGCATAGCTAGTGAGTGGTGTTTTGCAATATCAAAATCTCTGCTAGACAATATTCTGGCATCTTTTTCTTGACCTCAGGTCAGCAAGGAAGCAGCTACCAATGCAGTATGGTTGGCCAGTTACCATTTAGACTTCATGTCAAGATGTAGATGGTTGTGCCTGTCTGGAGGGATTTTGATGAACTACAATCACAGAACCATAGCATGGCTCAGGTTTGAAAGGACCTCAGAGCTCATCTCCTCCAACCTCCCCACCATGCCCAGGGGCACCTCTCAACTAGACTCAACTGCTCAAGGCCTCATCCAGCCTGGCTTCCAACACCCCCAGGCAGGAAGCAGCCACAACCTCCCTGGGCAGCTGTGGCAGGGTGAGGGTGGGTTGGACTGGCCTGGATGATCTCTGGAGGTCCCTTCCAACCTCTGATATCCTGTGATTCCTTTTTAACAATACTTTTAACACCTTTTAACACTTCCTTTCAGATCTGTGTGAACACAGCCATTGAGCATCGTTAGGCTAATGGCTGGACCTGATGATCTAAAGAGTCTCCTCCCACTGGAGTGATTCTGTGCTTCTGTGCCAACATAAGTATTACAAAAACTTCCCCAGTACCTCTTCAAAGGCAGAAATTGTCGAAGTTGCATCCTGAAATCAAAATTTAATAGCCTTAATACATGAAAACTTCCTGCATTCAACAAATCCAAGTGCCAGGTGCTGCACTTTGGCCACAACAACCCCATGCAGAGCTACAGGCTGGGGTCGGAGTGGCTGGAGAGCTGCCAAACAGAAAGGGACCTGGGGGTGCTGATTGACAGCTGCCTAAACATGAGCCAACAGTGTGCCCAGTGGCCAAGAGGGCCAATGGCATCCTGGCCTGCATTAGGAATAGTGTGGCCAGCAGCAGCAGGGAAGTCATTGTGCCCCTGTACGCTGCTTTGGTTAGGCCACACCTTGAGTCCTGTGTCCAGTTCTGGGCCCCTCAGTTTAGGAAGGACATCAAAACACTTGAACATGTCCAGAGAAAGGCAACAAGGCTGGTGAGAGGCCTTGAGCACAGCCCTATGAGGAGAGGCTGAGGGAGCTGGGGTTGCTTAGCCTGGAGAAGAGAAGGCTCAGAGGAGACCTCATTGCTCTCTACAACTACCTGAAGGGAGGTTGTAGCCAGGAGGGAGTTGGTCTCTTCTCTCAAGCAACCAGCACCAGAACAAGAGGACACAGTTTCAAGCTGTACCAGGGGAAGTTTAGGCTGGAGGTGAGGAGAAAGTTCTTCACTGAGAGAGTCGTTCACCATTGGAATGTGCTGCCCAGGGAGGTGGTGGAGTCACCATCCCTGGAGGTGTTCAAGAGGGGATTGGATGTGGCACTTGGTGCCATGGTCTAGTCATGAGTTCTGTGGTGACAGGTTGGACTCGATGGTCTTTGAGGTCTCTTCCCACCTTGGTGATACTGTGATACTGTAATGGCCAGATTTGGGTAGAGGGGTTTTGTGTTTGGTTGGTTGGTCATTGTTGATTTTTTTCCCCCCCAAGAAAATTAACACTTGGAAATCCTTTATCATGGATGATTTTGAGTTCATTAGAGCAGAGCATACATGGATTTTTTTGTCCCCTGTGGCTTTTTCTTCTTTTTTGTTTTTTCATTTCCAGTGCTAACATAAATAAACTGTTGAACTGATTTTTCATAAACTTTCCAAAAAAAATCTGAAGCATGGAAAATTTCAGCCCAAAAAGGAGTTTGTTTCAGAAAATTACAAGCAACAGAAAAAGAGGGTTAGAATGGAAATCTGAACTCCTCATTAACTACAGTTAAGAGCCAAGTTAAATGCCAGGGCTTTTTGTTGTTGTTGTTGTTGTTTTTCTTTTTTCTGTTAATATTTGGTTTATAGTTACAAGTTTGGAAGAGCAAAGCTCTTTTTAACCCTTTTCTGTTGCTGCCCCTGGCTTAGCTTTGTTTGGAAGTCCTGGCATAGCTTCAGGACTCAGCAGCTGCCTTCACCACAGCAGGAGCCATACTTGCTCACTTTTCCTTTCAGAGCATCACTTGAGGCTATGTTCACACAGCCTTAAATTCTACCTCAATCCCTCTCTCTAGCACTGACTCTTGGCTGGCTGTGAATGTTTAGTGGTACAAGCCAATGGGGATCATTAGGCCGAGGCAGGCTTGAGGCTGTCTGATGATGGCTTCTGGTTTCCATACCAGCTGTGTGGCAAAGAGAGGAGGAGACAAGAGGGGTGCCTAATGCAGCAGCAAGGTGTGCCTGAGAGTCAATGCAATAGCCTGGAGCTCTGTGCTTTCAGTCCCTAGCTGGGGCAGAAACCTGCACAGCTTCCTCTCTGAAAACAATGGCCAGGGATGTTTGAAGCATGTGTTGTAAGTCTCATCATGGAATCTCAGGAGAGGGAGGAGATGTATCTTATTTGACTGCTTTTACTCGTGGTCTAACTAAATTTGGAGCTTGGTGTGGTCTAATGGACAGGACCTGCATCTAACTCCTTCTCAAGCAGCTAGCTCTGCTGCTGGCTGTGCTGCAAATTCCCTCTGTAACCTCTGGCAAACTTTCTCTTCCTCTGCTCCTTCCTTTGGAAAATTCCTCTGAATTCAGGGGGGCATTTTGCTGGGGAAACGCAGGATGAGGAGTCGCTTTACCAGATTTGGAGTCTCTTTTGCTGCTTGAAGGTTAGCCAGTTCAGTTCTGAGACCAACAATGAATGTCTCCATTCCAGTTCTTAAGAGAATTCTCTCTTTTTCCAGTGATGTAAATTTTGTTTACATTTCGTGCTTTCTACATTCAAAAACCACCCTGCTCTGTCTTTGTTCCCAGTTTTTGAGTCCAAAAGATCTTTATTAGATATACAGAAGAAGAGGTCCAAGTATCTATGAAAAACAATTTTAAGAACTCTTCATTTCCAAAGTGCCTATTGCAAACCTTCAGCAAACACTGCAGTGGTTGGTAGCATTGCACTGAGTGTGGGAGTGCATGCAGCCTTGGCTCATGGGTGATGGAAATGATGAACTCTTTTGTAGCTGTGAGGAGAGAACTGGCAGCACAGGCACCTGGCAGAGCAGACACACGGCTTGGTGGTGCAGCTCTCAAACAGCTACCTGATGCTACAAATCAGATAATTGAAAGGAGGCTGCTCTCAAGCACTGTCTGCAGAATCATACCACTGTGGAATTGTTTGGTTGGAAAAGCTCTCTGACATCATTCAGTCCAACCATCAACCCAACGGCACCATGGCTGTTAAACCATGGCCCAAAGAGCCTGGGCCACCAATTTCTTGGATGCCTCCAGGGATGGTGACTCCCCACCTCCCAGAGCAGCCTGTTCCAGTGCTTGACCACCCTTTCAGTAAAGAATTTTTTTCTACTATCCAATCTAAACCTCCCCTGGTGCAACTTGAGGCTGTTTCCTCTTGTTCTATCACTTGCTCCTAGGGAGAAGAGACCAACCCCCTCCTCACTCCAACCTGCTTTCAGTGAGCAGTGGAAAGCAATGGTCTCCTCTCAGTCCCCCAGGTCTCTCAGCTGCTTTTCACCAGCCCTATTCTCCAGACCCTTCACCAGCTTTGTTGCCCTTCTCTGGACACTCTCCAGCACCCCAATGTCGTTCTTGGAGTGAGAAACACATGTGCAGACTAGATGTCATGGTGTCCATGCACCAAGGCCATAGTCAGGCAACCAAAGTCTCATGAGTGCCTGTGCCTGGTTTTTCCTATCAGCTGTTTTTCAGTCTCTTCACCTTTAGCTTACTTCAGTCCTCTGAATCATGCTTCAGAGGCCTTCAGAGGTGCTTGGCTTTCCCCATGGAGTAAGCACAGGAATTTAAGTGGGTTCTGGGCCTGAATGTGGTCCTTACAGCCTAGACTAAATGATACCAAATCATTTCTCTGTCACTAGTGAAAACTGAAGCGGGCTCTGGCAGCAGCTGTTATTTGTTAAAATAGCCATAAGCTATTGATTGACATTTCTGATCAATTCAGATTCTTTGGAGAGCTTCACTGCTCCTTTAAACATATCTCTACATTTCTGAAGGTGCTCTAAATCTTGCAGCTGTTTTCTCACCAGCACACCTCTGTTCAAGGGGATCTGGCTGCCCAGAAAGCTTGTAGGTGTTGTAACAAACTGCTTTGTGCTGTCTCCATTTCTCAGTACCCTGAACAAAAACACAATCTATCAAGCAAAATGTTTAGTTTGGTACAAGATTGTTCCTGCTGCTTAATGCTTGCTCTTTCTGCCTTTTTTTTTTTTTCTAGAGTATATGGGTTTTCACATTGGCAGGCCATGTGTGGACATGAGCTGAATATATCTTTGCTCTTAAATTCACTAGCAAGCACTAAATTGTTGAACAACTATGTCTGCATGAAGACAAAACTATGCCAGGCAGCAGGGACTTTGCATAAGGTAGTTACTGACTGTCTTGAGTAAAGGGGCATGGGTCCAGCATGGCCTCTGAAGCAGCAAGACTTGTGACGTGAACACCTAGTTTGCAGAGAATCCACAGCTCAGGTCCTGAGGGTTGTTTTTTTGTGTTGTTATGAAATGCAGGCTGCCTGTCAAGGGGCAGATTTTTAACTTCACCATGCATCCTAAAGGACAGTCCAAGCTCTATGCTGTAGTTCCAATTGTACTTAATTTTTATTCCTGTTCTGGTGTCACCAGCATAAGAAGAACATGAAGGTGTTGGAGCAGATCCAGGGGAGGCCACAAAGATGATCAGAGGGCTGGAGATCCTCCCCTGCAGGGACAGTCTGGGAGAGAGAGGGCTGTTCATCCTGTAGAAGAGAAGGCTCCTGGGGAGACCTTAGAGCAGCCTTCCAGTACCTTTAGGGGGCTACAGGAGAGCTGGGAAGGGACTTTTGACAAGGGTTTGTAGTGATAGGATGAGAGGGAATGGATTGAAGCTTAGGAAGGGCAGATTTGGACTGGAGATTAGGAAGAAATTCTTTCCAGTGAGGGTGGGGAGACACTGGAAGAGGTTGCCCAGGGAGGTTATGGATGCCCCCTCCATGGCGGTGTTGAAGGCCAGGTTGGATGAGGCCTTGAGCAAGCTGGGCTAGTGGAAGGCGTCCCTGCCCATGGCAGGGGGGTTGGAATTGGATGACCTCTAAGGTGCCTTCCAACCCAAACCATTCTATGGATCTATGAAGCTATGAGTACAGCCTTTCTTGTGGAGGAGATGCAAAAAAACCCTCGACCCATATAAAAATACATTTTGGATATATTTTCTTCCAATTCATGGTAGCTCCTTGACCATACTGAATGCTATTGCAGCATGGCACGATGATTAAAGTGACCTGCACTAGGAAACGAAGGGACAGTTCAGTGCTGGGAGACTTCTGCTGATCATGGTGGTTCTGGAAGAAAAGTCAAGATAAAAGCTCATCCTAACCATGTCATTCTTAAATAATTTGTCCAGACAGCAGCAGCTTCCTTCCTAGTGCAGACACAAACCTTGGGTTCTTTTTTTTCCTCTGCAGGAAGCTCTCAAGCTAAGTACTGTTAGCAGGGACCTGTTTGCAGCTGGGAGCACTGCTGTATGTGGCTGCTCTCAGAAATGCTCACACATTCCAACTGGCACAACATTGTTCTGTGACTGGCTCTGAGTAACATCCACAGCTGAGATATTTCCATGCTCTGAACACAAAAATCTCAGCTGAATCTCTTGATCTGCATGGAAGGGTCCCTTACAAAGGCACTCCATCCACTTTGAGGTCCACCTGAATTCAGAACTTCTTTGGTACAAATGTAAGCAGCCTGATGTGTTTACCCTACTGTAGGTATTTCCTTCTAGTGGTGAAAACATCTCAGAATGGCAGACACCTTCTCTTCTTTCTCACAGTTTCTTCCTTTTTGCCCTTTAGGAGATGCTGATGCTATCTATCAGCTTGGAGCTTCATCCTCCCATCAATCCTCAGTCCTGCTGCTGCTTCAGCCTTGTGCAAATGCTGAGCCCTTGTATCACAGTGACTGAAAGGCAGGCAGGGGAGAGGTGACCTTGCATGAGCTCAGGAAAGAGGTAGGGTCTGGCAATGAAACTCTGTTGATAGTTTCACATTTGTCGAGAAGCAGAGCATGGGTCAGAGCCTTGTCTTTTCTCACTGTCATTCCTAAATCTCTACTTCAAGCCTATGAATCTTCCATATGAGGAGAGATTGAGGGACCTGGGGCTCTTCAGCTTGGAGAAGATGAGGCTGAGGGGTGACCTCATTTGTGTTTATAAATATGTGAAGGATGAGTGCCAAGAGGCTGGAGCCAGGCTCTGCTGGGTGATGCCCGATGACAGGACAAGGGGCAATGGTGGAAGTTGAGGCATAGGACACCAAGCTGGGGGCAGGAGTTGATCTGCTGGAGGGTAGAGAGGCTCTGCAGAGGGACCTCGACAGGCTGGACAGATGGGCAGAATCCAACAGCATGAGATTTAACACATCCAAATGCCGGGTTCTGCACATTGGCCAAAACAACGCCATGCAGAGCTACAGGCTGGGGTCAGAGTGGCTGGAGAGCAGCCAGGCAGAGAGGGACCTGGGGGTACTGGTCGATGGTAGGCTGAACATGAGGCTGCAGTGTGCCCAGGCAGCCAAGAGGTCCAATGGCATCCTGGCCTGCATCAGGAACAGTGTGGCCAGCAGGAGCAGGGAGGTCATTCTGCCCCTGTATACAGCACTGGTTAGGCCACACCTCGAGTACTGTGTCCAGTTCTGGGCCCCTCAGTTTAGGAAGGATGTTGACTTGCTGGAACGAGTCCAGAGAAGAGCAACAAAGTTGGTGAGGGGTTTGGAACACAAGCCCTATGAGGAGAGACTGAGGGAGCTGGGGTTGGTTAGCCTGGAGAAGGGGAGACTCAGGGGTGACCTTATCACTCTCTACAACTACCTGAAGGGAGGTTGTAGACACGCGGATGATGGTCTCTTCTCCCAGGCAGCCAGTACCAGAACAAGAGGACACAGTCTCAGGCTGCGCCAGGGGAGGTTCAGGTTGGATGTTAGGAAGAAGTTCTATACAGAAAGAGTGATTGCCCATTGGAATGGGCTGCCTAGGGAGGTGGTGGAGTCACTGTCATTGAAGGTGTTCAGAAGGGGACTTGACAGGGTGCTTGGTGCCATGGGTTAGCTGTTTGGGTGGGTTGGATTGGTTGATGGGTTGGACACGATGATCTTGAAGGTCTCTTCCAACCTGGTTTGGTTTATTCTAATAAAGGTTTATTCTAATAAAGTTCCATGGAAACAGGAGGGAAATGTGAGGGCGACAGAACACTGGAAGAGGCTGCCCAGGGGGGTTGTGGAGTCTCCCTCTCTGGAGATATTCAAGACCTGCCTGGATGTGTTCCTGTGTGACCTGCTGTAGGTGATCCTGCTCTGGCAGGGGTGTTGGACTGGATGATCTCTCAAGGTCCCTTCCAGCCCCTAACATTCTGTGATTCTGTGATTCTGTGATTCTGTGATTCTGTTCTGAGAGCCCAAAGTGTTGAGTCCACTCTTTTGCAAATAGTGTTGTCCTCCTGCATGAGAACTCCTGGCTTTTGACTCAGGATGGTAGGAAGCTGTCATTAAAGTGTTTTGATCTTCACAAGCTTTTAGTAACATCATTGCCCTCGGCGTTTCCCAAAGTTCATTACAGAGGATGTGCAGAGAAGATGGAAAGTCAAACTGAAAGAATATTTCCCAAACCCAGCCAAACTCTGAAGCTTATTTAATGACAAACTCTGAAGCTTATTTAATGACATCTCCAGTTTATTAAAATGGACTCCATTTTAAAGGCTTTTGGTTTGTTAAAATGCAGTAATTTACAAGTCCTGGTAGGCGCCTGGCTGCTTATTCAGGTGCTTAATTGCTTCTTAAAACCTGGTCATCAGAGCTTGCTTTCCACACAGATCTGGGGGCAATTTTTGCTATGTCAGAGCTGTCCCCAGCCATTGTTTTGCTGTCACCTGTAAGAGGAGGCTGCGTTTGCTGCTCATAACTACCAGATAACCTTTCAGAAAGCTTAAGGAAAGATGAAGAACTCTAATGGTAGACGGTAAAAACACGGCTGCAGCATTGCTGTTGCTGTGGGTGCTGAAACCCAACCTAAGGTGCTTGTTTTCCCTAGGGGCCTCTGAAGCTGACACTCCATGGGTGTAGGAATGAGGCCAAGTAACACGACAAGGGAAAGGTGGATCTGGGAATTTCTAGCAGGCTCCTGGCCTGCACGTGTACTGCATGTGAAAGCATGTCATGTGCCTGTCCTGGCTGATCTTGCATCCAGCTGTTCAACTAAGGTATGTGCAGGAAAGCTTGCATGCAAATCTCTCCTCTCTGCGCCAAGCAGAGGTGTTTTCTTTCCAGCTCAATTATTGGGGCTGGGCAAGGAAGTGCTTCCAGAGAAGGACTTTTGCTCTGAGGAATGGCAGGTTTTCCCAGGCAGAAAAATGAATGTTTAGTATGTCTTCAAGTTCTATATTTTGGACTCGATCTTTGAAGGCCCCTTCCAGCCCCTCACATCCTGGGGTTTTATAGGGCAATTTGTAGTGCGTATTAGTGCTGCTATCAGAAGGCTTGGTGCCAAGGAAGAAAGCAACAGCCTTTGGGAAGAGACAGTGAGGCTGAAAATGTCCTAAGGTATATTGGAATTTTGCTTGCATCTATCTGTTTGGTAGGGTAGAAAGAGGCAATCACAGGGTTGGTACGGAAGGAGAGACAACTCAGTGCATGCTCCTTTTAATTGCTGCTTTTTAATTACCTGTAATTGAGCATGCCAGGCATGACATTCTGCTCTCTACTTGTAAAGTTGCTCTTTCCTCCATCATCAACATTTCTCAGAAGTGACTCATTGGAAACTGCAGACACACTCGGAGACTTCAGTTTAATGCTTGCTTTGCTTATAAGGAATCCCTGCTCCTCGGTGTGCTATGGATTATATATAGAACTGCAAAGGTCACAGTGTCTGTGTCTGCACAGCATCAGACCATCAGCATGGCCTTGACCCCTCAGCTGCTCACAGTGAAAGCCTGAATCCTGTCAGATGGAAATAAAGAGCCAGACATGGAATGAAGTAGTTTATGCTTCAAGCTGTTTTGCTGATTATGCAAAAATGATCTGGAAAAAAAAGATGTGACTAAGACACTCCTGAAACAGGGATCATGCTTTTTCTTGAAGCTTCTGCAGAAGCCAGCGAGTGCATGGAGACTGGAACCATCGCTGGCTTGTGATTTTAGGGAGAGCAAGGGATGGTTTGAGACTCTGCCATTTAGAGTGGCTTCAAACGGTGACAGAAGCGTTGAGAAGCTGTTTTATAGGAAGGTTGAAGAGGCAAATCACTAATAATGTATAGGAAAGAACATAACAGTGGATTTGAGAGCTTGGTGACCTCCCTTGAACAATAAACAATCCATCCTAACAATCCTAACACTCATGAGGTGTTAGCCTGGTTCAAAACCAAGAGGATTCTTCCTTGATCAGTTAAGCACTGAGAAGCCTTGGTTTCTTAAGTTAAATTTTCCCATGGCTTCTCTCACCTGCAAGGTTCTCCTGGTTTTTTTAAGTCAAGAGAAAAACAGCAGTCAAGAGTGGCTCAGCTCTGCTGATCAGGGAAGCAGATTAAGATGATGTCTCTCTCAGACAACAAATGTGACAGTTTGTTTTTCTATGGAGTCAATTTGAAGAAGTCTTACTTAAGAAAACACAGAGAAGAAGTGAAGCTTAGTCCATGACATTTCCTTCCTTCTCTCCCTAAATTTGTAGTCTGTAAGTACTCCCAGAAATCATTGCTTGGAGTGACCTTGAGTGGGTTCTCAACCTCTGATAAATTGCTTTCGGGTTTTCTTTCTGAGGACTTTGCCCAATCAAAGGAAAAAATCTGTTCCCAGGGGATTCCCTAGGAAGATCTGTCTATCTTGTTACGGGATCCATTTCTTGTGCTGCCACAGGATGAAATGAAGGGCTCCCCTGACAAGTATAAAAGTGGTGTGACAACCCATCTATTTCCACTTGATTTAAATCAGTGAAGAGGGGAAACCATTTGTTTCCAAGACTGTAATTTTCCAGATGACACCATTTTATTGCATGGTGCCATACCATGAGAAAGAGCATTCTTGTGGCTTTTGAACTGGAAATCCTGTAGGAATGCTATTTCTGGCATTTATTTGCTGTGAAGCCAGGCACACAGAAAGAACAGACAGACTGACCAGATACAGTTTGTGGTGTTGAGGCATTCAGAAAAGTCCCTGCTGCACAGCCCTTTGCCAGCATGCAAAGTGTTGAGTGAAAGCTGAAAAATTGTCAATGAAGATCAGATCTGAAGGCCACGATCTGATCAGCCAGCCAGGCTTGCATGCCATTAATGTAGTCCTTCCTCTTTCAACAATGCTGTTTTGAACATTCAGCTTTTCTGTCTTCACACACTGGTGCTTGTAAAGTAATTCTCGGTAGCCAACAGGACTTTGATACAAAGTGGGAGTGAAAGTTGAATGCAGACTGCAATGAAAACACCAAATGTGGTCACTCCAGCTGAACTGGAAAGATGTTAGGGTTTGGATTTTAGTTTTTTTTTTTTTGTTTACCAGAGTACCATTATGAGCATGCAAAAAAACTGTTGAATGAAGAATGGACACAAGACTAGGCAGCTGGACAGCTTAGCTCCATTCTTTGGTAATCTCTGGAGGAGGCAATCATAGTGAACTCAGGATGACTGCCCATACAAGAAGAGCTTGTGCATGGGTAAGTGCTCATGGGAAGCAGCCCCCCTAGAGCTTCAGGAGCTGTATCTGCAGATACCTTCTGTACTAGATTTTTCCAATATAGAAGAAAAAGAAGCATGCTCTGACTTTTTTTCTTGCCTCTCCTTGTGTCTCTTCAGAGCCTGTCTCACAGGAACAGCTCTGCAATGATAGTCTGCCCGAACGGAGCAAAACCCCTAATAAATATGGTGCATTCCTCTTTCTAAAGTGTATTTATTTAGTAAGTTTAGAAACCACTCTGAGGTTAGGTTACAGCTATTGGGATTAGAGGGCGTCTGGTGGGCAGTTCAGACATCAAGCTATAGGTTCATGGAGCAAAGCTGAGCTGTTTCTAGGCTGATGTCTGAATTATGAATTAGGTTCACTCTAATTCCGATGGGGTAAACCTCAGAGCAGTTTATATACTTACGGCTAAGTGCTCCTAAAATACAGCCTATTTATTTAAAACATCCATAGAAAATGTAAGATCTAAAAAAGATGTCTGGCCTGGGGATGCTGCAGCATGGCAGCCCAGCCTCACGACATCTGAATTCCAGCTTTGGAGCTCCGGCAGCAGTGGATGGCACGGCTGGCTCTGTGCCACGCACTGACCATCCCGGCTTGGCCAGATCCCTGCTTGGCTCAGGCTCGACCTGAACAGCCAGAAGACAAAATCCGTTTCCCTCAGCCCAGGGCGCTTGCCTCTTCCTCAGCCATGCCTGTCATGCCAAGGCTGGGAAAGCCTTGGGTCACAATGTCCTCCCTTGACCAGTCAGGAGAGTTCTGCAGGCCAAGAATACTCTGCAGGGTTGGCTCCTCTCGCTTTCTATTGCTGGAGTTGTGCAAAGAAGCCCAAATCTACTTTTTAGGCTAGTTGAATATTTGGGGAGTAGAATGGAGTTGGAGGGTTGGACAGAAAGCACAGAATTTATTAATAGCATCAGCAACTGCTTCCATCTGGAGGCACCCTGCTCTCTGAGCTCATTCTAGCAGCAGTGCCAGCTGCTGAACCTTTCACCTTAATCGTGTGTCTTTGACCCCTGCTGCTAGCAGGCAGGTAGCTGTGCCAAGCAGCAGTCTACAGCTGGCTTTTACACTTCTGACTGGCTGTCTTGTGGGGAGTAGCAGTCAGTGAGGGTCTCTACAGGAGGCTAAGCCATCCCTTCCTCTGTTCATTTTGCTCAGGCTACCAGAGAATCTCAAGCAGAGACAGCATCTGATGTTATTTTCCTGGAATGGGAGTGGAACAGAAACTCTCCACTATTTTAGGACAGCTGAGCTGGATCCATCACTATACAAAAAAAAAGAGAGTCAGTTTACACTCTGGTTCTTTCTTCCATCCTCACCATCCTCCTTCAATTTCCATTCCAGGAAATAAATGGGACAAAATACTTCTCATTGAATTACTCCTGCCTTGGCACTGAGAGGGATGTAGAGAAATCTCCTGGAAATTACTATTGCTAGGTTTGGTCTGAAAGTGCAGATGCAGAAGCAGCAGCAGCAATGGAATGGACACAAAGGGCAGATTTCTTTGGGCACTGAAGAATTCTCACAGGGCTGCAGGAGTGCATAATGAGCTCATAGGGGGATCCTGAGGCCAAAGATCACTTTATACAAATTTGCAGGAGTTGGCAGAACTAAATGTCACCAGTGAGCTGGTGGGAGTTAACAACTGAACGTGGACAAAACCCACAGTTAGTGTTCTCTGTTTTCAAAGAAACTAAATCTTGCCATTCTGTGTGGCAGCAGAGTGCTTACTCACAGCTTCTGGATGCCTGAGGCTGACCGTGTGACACTAACTATGCGTGAATGTAACAACAACATTGGAATGGTTCTTCTCCCTCAGCTCTCTCAACCCATTCAGAAACACTTGGGAGACAATGCTTCATCTGGAATCACTGAACGTGAGGCTGGGCTGCACTCAGTACAGTGGTTTCAGTGGACTGTTGGGATAGCAGCAACTTCCTGCCTCGTTGATAAGCACAAAGGGGACTCTGATGAAGGGGTTTTCAGAGAGTGAATCCTGCCAGGAGCTGGGGATTGAGGGGTTAAACGGCATCAGGATTTCCCCACTGAAGCTCTATGTCATTTTGACTGACCTTAGAGCAGCCTTCCAGTACCTGAAGGGGGCAAAAGAAAGGTGGGAAGGGACTTTTGACAAGGGCTTGGAGTGATAGGATGAGAGGGAATGGATTAGAGCTTGAGGAGAGAAGATTTAAACTGGAGATTAAGAAGAAATTCTTTACAGGGAGGGTGGGGAGACACTGGAACAAGTTGCCCAGGGAGGCTGTGGATGCTTCCTCCCTGGAGTGTTGAAGGCCAAGTTGGATGAGGCCTTGAGCAACCTGGGAGGTTGGAACTGGGTGATCTTGGAGGTTTCTTCCAACACAAACCATTCTATGAATCTCTGAATCTGTAAGATCTGAAGATCTCCATCCTGTCCTGCTTCTGTCCTTTGATCTATGATTCTAGCTGATGTCCCTCCGTGGGCCCATCCAGATGTTATAAACAGCCTTTCCCTGCCCTGTGGCCTTCAGCTTAGGTGAGCAGTAACAGCAAGGTTGTACTGAAACCTTTTGTACAGATGCACTCCAAGAGAAAGATCATGGCTGGAACTGCTTGACTTTTGGCTTGCTCTCACTCAGAGTGTTTAGGCAGTAAGGTTTGACCAGGTGAATGTGTCTTTTGGTTTCATTTCCTTTTGACAGGCTGCTTACCTGTCCTCAGAGCTATCTGGGTTTGCATCTGGGCTACTTGGAGGAGGTAGAGCAGGTTTCTTGAGGTCTGATGGCACTATGGAACAGATGTGATGGTCTGGTAAGGACTCAGATGTTGTGCCTGCAATGTGTTAGAACCAGCTGCATGCCTGGAATGTTATTTTCTTTGCTGATGATCAACACATATGGCGAGGGGGAAAATTCTCCAGGCAAGTGTCATAGGAGAATATGCATCAGACAGTAAAAGCAGAATAACAGAAAAAAACTAAAATAAATGAAAAGCTCCTGCTGTAGCAGATTAAGGACCTATCAAGGGACAACAGCTGAGATAATGGATACACTCAGACATAATCCTGCCCTCGAGTGTTTCAATTCTGAGGGCACTTCTTTTCGAGGAGGTTCTCAGGACGGCAAAGTGCACACAGATGGAAATAGTGTCCTAAAGCTGACAGGGTTTCTACAAGGTAGCCTGACACCTAAATTAGCTAAGGTGGTTTGCAACAAGATGGAAAAAAATGAAAAATGAAAAAAAAAAATATTGCTATGAGTCAGTGTTTTTCTTATTTGATGTGTTTTGCAGTCTGTGTGTTCACAGCCAATACAAAGGGTGAGAGGGTTAGGACTTGTTTGTTTTATTCTACCTCCCCAGTCTGTTAACTGGATATCCAAGAAAGCCCCAGGTCCAGGTGGGTGTTCACAGCCACTGGTAATTTCTCTTTGCCCTCCATGTTTTAATGGAAAATATCCTTTATTAAGTTCACAGCTCATCCTGTGCCCTTGAAACAAAAAAAGACAAATGGAACAGGGTTGAGCTTCCATGTCTCTTGGCCTCTTGCTGTTGATACTGCAGGCATTGCTTACCTGTCCAGGACAGAAAATATGGCAAATGCACTTCTATATTCTCTGCAGGTGACCAAAATCACATCTGTATGCTGATACATGGGATGCCAATGTGACCATTGTATCACTGTATCTCCCTAATTTCATGTGTAAGGAGAACATTTTTTCCTAATCAAATATTTGCAGGTTATTAAATTCCCCAAGCAGGCTGTTGAGGCCTGCAGAGTGTTTCTATGGGACTGCCTGGGTATGTTCTCAGCCTATGCAAAACCAAAGCTGTGTGATTCCAGGGCCACCCAAGGGGGAAAATCAGATGCTTTAGAGAGGCACAGCTACTCTGGTGCTGCCTTCTTGCTGCAGGTGCAGAACGTGTTGCTTTGGTGCTAGCCCACACTATCAACAGCCCTCCATGCAGGACGTGGCATGCTGTAATGAGAGCTGCACGTCTGCAGCCTGCATTCTTGGTTCAGCATGACTCAGCCAGGCTGTGTTCTAGGTCAGATCTATGGATTTCAGAAAACAAGAGGCTTCGAGGTTGGAGAGCTCAGCTTACATTCCTGATGTGTAGTTTTCCTTTTCAGCTCATATGAGATTTTATTTTACTTCATTGTGCGCTACAAGTAGTAAGATTTGATTCTCTGTCTTCAAGGGAAGGGGAGGAAGTCAAGTGTAGAGAACTAGAGAAGGATATTGGCACACACACAACCCAAAAAGACATAGCCAGCCTTTCTGTGAGCATGCTGGTTGGAGTGAAGGATCACAAGATCAGAGGATGTAAGGGGTGGAAAGGGACCTCCAAAGATCATCAAGTCCAACCCCCCTGCCAGAGCAGGACCATAGAATCTAGCACAGGTCACACAGGAATTCATCCAGATGGGACTTGAAAGTCTCTACAGGAGACTCCACAACCTCTCTGGGCAGCCTGTTCCAGGGCTCTGTGACCCTCACAGTGAAGAAGTTCCTCCTCATGTTGAGGTGAAAATTCCTGTCCTGGAATTTCTATCCATTACCCCTTGTCCTATCCCAGGGTGCAAGTAAGCAGAGCCTGTGCCCTGCCTCTTGACTCCCAGCCCTTAGATATTTAGAAACGTTTATTAAATACCTTCTCAGTCTTCTCTAGACTAAACAGCCCCAGGACTCTCAGCCTCTGCTCACAGGGCAGTGCTCCAGTCCCTCAATCATCCTGGTAGCTCTCCATTGGACTCTCTCCAGTAGATCCCTGTCCCTCTTGAACTGGGGAACCCAGAGCTGGATGCAATTGGGATCTTCACCTTCTCTCATGACATCCACGCTTTCAGTCTCTTCCATTCAAAACCTTACTATGACAGGTAGAGCAAGACAGTGTAGTTTGGAGGGGAGTGGTGTTTTGAACATAAAACTGAAACCATCTCCATAAGAGCTAACAGAAGAGCTCTCTGCTATCTCTGTCAGCACGTCTAATGCTTTGAGACAGTCCGGAAGAGGTTTCCTAAAGCAGCCTTGCATGGCTCATTGCTTTAGGTTGATTACTCATTCCTCCCTTTTGTAGCAATGTTTTTCTAAATGCATTTCGCTCAACACAGTCTGTCTCTGGCAAAAAGGAGGAAAAGAAAAGGCAGCTCGTTGTTGAATACCTCACATTGCTCTGATGATTGTATTGCCTTGCTGCCCATTTGCATAGCAGAATGCTCAACAGAGCTAACGCAGCCAGCTCCTTGTGGCAACTGTTTCCAAAGGCTGAGCTTTGGGAGGGCAATGGCTTCCAACAGCAGGAAGATGAGTGCTTCACCTCAGAAAGTGCTTGGGACAGCCCAAGGAAAACTAAAAGATCTCATGAAATATTTTCACATCCATCACAGAATCACAGAAACATTCAGGTTGGAAAATAGCCTCAGGATCACCAAGTCCAACCCAGATCCCTGCTCTACAAAGTTCACCCCTGAACCATACCCCCAAGCACCACATCCAGACCACCTTTAAACACATCCAGGCTTGATGACTCCACCACCTCCCTGGGCAGCACATTCCAATGCCTGACCACTCTTGCTGGGAAAAAAATTCTTCCTAATGTCCAGTCTAACATGTTCAAAGACACCTTGGGACAGCTAAGAGCTACTCAGAGCACTTGTGTGGATTTGTGCAGAGTGGCCTAGCAGAGCTTAAAATCCAGTTTTTTACACCCCAGCTGACAGCCCCAAGCAGTAGGCTATCAACTAGTCTGAAGTGTGGTCAGCATCTTCTGGGTCTCTTTCCTGTCTCAGACCAATGTGGTCCTTGATTTTCCTCCTTCCTAGGCAGTCTAATCTCCTGACAGACAGTAAGAGGATTTGTATGGTATGGAGCTTTTTGCCCTCCTCTGGGCTTGCTCCAACAGCTCCATCACTCCTTGTAATTTCTCACATCCATCTAAGATAGCTGGAACTTCAACCCTTGCCTCCTTAGCTTGAAAACCTCTTTGCCATTAGGAGCTCTTAGTTACATGGCCAGCTCTTGTTCTACTAGGATGGGAGCTGGGTGCATTTTAATTAACTGGACACTTCCATTTATCTCTTCGTGGTGGATCAGTGTGGTAAAATGATGACTTGAAAGGCAGTAACTGTTGAGACATCTAATCAACCTGTGGAATTTGTTGCTGTGGGACATGGAGGCAAATAGCTTGAGAGTCAGAGTAGGATTAAGCCCTTAAATAGGAAAAATACCTGCAGTTAACTTGTGAGGTTAAAGTCTTATGAGGTTTATCTTTTTTTTTTCCTTCTTTTTCTTTTTTTTGCTTCTGGGTGTAAACTGCCATCTCAGCTTGTGAAAGAACTCATTTCTGCTGTGCCTTATTGCTCCAAGCTGTTTGGGAGATGTTTTCCCAGGGTGTGGGGCACCCAAGTAAGTTGGTGCTGGAGGGGAAGACAGCAAACTGGACTGGTCAATAGCCCTATTGTGGAGCAGGGGCTGCTGCTCTGGTTTTGATCCCCTTGCTTCTGAGGGATTCCACGGCCCGTGTGGGAGGCCAGCAGTGCAGCCAGTGGGCTGCCTCATATTGAGTTTTGTTTGCAGAAAATTGTCGAGGCTGGGAAGTGATTTATTGTCCAGTCATTGCATGGCCACTTCTCCATACTAAGGAGCAGCCCTCCAGTCTGTGTGTGTGTGTGTGTCTTCTGACACATGCCTGGAATAAAGGGAACTCAGATCCTCTCTCCATTTGCTCTGAGGTCACACCACTCTGCACAGGCTCTTTCTGTCTCTCTGGTAAATAAAAGCTAGAAGAAGGCAGCTTGAGCATTCCTGCCTTCTGCTCCCAGCCAGAGAGCATAACTGTGCATGTTGTGGCTAGAAGGGAAGGCACAGGCAGTGGCTGCAGCAGCAGGTGTCTGGGCCTCCCTCACCTCTGCTCACCACCGTTTGAACGATTAGCTGCTTGCCCTCAGGGGCTGGGGTTATAAAGTGGAACACTTCACAGCAAGGGTGCTTCTCACTGGAAATGGAGAACTTTGTTCCCAGACTTGAAGATGAAAACCTTCACTGCCTGGCTTGGAACTCTGAGTGTAGCCTGCAGAACTGTGTTTAGGCAGAGAGGCTTCCTGTTGGTGACAACGGTACTTGAGAAGGCAGGGTTAAGAGAGACTCTTGAGGCAGAGACATGATGTCTTCAGATAGCCTTGCAGGAGCATCCCATGCTCTTATCTCATAGAATTTAGAAACCAGGAGAACACTCTGCCTGCTTTGAAGGATCACCATAATCACCAGTGTTCCTAAGAGGTCTGGCTGAACCCAAACAAAAGCAAATGATCCTTTTCCTCCACTTGGCTTCAAGGAGCCAGCCAAGACCTTAAATATGCTGATCTTGAAGATGAGGCTAAAGGGCTGAGAAACTCAGTGGAAATGTTTCATTTCTTTTCATATTTCTGCAAATGGCTGTCCTCCATTCACAGCTTTCTTCTTCAGGAGAGGAAGGTGTAGGAGATGCCACAAAATCTCTCTGTTGATCTAAATGTCTGCATAGAGATGCTGGGTTCTCCATGTTTACCACTTGATTCTTGGGGGGAGGTAGATGGGAAAGCACTAGCTACCTGCCTGACAGCTGCTGTCTGGAGATTTCAGATGTGGATCTGCTGACCTTACCAATACCTTGAGGAATCATCCCTTTGAGACCGTGCTGAGGTGAGTTGAGCAATGGGTCAGAGCACTGCTGAACCACTGAAGGACAGTAATGCCCTCATTTTGCAAGCTCTGTTGCCAAGCTACAGAGGTCAGGGACCTGAGTGCACCAAAAGCAGCCATGGAGCCCCTGCCCTTCAGTCCACAAGTGTGGACTCCAAGTGCCAGACCAGCTTCATTTGCTTTCTAATTTATTTATATTCTACTATTTTCTGTTCAAGATCTGTTGAAAATTTTCAAGGCACAGCCTGAAACTACCACAACAAGCTTCTTTAAGCTCAGTCCTGGGTGTGCAGGCTGCCTGAGAGATGTTGCATGTGTGCCTGCTTCTCACTATCCTGAGCCACTGACTGGCATTCCAGGACTGACACCAAGCCTCTGTCCTGTTTCTGACCCTGTGCCTGATCTGAGCTGCACCATTGGTAGTCTTGTCCCTGGCTCTGTCTCCTGTCTTGACTAGATGATTTCCTGGATGCATCCCAGACCATGTAGGTAGCCTTGTCTCCAGCTCTGTCTCCAGAGACTCCTGTTAGGCAGTAAACATGGGATAATCCAAAGCACATTTGGCATTGTGCTGTAGCTGTGAGGAGATTCCCTGGCACAAAATCAGAGAGGAAGGGAGAGAGAACTGCAGCTGTGGTGATGTGCTGGTTAAGGTACTGTAGACTGACCGACTTGTTTTGAACCACTGAGTGGCTTCCAGCTTCATTGTGTCACAGAATCCAGGTTGGAAGGGACCCTAAGGATGATCTGGTCCAACCTCTCTAGGTGATAGTAGAGTTGAAAGGAACTGACCCAGCATCCTGCCAAGCTGAGTCTTAAAACTGACCAACGTAGGGGAATCCACTGCTTCCCTTGGGAGGTGATTCCAATGTCCAACTCTTCTCATGGTGGGAGTCTCCCCAGCAGTGACTTGTCCCCATCAGCCCTTGTCTTTTCCATGTGACTCCTTGTAAAAAGGGAGTCTCCAGCCTCCTGGTAATCACCCTTTATGTCCTGGTTCATGGTGATAAGGTCTCCCCTAAGCCTTCTCTTCTCCAGGCTGAACAATCCCAGTTCTCAGCCTCTCCTCCCATGGCAGGGCTGCCAGGCCTCTGAGCATTCTCCTGCCCCTTCTCTGGACATTTTTGAGCCTGTCCCCATCTTCTCTGTATAGCAGGGACCAAAACTGGAGGCAGTGCTGACCAGCACTGAACAGAGTGGGACAGTGACTCCTTTATCGCTGCTGGCGATGCCCTTGTTGATGCAACCCAGCATCCTGTTGGCTTTCTCTGCCCCCGCACCTCCCTGTTCACTTGTACCGAGCTTGTTACCCATCAACACCCCCTAGGCTCTTCTCCACAGGGCTGCTCTCCAGCCAGATGGATCCCAGTCTGAGCTGCACTCATGCAGTATGTCTTCACAGGTGCAAGACCCTACATTGGTCCCCACTGAACTACATAAGGTTCTTGGTAGCCCACTCTGGCAGCCTGGCCAGGTCTTCCTGGAGGGTGTCTCTCCCAGGTGAACTGCTGTGGTGTTCTTCCAGACAGTGTCTGGGCAGTCCAAGGCTCCCATAAGAACGAGGTTTGGCTAACCTGAAGCTCGCTTGAGGCACTCAAGAGTTTCCTCACTGGTTGTGTCAGCTTTGTTTGGGGGTCAGTAACAGGCACCTACTCTAAGGTCTCCCTTGGAGACCACCCCTCTGACAGTGACCAAAGGCATTCAATAGGGCTTCCACAGTTCCTGTAGCTGACTTCAATGATTCCAAGGCTCTATTTAATAGTGCAGTTCCAGCACCTCTTCGACTCTGCTCATCATTACCAAACAGCCTGTAGCCATCTATCACGATCCTGCAGCCGTGCCTATTCCTCTGCTTCAGACATGTAGCTAAACAACATCCTGATTCTAGTAATGTGCCAGAAGGGCAGCTTATAAACCCTGCTCAGACAACGTACAACCTCCTGCTTCCTTCCTCTGAAACCTCCTGGGGCTTAGCGTGTGCGGGGGTGATGGAAAAAAAAGGGAGGGAGAGAGGAGGACGAGTGAGAGGAGCAACTCTCCATTGTCAGCCGTTCCTGCTGGAGAAACCAGGCTGTGACAGCAAACCATGCATTTTATGGCAGGCAGGAAATGCCTTCAGCCCAGGGGCTCTGGAGGCTTTTGAGCACCCTGGCTAGGGTTCTGGCTACCTGAGGAGAAGGGGATAGGTCCCTGACTGTATTCGGGCAGATGAGAAGCGTGCAAGGTGGGAGGTGGTGTCCCTGGTGGCTGTAAAATACTTACAGGTGCTTCCTGCTGCCTGGCTCCAGCTCCAGCTCTATGTCAGGAGGCAGGAGAGCTGCGAGCAGATGGTAGAGTTGTATCTGGAAGTTCTCAGGTGGCAGACACCCCACAGGGACTGTCCCAGCACAGCGAGCCGAGTGTGGGGCTGTGGAAGGCTGGAGCTAGAACAGGCTACCAAAAGGACACAGACAAAGAATGTCTGCGGGTTTCTGTGTTTCTGTTGTCATTTCATGTCATCTGAGAGGCACTCCCAGCCTTATGTTGAAGTGAAACTTTTGGACGCTCATTTGGAGACATGCCAAAAGGATGGTCTGAAAGCCCTGCAAGGAAGATCTCTGTCATTGTAGCTCTTGTGAGGTCTGAACACAAAGGCTTGCACCAGGCCTAGCAAAGTTTGCAAGCAGAGCTTTAACTCTTTTGCAAGGAAGAACATTATTTTTGTCAGCCAACAGGGCTTTCCCCCCTCCCCCCCTCCCCTCAAATGTCTTCATTCTATTTATAGCCTGCTGTAGTTTAATTTTTCTTGGCCATCAGACAAGGAAGCAAGTCTTTTCTCTGCTGATCTCGAGGTGGAGATTGTTTATATGTACACAAGATCTGTAATTACATGGCAGTGTGATTCCCCACCAAACACCCCCTAGCTTCCCCTCCCCAAATCCCTCCAGGACTTCTTGTCTGCAAGGCCAAACACATGGCTAGAATTCCTAGCCAAGGCTCTTTTGTGTGTATATGTTTCTCCCTCCCATATCTGCACTTCCTTTACAAAAGGAGAAAAAGGACTGGGGGAAGAAGAAGAAAAAAACTAAGAGAGGAAAAGACACAGGCAGGGCAGCTGGGAAATCTTAGACTGAAGGGCAGATCACGTTTCAAAACAGGCTGAGCTAAAAATAACAACGATGATTTCCTCTTCCCTCTCTTTCTCTCCCCTTTCCCCTGCCCCTTGTGTCACTTCAGTGAGGCTGGCTGGACATGCAGGATGCAGTAGTGATTTGAAACAGTTGGGAACAGGCTAAGAGCAAGCCCAAGACTGTTGCAGCTTCCTGCAAGCCTGCAGCACCTCTGCACACATGCGTGTGCGGGAGCAGCAGTGGTCAGGCTGGGACTCACGTCCCACTTCAAGTCAGGTCAGGAGTGGGATGGTGGGGTAGTTTTAGGCTGATGCCTAAGAAATTTTCCACAGATTGAGTAGAGAGTGGTAGAATGTAAATAAATGACCATTGGATGTAAAAGGGAAAATAATGATAAGGTCTAAGTAATCCCATTGGTCTGGTAACTGACATCAAGTTAGGTGCATAAACTAACTTCTTTTGGCTTCCCTGCTCTGGCAGATACTAGCTGGTGGCTTCTGATGGCTTGCTGACTTTTTCTGCATTGCTTTGTTGTGGCTAAGTACCAAGAAGCTACTCTCTGCTTTTCTCCTCCTTCTTTTTCCCTTGTACAGGGGGGAAGGGAGCGGAGAGGGGAAAGCTCTTCGTAACCCCCTGGATTTCTCCAGGGGGGTTCTTGTTTTGTTTATACATTGTAAATAGAGGGAAATGTTGTGTATTTTGTACATATTCAATGCATTTCATGTTTCTAGGTTTTAGTTTGCTTGTAAATACAACTTCATTTGCTTCCACTGAGCTAGTCTGGCAGTTTTATTTTGGGGGGTAATTTCAACCCACCACAGATGGCTTTATGGATTTCACATGAATCCATATTAGATATTTTGGCTCTGTGGATTTCCTTGCAGCTCTCAGAGGCTACTCCTCCTGAAGGCAGTGGGTCTTCCCCTTCTCGTGTGAAGCTGAGAAGCTTTCAGTTGTGTGGATGAGGTGGGAGGGGTTGGGTTGTTGGGTTGGTGGTGTTTGTTTGGCCAGTTTAGCTTTCATTAGTGTTTTCAAAAGCAAAGAAGAATTTTGCACCTTTTTGAGTGCCACTCTGCTGCAGGTAAAGAATGTAACAGCTTGTGAGAGCGCAGCTAGAGCCAATAATAATCTGACTGACATGGCTTGGCACTGGCGTGCCCATTAAAAATCACTCCGGCCTTTCAAGATGGAGATGTTAATGCTGCCGCTTGTCTGAGACCAAAAATTCCCTCCCTTTTATAGATCCAAAGGGCCTCCATCCATGGAAGGTTCTTGGAAAGATCTCCAATATTTCTATCGATGAGAGAATAAATCCTGCTATTGATGAGAGAATAAATCCTTCAGTGTCACAAAGTTTCCAAGCCATGGAAGTTTCCGAGCCCGGGTACCTACTGCAAACATGTTTCCCATATGTAACACGCCCTGCTTTTCCATACCAGATCCCAAAGATTCCTTGGAAAACCGCAGTGGACAGTAGACTAGGATAACCTGGGAACAGTTTAAGGGGGAAAAAAAAATACATGTATTCACTTCTAAAAAATTCTAGGAAATATGGCTTCATCTCTTTAGGGGTTAACTGGGAATTCTCCCAAAGTTCATCAGGGGAACAAGTGTCTGCAGACAGCTGGCAGGCAGGGATCCTGTAACAAATAGCTTTGGAACAGTTGGGCAATTTCTACGCTCCCCTTTCACAGCAAGGCAACTTTGATGTTCTGTAAGATATGCAGGCTTTGAAAGCCAGGTCCAAAGTCAAAATCACTGATGCTCTTTCCATGGATTTGAGAGAGTTCCAGTGGGTGGGAGGTGAGCTCTCCTACCTACACTGCCAGGACCCAGGAGAGGTTTTTTAAAGAGCTGTTTATTACATGGAATGGCAGAACATTTCTCAATACAACCCCCTGTCTCCTGCAACTTGCAGTGCTAACACAGGCTTGTGGTGCCTGCTGGAATGTGCCAGGAGTTGAGGACAGAATTTTCACAGAATCAGGTTGGAAGGGACCTCAGAGCTCATCTCCTCCAACCTCCCCATCGTGGGCAGGGACAGCTCTCAACTGGATTCAGCTGCTCAAGGCCTCATCCAGCCTGGTCTTCACCACCCCCAGGGAAGAGGCAGCCACAGCTTCCCTGGGCAGCCTATTCCGGAGTCTCACCCCCCTCACACTGAAAGACTATTTCCTAAGATCCAGTCTAACCCTGCTCTCCCTCAGCTTCAAACCATTCCCCCTTGTCCTGTCTCTAGGCACCCTCATGAGAAGTCTCTCTGAAGCCTGGTGCCTCACACATCACAAGAGGCTTGATTTATCCCCTTGTTGAGAAGTCAAATGGAGTTATTGAAGAGAGTTCAGCATGCAGTTTTAGGGAAGGGTTGGAACTGGCTCAGGTAGTCAGGTCCCTGGAGCCTTTGCACAGATGAGTGTGCAGGTTTCTTCTGAGTCTGATGCAAGGAGGACTTTACCTCCAGCAGCAACTGCAGCACCACCCTGGGGGAACTGGGTGCCCAGAATGTGGTAGTACAATGGCTACTACTGGTGTCCAAATCCCATGTATGTGAGAGCTTCTCATCAATCCTCTGTGGATCCTACTGAGGACTTGGCTTCTCACAATGGGAAATGCTGTTGGGGGAGCTGTAACTCTAATCATAAATGTTCAAGAATGAAAGACAGCACAGAAAAATCTCTTTGGCTAGGGAGCCTGGATCTTCTGCAGTCCCCCAGTTTGTCAAAATCCACATTTATGGAGCAGAGAAGAGCAATTCAGAGATCCATAGGCAATTGTTCTCCCACAGCTGCCCACAGGGCTCTGCAGTGCAGTCAGACACAGGCTACCTCCTTGCTCTGCAGTTTTCAGTGCTGTAGAATATTGGCATGGAGAACAGTGTAACAGTCTTGGTGATGTTCATGGATTGGATTCATCTTCCATGTACTTTTAGTTCAGGTTGCTCTCTGGAATTTCTGTGTGGTTGTGCCACAAGCAAAAGAAATTTCATCCTAAAGCAATAATGATAACTGTTGAAATTCATTGCACCTAAACAAGCCTTCTCTTAGGAAAATGTTGTCTTTCTTTGCCTTTCCAATGCACAGTTTAACAAACAAGTGTGCGTGCTGCACAGATTTCTTTGGATTAGGAACCCTTCTTCTCAGGCCTGCAGCTCTGAAAATCATTCCTTGAATGAGCAGAAAGTGCTTGTAGCTGAGGAAAGAAGAAAAATAGCATAGACTGAAAGTTAGGCTAAACTAAGAAGAACATTTGAAGGGGCTGTGGTGGGTTGAATACTTCCCCCCAACATTAGATTGCCAGACCAGCCCAGTTGGAAGCAAATGAAGTTGTATTTACAAGCAAAACTACGATCTACAATGCAGTGCAATGAATATGTACCAAATATCCAGTATTTCCAATAGTCACAGGTATTTACAGTTTATAAACAGCACAAGAAGCCCCCTGGCCAAAAAAAACAGGGGAGCTGTTAGTAGCTTTCCCTTCTCTGCTCCCCTCCTTACCACCCTGGACACAAAGGGACAAGAGAAAGAGCAGAGAATTGGGGTTTTTAGTACTTAGCCAAAACAAAGAGCACAGCCAGGGTCAGCAAAGCCAGCCAGAAGCAAATTAGTGTCTCCCAGAGTGAGGAAGCCAAAAAGAGAAACAGATAGCATATACAACCCCACTTTATTGATAGTGTGTCCAATGGGATTGTTTAGAACTTATCATTATTTTCCTTTTCACACCCAATGGTGATTTATTACCACTTTTTGTTCAAGGTCTGTAGAAATGTTTAAAGGTGCATCCTAAAACTACCATGGGTGCTTGTGATTTCTTTCAAAGAACTCAGGCCAGGTTGTGCCTAACTCGACCTGAGCTCCAGGCTTTCTTGTCTTTGCAGAGGTCTGTGGGGTCTCAGAAGTTCCAGCTCAGTCACTATGACTGTGGTTGTCACTGTCCTTCTGACAGCACTTCAATTGTTTCACAGGGTAGGTGAGAACCCATCCTAGCACTAGCCCTGCATCTAGCCCTAGAACAGGGGTAGAAAGCTCTTAGCATATCACTGATCTCTGCATGACCACTTATTTTCCATCAGTGATTGCTCTGTAGTTGTGCTGGGAACCATCTCTGAGGTTTGGTTGGTGTGAATGGGGGTAGAACTTAGGACTCATTACGCTTACCTCTGCAGGTAGAGAATCACTACAGAATTGTTTCAGTTGGAAAAGGCCTCCAGCATCTAGTCCCACCATCAGTCTAGCACCACAATGGCCATTAAACCATGTCCCAAAGTGCCGTGGCCACAGGTTTCTTAAACACCTCCAGGGATGATGACCTCCCTGGGCAGCCTGTTCCAATGCCTGACCATTCTTGCAGCAGAGAAATTTTTCCTAGCACCCAATCTAAACCTCCCCTTGTGCAACTTGAGGCTGTTTCCTCTTGTTCTGTCACCTGATACTAGGGAGAAAAGACCAACCCCACCTCATGCAGCCTCCTTTCAGGGAGTTGTAGAATGCAGTGAGGTCTCCCTTCAGCCTCCTTTTTTCCAGGCTGAACAACTTCACTTCCTTCAACCACTCCTCACCAGCCCTGTTCTCCAGATCCTTCACCAGCTTTGTTGCCCTCTGGACACAGTCTAGCTCCTCAGTGTCCTTGGAGTGAGGGCAGGACATTACCTGTCATTGAGCTTTACAACAAATGAACAGAATCTGTGAGAGTCTGCAGCCAGCAGTGGTGTGAGAGCTGCATCTCCCTTGCTACAAGTATGACAGGGCAAGCTCCTTCTGGGGTACCTGGCTGCAGCATTGAAAAACATATCTGAGCTGGTCACACTGAGCTCCACATAACAGTCAGGATCAAATTGATGTAATTAATGGTGCCTGGCACAGAATCTACCCCATCCAAAGCTAGGTAACTAAAATGGGTCTCTAAAAGTGCTGCTTTCTCCTCACTGCTTATCAGGGGAGCTCAGAGTGACTGGTTTGGCTGTAGAATGAAATCTCCTATGTGCAGTGCTGTGGAGGTGAGGGGAGATGAGCCCCACCTCAACTCTGCTGCTATTGGCAGGCACAGTGAATGTGAACTGCAAATTCAGCTTCCATGTCTGTCCCTAACACAGAGCATGTGGCAGAAAAAATAGCTGCTAGCACTGGCTGGGACAGCTGATGGTGGTGATTTGCCTTCTTCCATTAAACAGATGACTCATGTACAATTTGTTTTTAGCTTGTCTGGATTCCATGTACTTGAAGACCTTTGGGGGGTTGCAATTCTGCATTTCCTCTGTGACAAAAGAAAGGGCAGGTGTGCTGAGCACAGGGAGATGTAGAAAGGAAACCTGGAGCTTTCCCAGGCTCTGTGAAACACAGCCAGGTGCCCTAAGAAACCAAGTGGCACAGGGACAGAAAATCTTCTCTGGTGTCACAGGATCACAGGATGTTAGGGGTTGGAAGGGACTTCTGAAGGTCATCCAGTCCAACCTCAGGGATCCGTTTTCTAAAGCAGCAGTAGGAATAGGCAGGTGGGATTTCTGGAGCTGCTTTTGGGATAGAAGCAGCTACAGAATGAGTCTGTTGGGATCACTCTGCCTTGTGAGAAGAGAGAGGGATATATAATGTCTGCTTTCTGGGAGAATCAGCTGGTGGAGGAAGACTTCCTCACTTTTAGGATCAGAAATCCATACTGAGGCTCATCGAATGACAGCCAGCATGCAAACCTTTACTTGTGCTCAAACACCTGTTTCATGGCAGCCAGACACAAGCTGTACCCTGGGTGCTGAGTTCTCCTCAGTATTCTTTCTGTGGCTTCAGAAGTGTTGCCTTTCCTGCAGCGGTGCCTGCTTGAGACTGGAGCACATCTATCCACTGTCTCTCCAGAGACCTGCCTCTCTTTAGGAAAAAGGGGGGAAAAAAAGAAAAAATACTGAACCTTCTTTCTTCCACACTAAAAGACCTTTGTCCCAAACCACACATGTAGATTTTAAACAGAAAATAATATGAAAGCACAGTGCTTCCTTTATAGCAGACCTTATGTGCCTTATGCAGCTTTCTGAGTTCCTGTGTCCATGGATTTATGATGTGCTCTACACTTTCCACATTCTCAGTGTTGTTTTCCCACATTTGAAGGAGAAATGATCAAGAGATTTGTGCTGGAGTGAAATTTATTCTGTCTTAAGCTGTGTAAAGGTTCCAAATTCACCACAGCATGGAAAACAGAAATGCTGTAAGCATCTTGGGCCCTCCTCAGCCGTGCAGACACGGTGCCTTCTGTAGAAGCGAACATTGCATTCTTGTCATTGCTGCTCTTGTCAGAACTGCCTCTGACAGAGAAGGCAAATATCAACTGAGCACATCTTGTAAAGCCCAGGGGGGTCATTCCTGCATGGACAAATAGCCCTAACCCAAGGAAGAGGTGCACTCCTCTGCAGAGGGGTGCCTTGGGGAGCCTTTCTGGCCATACGGAGTGGGTTGCAGGGGTGCCCCACCAGCCCTCTGCAGCCTTTGTTTTAGCTGTAATTTAATAGTTTGGTTTTTTTTTAGTGCTTTAAAAAGTGTTTCAGGACTGTGGTAAACAGGGTCACACTGTCCAGTTTCCTGTGTGTGCTAGAAATCTCTGAGTGACAAACAAGGCTCAAGTGCTGAAGCCACCTCCTGGCTGTGCAGAAGGCATGGTGAGGCCACCACTTCCACAGCAGGTCTGAACAGCACCACTGCGAGACTCAGCTCATTGTGCTGAGCAAGGAAGCCCCTCTCTGCCTCCTCAGTAACTTCAAGGATTCCTTGGAAACGTTGCTCATGACACAGTCCTGCCCCCCGTGCTGAGAAATACTCTAATTCTGCTGAACTTCCCCAGTGCCCTTTCCATGGAACAAACGAAAGCCACCCAAGTGAAAGCCAAGAATGGATGCCTTTTTCCTCTGAGATTAACAAGAGAGATACACAGGAATGAAACTAAGCCACTCTTGGAATGATCCTTTCCTTATATTACCTGTGAGCCAGCTAACCAGCTTACATAGCTGGGATCAGTCCATACTCAAGATTCCTGGGCATTACTTAGATGGAAAGGAATTGGGAGCTGATGAGGAACTTCTCATACTTCTGTTTGGTCCTTGGGCAAGTAGCTGCAGCTTGGAAAGAGGTTTGTAATTCATAACTTAATTAGGATGAAAACTTTTCTCAGTGTTATTCTAAGATTCCTGATTTGCCCTGCTTAATTTTAGAACTGCCAACATCTTTGTGGCATGTCTGGGTGGATCTATTTCTGATCAGAGCATAAAGATATCTCATTAATGACTGTGCCAGTGCTTGCAGGCTGCAGGTCTGCTGACAGCCAGGAAGGAAATCTTCCTGCCTTGGACTGTGGGATGTACACTGATGTTCAAACATCTGTGTGTGGTCAGTGTACACAAAAGCCTAGAAGCCAGAGAAGCATAGAAATAGGTAACTGTGCTGAATGCTCTGTGCTGAGATCGAATGGAGTGCCTGATGCACTGTTACTGCTCACCTCCTGCCAGAATGTAACAGTGATCAATCAGATCTGCAGTGAGAAGTGGTCTGGGCAATGACCGTGCCTTGCTTTGACTGCTGGAGTCTGATATGGTCCCCATTCTGATCCTTCCTTTTAACTTTTTGTTGTTTTACATTCTGCTCACTCATCTGGAGTGAGGCCAGAGCAGGGCCACAAAGATGATCCAAGGGCTGGAGCACCTCTGCTATAAGGACAGGCTGAGGGAGCTGGGCTTGTTCAGCCTGGAGAAGAGAAGGCTTCAGAAGGACCTTAGAGCTGCCTTCCAGTACCTGAAGGGATCCTCCAGGAAGGCTGCAGAGGGACTTTTCCTGAGGGTGTCTAGAGACAGGACAAGGGGGAATGGATTGAAGATGAGGGAGAGTAGGATTAGACTGGATCTGAGGAAGAAGTTCTTCAGTAAGAGGGTGGTGAGACTCTGGAACAGGCTGTCCAGGGAGGTTGTGGCTTCTTCCTGCCTGGGGATGTTGAAGGGCAGGCTGGATGAGGCTCTGAGCAGCCAAGTCTAGTGACACGGTCGAGCCAGATGCTGGACAAGGGCTAGGTAAGTGCCTCTCTGGCTGCACATGCCATGGTCAAAGATCAAGCTGCCTTGATCTTGCCATCAGAACTATGAAGGACAAAGTAATGGCCTGAGTGTAGTGGAATCTCATGACATAAACCACTTATTTCTTAATTGTTTTTTTCTTCCACATTCTAAGGCTAACAAACTTCTGAGATCCTGAGGAAGCTTATATTCCAGCTATGGGGTTGTGTTGTCAGCTGGTGATGATGTTCACTGACAAACATTCCTTGTGCTGTCTCACTGTGCCCTGCATTTTCCCTGAAACACAAAGCTGGAAAATCAGCTAATCACACAGTATTAACCCAAGGCCTCCACAGCCAACTTACATCACACTTCAATACTGGCATCCAAATTCTTCCCTAATGGCACAAATAACAGTGTCAGAGGAAAAAGCATCACTTGTGAATCTTGGTTGCTCTGATCCCTGCTAAGCAAGGAGCTGTGTGAGGCCACGCTTAGGCTGTCAGTCAGCACTGGCTCTGCTCTGCTGCTTGCAGGCTGAGTAGTGGTGCATTGCTCTCTCCTCATCTCTTGCTCCCAAGGCCAGCAGAAGCTTAGGCTGTCAGTCAGCACTGGCTCACAGGACCACAGGATATTAGGGGTGAGAAGGGACCTCCAGAGATCATCAAGTCCAATCCCCATGCCAGAATAGGTCACAAGGAATGCATCCAGATGGGTCTTGAAAGTCTCCAGAGAAGGAGACTCCACAACCTCTCTGGGCAGCCTGTTCCAATGCTCTGGGACCCTCACAGTGAAGAAGTTCCTCCTCATGTTGAGGTGGAACCTCCCGTGCTGGAGTTTCTATCCATTACCCCTTGTCCCATCACAGGGTGCAAGTGAGCAGAGCCTGTCCCCTCCCTCTTGACATTCAGCCCTCAGATATTTAGAAACATTTATTAAATCCCCTCTCAGTCTTTTCTTTGCCAGACTAAACAGCCCCAGGGCTCTCAGCCTCTGCTCACAGGGCAGTGCTTCAGTCCCTTAATCATCCTGGTAGCTCTCCATTGGACTCTCTCTAGTAGATCCCTGTCCTTCTTGAACTGGGGAGACCAGAAATGGACACAATATATCAGCTGAGGTCTCACCAGGGCAGAGTAGAGGGGGAGGACAACCTGCCTGGATCTGCTGGACACACTCCTCTTAATGCATCCCAGGATCCCTTCGGCCCTCTTAGCCGCAAGGGCACATTGCTGCCCAATGGATAACTTTTTATCCACCAGGCTCTGCTCTGCTGCTCTCAGGCTGAGCAGTGGCGCATTGCTCTCTCCTCATCTCTTGCTCCCAAGGCCAGCAGAAGCTGCAGAGACAACCCATTTGGCTCCCTCAGGAAGGATGTTGGTGCATTGTTTGGTTTGAGTCTCTCACCTCACCCTCTAGCCAGTGAACAGTCATCATGGGTAAGCTCTGCAGGGAATTTTCTTGAGGTCTTATTGAAGCAGAGATGGTGCCAGTGATCTGGCAAGGGGAAGTAGTCATGCCTCAGAAACCTACACGACTCTGCCACACCTACCCCAACCAAACAAATCATTACCTGGATGGTAAATTTAGGTTTGGAAATAAGCAGTGCAATACTGTGACCACAAATCTAGCACAAAAATGAGGTGGAGGAGCTGGCACAGGTACAAAAAGTGCTGGGATCTGCCTAGAAGGAAAAGAAACTGGAACAAGTCAGGAAGGCAAGATCAACTGGGAAAAAAATAGCTACATTTTCCTGGCACTCTGCAGCAGATGGCACTGTGGAATTCCCATGGGCCACCATGGCTTAGGAGACTGAAGGAGGAGTAACTGAAAAGGTTTTCTTTTTCTCTTCAAGGAATGTCATCGAGGACATTAGAAATAAAATCTAACCTAATAAGATTTGATAGAAAATAAGTACTTAGAAAAAGCCAACCAACAAAACAACATCAAAAAACACCAGTCCAGAAGAACTTAAAGAGAAGTAGCCTTCAAAGCAGGAACTGGATGGATATCACTTGGTTTTTACATTAAGGTCTATCATGTGTGCACCAAAGACACTTTGTGGATCTCATCTGTTTGTGTGAGGAACAGAAAAGTAATCTAGTGCAGTTCAGATCAAAAGAGAAATGATAGCTTCAGGAGGCAGCATTCAGAAAACAAACCCTTTCTTTGTTTTTGAATGATGGGTTTTGAACTGCAGGGGCAGGGAAAGCTGAGCAAAGCTTCTCCATGACAGGTTTCCAACTGCACCACAACACTGCAGTCTCAGGCCTGCTGACTTCTGGAGCCCCAGGGGACATCATCTGTGAGACAGAAGGGCTTGCCAGAGCCCAGTGAGAAAAGTATGGTTTAGGTAGCTGAGACAGAGCTGGCAGCACTGCCTGTTGGAGTAACAGCCTGCAGTGAATGGGCTTTGGATGCATAGAACTGCATCAATTCCAGCTGCCACCTTTCACAGCACTCACCTGGCTCACTGCACAAGATTACTTCTGAGATTTATTGCAGGGAATAAGGGAGCTGTGTGAGGTTAGCTTTTTCTGGACACCCAGTGCTCCATCAAGTGCCTTCCTTTGGTCTGCCATTGCTCACATGGAGGTGTCTTCCAGCCTTTTTGATTCTGTGATTCTGTTCAGGAACAGTGTGGCCAGCAGGAACAGGGAAGTCATTGTGCCCCTGTACTCAGCACTGGTTAGGCCGCACCTTGAGTACTGTGTCCAGTTCTGGGCCCCTCAATTAAAGAAGGACATTGAGATACTTGAATGTGTCCAGAGAAGGGCAACAAGGCTGGGGAGGGGTCTGGAGCACAGCCCTGTGAGGAGAGGCTGAAGGAGCTGGGGGTATTTAGCCTGAAGAAGAGGAAGTTCAAGGGAGACCTTCTTGCTCTCTACAACTACCTGAAGAGAGGTTGTAGCCAGGTGGGGGTTGGTCTCTTCTCCCAGGCAACCAGCAACAAAACTACACGACACAGTGTCAATCTGTGCAGGGGGAAGTTTAGGCTTGGTCTTAAGAAGAAGTTCTTTACAGAGAGATTGGCCATTGCAATGTGCTGCCCAGGGAGGTGGTGGGGTCAGCGTCCCTGGAGGTGTTTAAGAAGAGACTGGCACTTAGTGCCATGGTCTAGTTGATTAGATGGTGTTGGGTGATCGGTTGGACTTGATGATCTTGGAGTTCTTTTCCAACCTGGCTGATTCTGTGATTCTGTGGCATTCTCCTCACAAACATTCCCTTGCATGCATGAATGCTAGAACTGTGCATGCAGATCACGGGCAGCTGACTACCCTGGCACTTAAAGAAAACTCAGTTCCAAGGCAGAGTTTTCATTTGCTCAGTGTCATCAATCTGGGTTTAAAGGCCTATGAACCAGATTTCCTGCAATGCTGATAATAACCTTTCCTGATTCTCTGGGTTTTCTGATTGTCATGATTTCTCCTTACCTGTGTTTATGAAAATCAAATGTCACCTTAAGAAAAAAGAAATCTGATTTTGTTTCTGACTGGCTTGACACCAGAGTTGGCTTTTGCTAGGGGAGCACATAATCTCTGCTGCAAGGAACTTGGCATGTCAGAGCAGCCAACATGACACTAATGTGAAGGGCATATGCAGAAGGCTCCGCTTCTAACAAAGCATGAGAACTTGGTGAGGGAGATGCAGGGCCTTTCTTGTCAGTCTTGTGGTTCATGAATAAATTGTTAGTGTGGGAAGGCCTTTCAGAGATGGGTTTTTCAAGAGTCTACTGGTTGATCAAGCATTATCGCCTGCTCATTTGTTTATAGCACAGGAGGTAAAGGAAGAGCAGCAGATCCTGAGGCTTTTGGTTGAATCACTTAAGCCTTGAATGTCATGGATAAATAAAACAATTTAAAAAATAAATGCAGGGACTTTACAAACCTCATCTTCTAGTTGGGCAAATGAAGCAGAATGAGGATGAACAGACTGATCAGTGCTTTCTAGGGCAACCCTCACCTGTCTTGTCTGAAGTCTCTCTCCATGCTGTCATAGCTATGAGTAGCAGCTCTGTCTGCAGACACTATTTCCCCATCTTTGTTCCTCTTTCACATAGTTTGTATATGCCAGGCTTGCAGGATGTTAAGGGTTGGAAGGGACCTCCAGAGATCATCAAGTCCAACCCCCCTGCTAGAGCAGGACCATAGAATCTAGCACCGATTGCACAGGAATGCATCCAGATGGGTCTTGAATGCAAGGCTGAAAGATCTGGGGCTGTTTAGTCTGGAGAAGACTGAGAAGGTATTTAATAAATGTTTCTAAATATCTAAGGGCTGGGGGTCAAGAGGGAGGGCACAGGCTCTGCTCACTTGCACCCTGGATAGGACAAGGGGTAATGGATAGAAACTCCAGGACAGGAGGTTCCACCTCAACATGAGGAGGAACTTCTTCACTGTTAGGGTCCCAGAGCATTGGAACAGGCTGCCCAGAGAGGTTGTGGAGTCTCCTTCTCTGGAGACTTTCAAGCCATCTGGATTCACTCCTGTGTGACCTGTGCTAGATTCTATGGTCCTGCTCTGGCATGGGGATTAGACTTGATGATCTCTGGATGTCCCTTCCAACCCCTAACATCCTATGAGCCTGTGAGCCTGCGGTGTGTCCTGAGATACCCAACCACTTCTTCATGCTGCTTGTGTGACTCGGCAGTTGATGGAGCAACAGAAGGATTTCTTTCTCCTCATTTCTTTTTTCAAAGGAATGTTTACTACAGGACCAAGGGCAACTCCTTAGGTGAGCTTGCCTATACTTTCTGAATGTTTACTATCACTGTTCAGTACTGAATTCTCTGATTAATTAATCCTCAGTGACAGTAGCTTCTGGAAAGAACTCCACAGCTCCAGAAAGTGTGTGGGCAAATTCATGGCAGAAAAATCTATTAACTGGAAAACCAGAGCATCCCTACACTGCAAATTGCTGTAAGTTGGAAGAGTGTTCCAAGGAAGTATCACTGTGACTTTTGCTTACAATTTTCCCTGGGTATCTGCTTCTGGCCAGCTGTTGGAGACAGGGTGCTGAGCCAGGCAGAGCTCTGGTCTGACTCAGTGCTGTTACACTCTACACAAGTGTCACAACAGAGACATGATGGATGCAGAGCTGCAGGTGGAGAAGTGGTTTTGTGTGGTTGTTTTTTTTTTCCTTTCCTTTTAATTTCTTTTTGTTTGTTTTTAATTTTTTTCTTCCCAAGTAATTAATAAGCTGCAGTTTGCTGTGGAAAGCCATTTAGCTTCAACCTTTGTTTTGCCAGAGCTGGTCTTTGCAACTTCAGCCTAACTGCAAATGTTGTGGAGAAAGAGGAATCTCTCTGTCCCTGGAGGAATTAAAACTCTCAGTGCGACTTCGCTGGTTTGATCCTTTGTGTAACCACAGTGTTGTTCTCAGTTCCTGCTCTCTATTAGCCTCCTGTGCAGGCTGGGGTTTGACTTGGCAGAACTCAAGGTTTTTAGAGCAATTGGTTCAGCTCCTTAACCATCCCATTTTGCAGCCCACATGCACAATCCCTAAACATCAGAAGCTGTGGATACTTTGAAAGCCCATGAAAACCCCTGACTCATGTGACAGCTGTGGCAAAAATGCAGGCTGACAGTGCAGTAGTTCAGGTCAATTTTCAAATCAATCACTTAAGTTCAATGGCAACACCTTGAAACCTTTGCTATAGCGAAGATAGAGCTCTCCCTGACTGCACTGCAGATCTTTTGAAGCACAGAATAATGTTTTTTGTTAAAACAAAACATTTGCCTGAAAAATACTTTATTTTTAGATTTATTGTATTTATTTGTGGGTTGGAGAGGCCTTTGTGAATACCTGCTACTCAGAGATTTAAATTTTATCTTGATTTCTTTTTATTACACCCTCCTCTAAATGCATTGACATGAATGTCAGCAGCTGCTAAAAGGGAGAAATCTTCAGTCAGCTGTTTGAAGGGTGGTGGAAGCCCCATTCCTGTAGGTCTTTAAGGCCAGGCTGGATGTGGCTGTGAGCAACCTGATCTAGAGAAGGGCAACAAGGCTGGGGAGAGGCCTTGAGCACAGCCTATGAGGAGAGGCTGAGGGAGCTGGGATTGTTTAGCCTGGAGAGGAGGAGGCTCAGAGGAGACCTCATTGCTCTCTACAACTACCTGAAAGGTGGTTGTAGCCAGGAAGGGGTTGGTCTCTTCTCTCTAGCAACCAGCACCAGAACACGAGGACACAGTCTCAAGCTGCACCAGGAGGAGTTTAGGCTGGAGGTGAGGAGAAAGTTCTTCCCTGAGAGAGTTGTTAGCCATTGGAATGTGCTGCCCAGGGAGGTGGTGGAGTCACTGTCCCTGGAGGTGTTCAAGAGGGGATTGGGTGTGGCACTTGGTGCCATAGTCTAGTCATGAGGTCTGTGGTGACAGGTTGGACTCAATGATCTTTGAGGTCTCTTCCAACCTTGGTGATACTGTGATACTTGTGATAGAGTGAGGTGGCCCTGCCCATGGCAGGAGGGTTGGAACTAAATGATGATGATTGAGGTCCCTTCCAAACCTAACAATTCTATGAGTCTATGAATCAAAAGGAAATTGCAAGGGCTATCAGCATTGATCAAAGGCTTGAGAATGTGCTGGTTCATGAGCAAGTTCAACAGTCACGGTTTTGACACAGTTGTGGAATGGCCACTTTCACTCAGCATGAGTCTATGCAGCCAAAAGGGGGATTTCTAACAGCCTCCCCTCCATCACACCTTTGGCTACTGCTTTCTTCAGTTGCATCTGTGCTGGCTCTAGCACTACTCTTCAACCTGATCTTTCTGCTCCATGGCTGCACAAACTCCAGCAGTAGAAGAAGGATGAGTGTGGGCAGGACAGTTCCCCTGATTCAGCAAACCCCAGTGTCTAATGAAAGCCGGTGTAGAGCCTGGGCATTGGTCCTGGGCACTGCCATCAGACATTGGGCTCTGAGTGATTTATCTGGGCAGTTTCTGTTTCAGCTGAGGAAGGCTCTACAGGGCAGGAATGAATGGGAATAATCCTCATAGTACCTGCCCTAAACTGAAGTTAAGCTGAAGTCTCCAGCTGTCCCCACAGACAGCAGGTATCTGGAGAACATCCATGATGCCATCACCACAACAAGCAATTTGCTGATATCTGCAGGCAATGAAGCACTTAGATCACTCCCTTCCCTTCCCTTCCCTTCCCTTCCCTTCCCTTCCCTTCCCTTCCCTTCCCTTCCCTTCCCTTCCCTTCCCTTCCCTTCCCTTCCCTTCCCTTCCCTTCCCTTCCCTTCCCTTCCCTTCCCTTCCCTTCCCTTCCCTTCCCTTCCCTTCCCTTCCCTTCCCTTCCCTTCCCTTCCCTTCCCTTCCCTTCCCTTCCCTTCCCTTCCCTTCCCTTCCCTTCCCTTCCCTTCCCTTCCCTTCCCTTCCCTTCCCTTCCCTTCCCTTCCCTTCCCTTCCCTTCCCTTCCCTTCCCTTCCCTTCCCTTCCCTTCCCTTCCCTTCCCTCCCCTCCCCTTCCCTCCCCTCCCCTCCCCTCCCCTCCCCTCCCCTCCCCTCCCCTCCCCTCCCCTCCCCTCCCCTCCCTATTCCTTCCAAACTCCTTCCTTCCGAAATCCTCCCTCCCTCTCTTTTTAAGCAGCACTGTTGATGTTCTATTTTTTTCCATTATGTATCCTAATGACTTCCAAGTACAGATACTGGCAATTCAGGCTATTCAAGGAGCTCCCTTTCTACTTCAGTGACTCCCAGCAGCTAGGTGGTGCCTTTGAGGAGCAGATGATGGTTCTGTTTTCTTCTCACCTTTAGATTTTCACCTGCTTTTTTTGCCATGATTTCCAACTGGACCATTTTCTTGGCATATTAGAACAGAACAGAATAGAATAAACCAGGTTGAAAGAGTCCTTCAAGATCATCTCGTCCAACCTATCATCCAACGTGACAGGTTGGACTCGATGATCTTTGAGGTCTCTTCCAACCTTAGTGATACTGAAATATAAAGACCACCTAATCAACTAACCCATGGCACCAAGCACCCCATCCAGTCTCCTCCTAAACACCTCCAGGGATGGTGACTACACTACCTCCCCAGGCAGCACATTCCAATGGCCAATCTCTCTTTCTGTGAAGAACTTCTTCCTTACCTCCAGCCTAACCTTCCCCTGGCACAGCTTGAGACTGTGTCCTCTTGTTCTGGTGCTGGTTGCCTGGGAGAAGAGACCAACCCCTTCCTGGCTACAACCTCCCTTCAGGTAGTTATAGACAGCAATAAGGTCTCCCCTGAGCCTCCTCCTCTCCAGGCTAAGCAACCCCAGCTCCCTCAGCCTCTCCTCATAGGGCTGTGCTCCAGACCCCTCCCCAGCCTTGTTGCCCTTCTCTGGACACCTTCCAGCAAGTCAACATCCTTCCTAAACTGAGGGGCCCAGAACTGGACACAGTACTCAAGGTGTGGCCTAACCAGTGCAGCATACAGGGGCAGAATGACCTCCCTACTCCTGCTGGCCACACTGTTCCTGATGCAGGCCAGGATGCCATTGGCCCTCTTGGCTGCCTGGGCACACTGCAGGCTCATGCTCAGCCTACCATCGACCAGTACCCCCAGGTCCCATATTCTTATTAAAGAGGGGTCTGAAATATCATTTGGGCATTTCACCCCCAGGAGTAACATTTCCTCATTCCTTGTTTGTATTGCTGTAGTTTTCTTCCTCCTGTGACTTTTCTTTCCCCTTCATTCTGGGTGTCGGTGGAAGGTTCTTCTCCACAGGAGACGTGAAGGCAGAACGCAGTTTTCTGCTTCCCATGTCAGTGTGTGGTAGAACCACACACCTCCCAGCAATCCCTCCCAAAGACCTGTTAGCTGCTTTCTGGCTTTGACTTCTCTTTTTGGGAGAAACTATAACCTGTTGGGCCTTAATTATAATGACTCCAGGATTCTCCAGCTGCCTTGGATTTTATTATTTCCTCTTGCTGTGTTTCTTCCACTGCTCCACTTCTTCTCTGCCTCCAACTCTTCTGCTCCTCTCCTGATGCACTGAATCACAACTTTCACTCACAAGAATTACGGTGTGCAGCTGTGCACACCATTTGCTGATTCCAGATTCTTTCCCTCTGTTTATCCTTTCCACACAGATTGTTGCTGCCACTGGAAAAACAAATTAAATAAAGCTGGCACCCAGCTCGCTTGCAGTAAACAAGCTGGGGAATGTTGGAGCCGTGTGATGGCCTTAAGAAAATTAAAGAAGTCCAGCTGCAATGAGCCCTCCGGCACAAATGCCTAGAAAGTATCGAGAAGGTGAAGTGTCCCAAGGGGGGTGGCTGTGGACTGATTTTTATTGAGCCTAATAAGCTCCAGTGTCTTTCTCCAGGTTAGGGAGCTGTCAGGTTGACTTGGAGGCCCTGGGAAGGAAAACTTGCTCCTTCTAACAGGGCAGGGTTTCTAGTACAGGACTTTTTTCTCTTCTCCTGTCCCTAGCAAACTACTTTCTTTGCAGATTAGTTGATGAGTATGGAGAATAAGGGGAAAGATTCTCTACTCCATCTTAAGGTACACAGGCAAGGGGGCCACTGAGGCATTTCAAGCCTGGACCCTACCGGGCAGAGTGCTGGGTACCCTCCAACATGTGTCGCCAGCTGCATGTGAATATGCATCCCTGAAATGCTAGCACTTGGCAGCCACAGAGATCTGCAAATATTAAAGTATTCATTCTTGGATCTACCTATATGTTTATAACTTGCCTCCCCCAGCTGTGTGTGAGAGTCCAAAACCAAAGAATCCCCAAATACCCTTTATATGCTCTCTGGCTCTCACTCCCACACACACTCGTACGTGCATGTGCATGCATGCAGAGTTATTAGGCAAAAATACATGCAGGCAGGCACAAAAAACAAGGCAGAAAGGAAAGCTGCTCTTGAAGGGCTGTCATTTGCAATCTGCACTGTCTGTAGCTTCTTTTTCATTGTTTTATTTGGTAGCAGTTCTTTCACTTCTGCTCTGATAAAGTATTCTGTGCTGAGGATGAGGTTCACAGCTTCACAGATTACATTGGGTTGGAAGAGACCTCAAAGGTCATCTTGTTCAACCCCCTCCACTGAGCAGGGACATCCTCCACTAATCAGGCTGCCCAGGGCCACATCAAGCCTGATCTTGAATGCCTCCAGGGATGGGGCCTTAACCACACTTCTTCCTATGTCCAACCCAAATCTACCCTGTTCCGGTTTCAAACCGTTGCCCCTTGTCCTATCCCCACAGGCCCTTCTGAACAGCCCCTCCCCAGCCTTCCTGTAGCCCCCTTCAGATACTGAAATGCAGCTCTATGTGTGGAGCCTTCTCTTCTCCAGGCTGAACAACCCCAGCTCCCTCAGCCTGTCCTTCTAGCAGAGCTGTTCCAGCCTCCTGGTCATTTTGGTGGCCTCCTCTGGACCTACTCCATCAGGTCCATGTCCTTCCTGTGCTGAGGGCTCCAGAGCTCAACACAGCACTGCAGGTGAGGTCTCACCAGAGCAGAGGGGCAGAATCTCCTCTCTCCATCTCTGCCATGTTGCTCTTGATGCAGCCCAGGCTGCCACTGGCTGCCATTGTGGAGTGCAATTGGGTGGATTAAGGGCACTGCAGAATCTGGTTTGAAAGAGACTGTGGGGTAGAAAGGAGGCTGCAAGCTAAAGGGGAGGCTTATGCAGGGCAAAACCCCCAAGTCTTTGTATAGCTTTTTGCATTCTTATCCACATGGACTTGCAAACCTCTTATCCTGTGGGTTCAGCCAAGTGATTTTCAGCTGTTGCAAGTGATGACTGCTGTGCATACCTTTGTCACAGGGGCAGCAGGTATCACTGCAGAAGTGTGGGATTTAGCAGCTGCTTGGGGGAAAGGGTGGAAAGAGCAGAAAATGACTTTTTACATTTGAAAGGCCTTGACCCCCTTGCCACCACCACACTTCCTTCCCTCCTTCCTACACACGTTAATAAAGTGCAGAAGGATTTTGAGCTATGCAGCTCTTGGAAATAGGTTGGTGATCTGGTGGGGCTGTAACCCATCTGTGATTCTGCTTTGAGGGCTAAGTCACAGAATGTTAGGGGACCAAAGGGACCTCCAGAGATCATCCAGTCCAACCCCCCTGCCAGAGCAGCAGCACCCAGGGCAGGTCACACAGGAACACATCCAGGAGGGTTTGCAATGTCTCCAGAGCAGGAGACTCCACAACCTCTCTGGGCAGCCTGCTCCAGGGCTCTGGCACCCCACAGGGAAAAAGTTTTCCCTTCTGTTCCCATGGTTCCTCCTCTACTCCATCTTGCCCCCAGTGCCCTTTGTCCTGTCCTTGGACATCCCTGAGCAGAGCCTGGTTCCATCCTCCCCACACTGCCCTGCACATCTTTATCACCAGGAATGAGGGCACCCCTCAGGCTCCTCTGCTCCAAGCTCAAGAGCCCCAGCTCCCTCAGCCTGTCCTCACAGGGAGATGTTCCACTGCCTTCAGCAGCTTTGTGGCTCTGTGTTGGACTCTCTCAAGCAGTTCCCTGAGGTCTTTTTTGAATTGAGGAATCCAGAACTGGACACAATATTCCAGATGTGGCCCCAGCAGGGCAGAGCAGAAGGGGAGTCCCTTGTACTGTGTGCAGGGCTGGGACACAAAAGCCTCACTGCCAGCCAGGGCAGAGGCAGAGTATCTGGAGCCCTTGGTTCAGGTTGCCTCGTTGGTGGGCAGAGAAGCATTTCTGAGAGCAGAAGGGTGTCATGGATCTCGTGGGTACAATGGGAAGCTGTTTCTCACAAAAAGCTGCTGTTGAGAGCATCGTGGAGCTAGGAGGGGTGAGCAGGGAGGGACACTTCACAGTCAAACTGAAGACGGTAAACACACACAGGAGATAAAAGTCTGAGACTCTGTGGAGGGAAAGCCAGTCAGAATCCAGGTATTTGATGTGGACAGGAGCCTCATCTGCTGCTTGGCTCCTGCAGCCGGTGCCCCTGGGTCCCAGCACAGTCTCTGCCGCTAGCTGTCGGCCGGGTGGCCGGGGCGCTGCGGGTCTTGTTCCAGCTCCTTCTCCTTTTCTGCCACAGTGACCTCCAGCGGTTCCTTGCACTCATCTCCTGCCGGCTGTGGCCGAAAGACAACAGGCTCGTTCTTTGCTTTTATTCTTTTCTTTTCTTTCAAACATCCAGATAGGGAAAACCTGCTGAAAGGAAGCAACCAGGAGGCATCGGATTTGTAATTAGCCTGTTGTTGTGGCTGGTGTGGGCACCGGATTGCTCCTGGCTGGATGTGCAGGAAAGGCAGGCAGCTGTGAGGCTGGGGAAATAATTAGCTGGGGAAACAGACCCATTATTTGTGACTGTTACATGAATGAGTAAAACTGTTCTGGGATCTGCCAAAATGCTCACAGAGAAAAATCAGACTGCTCGAGGGGAGGGAGGGGGTGAGAGGCTTGGAAAATCTGATTTGCTCAAGTTTGAAGCAGGTCAGGGAAGACTGGGGGAGGGGAAGGGACTAACTTCATCTCTGAGGTGGTCTCACTTTCAAGAACGTTGTGAGCCCTTCTTTCTGGAAGTGCTTCTCTTTATACATTCAGACTTGGCTGGCAGCGGTCACCTTGCTTGGCCTTCCCTTATTTAAAGGCACAGCTGCCTGTGGCAGTGTTTTGGTTGCTGTCTCTTTGTAGCTTGTGCCAGGAGCTCTGAAGCTGTCAGCCTGCTCACCTTATACTACAGCACATAAATCTGCACTCTAGAGAGGGCTGATGGGACAATCCCAGAGGACAGGAATGAAAGGAAAGGGCATCAGTCTCTGGGACTGAGACAAGTCTGTACACAGAGAAGAGACAGATCCTTACAGACTGGAGGAGGAATTGTGTTGAAAATTAGTCAAATAACTCTGAGAGGCCCTCCAGAATATTTTTTATTCAGGCAAAACTAGCAGTGAACTCACTGGAAGATTCAGCTTATTAAGGGCAGCTGAATATAGCTCTGGAGCATCCCTTACCCTGCCTGCCCAATCCAAACAAGAGAAGCAGAAGTCTGAATGTTAAAGACAATTACTGTGAATGAATTTGTAGTCTGCTCTTGAAATCAGTAGCAGGGAAAATCTGCACAGGGATGTCATTGCCTAGAAGTGCCTTGGGTGCTCACTTTTGTCCTGAGGCAGCTGTGCATCTGTGGAATCTGTTCTTGCTAGCCCTGTCTAGCAGCAGAAGGAAAAGCATTGGTGAAATGCAGGATGGCTCCTAAGAGTCCACTGTGAGATCAGCCTCTGGTTTATGTGCTAGCTCCTGAAGGCTTTTTCCCAGCTGGATGAGGAGCCTGCCCTCAGACAAGCTGAGTCCACCTGTGCAGGTGAGGCAGGTGATGAGTAGGTGACCGCAGCCTGCAGTGCAGCATCTGATGGGCAACAAGGGCAACAAAGCTGGTGAGGGGTCTGGAGTACAAGCCCTGTGAGGAGAGGCTGAGGGAGCTGGGGCTGTTTAGCCTGGAGAGGAGGAGGCTCGGGGGAGACCTTATTGCTGTCTACAACTACCTGAAGGGTGGTGATAGCCAGGAGGGAGTTGGTCTCTTCTCTCAAGCAACCAGCACCAGAACAAGAGGACACAGTCTCAAGCTGTGCAGGGGAAGTTTAGGCTGGATGTTAGGAAGAAATTCTTCACAGAATGTGATTGGCCATTGGAATGTGCTGCCCAGGGAGTCACCATATCTGGAAGTGTTTAAGAAGAGCCTGGATGAGGCAGTTGGTGCCATAGTTTAGCTGATTAGATGGTGTTGGGTGATAGGTTGGACTTGAGGATCTCAAAGTTATTTTCCAACCTGCTTAATTCTGTATTCTGACGTGTGTGCTGGCCCCAGGCATAGCTCCTGCTGCCATCACAAAAAGCTCTGGGGGGTGTTTGTACACCTAGCAGACACTGGATTATACCACCAGAGATTGCTCCGTACAACCCTACCTAGGCTCTGCAGAATCACACCACAGAACAGGCTCCTCTTGACCAGCTTCTGACCACTTGCCCTTGTGTTCTCTTTCCTCTTAATGTGTTTAAACCACCTAGGATGAGCCACTCGTTTTCCTGAGCTCTTTTATTCTTGTTTTTTTCCTTGTCAGAGAGTTGTAATCAGATCCCTGTAGTTGTGCATTCTGCATGCGTGCATTCTTACTACAGTGCTGTTAAATAACAACATGCACAGCAAATTGCTCCTGTGTGTGCTAAATTTACTGTGACACTAGCTCCTGTTGTGTCTGTCTCTCTTGGTCTCTGGCTGCTGGCTTTTTTTTTTTTTTTTTTAACAAGTGTAGCTATTAATAGTCCAAATGGGTTGATCTTTGTCTGATAAAAACATCTCTCCATCATTAGAGCTACAATCAACTCAACTCCAAGTGTTCTCCCCGTGTCGCTTCATCGTTACCCGAACAGCTCAAACGTGATGGTGTCTGTCAGGGATTTATTGACATTGTCTTTATTCTCCTGCCAATAGTGAGCCTCTGAAACTGAACAAAGCTGGGAGCTCTGGATCTTCTTAGCCCTGTGAAGTCCTGACATGGGAGTAAGTGCTCTGTGAAAACAAAAACAGGATCTCAGGTAGTGATAGGACTAGGGGGAATGGAATGAAGCTGGAGGTGGGGAGATTCAGGCTGGATGTGAGGAGGAGGTTCTTCACCATGAGAGTGGTGAAACCCTGGAATGGGTTGTCCAGGGAGGTGGTCGAGGCCCCGTCCCTGGGGGTGTTTAAGAGCAGGCTGGATGAGGCTCTGTCCAGCCTGATCTAGTGTGGGATGTCCCTGCCCATGGCAGGGGGGTTGGAACTAGATGATCCTTGTGGTCCCTTCCAACCCTGAATGAAACTATGAAACTATGAAAAAGGAAATCGGAATCAGTGGATGTCAGCTGCACGTTAGTAATCCAGATAGCATTTGCTGTCTCTTGTTTCATGATCTGGTGTTTCAAATGTAAACACATCTGCTCTGTCCTGTGAGGAGCTTCCTGTGTCCATTGCAACAACAGCTAGACTACTTAGAATCACAGAATCATAGAATGGTCCAGGCCAGAAAGGACCCCCAAAGCTCATCCAGTCTGACCTCCCTGCAGTCAGCAGGGATATCCCCAACTAGATCAGGCTGCCCAGGGCCTCCTCCAGCCTCACTTTGAATGTCCCCAGGGAAGGAGCCTCAACCACCTCCCTGGGCAACCTGTGCCAGTGTTCCACCACCCTCTCAGTGAAGAACTTCTTCTTGATATCCAATCTAAATCTTCTCTTCCATACTTGGGAAGAAGCCTTCAAAGAGCCTCTCTGTGTCTTTCATGGTTTAAAACCCCAGAAGTCTGTCAATTTTTGATACTGGTGCCAACTCCTCACTGCATAGTGCTTGGAACTGCCATCCCAAGTGACTGTCAGTGATGCTGTCCTGCCCTGCCCCATTGCACTGAGAGATGAGCCTTCAGATCTTCCCAGCTGCTGCTGGTGGCTCTTTTCTGGCTCTTCTCAGGAGTGTCTGGCTTTGCTCATGGGCTCATGCTCATCTGGTGCTCATGGGCACCATCAACCCTTCCTTATTTACTGACTGTAAACAATCCCGTGGGATTCATATGGGTGCAAGAGGCTCAGACTCCTTGTGACTGCACAGCAAGCCTGTCAACCCAAAGTGCACTTAAGCTAACTTCTCAGTGAGTTACAAGGAGGCTTGTCCTTCATCTCATGTGATTTCTGTGTGACTGGATTGCCATCATCTCCCAATAAGACTCATCATTGTCCCCCAAAGCACCATAAGCTCATTTTGTCTTATAAGAAATGTGTGAAGTCTCTGTGCTTTCCTGGTAAATCTCTTGATTATTATTGGAACAAGAACTGGAGCAATGCAAAAGGTAGAAAGAAAAGAATCTATTTGCAGGCACTTCTTGCCTGCTGGCATTGAAAGCTTCAGACATTTCATGTGGGTTCAGAAAGCACTAAATCTTCCCTGGTTTGTCTCATAGCTGTAAAAGCAGATTGAGCTTAAAGCCTGACTGAGGAGTTGGTTACTAACACCCCAAGCTCTCAGGCTGAAGAAGGGGACACAGTCTCAAGCTGTGCCAGGGGAAGTTTAGGCTCGAGGTGAGGAGAAAGTTCTTCACTGAGAGAGTCATTTGCTATTGGAATGTGCTGCCCAGGGAGGTGGTGGAGTCACCATCCCTGGAGGTGTTCAAGAGGGGATTGGATGTGGCACTTGGTGCCATGGTCTAGTCATGAGGTCTGTGGTGACAGGTTGGACTTGATGATCTTTGAGGTCTCTTCCAACCTCGGTGATACTGTGTGATGGGGCACTGCTCCTATGAGCTCCAGCCTGAACAGCAGGAGCCTTCGGGCAGTCAGCAGTTCATAATGTGTTGATCTGGTTGCACAGCTGAAGCATGGACAAAGCAGTCTGCAGCCACTTTGTCATCCTGTTGGGAGAAGGATGATCTCATCTGGGCCAGAGTTTAGTGGCAAGCAGTGAGTTACTCTTCCGTGCTGTTGTGTTTCCATGTCATTTCAGCTATTGGAGGGTAAAGAGGGCAAGAATGAGTTCCTGAGCCACAGGTACAGTGACTAACAGTGTGAAGATTTGACCATGTATCAGAGCAGGTCTTCAGGTCCTCTTTACTCCTACAGAGTAGTCACAAAATGGAAAGTTTGGGTACATACTATAAAACTCAGGTTTCAAAGTAGGATACATCTGCCCTAGTCATGCCCTAGTTTTCTGTTTGAGTAATCCAGGTCTTATAAACTGTTGTTCTAATGACATTAATCCGCAAAAGTCCCTCCCTCCTCTAACATGCTTGTGCATGCTCAGTCATGGTGAGCAAAGCTGCTCCAGTATCTTGCTGTCAAAAAGGGATTTCCATTAGTGCATGTGGAGAGCTTCCCTTGTAGCTCCACAGGTGGGGAAAAAAAGTCTCTTTGAATGTTCTACTAAAGTTTTCCTTAAGGAAGGCTTGCCCATGACACACAGAGTGGTCTTCCACATGCTTTCTGAAGTCCACACAGGGACACAGGGCAGCCAGTGAGGGGCAGGGAATGCTCACCTACATTGTCAGAGAACAGGATGGAGCTGTGGGAGCAGAACAGTCTGTGGCACGTGCATTGCACCCCACTCTCACTAACCCGTTCTGAAGGAGAGGCATGGAGAGGGTTAGATCATGGATATTTTCCACAGTAAATTAGTTAACATTGGCTGTAGGAAAAAATTACTTCTGAGGAGAAGAGTCCAGGAAAGCAATTAAAAGAGAGGACTCTAGGGGGTATATATTCTAAGAATTGTGTGGGAAGTTGTGTGCATAACTTCCACTGCAGGCAATGTCTAGAGGGGCATCGTGATGGATGGGTGATGAGAAACTGTCTTTAAGCGTGGCCACCTTCATCTGAGAGAGTGCTGAGCCCTGTGACTTACCACCGGGTGTCTGTGCTCATAGCATGAGTGAAAGAACTGGGAGAGCCAACCAGGGGGAAAAAGCCTCCACAGAAACAGCCAGCAAAAGCTTTGAGGGGAGGGCAGGAGGAGGGCTAGCTGTATGATAATATTTTGCCTCTCTGCACCAAGACCTCAGCAGAGATCACAACATTTTAGAGAACTAGAAGAAAGTGGTCTGGTGGCCTCCACAGAGCACAAATGTTGCTCAGGTGACCTGCCTCCTCCTGCTGATGGTTTCCATTTTATTGTGGGAGGAATTGTGATGAGGTGCTCCAAAGGGAGTTTGTGCTGCCTACCCTCTACCTGTATCGATTCTGTGATCCAGTCAAGACCATTAGACACCAGAGAAACTACTCAGCACCTTTTATCTGCAGCAAATGATGGCCAAGTAGCAGAATGTTTGAAACTCTGAGAGGCTGTAACTGAACACAGCCAGCATTCCCTGCTTTCTGAATTACTGCAAGGGAGCCAAACTCTCTGTGGTAGCTCAGCAGATCAAAGGCACTTACTCATCAACAAACACACATGCTTACTACACTGTGGGGGCATTGTATTGGGATGGTAAGCACCTAAAACTAAGCCAAATAGTTCCTGTGCCTGAAATCCTTTCCTTGAGAGCACAGAGTCATTTCATAGCTTAGGTGCAAACTACCTTGGCTTTTGGTCTGTCTTGAACGCCAAGTGAATGTCTGCACTTACGAAGGGCACGGAGCAAACTCTGAGTGCAGCTGTACTGGTAGTGAGCTGCCACTGCCATGTGCAGCTCTACTGAGAACCCATCTCCAATACTGCCTTCAGTTCTGGGGTCCCCAGCATAAGAAGGACACAGAGCTGTTGAAGAGAGTCCAGAAAAGGACACAAAGGTGATCCAAGGGCTGGAGCACCTCTACTATGAGGACAGGCTGAGGGAGCTGGGGATATTCAGCCTGGAGAAGAGAAGGCTCCAAGGGGACCTTAGAGCTGCCTTTCAATCCCTGAAGGGACCCTCCAGGAAGGCTGCAGAGGGACTTTCCCTGAGGGTGTCTAGAGACAGGACAAGGGGCAATGGTTTGAAGATGAGGGAGAGCAGGGTTAGACTGGATCTGAGGAAGAAGTTCTTCAGTAAGAGGGTGGTGAGACTCTGGAATAGGCTGCTCAGGGAGGTTGTGGCTTCCTCCTGCCTAGGAGTGTTAAAGGCCAGGTTGGATGAGACCTTGAGCAGCTGAGTCTAGTTGAGAGGTGTCCCTGCCCATGGTGGGGATGTTGGAGGAGATGAGCTCTGAAGTCATTCCAAGCTGAGCCATTCTAGGATTCTGAGTACGTTGCAGTTAACTTCAGTTATATAAATCCAAGCATTAGATGCTATAAATAGGAGGATGTGCAAGGGGGCCAGTCTGTAAAGGTGCAGGAGCTATGCTCTTTATTGCTTTAATGCAGCCCCAAAGGAGGAGGATGTGCAAGGAGGCCAGTCTGTAAATGTGCAGGAGCTATGCCCTTTTTTGCTTTAATGCAGCCCCAAAGTTGTGCCACATTTCATTGTGTATAACATTTTTCAGTGGAAAGGGGAAAAGACCTGCCCATGTGCTCTGTGGCTGCAGTGATGAACTGGAAACAGTGAAGCCTTGGGTTTTGCACTGTGGAGGAGCAGACTGGGGAGGGTTGGGGGGCAGGGTAGTGGTGATGTGTGATAGCTAAGTTTTTCTCAAGTTTTCCTGCTTTTAGTGCTTTCTTGGAGGTAGTTTTCTGCAAGGTTGGTAGAAAGCAGAAATACATCTGGTTTATATTATATGATGGCTGTAGTTTGGCAGTGGAAAAAGATGGCACTTTAAAACAGAGGAAAGAAGAACACACACACACACACACACAAAGAGAAAAGCTTGGCAAGCAGGGAATGGAGCAACTATTACAAGAACTATCTGAAAATTCCCAGGATTTGTAATTTCTTTTTCCACGCTTGCATTTTTCTGATGTTGCTGATGTTACAGTGAGACAGAGGAAATCCAGTAAGATTTGACAAAGCACAGATAGCTCCCTGGAACAATCCCCTTTGTTCAGGTTGCCCCCACAGCAGCTGCTGCGATTTACGTGGGTGGCAGAGAGAGGGGTATGAAGCAGGACTCCCATGCCTGGTTTCAAAAGGTTAGGTGATCATTTTTTTTTCTGTTTTCTTCAGTGGCTGTGGCTGTGAAGTGATGAAAGTGGCCTCTCCTTAACTGTAATTCACTAAGGGTATGAGGCTGAAGAAATATTAATGCACGATTTTCACAAACAGAGCCATGTGAAGCATCTTCATGATGAGAGAGGGGAGAAGTTACCTAAGCAATGCAACAGCTTCTAGTGATGTGCCACCTCCTGCCCTTTCTACATTTTCTTCCCTTTGCGTAGTCACTCTTTTTATTATATTTTGTTTCCACCCCTCACATTAACCCAAGGTGCTCCCAGAGTCCAAAGAGCTGAGATTCTACTCATGTACTGCATCTTTGAGTAAAGCTGGTGGGAGCCCAGGATGCTGAACATCTGTCTTTATCTGCACAGGACTTGGGGTGTGACATGTGATCACCTTCCAAGTGTGCAGTGAGTGCTGCATCCCCTGGGGCTGCTTTTCATATCCTCTCACTCGCAGTATGCAATGCTTCAGCCTTTGCAGGGACGGAGGCTGGAATTGTGCTGCCCTTCAGGCTGGGTCTGAGCTGTAGGACAGTATCTGTTTGCAAAGGCAAGGGGCAGTGGCTTCAGACTAGAGAAGGGCAGATTTAGATTGGATGTTAGGAACAAGTTCTTTACTATGAGGGTGGTGGGACACTGGAACAAGTCACCCAGGGTTGGTGGTTGAGGCCCATTCCCTGAAGATATTCAGGGTAAGGCTGGAGGAGGCCCTGGGCAACCTGATCTAGTTGGGGATGTCCCTGCTGACTGCAGGGAGATCAGACCCGATGAGCTTTGGAGGTTCCTTTTGGCCTGGACCATTCTATGATTCTATGATCTTCAGGTTGTACAGCAGCTTAGCTGACTGGAAATAGAGCACTGGAAGAAAATCTGTTCTGAGTGGCTTTTAAGTAAAAACTAATGTGAAAATGGGGGAATTTGAACCAATGTAAACACATTAAATTGAAAACCATTTTCAAATACAGTAAAGAAAAAAGAAAAAAAAGAGAAAGAAACTGTTCCTGCTCTTGAAATTCCTAAAGGAGGCATTTTACTTTCTGAGTCTTGATTTAATTAGATTATGTTTTATTAGACATTCTTTACAAATTTTAAAATACTGCTATTATACATGCACAAAGGAGAAGCAGTTGGGACAGCTGTCTGTAGGCACCGATGGGAGGAGACAACCACAAAACACTTCCTAAGTCAATGTACACTCCATATGGGTAGCTAAAGTGCATTTATGTTACACAAAACAGAAACCAAACCAGAGAAGGTCAGCAGCACCAAGATACAGTCACAAAATAAATACACCAGTCGACAAAATAAATTATGGTAGATGTGACAATGATAATTGTCTCAGCCATAGCAAAAAAAAACCAACCAAAACCCAAACAAAAAAGAAAAGGGGCGGGGGGGGGGGGGGGGCGGGGAGGAGGGAAGAAAATTCACAATAACCAAATGTGCAGTTTCAGAGAGCAGGGGGTGAGGGGAGTGGGGAGGAGAAGGTTTTATTCTGAGCATTTACAGTATTTACAGGTAATAAATATTTTAATACTTCCCATATGTTCACTATTACAGAATACTGCAATAAGTCTTCCAAGAATCTCTTGCTGGAAATGTCAGCGCCTCCTGCAAAGGGGGGGGAAAAAAAATAAACCATGAGAAAAATCAAATTTCATCTCAAATATGGAGACAGAAAGTGAAGGGCAAGAGTGTCACAGGCTGCAAGGGGCGTGCTCTGCAGTCACAGGGCCTGCTTAAGAGCGCTGCAGCTTTAGACGTCCCTGCAAGACCTTCAGCACAGCTCAGCTGGCAGTGTGGAGCCCTGCAGTGTGCCTTGACGCTGAGCTCCACTGCACTGCACACCCAGTGGGATAGGAAGGGGCTTGCTTTAGTTTTCTTCAGAGCCTTGGGCAAGGAGATTCCCGAGTGCTACAGGTAACAAAACAGTGTCAACCTCTACCAAATACAAGTGCTAAAAATATTCCTTAAAACGGACACAGGTCAGAGGAAGGAGAAATTTGGTTGAAAGAGAAGGAAAAAAAGGTGATCCTTGAAGGCTGTGGCAATCATGCACCTGCTGGGTGTAATGACAGGCTTCTGACTTCAACAGTCACAGTATCACAGTATCTATCCCAGTACATTAGAGGTTGGAAGGTACCTCCAGAGATCATCCAGTCCAACCCTCTGCCAAAGCAGGATCATCCAAGGTAGTCCCCTCAGGAATGCATCCAGCTGGGATTTGAAAGTCTCCAGAGAAGGAGATGTCACAACCTCCCTGGGCAGCCTGTTCCAGTGCTCCCTCACCCTCACTGTAAAGAAGTTTCTCCTCATGTTGAGGTGAAATCTGTGTTCAAGCTTGAATCCCACAGGGCTATTTGTTCTGTCTTTCCCCCTGGGAAACCTCCTGCCTCACAAGGCTCTGTTCATCACCGAGGTGTGACAGCTTTCTGTGATGCCATGTACAGGAGTACCACAGGAGGTGTGTAGTAAAGGCTGCTCAGGTCTGGCAGTGAACAGCTGCTTGGTGGCCTGTCTCTTTAAGTGCTTGGAAAGACTATAATCCTGAAACTGCCCTCTGGGAGCCACCGGGCTTGGTCCTGAAAGAAAAGGAGCGTTTCAGCCTGTTGAGCTCAGACCAAGCTGACACAGTCAGCTGCCTACAGCCCTGAGGTTTGGGAGCTTTCTAAGGGATGCTGGCAGCCTGGAGGCAGTTCTCTGCTCCTCCCTTCCCTATGAAGGCATGGAAACAAAAGCAAAGCCTGCTCCTGTCTTGTCCTTGTGCACTTTGTGAAGTCTGCTTCGCTGAAGACTTTCAAAACCCATCTGGATGCATTCCTGTGTGGACTGCCCTGAGTGATCCTGCTTTGGCAGGGGGGGTTAGACGAGATGATCTCTTCAGGTCCCTTCCAACCTCTAATGTACTCTGATACTGTGATACTTACACAGCAATATTATTTTAAGCTACTTCTTAGGGGTGCTGCAGGAAATGCTGAAGGGTTGGGCTTTTTTTTTCCTTCTGCCCCTGTGAATGGCACACTTTACTGCATGCAGGTTCCCTGGGCTAGAGCTGTAAGTGGAATGCAAAGCTAGAGAATGGAGCAGGATTCACTCTGCTGCTGGAGTGAACACAGAGACTGCATGGAGACTGCAGGCAGTGCTCCACAGGGCAGATGTGTGTAGGCATGAGACACAAAAGAAAGTAATTCCTTGAGAATTTGAGAAGGGGTTAGTGCATTGAAAGCAGGACGATGTTTGACATGCAACCTTCCAGGACCTGAAGGGGCTACTAGAAGTCCATTTGCAAATCCTGCAGGGATAGGCAGTGGTTTTAAACTGGAGAAGGGTAAATTTAGATTGAACACTAGGAGGAAGTTCTTTACTATGAGGGTGGTGGAACACTGGAACAGGTTGCGCAGGGAAGGTGGTGGAGGCCCCGTTCCTGGAGACACTCAAGGTCAGGCTTGATGAGTCTCTGAGCAGCCTGGTCCAGCCGGGGATGTCCCTGCTTACTGCAGGGAGGGTGGGCAAGGTGATCTCTAGTGGTCCTCTCCAGCCCAGTGCATTCTGTGATTCTATGATTAGGGAGTTTTGGTTTCTTAGGGAATTAGGTAATACCAGCTTAATTGAATTGGAATGGAAGTGTAGCTGCAATACCCACAAGAAGGAAGTTTTTTATGCACCTCAGATGAAAATGCCAGGGTGAAGGTAATTACTAACTAGTAGCATTAGGATGTTGTACTCAGTCTCTATTACAATAGGTGTAATAAGGACATACAACTCCTCCAGCATGACTGTAGAGCTGTGTCTGCCACACACAGGCCTGTTTTTAAGAGAGAGCCATTTTCAATTTGGCCTCAGCCTCAGGCTTTTGTTTTAGAGTCTGGGCTAAGCCACATCTTGACATTGGGCTCCGCACTAATGACAACTTTCAAGCAGCTTTCTGTGATTTGGTCCCAGATTTTGCAAGACTGGTCTCTTCTATGAGATGCTTCCTGTAGTAAGTCAAAAGATCTAGACAGCACATTATTTTTAGTCTTGGTTGGTTCTGTTGTTTTCTGACCTAAACCCAAAATTTTGGGATCAAGACTGGGCAGAGGGAATTGGCACAAAGACCTTGATTCAGTGCGTGGAGCAGAAAAGAAGCACAAAGCTGCAGTGAAAAACTTGCTTGAAGTTTCTCTTCCATTGCCCTGACATTTACCCTACTGCATTATGCACATCCACTTCCCTCTAAGGCAAGAATGCTTCTTCTAAGCTGCAACTAGCCTGGGGGGTGTGTGGGGGTGGGGTGTGTACAAAAGCAGCCCCTTCTGTCCAGGCCCATGGACATCCTGTCTGCACACCTTCCTTGCCCCTCACCAGTAGGTAGAGTAGAAGCTCCTGATGCAGCTCAGAAGAATCAGCTTCATTCAGATGTGGTCACCCCTCCATTTCAAATGTGCTTGCCCACCTTGTGCTAATAACTGCATAGGCAACTCCCCCTACTTAAAGTCCAAGTCAAGGAACTGGTTTTGCTGTCAGTTAAAGTTTAGAAACTGCATGTTCTGCCAGCCTGATGGATTAACTGCAAGATGGCATACTAAGTCCATGGCATGCTCTGTACTGGTGAAGGAGGAATTGAATTTTCCTATTTCATGGCTTCTCTTTGTTTAATCATCTTTAGTTTAGTATCTAAACTGTAGGTCCTCTTTAGGAATCTCTTTCTTGCCCTGGAGAAACTCTGCACCTTAAGCAATAATATCAGTGACATAAAGCTGGGCTGGCTTCAGCATTCTGGACTCCACAGTGAAGCTGCCTGCTTTCAGTCATCCAACCATACTTGGAATAGAAAGTGTGAACTAGGAAAATCATCAGAGTTATACCTGTAATTCCTCTGTGTGATCCTTTGGCTGTGCAACCAAAGGCAGTGTAGTGAGAAAAAGAAATAAATGTTCAAATGCCCTACAACCTGCATTGGAGGTTTCTGTGTGCCAAAGACAGATGTTATTTATTGGCCACTACAGTTTCTTAACATCAGTGGCAGTGGCAGGCAGGCAGCTCCTGACCTTTCCTAAGGTGCTGAGGCAAAGCAGCCTCTCTTAGTTCACTGTGTCAGCCATGCTGACTGCTTTATGGTCCCAAATGCTGATAACTCCTGTGGGATGCCAGCAGAAGCTGAGGTGATGGAGCACAGTGCAAGGACTAAGCCAAGCCTGGTTTTAGTAAATCCCACAGCTGGTGTCTCTTGCTAAGGGCTTTACTGTGAGCAAGTGGCATTTGTGTCTCTATTCTGCTGAAGTGGAGAAGGAGAGAAAAAGCTGGGGTTCTGCTGCAGAAAATGCAAACATCTGAAGAGAACTGAGGAGCAGACCATTTGTCTTTGTCTGCAAGCGTGCAGGCTTCCCCTCAAGCAAAGATGGCTGCAAGTGGATGAGTCTTTTGGGAAAGCTAGGCTGAAGCCTCCAACTCACTACTGCCCTGCAAACCTTTCATTGGCACAGAGGAAGGAAGCACATCCTCTCCTACAGCAATGCTCAACATTTTTCGGTGGCAACGTCATTGTGTCATGAGCTGACAAATAAAAAAGGATCTGAATTAAAAAGTCCTAATGACAGGGAAAGTGTGATGGTGAGAGGCTGGTCTGCCTTGCTTGCAGGCATTGCTGAGAGAACTTTTCCATGTTCTCCCCTAAGGTTAAACAGTAAAATGAAAAACTGTAAAGTAAGGGTAGGAAAGCTGCCAAAAAGGGGAGGTGTTGAGAGGGAGGAAAGAAAATTTCACCGGTTTATAGATGCAGAGCCTTAAATAAAGCTTTCAATTGTCTGAGGCCCAAGTGTGGGACAAAGATCTGATGTGAGAGACAGAATCACAGAATCAACCAGGTTGGAAAAGACCTCAGAGATCATCAAGACCATCAACCTATTATCTAACACCTCCTGACAACTAAACCATGGCTCCAAGTGCCACATCCAATCTTCTTTTTTTTTTTAACACCTGCAGGGACGGTGACTCCACCACCTCCCTGGGCAGCACATCCCAATGGCCAATTACTCTTTCTATGAAGAACTTTCTCCTTACCTCGAGCCTAAACTTCCCCTGTCACAGCTTGAGACTTTCTCCTCTTGTTCTGTTGGTGGTTGCCTGGGAGAAGAGACCAACCCCTACCTGTTTACAACACATTTAAATTGGGGAAGGAGGTTTTAATGGCTATGGTGGGCTCTCTTTTTGCAGAAATAGGTTGACTTGCTCTTCACTCAGCCTCCTTTTGACAGTAAACAGTTTACTTGTCTTGTTTGTCATAGGAAGGACAGACTTGGTCAGCAGTGTCTGGTGGAAAGGGCACTCACCTACCTCCAGAAAGCACCTTGAGACTGTGTGCTGCCTGAAAAGCCACTGCCCAGTCATGAGCAAAAGCTGTGCTATTGCTCCTGGTTTGAGTGAGGCCTCAGCCTCTCACACCAAAAGGAGAACAGTTTCAGTGAACACCTGGCCTGACCCCCAGAATGACATATGAAAATTACCTCCAGGTGTGATTGTGTGTAGGAGCAGAGCTGCCCAGGAGCAGGCTCACAGTCCCAGCTCTTCCCAGCGTGCTGGGGTTCAGCCGAGCTGAGCGGGCTCGCCTCTTCTTCTTCTCTTGCTCCTTGCGCTTCCCAGGCTTTGCTTTCTTCTTCTTCCCCGACACCTTCAAGGGCTGCTCCTTGTAGGTCTGGGATTTGTTTGTCTCCTGAGTTAGGTATCTGCCCTCGTCTTCGCTGCCGAAGCGGACAGGGTAGTTCTTTGTGTTGGTGGCAGGCTTGGGGTTAGGTGACACCTCGGAGGTCGCACGGATTTCCGCGGTGTTGACGCCTTCGATTAAATTCTGAAGGAATATTCTTCTCCGTAGGTCTTGGATCGACTTGCCTTTGTCATGCAATAGCTGGTGCTCTGAGACAGCTCGTTTGCTAAAGACAGGGAAAAGAGAAAGGGGGGAAAGAAAAGAAAGAAAGAAAGAAAGAAAGAAAGAAAGAAAGAAAGAAAACAAACCACATTTTAGATTCGGTTATTGCCAAGCACTTGGCAGAGGTCCTCTCTGCTCTGGCAGTGGCAGCCACAGTGACTTGTGGAGCAGCTCTTCAGCTTGGAGACATCCAGCTGAAGTCAGGCTGCTGGAGCAAGTCTTGCTTCTCAGTGTAGCTGCTCCCCACAGAGAAGGGAAAGACCTAAGTGGGTAATAATTCTCAGCTGACTGGCTGCACACCACTGGACCTGGAGCTGGATTAGTCACTGCTCTGTTCTAGGAAAGCATTACAGCTCTTAATATATCACCCTTCAGGCAGGGAAAGCAGGAAGGCAGTTGTCAGAGATAGGAAAACTGAAAGGGTCAGGTGATGGAGCACCGCAGTCAAGTGAGAGGGAATGAGCAGGGCTGAAGCCGGAAGCAGTGTTTATACAGCATCATTCTAATAATTTTCTTCTGCTCAGTCATGTACTTCAAAAGCATAAATAAACGCAACAAAAAGTACATCTCCTTTTCTAAATTTAAACAAGGGCAACTGCAGGAGTGTAATGGAAAGCTGTTCCAATTCATGTGTTTGCAACACAGGCACTTCAGTCCCTGATGAGCTATCCAGAGAGGCAGCCTGAGCATCAGCGCAGAGGACCCTCAGCCACCCTGAGGGTTTTACTGCTTGGCCACTTGTGTCTAATTATGGCTTTCCATAACTTCCTAGTGTTCCTTTCAGTGTGAGCTGCTACTGCTGCTGCCAAAGGGCTTGTGTGCTCTGCTCTCTGAGCTCTGCACTAGCCCTCTGCACTGATCTTCTTCAAGAGCATGCTGGCTTGTTTGACTGGGATGTCTTCAGTCCCTGGGTTTGTGTCTGTTGCTTTGCCAGAGCTCCTGACCTTTGGGTTCAGTGACCTCTGTCTCATTTTCAAGGAACCAGGAGGTGGTTGGCTGGCTGTCTTTCAGAGTGGTTGCACTGCTCTGCCAGAAGAAGATACAAGTGGCACTTAGATAATAAAGAACCCTGAGGAAACTCCTGCTTTTTTCTTGATGTGGGATGGATGCAGAGCTGCACTGGGAACCACAGAAAGAGTAAAAGCTGGGATTTTAGCTGTGTTCCCATGAATTCTATCACCCAGTTTAGCCTTCCAATGCCCTGCTTCAGTGTGCAGCGACTGGCAATGTATCCCCTCATCTTGCATCAGGGTACTGCATGGGACTGAGTTCTTCTTGGCCAAAGAAAATTGATTCAGTGCCTTGTCTGTCACTTGGGCAGTTAGCTGGATGAGAAGTTATATCTGCGTCTGGGTGAAGTGGGAGAGGGCATAAGTCTGAGTGAATATTCCTTCAATCTCAGCCCTAGTTGTCCTGCTTTGCTACCAGGTTTCAAAGTGTGGAGGAAAAACGTAGCATGCTAAGTGGTTGGGGGGTGTTGTGCAACTCATTTTTTCTCACTCCCTTCAGCTGACCTCTCTAGATTTGTGATTTGATCAGTGCTGGAGCTATTTGAAATGGGCAGCTTTAAGCAGCACTGGTTTCAGAGCATCACCTTCACATCTGTCATTGTAGAGTGGCGCTTTTGAAGTATTGGCTTCAAGCATTGGCTTCAAGTGATGCTACAGCTCTGCTACTCAGTGTAAAATTCAAACAGAAGCTTTTCTGCACTCCACAATAAGACTGAAAGGTGACTGTTGTTTTTGCATGAAGTCAAACAGTGCTGACACTTGCTCCCCATCAGCCCTAGATATACTCAGGTTTGTGAGTTCACATTTGTCCAAACGTTGGCCACATCCTAAGTGTCTCCAAATCAGGCTTGGGCTACTTCAGGCTTTAGGGCAAGTATTTTATGTCCTTCAAATCAATGGTCCTAAGCAAAAATGCAGTGTGATAATGTGATCTGAACCCACATTGTTTCTTTCTCTTCGGTGCAGCTGTGGCGTAAGCTCAAGATCTGCTCAGGGGAATGTTTTTTGGTCAGCGCACTCCCTGAAGCTCTCCAGGAGCCATCTCTAACATCCTTCACACTAAGGTCACTCTGATTTGCAAGTAGACCAATAAAGCTAGCACCTTGAGCTCCTCTGAGTGGCCATGCTTCTGTGCTGCTTGTCAAGCTCTCCATTGTGGCTCATGTTACATTCCTAGCTTTGGTAATCTCTTTTCCCAGGATATCTGCATGGGAAATGCAGTTTTCCTTTCACTCTTCTAGTTTATGAAAAGCATACAAAATCTCAGTGCTTTACTGAGTCTAAAACATGATGAGCAAAGCTTTCCTACTGCCCCTTGTAAACTACCAAGGATAATTGCCTTTATCACAGACAACCTAGATCTGCCTTGATACTGTAACGTGAATTTGGTCAGTTTAGCCACCATGACAAAATCTTGAATCTCTGAAGCCTGTTATTAAAATTCTCTTGATTGAGAAGCTATTCCATGTTACAGAGCTGAAACCTAAGGATTTGGTTCCAGCAGGCACAAGGCAGTTCAGGAGCAGACTAAGATCTGCATCTCGAGCAAGGATGCGTTGCCCAGCTAGTGCCAGGGCTGACGCATGAGGGTTTCCTGTGCCAAGGAAGGTGGGTTGCTGTTTAAATGTCTGTCTGATATTTAGCATCAGGTCTGGCCCCAGAGAACATACTGCTGTTCCAGATGATTGTATAACATTACATAGTGTTACGTTTCACATGACTCCGATTACTCAGCTGGGCTGGGGGATGACATTCTGCCTACTAGCTTCCTCTGTGTGCTTTGCATCAGAAATCCCCTTAAAACTAAGAAGATGTATTAGATGTGTATCTCTCTGACCTTCTGCCACGGTTATTCAAACCATTTCCGTGTTTGTAAATTGGGGGAAACACTTGCTCAAGAAGGCTGATGTAAGAAGAATGGAGATATCAACAGTATCTCACCCACACACAGAGAGCAGGAAGGCAATGGAAACCGGACTGATTGCATTCACATGTTGGCAATGAGATGAGGCTGTTAGGGTTAAGACGACCCACTAGAGGTCCCTTCCATCCTGCTGTAAGTGTACCTCTCGTTCAAGGGAAAGGAGCCCGTGCCCAAACCGAGTGCAGTGAGGGCTAAGCTTGCATGTGCTTGGCACGTCTGAGGGAACGATGTTGCTGGTGTTGGTGTGTGACCAGAGAGTCATAACTAATTGCTGTATGCAAGTACACTATGCATCTGTGAGACTCACTGTCTCATTATGGGCAAAATAGTAGAAACTCTTAACTTGGGGTATCATGACTTCATGTCCCTCCAGATAAGCTGTTCTCTTCAAGCACATTCTTTCTTAATCTTTTGCACTAGATATCTAGCGTCACTGAGAGGCAGCATTCTTCAATTGACAACTCTCTGTCAGAGGCAGTTCTCTTACTTAACTGTTGTTATCCTTGACTGTTCACACTGGGTCTCACCAGAAGTTCAGCAAAATAACTGCAAACAAGCAAAGTGACTCGGTCATCTCTCTGCCCATAGTCTTCAAGACCGAGTGCCCTTGCCACTAGCTGCAAAAGGAGTGAAAGCTGCTCAACCTATCTCAGAGTTAGGAAAAATATTTTGGACAGATCTGGGGACATGATGCTGCAGTGTCTGGGCACACTGATAAAAATATCCAGCTGTACTTTGAGGCATTGCTGGGTTTCTCAGAGGTTCATTAGCAGCTAAAGTGTTTCTGTAACAAATAACCAGCCTGGCAGTCTTTTCTGGGGACAATTTGCTATTGCTCTCCGTGGGAGATTTCCCTCAGTACAGTCTGTAGAGCCAGGCCTCTGTCATTCTGATTATTTTTGCATGGCTATAATAATGTGCATCAGTATTTTCAGCCACTACTAGTTTAAGCCTTTGACTGAAAAAAAAAAGAAAAAGAAATCTCTAGGTCACACTAGGCTTAAGTGAGTTATTAACCATTAACTCTAGAAATGGTTTGTGGTGATATTAAAACAAGACACATGTTTGAGTGTGGTGTCTGTGTTTGTGCTCTGCCCACAAACAAAACTATGTGAATGCCACTAACTGACAACTGGCTGGTTTCTTGTGTGTGTTTTACATACCATAGCAAAGAGGGAGCTGAGAAATACATTCTCAGTGTTTAGTTTCCACTTTTCCCCTTCTGCTCCCCACCCCCTCCCCTCCCCCCCTGTTGGGATGGAATAGAGGTGTTGGGAAGACCTCTAATCCTGACCTGTACAAACAAGTGTTAGAACAACACTAACTTCAAAAAGCAAAGCTATCTTAAAAGAAAAGAGAAAAAGGGAGGAAGGGAGAAAGAAAAGAAAGAGAGAAAGAAAGAGAGAGAAAGAAAGAGAGAAGAGAAAGAGAGAAAGAAAGAGAGAGAAAGAAAGAGAGAAAGAAGAGAGAGAAAGAAAGAGAGGAAAGAAAGAGAGAAAGAAAGAGAGAAAGAAAGAGAGAAAAGAAAGAGAGAAAGAAAGAGAGAAAGAAAGAGAGAAAGAAAGAAGAGAGGAAAGAAAGAGGAGAAGAAAGAAAGAGAGAGAAGAGAAAGAGAGAAAGAAAGAGAGAGAAAGAAAGAGAGAAAGAAGAAGAAGAAAGAAAGAAAAGAAAGAAAGAAAGAAAGGAAAGGAAGAAAAAGAAAGAAAGGAAAGAAAGAAAGATAAGAAAAAGAAAGAAAGGAAAGAGAAAGGAAGAAAAGAAAGAAAGGAAAGAAAGAAAGAAAGAAAAGAAAGAAAGAAAGAAAGAAAGAAAGAAAGAAAGAAAGAAAGAAAGAAAGAAAGAAAGAAAGAAAAGAAAGAAAGAAAGAAAAGAAAGAAAGAAAGAAAGAAAGAAAAGAAAGAAAGAAAGAAAGGAAAGAAGAAAGAAAGGAAAGAAAGAAAAGAAAGGAAAGAAAGAAAGAAAGAAAGAAAGAAAGAAAGAAAGAAAAGAAAGAAAGAAAAGAAAGAAAAGAAGAGAAGAAAGGAAAAGAGAAGAGAAAGAAGAGAAAAGAAGAGAAAAGAAAAAAGAAAAGAAAGAGAAAAGAAAAGAAAAGAAAAAAGGAAAAAGAAAAAGAAAAGAAAAAAGAAAAGAAAAGAAAAGAAAAGAAAAGAAAAGAAAAGAAAAGAAAAGAAAAGAAAAGAAAAGAAAAGAAAAGAAAAGAAAAGAAAAAGAAAAGAAAAGAAAAGAAAAGAAAAGAAAAGAAAAGAAAAGAAAAGAAAAGAAAAGAAAAGGAAAAATGAAAAAGAAAATAAAAGGAAACCCAGATTGCCTTAGATCCAGTTCAGAGCGTGTACTTATATATATATTTTTTCTTTTATTTTTTTTTCTGAAATTGAAGTTTTGTCCCTCTATATCCAAAGAGATTGACATGGTCTCAAATGAAGGAAGTAGCTCAGCAACAGTTTTGCAGCAGTACAAAAGAGCTGAGCATTAATGGAGTGGGAAGAATGCACCACAGCATTATCAGCAATAACATGTTCTACACAAATCGCTCTAGGAAACTTGTAATAACTGTCTGCCTGCTCCCAAAATTTAGGTGTGTCAGAAGTCACTTCACCTGGGGGATTTTTTCTTTTTTTGGTTGCCTAAATGGCAGAGAAAGTGATATTTGGAGATCTTGTCCTTTGGTATGTATCAAAATGTTTACAAAGAAAAGGCATCTGAAATGATTTGCTGTGATTGGATTTTCCAGCCCTCTTTCTCCAACCTGACTTCCTTATGGACTTAGTAACAATAGAGCCTCCACAGTGTGGCTGAGGTGTTTCTTCCTTAGAAAATCTGATGCAAGTCCAGTGAAAGCCAGTGAGTTAGATGTGTGAGACAGCTGCTCCTACATCAGCCCAGTGGCTCCTCTTCTGCACTTTGCGTAGGGGTATTAATATAAACCATGCTGATTATTTTGGAAGGAGCAAAAGAGTCACTTCCTGAACAGACTCTCTTAAGTTACATTATCATTTATCAAAAAACCATGCTTCTGCCTCCAAGCCAGATATCAGAATCCCCTCGGACTTCTCTTTTTCTTTTATTTTTTCTGAGATGGCAGATATCCAAAGAAATTGTCCAATACTTCATTTTCATGACAGCCTCGCTACTGAGTGTCATCCTTATCAATCCTGGCTCCATGCCAGGGCCAAGGGAGTATATGTTATCTAGTCTGGTATATAGCTGTCCGATAAAATGGGATGTCCCCTACCAGCACCCTCCCAGGACACAGAAAGGTGCAGGGGCAAAGGGGCAACAGCAAATGCTGGACGAGAGCACAGATGCACAGCTGCTACCCTCAGAAGACTGCGAGAACCTCACCTTTAATATCTTCCCAACAGAGTTATGAGGTCAGCCAGCTGTCAAGTTCCCTTGCCCCAGACGCCCTCTGCCTAGCGCCTAAACCCCACCAGTGAGCACCTGGGGCAGGTAACCCGGAGTCGCTCGGCTTGCAAGAGCAGCGCCGGGAGCGCTGCTGAAAGCTGCAAACCTTCTCAGGATGCTCCCTATGGGGGTGCCGGTCGCCTCCCTCCCCACCCACACCGTCTCCGAAGCGACTTAAAACTCCCAAAACTAACCAACCAAACCAAAACCACAAATAAACAAACAACGATAATTTAAAACAAACAAACAAATTATTGTTTAAAAAGAAAGAAAAATAAAAGAAAGAAAGAAAGAAAAGAGGCACTCACAGTCTGCGGCTGATTCCCTCTACTGATCTGCCGTAAGAGGGCACGGAGTAGCTCAGCAGAAACACTGCAAAACTCCACTGCTGGAAGAGTTTAGTGAACATTGTATCCTCCGGGGCTTAGAACCTGCAAGGAAAGGGAGATCAGTCCCGCGGGACACATGCGCCAGCGCCGTCCTCAAGCAGTCTCTGCTTTCAGCTCTCCCAGCTCCCAGGCTATGAAGGAAAAACAAACTTTCTGAGCTCTCGGCAGCGGCTCACTTCTTCCAAACTTCGCTCCGTCTCTCTCTCTCTCTCTCTTCCTTGCTGTCTGTCTCTCCCTCTTTCCCTCCCTCCTTCCCACCCTCCCTCCCTCCCTCCCTCTCTCTCTCTCTCTCCCCCCCCCTCTCTGTCTCTCGGTGCCCGGAGGCAAGTTCTCTCTCAGTATGAGCTGAAAAGCCATCTAGCTCCTATTTGAACCGGATTAGAGAGCGCGTCGGTTTGTCTCCCTGAGCCCTGCTCAGTTCTAGTCGGCTAAGCCTCTGTCTCCGGGCTTTATGTCACAGGAGAAGCCTTCTGTGCAGACAGGGAAAGATTCCCGAAAGTTATCTCAGCTACCCTCTGCTCGCTAAATACAGAGCGGTTCAGGCGAGGGGAGGGAGGATGTCTCTATACATCTCTCTCTAAATACACCTCTGCAATACCAAAAAAAAAAAAAAAAGAAAAAAAAAAAAAAAGAAAAAAAAGGTCAAGTTCACGTCCTCTGCTTCCGGAAAGTTGGGTCCACAGCCGTGACAAGGAAAGGGAACTCAGCAAAGAGCGCTGCCAGGCTGGAGAGCCCGAGATGGCTCAGGGGAGCGGTAGCCCGGGGAGGCTGAGGGGCTGGGAATCACGCTTGGCTCCGCAGGTTGGACTGGGCTGAAGCCTGCCATGTTCACACGCCCCGAAGCAGCCTTCTGGGAGAGCTGCGGCAGGACGGAGAGGTTTGCAAAGAGATGGCGCCCTAGGAACATGTGCGGAGAGAGCCAGAGCCCGGGCTGGATACCCACAGCCAGAGAGGAGACTAGAGATCAGCGCTTCCCAGCATCAGCGTCAAAAAGGAGCGAAGCAAAGGGAAACACCCGGCAGCGCTCAGCAGACCCTAACGACTCCGGCCAAGCTCTACGCATCTTCTGCAGCCGAGCTCCTCTCGCTCTCTCCCGCTCCACCTCTCCCTTTTTGTCCTTACCCTTCTAGGTCAGCACAGCCCCTGCCGTGCCAAGGGCGATCGCCCCATCATTGGGAGCACTTTTCAGATCGAGCCCAAAAGCCCAGCCTGGGAGCATTGCCGCCTTTCCTTTCGCACACCTACCGTTGTTCGTCGCAGCTGCCCTATTAATTGGAGGGTTGCTTCCTAATGATGTTAATTGTAGGCTAGTAACGGGGGGAGAGGGGGCGCTAAGGGGGAGGGCTGGGGGCAGGACTCGCGGTCTATGATCAGAGGCGCTCCCGGCCAAAAAAGTAAATTAGTGGAAAGTTTTCTCCTCCTCTCCCTCTTTCGCCTTCCACTTCGCCCTGCGTCCTCCTGACCAGAGCCTTGAACGTCTCCGTGTCAGGTTGCGCTGCCGGGCAGCGGCGGCAGTGCCCGGAGCAGCAGAAGCGCGTCTGGTCCCCCCTAGCCCCACGCCCCGCCGGCAGCCCCGCACCCTCCTGACGGAGGTACCAGAATTTTTTTCCATCACGGGAAAACACTTATGTAAAAACCAAAGGCAACACAATCCGCCGCTTATACAGCCTGCTTGCGCAACAAACTGCCCCCGGCTGTTAGGAAGGGAGAAAGCCTGGGAGGAGGGGGGGGAGGTGGGTGCACCTCTTACCCCACCCCGGCGGCTCTTCGCAAGGTAGACACTTTGCAAGCCAATCTCTTGTTTAGTGCCAGGGGATGGGCTATCCCGCTGTGGCCCTGCCCAGGCGGGCAGCAAAGAAGACCTGGGGGATGCCGGCTGTAGCATCCCGGGACCCCTTCTCAGCCCCTCCGCGACCGCTCACCCTCCTCAAGGCTCCGCTCCGCGTCTCGCTGGAGCCTCCTTGGAGAGATCCGCTGCCCCCGGGTACAGAGGGTCGCTGGTTTCTGCCCCTGACAGCGTGATTTACAGCTAATTCTTTCCCAACGCCCTCACAAGCCGCAACAAAACACCGAGGTGTGCCGGCTGGTTGCTCCTTCTCATCCTCTCCTCGTATTAAGAGACGCTTTCTGCAGAAAGTCTCTAGGTGCAAAGCAAAACCTTTTTTCTACCTGCAGGTTATTTTGCGTTACACGACACTTGCTGCCACAATTTAAAAGCCCAGCTCCTCGGCCAAATTTCATACCACACAGGCAAATAAAAAACGAAAACATAGGAGCTGAAATAGAAATCATGCTGAAAACATTAAACCGTTTATGCTGTAAATAAATACCCTGAACACCTGGTAGGCTGTAAACTAAAATGTGTAGCTAATAGGCTTCTTTGATTTACGTTGCCCTTTCGACCAATTAAAAATAATTGTGAGATCCCCTGAAAATAGCCCCCACACACTCACAGGTCTATTGCTCATGTTAGAGGTAAAACGTCCATCAAATATTTTTAGAACTGCCTTTGCCCCAGAAATGAAATAATAATAAAAAACCCCACCAGCACACCCCCCCACCCCCCCAAAAACACCAACACACAACCTAAAAACCAAACCCAAACAAAAAAAAATCCTCCAATGCCTCAATCCTTACAGGCTCAGGAAAAATAAATAGCCTTTATAAACTTGGAGTACTGAAGTTTCTTCGCAATTTATTACTTCACCTTTTCCTTGAATTACAGCCCTCTGTGCTTCTCAGAGATCAGTCTGGCCAACAGTGGTTGATCTTCTCAGCAATCGCTTCCAAAACTATGTTCTATCCTCGAGAAGAAAAGAAGGGAAGGGGGGAAAAAAATGTTAAAAAAAAAAAAAAAAAAAGAAAGAAAGAAAGAAAAGAGAAACAAAGTGAAATAAAATGTTTAAAGTAATACTTTTTCGAAGGAAATGCAGCCCTAGGAGTTTTTATTCTGCCTGCAACAGATTAGTGCTAAACAGAGGGTTTAAAAGCAGGTGCTTTCCTCCCTTGCTGCTCTTTTTCATAACGAAGAACAGAAATTCTCCTAATATATATAGTGAGAGGGACCCTTCTCTATTGCTTTTATTGAAAAGACCAAACTTGTGACATCACTAACCACCTTCCTATGGCTGAGTTTGCCTCATCCCTGAAAAAAAAAAAAGGTACAACCCTACCATGGCTTTGCTAATACAGCAGGAATTGAGCAGCGCCAAACCCGTTTAGGAGGCTTACTATCATACCAGGATACCGTGCACTTCCCACCCCCACCCCTCCCCGCGGCCCTCGGAAGACCGCTTGTCATCTCCAGCAACCGGAGCAGCACTTTTTTTTCTCGTGCCACCTACACAAATGCTTAACCCGTGAGCCAACCCCTCCTGGTACCTCGCCTCTCCGCAAACCTAAGTCCTCCTCCTTGCAGGACAGGGTGAAAAAATCCCCTCTACCGGCGTTTAACGTTCCCCCGCCCCGACCCCCCGCCCTTTCTCTGCAGGATGGAGCCTGACCGGCGGAATGCGCACCCGGGGAAGCTCCCGGGAGGGATCCGCCGCCACCTGTAGCATCTCACCCGGTCGGCCCCGGCCGCTCCCCCCTGCCAACCCCAGGTGTCCTCTGAGCTCGGAGTGAGGGGGGTCTGAGGCTCAACGAGAGACAGGACCAGCGGAGCGATGCTTTTGCAGCGGCCGTGGCGCGGTTCCCGTCCCCGCACCTGTGCCAAAGCATCGCTCCGCCGACGGGGCATTCCCTGTGAGGCAAAGCCATGTGTTTGCCTTTCTGGTCAAGCCCTCCCTGCCGCGACAAGACGAACCTTATCATTTTAGGTTTTCTGCCTCGCCTTTCTCCCCTCTTCCAGCCTCAAAAACAATGAGCTTTTGGAGGGATGCCACGCTTGGCTTCTGCCTCCTTTTTCCATATGTATGAACAGGCATAAATCAGCTTTCCTATGAGGAAGCTGACCTGGGAGCTTGGCTAGGAAGAAAAGTCCCTGCTCCAGGTTTGGCACATAATTCCCGAGCGAGGAATAGGGCCAGGGGCTGCAAGCGGGCCCTTCTCAAAAGCCGCTCAGGAGCGAAATCTTCCCCTGAGAGAAATGTGGTACAAGTCCAGCCAGTGGACAGGAGGTGCCATCGCAGCCTTAGAGAGACAGAGGGGAATCATAACTAACCCCCGCCCGGTGCTCAGAAACAGGCTAAACCCTCAGCTCTTCAAACTTCCCATCCTTCACCTATGTGAAGTTCCGCTTCTCCCTCCTCCCTCTTGTTTTATTCACAATAAAACGTTTTCGTCATTTCCCCTCCAGGAGTTCTATAACCTCAGTTGCACTCGTTCAGTGCTTCGGTTCAGACGGAGAGTTTAACCTCCCCAGTCTTCACAGGGTGGAAAAAGTGGTGTTCAGCAAAAATAACCAATCAAACACAGGCGTACTGACTGCTTGGGAGCTTGGCGGGGAAAGGAGCGGCAGAGCAGCGAGCGCTGGACTCGTCCTGTGAGGACCCGAAATCCCCTGGGACGTGCACAGCCTCTCAGATCTTGCCAGGTTGAAAGCCAGCGAGCGCAGCTCTCTGCAGGCGAGGTGCGAAGTCCCAGAGGTTGCTGTTTGTTTTGTTTTTACCAAAGCTCCCAGGGTGGTCTTGAGGGCCAGGCTTTTCTGCAGCTAGCGGCAGACGCGATTGCTTGCAGGCTGAGGCAGGCGTTCTAGCACATACTGGTTCCTGCCCGCACCCTAGCCCTGCTGTGCTCTGCTGTCCCCTGCTCTCATTGCCATCCTCCCTTCTTGACTCCCCCAGGACTTCCAGGGATGGGAAACTCAGCACATCGCTGACGTGGTGTCGTCTTCTAACTGGGTGGACAGATAGCTTGTGGAAAAGGAGCAAACCGTCCTTTTTCTTGTTTGCCTCCCCACCAGCGAGACCCAGGCGTTTCGTGGCGCTCCCATCTGCACACAATCAACTCCTCTATTAAACAATGATAGAGCGGCGGAGCAGCGCTGCCTCTCCCACCCGGGGCTCCCCCTGCTCGCCTATTGACACAATGCGGGCTTTATTTACACAATGTGCAGTTCATTTAAAGCCTCAGGAGAGGCGGGCGGGGGGAAACCCACCAAAGCTGTGCGGAACTGCAGAGGGGCTTTGCCAAATCTTCCGTCTGGTTCCTAGAATCCAGTAGACACCGGAGAGAACAATTTGTAAATTTGAGGGCAAAGAGTCAGTTCTGATTTCAGAGCGGAGGAGCGCGGGGCTGGCGGAGCGGGGCTGGCGAGTCTGAGGGAGCTGTGAGCTGTCCATGGTGGTGGCGAGACCGGCTTCCCGCTCCTCCCTACCCCTCTCCGCCCGCCCCGGCCCCGCCGCCGGTCACCTTGCCCCTGGGCGCCCCCCGCCGCTGACCCCCGGCGGGGCGCTGCCGCTCGGCCCCGGCTTGAACCCTAACCTGCAGAGAGGTGACTTGAAAGAAACAGGCAACTCTCTCAAACCCCTGTGGAAGGGAGACTTGCCAACATACCCTCTCCAAATGCTCCCAAGCAGCGGGAAGTGGTGGAGTCATCAACACTGGGCATATTCAAAAGTGTACAGATGTGGCACTTCGGGACGTGGTTCAGTGGCCATGGGTCGACAGTTGGACTTGGTGACCTTAGAGGTCTTTTCTAACCTTAGTGATGCTGTGATTCTATTTTTCAGTCATGCCAGTGTTTTCAGTCAGAGCTCCAAAACTTTATGCTGCCTCTCCCTAGATCTGTTCTTCAGCTTTAACTATCTCTTTCACTGAGTATCTGTTAATGACCAACAGGAACAAATGCGTCTGGTCTATTTAACTTACACAAAACTGTTACCAAGCTGGGCTGGCTGGAGAACAAGAATTCAATTTAAAGAGGGAGGACTGGGGGTAGAAAGAAGCTTTGCAATTTGTTTTTGTGCTATGTTGGAACAAAAATCCATCCCTTTAGACATTTTTCTGAGAGGAGACAGACTCACCTCCTGCCTTGGAGTAGCTTAGTGGTTAGTGTACTTGTTTGAGATATAGGACACCAGAGTTCAAGTCCTTTACTTCTCTGACTCAGTGCCCTAATCCATGGACTGTTGGCTTCTTTCAGTTCCATCCCAGGCCTAAAATCCTTTCCAATGACATTTGTGATGAATTAGGTATTTCCCAGTGGTTGAAAAATGAATATTAGATTTTTGTGTTTGGTTGGGTTTTTTTTGGTTAAACAAGGAGAAATCCAGACTGGCATTGTACAACAATTGCCAGTTGTGGGGAAAAAAAAGTGGTATTCTAGGCAAAAGGAAGGTGACTCCTCCTCTGGTGAGACATGGGGCTAATGTAGTTAAGACATACTTTCTTTAGCTTTGGGTTTGCAGATTATCTTGGAAAAAGGAGGACCCTGTCCTTTCTCATGGCCACAGGGTGCTCTGTGGTTAGGTATGCTTTCCTTAGATACAGTTCAGCTACATTTTTGCTATTTCTTTGGCAAATGGAACAGGAGAGAAAGTAGCACTCAGGATTGATAGGATTGAATTTCCAGCTTGGAAGGCAGACTTCCTTTCCACACTTGGCTGATGGAAATAACTTGTTTGTGTGAGGTCTTGCCCATGAATCTGGATAGCAGGGTACTGTAATGTGCTCTGCTATGAGCACAGCCTTTATTTCCTAGCATTTCTTTCATACATATCTTTGGTTCATGCATTTTGTTTGCATTCATTTAATGATATTCTTGTAATATCCTACCTGCCTTCCAGGAACTCTGCTGCTTCTTGCTGTTTGTTTTAAAACACAGATGACTGGAACTGTGATGTGTGTCCTCTGCTTTGACTTGCATCTGCTCTGCTCCTTCCTCTGCTCCTTTACAAGTAAAATGATCCTTCATTCTCCCTTTTCATACCACATCAATTATCCCTTTTCATATTTCTAATTCCCAGTGCAACACACTGCATCTCTAAACTTTTCCCAGAAGCCATGGGATCTGGTCCAGCTCTTGCTGAACCCAAGCTGATTCTCTTCATTCTGTTTATTTGGATGGTGGTCAGCATCTTACATGACCATCCCTTCTCCAGATTTTGAATGCTCTTTGATCTTGCAGTGTGGTTACTTTTTCAGACATGATGTCCCCTAGGGTGTGAAGCCTAAACAGGAACAGTCAAAGGGGAGTGACCACCTGACTTGCTTTCAAGAGGCTGAGCATAGTGAAGTGTAGCCCATAGAGTTGCCCATGGCATGCTGCTTAATCAGCTTCCACAGCAGGAAATGTGAGCAAACACATTTTTAGAGGAGCTTCAATTAGCTCTGGGAGGTTAGGGTTTTCAATTTACTAGGGAATCATTTATGAAATTCAATTAACCTGAAGGAATAAATAAGGACCAACTATAAAAGTTATACATTGGCTGCTGTTTGTTTATCCTAAGATGATCAAACACTTTCGTATATCATTCTAATACCTCATCTTAGAAAACAGAAGCAGTACTCTGTGTGTTTGATCAGACCCATCACTGTTGCTCTCTAAAAGCCATCTTTTTCTTTTGTAGCAATATTGGCTGCATCATTTCTGCCAACTGCTCGAAGAAATTTCACCGGGAGATGGAAATGCAAAGGTGTCAAAGAGTTGGTAAAGCAATGCTTGGCTTTAGCAAGCCAAGATGTCAAAGTCTGATTTTCTGCTAAAAAAAGAATTAAAAAGTAGTTAGTTTTGGCTCTGAACAGGACTGGACATTGACAGTCAGAGTTCTTGGGTTTTAATAGAATTTAATAGAATTTAATAGAATAAACCAGGTTGGAAGAGACCTTCAAGATCGTTGTGTCCAACCCATCAACCAATCCAACCCGCCTAGACAACTAAACCACCAAGCACCCTATCAAGTCTCCTCCTGAACACCTCCGATGATGGTGACTCCACCACCTCCCCAGGCAGCCCATTCCAATGGGCAATCACTCTCTCTGTATAGAACTTCTTCCTAACATCCAACCTAAACCTCCCCTGGTGCAACCTGAGACTGTGTCCTCTTGTTCTGGTGCTGGCTGCCTGGGAGAAGACACCAATATCCGCCTGTCTGCAACCTCCCTTCAGGTAGTTGCAGAGAGTGATAAGGTCACCCCTGAGTCTCCTCTTCTCCAGGCTAAGCAGCCCCAGCTCCCTCAGCCTCTCCTCATAGGGCTTGTGTTCCAAACCCCTCACCAACTTTGTTGCCCTTCTCTGGACTCACCCTTGTCAAGCTTGCTCCATGCTCCCAGCCCTGGAGACAACTTGAGCTGGTAAATGAGGGAATGGCACACAAGAAGGTTTTCTGAGAGCAACCCGTATGACTCAGGGGTGGCCTCTGTAGTCATAAGGCATGTGAAAACAAAGCAAGCTATACTTAGTGCAGCTCTAGGAAAGATCTCTAGGCTGTTGTGCTGGCAAGGACCGAGATCCAAGGTTGCAATACACCGCCTTGACCAAAGGAGGCTGCAGGCATCGTTTCAACCTGTGTAAATCAGAACAGCAGCGAGGGATTGGCTTCTCTTTTATCTGGAATATTTGAATTTCTCAATTGCTTTGCAGACTACCAGGTTAGAAACAAAACCTTTTACCGGTTTTCCCTTCTTTACCCTGTCAGAGTATTGCACTTGCTGTCTAGCTAACTGTACCCTCTCAATAATCCCTGCCCCTGCAGTATGACAAGCATGCCTGAAGTAGCCAAAATGTGCCTGCTTAATGTTGCTTTCTGGAAAGTGCTGAGCGTGGCACCGTGACAAGCTTCTCACTTCCAGGTCTGAGTGCTGAATTAATTGTGAAGTTATGCACACACACAGACAGAACAGGCTCCTGGGCTTCTCACAAAGAGTTAAGTCATTCAGGGCATGTGGTTATTCAAGTCCTTTTCAGAGATCCTTTCAGACCCTAGTTATTGCAGAAATTCCTTATATGTGCCCAGACCTGACAGAGCTCTTCCTCACTTTATTATTTCCCATCTTTGAAAGCACAGCACTGAAACTCCTACAAGAACCTCGTGCCAGGACCAGCAGATCAGCAACACTGACATTAAAATTGAGAGATCCCATTTGGAAGAGCTTGCAGGACTCAAGGGAGAATGTTAGCCCTGATTAAATCTGTTTGGGTTTTCATTAACAATCCATGAAGTCACAGGCATGAATAGGGAAAAATTGTGCAACAGGTGGTGAAGCTTATCAGATGGTGGCTTATCACTAATTACCCCTGGGATGCCTTTAGCCTCTTTTCAGCAAATATCGCTCTTTTTGCAGCAGCAGGCCAAAAGGCGATGAGTGACAACAATGGACAGTGCTGTCACAAAGGCAGGGTTTGTTAGACTTGTTTCTGGGGTGGCAGTCACTGTCAGACTACGCCCAACTCCCTCCACCACCTCTTTTGAGGGCTCACTCATAAACTCCTTCCATGAAACCAGCCAGCACCAGAGGCTGAGTCCATGTGTGGGAGGGAAGGAGGCAAGCTTGATTTCAGTGACTGTGGCTATCAGAACTCTGTGCAGGCCATCTGCAGACTGTGCAATCTGTCCTCGGTGCAGCTTCCAGAGCAGGTGGCTTTTAATCAAGGTCTCCAGGTGCTTGTTTATGAAACACTCTGTTTGGAGGGACACGCGCGCCATGTGGGGAGGAGCGCATGATCTGTGCAGTCCTCTGGAGTCATGTACTCATTAGTAAGTAGTGATGATGTGCTTGTCAGCACCTATAGAAAAGCCAATTTGTACTAAATTATTTAAACCCTACTCAAACAATGATGATCTTATTTAAGCTGCAGGTGCTCAGCTTCAGGCCCAGGCTTGTGTGAGCTGTTTACTCGCTAGTTCTCAAAATGCATTTGCTGAAAAATAAAAAACAAAACCACCCAAAAAAAAACCCCAAAAACACACCCACCAAACCCAAACCAAACCCAACCCTTGCATGTAAAAATGCACAGAACAACTTCTGTGTTAAATTTTAGGGCCTTTTCCCATAAATGCACAAATGCTGACATAAGGCGACCTTGGCAAGTTTTGCCAAGCACTAGAGCCTTAAAGATCCCAGGCCTTCTCTATGGAGCCTTTGCACAGGAGATAGCATTTGCAGGCTGCAGGGGAGCATTAGGGCTCTGCTTAACAATCTGGTTTAAGCACGAGTTGCGACAGGGAAACAAAACCAACAAGCAGGGAGAGGACAAATAGAATCATAGAATCACAGAAATGTTAGGGTTGGAAGGCACCTCAAGGATCAGCCAGTTCCAACCCCCCTGCCATGGGCAGAGACACCTCACACTACAGCAGGTTGCTCACAGCCACATCCAGCCTGGCCTTCAAAACCTCCAGGAATGAGGCTTCCACCACCTCCCTGGGCAACCTGTGCCAGTCTCTCACCACCCTTATGGCAAATAACTTCTTCCTAACATCCAATATGAATATACCCATTTCTAGTTTTGCTCCATTGCCCCCAGTCCTATCATTACCTGACACCCTAGAAAGTCCCTCCCCAGCTTTCTTACAGGCCCCCTTCAGATACTGGAAGGCCACAATAAGGTTTCTGTATTAGCAATAGCAATAAACCCAAATGCATCTCAGTTGTCTTTGTGTTGGTCCAGCCTGCTTTCTGGGAGCAGTAACCACTAGACATGGGGGCAGAAGGAAAGCTTCAGGTGGAATTTAGCAGTGTGTAAAGAAGTGGCCAAATGGTTCTGTGATTCTGTGTTAGGGAGGCCTCATACCATGGGCCTTCATCCACAGTTAAACTTAGCAAGCACATGATCATAAAGGAAGGGTTCAACAACAGCACAGTGTAAAGCCCAAAGGAAATGGGGAAAAGAGATGTTGTGGATAAGGTCCTTCATGGCCGATTAAAAAGAAGCGCCCGGTGCAATGTGGAATTTAAACAGAGTGAACAGCTCCCTAGGGAGGAGCTTTAGGAAAATCACATCCCTTAGCCAAGTGAGAGGCTGGAAACTTATCTGATAGCTGCATTAGTCTAAAGAAAAGGTTAGAAGCCAAACTAGAGAGTGACAGCTGAGGCAGCTGTTTAATAGTATTAGTGTGAAGGATTCTAGGAGTAGGATTTCACAGTATCACAGTATCACCAAGGTTGGAAGAGACCTCAAAGATCATCAAGTCCAGCCTGTCACCACAGACCTCATGACTAGATCATGGCACCAAGTGCCATGTCCAATAAAAGGCAGGCCTCCTCCTTTGAGGTGAGAAAGAAAATGGGAACATAGTCCAGTATAGGTTTTTAAAGACAAGAAAAACAACAGCACGTTTAAAATAGTGCTGTGGCTTTGTTTGTCTTATTTCATCCCATTAGTGTAGGGCAGGAGTATTCTGCCAAATGCAAAGTCCATAGGTATATGAATTTGCTTGTAAGCTGTAATTCTTGCAATGAACTTCAGTCAGCTTCAGCTGGGTTACAACACAGCATATTTCTGTCTTCCTGTTCCTGACCTTTTTTCTGTGGTATGAAAAGTATGTCTTTGCTCTCCTTTTCTAACCCTTCAAGTCCATCATTGTCCTGTGTGGATGGATGTCTCACTTCTGTAACAAGTTTTTCTCCTACAGCTGGTTTATCCCCAGGCTTTCTGTTGGGGCTTAATTGGTTTTGTGGCCAGTTTGATGATGCCCCTCTGCTCTCATAGCTGCTTTAGAAACATCTTCAGTTTTACACTACTGTGGGGGGCTATGCCCATCCTGGGGGGTGTGTGTGTTTCCTCCCGTGGGAAACTGACTTGGTCTGTTCCACTTCACCCCCTCCTTGTCCAGCAGGGGTATAAGAGGGAGGAGAATTGCCGCCATTGCCCTCTTTCCTGCTGCTTCCACACTTTGCAAAGGACTGGTTCTGTATCTTATATTTTTTTTTTCCTTTCCTTTTCCTTCTCCCATCCATCCTTGTTCCTTACCCTTGTGAACCCTGCCTGTCATTGTTACATAAATATATATATATATATATATATATATATACACACATGCACACACTGTTTAAAGAACAATTCTTTGCCTCTCGACTTCCAAGCCAAACCCAAATAATTTCTTGGTGGATTTTCTCCCCTCCCTTCTCTCTCTCTGTTGGGGGAGGGGATTCTTGGCCTTGCCCCCATCTGAGCTTTTAAGCCCCAGTTAAGATTCAAACCACCCCAATTACCACCTTCAGTAATTTGTATGGGTGATGCTGAGTCTTCCAGGTTGCTCCAAAGAAGCAAACCAAGCTGGCCAGTTCACTGCCCTAAACTCCTTGCCCAACCTATCCTCTCTGCTGAATGAATATTGCCCAGGGGGCGCAGCTGAAGTCTTTTTCTGCATTTCTGTCATTATTTTCAGGGTCTTGCTGGAATCACTTTTATAAATTACATAATGACGCTTTGAAGTCCACCTACAAAGTTTCATGAAAACACTGCTGTGTGGAGTAGTCCTAGAAGGGCTTTTCCAGTTGCTTTTGCAGAAGTTCCATTCCAAGTTTCATTATGTTAAGACAAGGCTTGTGAATACAACTCTTGGCCATAAAACACAGGGGCAGCCTTTGGAACGAATTGTATTAATTATTATTGAGTCATGTAATCTTCTTTATTTTTGCCTTATTCATCATGCTGTTATAGTTTTGATTCTTTTTATGCCATCACACAACAGACAAACCCCATCTTTCAGTCATATGGAAAAGGCAATGGATTGCTGTTTACTGAAGCAAGCAGTAGCAGTGGAGCTGCCCTTCACAGAATCATAGAATGGTCCAGGCTGGAAGGGACCTGCGAGGGTCATCCAGTCCGAACTCCCTGCAGTCACTGGGGACATCCCCAACTAGATCAGGCTGCCCAGGGCCTTGTCAAGACTCACCTTGAGTATCACGAGGGAATGGGCCTCAACCACCTCTCTGGACAACCTGTTCCAGTGTTCCACCACCCTCATAGTGAAGAACTTCTTCCTGATATCCAATCTAAATCTGCCCTTCTCTAATCTGAAGCCACTGCCCCCTGTCCTGTCACTGCAGACCTTTGCAAATAGTCTCTCTTCCAGGTACTGACAGCCTGCTCTTAGGTCTCCCTGGAGCCTCTTCTTCTCTAGGCTGAACACCCCCAGTTGTCTCAGCTTGTCCTTGTAGCAGAGGTGCTCCAACCCCCGATCATTTTTGTGGCCCTCCTCTGGATCTGCTCTATCAGGTCTATGTCCTTCCTATACTGAGAGCTCCAGACCTGTACACAGTACACCAGGTGGAATCTCACCAGAGCAGAGTAAAGTGATAGAACCACTTCTCTGGATAAAGAATTAGATCCTATATTTGAAGTGAAAGATGAGCAAAACCACCCTGAACGTTTGTCCTTGCTTTACTCCATGAGTTCTCTGTCTCTCTAAGTGTGCTGCGGAGTAAACCATGGACAAGATTATTTGAGCTTTATGATCAGAAACAGATTTGCCCAGCACCACTTTTGTTTCAAAGAGTTGAAATCTGTTTTTATTTGTCATATAGAAAAGCTCAGTAGTGTAATAGAGGCTGCTTTGAAAGATAAAGCTATGCATACTTCAATCAGGAATGAGAAGTAATTGAATTATTATTTATAGTATTGTCAAAAAGTTGATTATTTAAGCCAAATGACCTATTGGTAACAATAGGAAATGCAACAAGGCTAACATGTAGAGAAAATTCTTAGCCAAAAAGAAAGAAGCCCGTTGAAATGGTTTCTTTGCTGATCAGAAGCATGGCACGTTTTCAGGCTCAGGAAGTTTATTTTTGTTGCAATAAGGCAACAGTCTAGAGATGTATTGTTCAGTTTCCCTTTCCCCAGAAGCAATTGCACAGCATGGCAGAATATGAGGATGAGAGAAAATGACTGTACAGATCTCTGCCACCAGAAATCTATTTCTGATGAGGAGTGGCGGATCTGCAGCTGGAGAGTATTTTCTCTGAGCTCGCTGTGTGCCTACCCATTTGCAAAGTAATGTAAAGTGTTTGGAGATGTATCGCTGGAGCTGCTGACATAATTAATGACTTCATTAAGAGCATGAAAGGAGGCTCTTGTATTTCTCTGGCATTAGCAAGCCAAGTTCATGTCCAGACTCTAATAACCAATAATAACCAAAGTCACTTTTGCTGATCTAGACTGTGGGTCCTCTTGCTGCGAAACAAAAATGCAAAGCCCAAATATTATACCGGGCTGTGAGACTTCCCAGCGTGTCAGGAGCGTGGCGTGTTTCAAATCTGAGCAGCTCCTGGGGTTATGGGCTGGCAGAAAACTCACCAGCGTTGCACACAACAATGCCCACGGGAAGGATGCTAACAGAGTAATGTGCTCGCAGAAGTTCAAAGGGAAGCAATTTAAAAATTCCCACTTATCCCTCCCAGTTTTCACGTAAGCTCCTAACTTAGGCATTCTGCACTCCAGAAGCAATGCTGAGCCTAGAAAATGTGTGGCGTTCCTAAGGAAACTGCAGTGGGATTTGTTAAGAATGAATTATGAACCTTTTATTTAGTTCAGCGCTCTTTTAGTTATGCCCTGACTGAGTTTTCATCTCCTAAGAGCTGGGCTAACATCCTGAATGAGTTGACATGAGTTTGGTTTCTTCATCTTGATACCTAATGAATAACAAAGATTCAGCTGCCATGAAATCCATACATTGAGGCAGTCCAGAGAAGTGGAGCAGAAAGTGTGCTGAAAGCCAGGTTTTTGTGTTAGACCTGTGAGAAAACAAAGCACATAGGAAGCACAAATAGCCAAACTGACTTCACAGAGACTACCCAAGTGCCTAAGAAGTCAAGGAAAGGCTGCTGAGCTTTTCTGGTTCAGAACCAAGCACAACAGTGGCTAAAATACTAAGAGGGCTGGAAGCTCTGTCAAGGTTGAGAAGCATTACAGGGCTGCATGGAAAACTTCCAGTGCATACCTGGCCTCACACAGTATCAGCCTGTTCCATGACCGTGACAGTCACAAAGTGTCCTGCATCACTCTAGGCTGTGTGTTTGGCAATTTTATAAAGAAGGCAACTCATGAAGGATATTCAGCTGTAAAACCAAGGACACAAAGCAGCCTGAGCCCACGCCCAGCACGAAGCCTGCAAATAACTCTTTCTAACTGGCATTCACACGTCAAAACATGCACTCCTAGCCAAGGTGAGCAAGCTGTGGAACTGCAGACTCAAGGGAGAAATAACCCTCTACCACATCTTGGGAAGGCTTTTGCTGGTTCAGTCAATATGTGTGGGACCTGCCTCTCTTCATCAGTGTGGTAGTTTCAGGCTGTGCCTTGAAAATTTCCCATGAATCTTGAACAGGAAGTGATAGAATGTAAATAAATCACCATTGGGTGTCAAAAGGAAAATAATGATAAGTTCTAAACAATCCCATTGGATAGATAAGAAGCATAAGACCAGTAAGGTAAACTAACTCACTCTCTTTTTGCTTCCTCACTCCAGCAGATACTAACTTGTGCTTCTGCTGGCTTTTTGCTGACCTTGAATGCCTTCTAGTTTTGGCTAACAAATAACTCTCTGCTCTTTTCTCTCCTTTACTATGTATGTGTGGGAGGAAGGGAGCAGGGAAGGGGAGGCTATTAGTAGCTCCCCTGATTTTGTCCAGGGGGGTTCTTGTGCTGTTTATCAATTGTAAATACCTGTAACTATCTGTAAATGTTGTATATGTTATACTTACCCATTGAATTTCATTTTAGACTGTAGTTTTGCTTGTAAATACAGCTTAATTTGCTTCCAACTGAGCTGGTCTGGCAATTTAATGTTGGGGGGAATTTTCAATCCACCACAACCAGTTTGAGAATATTACACTGCAACAGAAAGGAAAGGGAGAAGCTGTAGTTCTCTTGTCACCTGTGTTGTTTCGTAGGTCTTTGTCCTGGTTTGAGTCAGAACAGAACAAACTTTGGTGATTTTACGTTTCATCTCAGTCTCTTCTCAGTGGCTGCACTTTCTGCAATTAACAGCATGAAAAGATTTTATTTGCTGCAAGAGTGGTCAGGCATTGGAATAGGCTGCCCAGGGAGGTAGTGGAGTCACCATCCCTGAAGGTGTTCAAAAAAGATGTTGGCAAGACATATTGGGATGTGGGTCAGTGGTAACAGTGGTGTTGGGTTCATGGTTGGACTTGATGACCTTAGAGGCCTTTTCCAGCCTCAGTGATTCTGATTCTGTGGTTTTCACAGACAGTGCCTGCTTTTTGTAGTGATAAAGCTTGATGTTTATAGTTAGTACCTAGGACTGGTATGCAGGCCAAGGCCACTGCTGAGTCATGGGTACCACACTGGGGCTCAGAGTAAACAGCCACACATGTGGGGAGGTGTGCACAGGACAGGTGACCCCCAGGTATTGCATTCCATACACATCATATTCAGTGTAAAGCTGAGGGATTGTAAGATCAAGGCCTCTTCTTCAAAGGCTCATATCTGAGATCTGAGAAGGATTCTGTTCATTCTGCCTTCAATCCCAGTCATAAAATCATAGAATTGTTAGAGTTGGAGGGGACCTCAAGGATCATTTAGTTCCAAGCCCCCTGCCATCAGCAGGGACAGCTCATACTACATCAGGTTGCTCAGGTTGCTCACAGCCACATCCAGCATGGCCTTAAAAACCTCCAGGGATGAAGCTTCTACCACCTCCCTGGGCAGCCTGTTCCAGTCTCTCACCACCCTTATGGGGAAGAACTTTTCCCTAACATCCAATCTGAATCTACCCATTCCTAGTTTTGCTCTATTCCCCCCAGCCCTAATCACTACCTGACACCCTAAAAAGTCCCTCCCCATCATTCTTGTAGGCCCCCTTAAGATACTGGAAGACCGGTATAAGGTCCATGAGTTCCCTGAGTCCAGTCCCAGAATCCAGCTACTGAATCCAATTCCTATCTGTCCCTGACTCTTGTCAGGTACCTCTGCCAAAGCACCAGTGGTGATGGTGACTGTCTGCCATCAGGGGGCTGGATTCAGTCTTAGGGCTGCATGTAGTTCATTTTGTTGCTGTTCTTTCCACACAAGTAGTTTTAGTTTCCTTCTCCAGTGCAAAAGTCTGGCTCCCTCCTTCCCTTGCTCTTTCTCTTTGGGAAGGGGTTAAGCAGAGAGTGCCTGTCACTGGTTGGGTGGCCAGCCCTGAAGGGCTCAGAGAGGCCAAGAATAACCATATTAGGTCAGAATCAAGGTGCAGCTTGCCCATTGGATTGCCTGTGGCAGGGGCCAGCAGCAGACACACAGGCTAATATAAAATGAATCACCCCAATTAAATCCTCCTGCCTCTCAGTAATCCCTGATTTAGAGAGCAACTGCGGCTGCGCTGCACTAACCTTTTGAGCAGCCACCAGCAGGCTGACTTGCACTAAACTTTCTGAGCATTACTAAAGCCTTTTCCGACCTTGGTTACAGTGCTGGCCTCCACAACATCCTGTGGTAGGCTTCCACAGCTAAATTATGATGCTGTGCGAAGAAGCACTTCCTTTTGTTTGTTTTTAATGTGGAGGGAACTTAATTCTCCTTATTTTTTGTTTTATGAGAAATAGGGAATAGTCATTTTCTGCTCATCTTCTCTTTGCCATTCATCATTTTGGAGTTCCTATTATATTTCTACACTGTCATCTCTTTTTTTTTTTTCTCTTTTTTTCTTTCCCAGCTGGGAACTTGTAGCTGATTTATCTTCTCTTGCCTTATTTTTCTCAGAATTGTTATGCTCTGTGTCTTTGCCGCTTTCCTGGCCTGCATCAGGAACAGTGTGGCCAGCAAGAGCAGGGAGGTCGTTCTCCCCCTGTACACTGCACTGGTTAGGCCACACCTCGAGTACTGTGTCCAGTTCTGGGCCCCTCAGGATGTTGACTTGCTGGAACGAGTCCAGAGAAGGGCAATGAAGTTTGTGAGGGGTTTGGAACCCAAACCCTATGAGGAGAGGCTGAGGGAGCTGGGGTTGCTCAGCCTGGAGAAGAGGAGACTCAGGGGTGACCTTATCGCTCTCTACAACTACCTGCAGGGAGGTTGTAGACAGGCAGAGGTTGGTCTCTACTCCCAGGCAACCAGCACTAGAACAAGAGGACACCGTGTCAAGCTGCGCCAGGGAAGGTTTAGGCTGGATGCTAGGAGGAAGTTCTACACAGAGAGTGATTGCCCATTGGAATGGGCTGCCTGGGGAGGTGGTAGAGTAACCATCATTGGAGGTGTTCAGGAGGAGACTTGATAGGGTGCTTGGTTGCATGGTTTAGTTGATGAGGTGGTGTTGGATTAGTTGATAGGTTGGATGCGATGATCTTGAAGGTCTCTTCCAACCTGGTTTATTCTATTCTATTCACTTGGGCCCTATCATTATCAACAAGGCACACTCAGAATTAAAACATTATTCAAAAGAGTGCAAGAATGTGCAAAAGTCAGACTGTTTTTCCCTCACACATTTACAGCATTTCATCTCCACAGTAATGTCCAGGTCCTCCCTGTTCTACTGAAGCTCATGCATACAGCTGCAGTGATCCTTGTCTTGAATGATTTCTGCCTACTTTGTGCTACTGAAGTATTTGCAAGGAAAATATCAAATCTATTGTATCTTCTAAGCAACCCAAAGGGATGGAAAATAGGGATTTATTATTATTATTATTGTTTATATGTCTGTTAGATTCAAATAAGAGAAGGAATAAATAAGTGAATGTCTGCAATCTGTTGTTATTTTCAAAACTCTTGGGGAGCCATCATCAGACATTACCTTTAGAGAAACACTGAGATTTCAAAATCCATGTTTGATTTCCCTTCTTCATCATGAGGGAATTTACCCAGGAAGGTGGTAAAAGCTTCATCCCTGGAGTTTTTGAAGGCCAGGCTGGATGCGGCTCTGGGCGACCTGATCTAGTGTAAGGTGCCCCTGCCCATGTCAGGGGGGTTGGACTAGATGATCCTTGAGGTCCCTTCCAACCCTAACAGTTTTGTGATTCTATAAGTCCTGTTCCTAAAACTCTGTCTCTTGGGTTTTGCTTGGCTGTTTGGTTGTGTATGTGTGTGCCCATGTGTGTGTATGCTGGTGTCTGTGTGAGCTCATTCACTTGGTTAATAAGATATGAGGTCATTCTTTCTTGAGAAAGGGTTTTGTGGTCTGGCTAGAGAAAAAAAACCAAAACATGCCCAGCATTCTAAGCTGTGTCCTGCTGGGGAAAAGCTCAACTTTATTGAGGAACTTGGCACAGAAAGATTTCTCATGGAATGGAGTGCTGTGCTTCAGGTTGCTCAGCACTGATCCTTTGACTGTATGGGAACCAATGCCTAAAAAGAGAATGTGATTTTTCCTAACCCATATCTATGTGTCTAGACAGGGTTTGCTTTAGGTGTGACAGGAAAAATAGTGTGTTTCATTTGGAGTGTGTGTGGCACAGACACACCTGTGCTCATCCTTGACACACGCATGCTGTGTGGGTATGAAGAGCTTTGCAGAGAGCAGTGAGTCTGGGAGCGTCTGAAGCTTTTCTGTGTGGAGAGACCCTCTTTGAGGTAAGCACCTGAGCTGTAGTACTTGTGTTCACTCCACTTTTGAGGATCTGACATAAATTCACATACTGCTCACCAAAGCTGTGCTTTGGTAGTGCTAAATGCCTTACAGTTCCAGGCTGCATTCACTCTCTTTTTAGTTAGTTTCCCTCATTTAGGGTATTCTTTTATTCCCAGCTCCTGAGAGACAGAGACCTGCTGGAGAGAATCCAACAGAGAGCCACAAGGATGATTAAGGGGCTTGAGCATCTCCCCTGTGAAGAGAGACTGAGAGCCCTGGGGCTGTTTAGTCTTGAGAAGAGAAGGCTGAGAGTGGATCTGATCAATGTGTAAAAATATCTGAGGAGTGGGTGTCAGGAGGAGGGGACCAAGCACTTTTCAGTAGTATGCAATAATGAGACAAGTAACAACAGGTACAAGCTTGAACAGAGAAGATTTCACCTCAACATGAGGAGAAACTTCTTTCTGGTGAGGGAGCCCTGGAGCAGGCTGCCCAGAGAGGTTGTGGAGTCTCCTTCTCTGGAGATTTTCAAAACCCACCTGGATGCATTCCTGTGTAGACTACCCAAAGTGATCCTATTCTGTCAGGGAAGTTGGACCTGGTGATCTCTGGTGGTCTCTTCCAACCTCTAATGTACTGTGACACTGTGGTACTGTGATATCAGTTATACCATTTACTTGAGCTGTCCCATTAAATCTGTAGCATTATTTGGTGGCATTTTTCATGTCAGCAGGAGATGCAGGAGCCTTTGCTTGCATCCACATGCAAAGTTACAGCTTTCGCTCTGATTTTTAGCTATGAAAGTGCAAGACCTTAATTGGAACATGAGGGAAGCATGTGAGCTGAGAGAACAGATACACAGAAATGAGATTTGCATGTACAGAAATGAGATTTGCTCAGACTGAAACTAAGCCACAGTGATTGGCTTCTGGTAGAAATTTGGCACAGGGTATTTCATCCCAAAGTGAATTGACTTGGGAAAGTTTTAAGCAACCAAAGATCCAAGATTAAAAATGTGTCTAGAAGGAGAGAACTCTGGGTTGATATGGTTAGTGAGAAAGGGTTGGCAAGGGGTTATGAAACCTCATGTCTGAGACTGCATCTTGTGGTAGGGAAATATTTACCACACCAACCAGTGTGTCCTTGAGGGAGCTGCAAGTCCTTTCCCCTTCCCTCCTTTCCCTCACTAAATCCACTTAAAATGGACTTCAGCTTTTGCTCTCCACAATGCTAATCTGTGCTGTAAATTGCACATCTGCCTCTAGACAGCAACCACTGGGAGTTTGTGCTGGTTTCTCCCAGCACATCACACACCTAGCAGTATGCAGTACTGGTGAGCCAGAAGATCAACTGGTAGACTCTTCTGTGTGGTTACATAAAAAATCCTTAAAGCAAACCTGACATTTAATGTGATAGTAGACTTTTCCCTTTTCCTTCCTCTTCTTTTCTTTTCCCCTTCCATGTTTCTTCCTTTTCCCTCTTTCATGTTTCTTCCTTTTCCCTCTTTCTTGCTTCACCCCTCTCCTTTCCCCCTCTCTCACTTTTTCTCATCCTTCATCCCTTTCCCCACCTTATTCCCCCTTTCCCTCACTTTCCCTCACTGACAGAAATAAATAATCAGTTTTTACTAGTGATGAGACTGGTGAGGGGGCTGGAGGGAAAGTCTGATGAGGAAAGGCTGAGGGAGCTGAAGGTGTTCAGCCTGGAGAAGAGGAAGTTTAGAGGGGACCTCATCACTCTCTATAACAACCTGAGAGGAAGTTGTAGTCAGGTGGGGACCAGGCTCTTTTCCCAGGCAACCAGTGACAGACAAGAGGGCATGGTATGAAGCTGTGCCAGGGGAGATTTAGGCTGGATATTAGGAAGCACTTCCTCACAGAAAGGCTGATTGGGCACTGGGATGGACTGCCCAGGGAGGTGGTGGAGTCACCATCACTGGAGGCCTTTAAGACAAGGTTGGATGTGGCACTTGGTGGCACGGTTTAGCTGATGTGGTGGTGTTAGGTCATGGGCTGGACTTGATGATCTCAGAGGTCTTTTCCAGCCTCAATAATTCTGTGATTCTGTGATTGATTGTCAGGTTCTGACTACGTGCCTCTTTCCACTGGCTGTGCCTTGGAGCTGCGCTGCTGTAGGCTCACCTTGGAGCTGACACATCTGCGGAGAAACACCTCATATAACCGCACGCTGAGTCACTGCTAATACTCAATGGGAAAAGAGGAGCTGTTGCCTTTAGGTATTAAAACAATAGCTGAAGTATTAATCATTCTCCATTTAATGCAGAGCTGAACAAGCCCTTTCCCTAAAGTTAAATATATCTATTGAACCATTATTTCCATGCTCTAATTGCTCCGGTTCCTCCGCTATGCTGTAACTGCTGGATGGAAAGAATTAATTTGGAATTATAAAAAGGAGTGGGGTTTTGTGTGTGTGTGTGTGTGTGTGTTGTGAAATGATGATTAATGTGCACTGTAAGAAACTGTGGGTTTGGAGGTTGGATTTGATGGATTGGAGGCTGCTGTTATTTTGCAGTTGAGAGGCGTCCCTGCCCATGGTGGGAAGGTTGGAGTAGATGATCTCCAGGGTCCCTTCCGAGCTGAGCCATTCTAGGATTCCATGAAAATTCATCATGTAAACTTTAAACATTATGAAAACTACATTCTGTATTCTAGTCTTCAAGAGCAGCTACACCTTGTCATGATTTTTGCTCTTTGCAGAGCACCTTTCTTCCAGGACCTGTTAAAATACTGTGCAGACTTAAAACATAACTTGGAAGTCTTACTGTGACTTTGATCTAGAGCCCAAGGATTTTTTTTGACTTCCATTAGCTTGGATGGCTCTGTCTTAGATACCATAACTTTACTCATTGTTTAAATTGGGATGCAACAGAGAAACATTTCTGCCTAGCAGTACTCAGTAACATTGCAAGAAAATGCACACAGAGAAATGATCTAACACTCATCAAAAGCTGCACTGCAGTTAAAGCACAGTCCCTCATGAACATTTCAGTGGAACATGGACACTGTGTTCTCCTAGTCTGCTTACACATGCCATGGATAAAGAGCTTACCTGTATGGGGTCAAATCTTTGTTTGCCTTTGCCTTTGGTTGGCACATGCTAACCAAAGGAGTAGTTCAGAAAACTTACATTAGCACAGCCCCTTGGGAAAATGGTTTGGAATATTCACAGAACCCCAGAACGGCTCAGGATGGAAGGGACCTCAGGACTCATCTACTCCAACCTCTCCACCATGCCCAGGGACACCTCTCAACTACACTCAGCTGCTCAAGGCCTCATCCAACATCCCCAGGCAGAAGGCAGCCACAACCTTCCCGGGAAATAATTCATATTTAAGCATTGTTTGGAAAAGACTAAACAGTAATCCCAAAGGCAATTCTCATAGGCTCAGCCAGAATGGGAATTGCTTATTTCCACACTTTTAGTTGCAAATTCTTCCCTTTTGTTAGATAGTCCAAGGAAGTTCAGAAGGCTTTAGCAAGGCTTGTTTGTAAATCTGCTTTTACAGCATGCTGAGTGTGAGATTTTAATCACATTGATCTAGAAATGAGATGGAAAGCACAGGAACAGAGTTTTCCTGTCCTGTGCCAAAGCAGGCCACTCTTACTTCTGCCTCATTGGAATGTTTTGAATTCAACCCCTGCCGAACAACTACAAAACGTAACTACAGGCTATCGTTGTATGTAGAAATCTCAGCTAAACCAGCTGTACTCAATTACTATAACTTCTGTTAGAGCAACTCCATAACTGGCTTCCCAGTTGGAAACATGCAGCTGAAGTCCTGGGGCTCCTGGATTTTGAAGACAGTAGCAGACAAGAAGTGCGTGCCAGAGTGCTGGGCCGGGGAGCACCGCTTGTTCAGGTTTGGGCAAGAACTGCATGTAGGCTGAAGCTGGATGTGAGTCCCCAGGGCTAATTGAGCTAAAAGCAGCAGTTGTGGCTAGTTCAGAGGAGACTAGGTTTCACCCCTGCTTCCCATTTTCTTAGGCATAGGTATTGTGCCTCATTCATGATGCTTTGAGGGTTTGCCATCACCTCCACTTTCCACCATCAATATGACCGCTCCACAGTTCACTGCTTTCTCTTGAACATGAGCTCCTCTCCTTCTCTCCATCACTTTCTGTTGCTACTTTGGGGTCTACCTTTAAGCACAAAAATGTATACAAAAGAAGCAAATGATGACCACATATGTGGCCTAAGGAGATTTGTTGTATTTCCTTAATTAATCCCTTCCCTTCCCCAGCATTTGGTGCATTAGGTCCAAATTCATTTGGTGGACCAGATTGCAGTTGCCACACCTCCAGGGTGACAAAGAGCTAAGTTGTTTTCCAGGCTGACACAGGATTCCTGGGAGAACATAGGACACCCTTCTATTGTTATGCAAGTCATTTGATTTACTGTGGGCTTTTAATTAGCAAATTGAACACAAAAAGTTATCCTCTAACAGTCATTTTATTGCTCTCCATTGATAAAAATCTGACCTCCAATCATGAAAAAATAAACAACTTCTGACTGAACAACTGTCCTGGGTAGGATAGGGTTAAGGGTTTTTTTGTTTGTGTGTTTGTTTTGTTTTGTTTTGTTTTGTTCCTGAGAGGAGCCCTAGCCAAGACAGGCTGCTGGGCCAGGCAGTGGAGACTTGATCCTATACTGCCTGCTATATAAGGGAAGGGCTGGCTGTGACAAGTGTTTGTGATTGTGGTGTGATGGCTGCTGGGCTGGGGCATAGCATCAAGGTTAGTGCTCTGTTTTCTATCCTTTGCAGTGTTTACTATTTCATTAGTGCTACTGTTCTCCCTAACTGTCCTTATCGCCTTATGCTGTTGTGTTAAACTCTCCTTAGGCTTTGCCTGATTCTCCTTTCCATCCCACCAAAGTGGGGTGGTGGTGGAGCAGTTGTGTGAGCTGCTGTGTGGGGCCTGGCTGTTGGTTGGGCCTGAACCATGAAAGCAATATCAAACAGACAGGTTACTCAGCTTATTAGACAAACTTTATTCCTGGTGTGAGATGGGCATTTGAGGGATGTGTATGGTGAGTTCTATTTCCTTGGGTTAGCTTTGCATTGAAGTCTTTGCCACATCTTTGCCCCTTACCCTCCTGTTTCCTTTCAGGCTCTTTTCTTCACCAGCTGCTCCCACACACCACAGCTCATCCCAGAGACTTGTTCTTTCTTGTCTCCTTCTGTAGCTGCTAGTCTACTGTGTCTTCATGCTGGCCACTATAATGTTGTGCCTATAGTCCACCAGCCTCCTTGGTGGACTGGTAGGGCTGTTCTGTCTGTCCCAGGCCAAGAAAGCCATATGTGGAGACATTGTAGGTCCTTTCCTATATCTGCTTTCTGGGGGCTTGAGCTACTTGCCAACATAACTCTGGGTTCTGAAGAATAGAGTAAAAAAAGTGGTGATTTTCAACACCTCTGTTACTTGTCCAAATCTGAATTTATTACCAGTACCAGCAAAAGGCATGACATTGGCCCTAAGGCAGTCTCTGCTGCTGCCAGGTTTCAAAGGCAAACAATAAGAGGTGTTAACATCACTCAAAAATTGATTGCAATAATCTTATAGTGGAAAGCACCAAGAGACTCGCACAGAGGGGCTGCTGCCAGCTCCTGCTATAATAACAGTCTCCTCTGTCTCACCATGCCCAGGCACTAGAGGCTCAGATTCAGGGCAAAGACTCACCTGCAGTCTGCTTTTTACATCTCTTTCAGCATTTCTCATAGCTCACTTTGCTTAACCAAGTGATCTAATCTTGGGGAGGAAAGTGGTGAGACAGAGATGTGAGGGACTGTTTCAGCACCTTGGAAGAATGGGCACTAGTGGGTTGTGTGGCATTGGATACCCTGTGGTGGGTTGGAATTAAACCCCAAAATAAAACTGCCAGGCTAGCTCAGTGGAAGCAAATGAAGCTGTATTTGCAAGCACAGCTACGATGTAGAAATATGGAAAGCAAAGAATATGTACAAAATATCCCATATTTACAATTTATAAACCACACAAGAACCCCCCTGGGCAAAACCAACAGCTTCCCCCACCCTATATAAGGTAGAAGAGAGAGAGAGAGAAAGGGCAGAATGTAGCTTGTTAGTACTTTGCCACAACACAGAACACAGCCAACAGCTAAGCAAAAGCACCAGCTAGTATCTGCTAGAGCAAAGAAACCAAAAAGAGCTAGAGTTAGCTTATACAACTGACTTTATGTTAGTTATCAGACAATGGGATTATTTAGGCCTTATGATTGTTTTCCCTTTTACATCCAATGGTAATTAATTGCATTCTACACTTTCTGCTCAATCTAGGGAAAATTTTCCCAGCCTAAAACTACCACATACCCTGGCAGAGAAAAAAAACTTTGAAAGCTTCGTGAGGCTGCTTGGTGCCACTCTTTTTGAATGCTTTCTCCTCTCTGGCCTCCTTAGGACAAGAGTGACTGGTGGTGTTCCATTGGAGTGTCAGTGGCTCCAGTGGAGCCTTCCTTTGGCTCTGTGCTTACATTCTCTTCTCATGAATTTCAAAACTGCCTGGTGTCTAGGAGTGCTTTTTCCCAGGTATACAAATGGGATGCCTGTCTAGGATAAATAGAGTTAGGAGATTAGGATCCCAGGATGTAAGGGGGTGGAAGGGACCTCTAGAGATTGAGTCCAACTCCCCTGCCAGAGCAAGATCACAGAATCTGGTGCAGGTTGCACAGGAATGCATCCAGATGGGACTTGAAAGTCTCTACAGAAGGAGACTCCACAACCTCTCTGGGCAGCCTGTTCCAGTGCTCTGTGACCCTCACAGTGAAGAAGTTCCTCCTCATGTTGAGGTGGAATCTCCTGTGCTGTAGTTTCTATGCATTGCCCCTTGTCCTATCCCAGGGTGCAACTGAGCAGAGCCTGTCCCCTCCCTCTTGACCCCCAGCCCTCAGATATTTATAGACATTTATTAAATCCCCTCTCAGTCTTTTCTTTGCCAGTCTAAACAGCCCCAGATCTCTTAGCCTCTCCTCATAGGGCAGTGCTCCAGTCCCTCAATCATCCTGGTAGCTGTATTTGAGCATCATCACAGCACACACTGACCAGCCTCTCTCCTGTTTTTTTTTTTTTGGGATGAGTTTCACTGGAGGGCTGAGTCTGGCCTCCTATCAGTCTCTATTTATTAATCTCATTTAATGACAGGAAATGAGTAATGAAATGCAGCAGTGACAGGCTGCTTGCTTAGGCCAGATGGTTGACAGCTGAACAGAAATAGGCCCAAACCATAACCTCACTGAGAGATTTGTTCTGCTGAATGCTGTGACACATTCAAACAGATGAAATATAAAATCGTTAATGACAATGTTGGAATATTACTGGGAAGCAATACTAGAAAGCCTCGGCTCTGTAGAGCCTACAACAGTGGGATCTGATAGCTACATCATAGTATCAGTCAGGGTTGGAAGGGACCACAAGGATCACCTAGTTCCAACCCCCCTGCCATGGGCAGGGACACCTCACACTAGAGCAGGCTGGCCACAGCCTCATCCAGCCTGGGCTTAAACACCTCCAGGGACAGCACCCCAACCACCTCCCTGGACAACCCATTCCAGGGCTTCACCACTCTCATGGTGAAAAACTTCCTCTTCACATCCATCCTGAATCTCCCCACCTCCAGCTTCATTCCATTCCCCCTAGTCCTATCACTACCTGAGATCCTGAGAAGTCCCTCCCCAGCCTTCTTGTAGGCCCCTTCAGATACTAGAAGGCCACAATTAGGTCACCTGGGAGCCTTCTCTTCTCCAGACTGAACAGCCCCAACTCCTTCAGTCTGTCCTCATAGGAGAGGTGCTCCAGCCCTCTGATCATCCTTGTGGCCACATCCACTGCCACCAGTGGCAATGGGATGCTGGCCAGAAAGAGCCTGTGGCATGATGGGCAGAGTTGAATTAGCAATATTTACTACTTCTCATGAATTCCAATTGAAACAGGCACACCTGCTGGGATAATGTCTAAAATAGTGATTTTAAGTTTGTTTCCACCCTCCTTCATCTGTTGTATGTCATTTCTGAGCCACAATGAAGGGGAAGGAGGAAAAGAAGAAGCCAGATGAAGTGAAATATTTTTTTTAATTTAAATGTGAAGGTATTGCCTGAAGATATTTCCAGCTACAGCCCAGGGTTTTGGAATAGAAGTTTAATTGATGTGATGTCATAAAATAAATAGAATAAATTTATGATTTGCTGGTGTCTCAGTCTGGGTCTCAGTGGGTGGCAGGTATCTACATGGCAAAGACCATCAGGACTGGCACCTCTCTTGGCAGTGTCAGCTGGGAACCTCAGTGTTCATTTGGCACGGGGATTACACTGTGCTTCAAGGTGGTCTCTCCAGATGATGCCTTCAGCACCATGTTGTATTCATGAGGGGAGGTCTGAGGGATAGCAGAGGATGCAAAAAGGACTATCAGTGTCTAACTGGAACCTGCACATGCATCACTGAAAGCTTTCTTCTCCAATAGTGTCAATCTGACCTCAGCCCCCACCATCAAGTGAGCTATTAACGTTTCAAGGAAGATGTTTGTTTGTTTGTTTGCATTTGTTAGGGTGTTTTTCAAGTGCTAAAAGGCCCCTTGTTAAGAAAGTGATGGTGAGGTCAGAAAGGTTCACTTTGCCATATTAAATATGGTCCCTATGATGAAGGACTCTGTTGTGTGATACCAAGTTGGGAGCAGATGTTGATCAATTAGAGGGCAGAAGGGCTCTGCAGAGGGACCTCAACCAGCTGGACAGATGGGCAGAGTCCAACAAGATGACATTTAACAAATCCAAGTGCCAGGTGCTGCACTTTGGCCACAACAACCCCATGCAGAGCTACAGGCTGGGGTCAGAGCGTCTGGAGAGCTGCCAAACAGAGAGGGACCTGGGGGTGCTGATTGACAACCGCCTAAACATGAGCCAGCAGTGTGCCCAGGTGGCCAAGAAGGCCAATGGCATTCTGGCCTACATTAGGAATAGTGTTGCCAGTAAGAGCAGGGAAGTCATTGTGTCCCTGTACTCTGCACTGGTTAGGCCGCATCTTGAGTCCTGTGTCCAGTTCTGGGCCCCTCAGTTTAAGAAGAACATTGAGACACTTGAATGTGTCCAGAGAATGGCAACAAGGCTGGGGAAAGGCCTTGAGCACAGCCCTGTGAGGAGAGGCTGAGGGAGCTGGGGTGGCTTAGCCTGGAGAAGAGGAGGCTCAGGGGAGACCTCATTGCTCTCTACAACTACCTGAAGGGTGGTTGTAGCCAGGAAGAGGTTGGTCTCTTCTCTCAAGCAACCAGCACCAGAACAAGAGGGCACAGTCTCAAGCTGTGCCAGGAGTAGTTTAGGCTGGAGGTGAGGAGAAAGTTCTTCACTGAGAGAGTCGTTCGCCATTGGAATGTGCTGCCCAGGGAGGTGGTGGAGTCACCATCCCTGGAGGTGTTCAAGAGGGGATTGGACGTGGCACTTGGTGCCATGGTTTAGTCATGAGGTCTGTGGTGACAGGTTGGACTTGATGATCTTTGAGCTCTCTCCTGACCTTGGTAATTCTGTGATTCTGCGTGTGTGTGCTGTTACAGTGGAGTAAGTTAGTACTGGAAGGATGGAGGCCATAGGGGAGTGTAGCAAAGCAAAACTTCAAAGGGGGATTGTGGCCATCATGAAGAAGGGATCCCAAAGAAATGAGCTGGTCTTCAGGGGTGGACTGTTTAAGAAGAGTGCTGACAAGCAAGATGCTCTGGGGATTCCCACTCAAACCCAGAACAGCTGGACATTTGAATCGTCTCCTAAGGGAATCAGTGGATTCCCCTACGTTGGTCAGTTTGAAGATTCAGCTTGGCGGGATGCTGGGTCAGCTCCAACATCATCTAGAAAGGTTGGACCATATGAGCCTTGGAGTCTCTTCCAACCTGGCATTCTGTGAAGTTAGTTAAGCCTTGAAGGGGACAGGGCTGTGTGCAGAAGGACTGTTGGCCAGAACATACCCTGGGACTGTAACCATGCAGATGCCTACAGACACAATTAGAGCTAGCAGGGCTTATCCCCATTCTTGTAAGATGAAACTGTCTGTGTGGGTGGGGTCAGCTGTTGTGAAAGCTGAACTGTTGTAACCAAACCCAAACAGTAATTTGCTTTTATGGTATTACATTGTATACTCCAAATTAAGGTCTGCAATTCCAGTTGTTTGGAATGTGAAAGCAGGCTGCTGGTGCTCTGCACCTCTATGAAGTACCTGCCAATATCCTCAATCCACATGTACAGGGTGAGGTCCAAAGCTGCTTTCTTTGTTTTGTTTCACTTGGCAAGGAGTGAAATCTGCACCTTCCAGGGGAATTTTCCGGCAGTGCTCCTCACTCTGGCTTTTAGGTTATGGCAATGCTACGATAACAGATGATGAGGAAGGGGAGGGACACCATTTCCAACTAACTCCTGGAGCCTTAATGAGGATATGTTTGAGAATATCTATCTACACATTCTATCTTCCCTATGTTGAAAAGAATTTACTATCGAGCAACACATAGCACAAGAATTTTATGTAGCTCTATTGCACTGAAGATCTTTGCCCAGGCAAGCATGATTGTAGGGGAAAACTTTGTCTGCCCATGCTCATTCATGGATTCCTCTGACTGTATCCACCATTATTGCTAAATATAAACAGTGTCCTAACAGAAATCTTGATCTAAAGAGGTGATGGAGACAGAGGGTTTGTATGGTCTGGGACATTACTCACTGCCTTCTGAAAAGGCTGAGCAGCAATACCTGAGTGAGGAGACAATTGCCATAATTACCCCTGGGCTGCACTGCTATTTTATGCCTTCCCAGTACAAAGGAGAATGACAGGACTGCAGTCAGTGGGTGCTGTTGTGGCCATTCCAGCACAGAATGCTTGTCCCTTTCCAGCTTCATTCACTTTTGGTGTGCTCAGTGCTCTGCAGACTTTGAACAAAAGCAAATTGCTAGGAGAGGGATATAGTAAATCCTAGGTCTTAGCTGCACAGCTCTCACTGCCCTGCCTCCTTCCTCACGTCTTTATACGGTTAGTCTGTGGAGAATCCTTGTGAAGCGGCAATTACAACTTCTGTCATCTGCACAATCAAAATAAAGCACATCAAACTTTATTAGGAGGGAAAGAAGCCCAGCCTGTGACAGTTTTGTTAAACCAAGCTATTGCTAAAGCTCTCATGGCCAGGTCAGTGGATACATGCCGAGTCTTGACTTCTGTTAAGGCATTTATATGCTTTCAGTAGGGATTTTATTGTGGGGTTTTTTTGAGGAGGTGGAAAGGGGCTGCCTCTGGCCATGGTCCACCCACATGAAAGGCTGGGAGAATTTATTTATTCCTTTTTTTTTGCCACACCTCTTCTGCTTTTTGTCTTCTGGAGTCTTAATCTTTGCAACAACTAATTGCTCTTGAAACTCTGCTTTGTGGCCGCTGTTATGAATTAACTAGTGAATATTTCCTTAAACATTCTGACATTTGCTGAAGTTATTAATGTGTGTGCATTTCCATGTCTGCACGAAGATTAGCATCAGAAGGAAACCATTTTATAAACATTCTACTCTAAATGGAGTGAATGGAGCTGCTCGTGCTAAGGAAGGAATGAATACCTGTGCCGAAAGTCAGAGTAAGGCTCATGAAACATCTGAACCTCAAAAACAGTCTCAAGGTAGAATTTTAAAGTGAGATTTCACCATAGAAAGGTATAATAAGAACACAGAAATATTTCTTTGCCTGCAGATAGCCATACACCAAGTTGGGAGCAGATGTTGATCTGTTAGAGGGCAGAAGGGCTCTGCAGAGGGACCTCGACTGACTGGACAGATGGGCAGAGTGCAAGAGGATGGCATTCAACAAATCCAAGTGCCAGGTGCTGCACCTTGGCCACAGCAACCCCATGCAGAGCTACAGGCTGGGGTCAGAGTGGCTGGAGAGCTGCCAAACAGAAAGGGACCTGGGGGTGCTGGTTGACACATGCCTAAACATGAGCCAGCAGTGTGGCCAGGTGGCCAAGAAGGCCAATGGCATCCTGGCCTGCATTAGGAATAGTGTGGCCAGCAGGAGCAGGGAAGTCATTGTGCCCCTGGACTCTGCATTGGTTAGGCCGCACCTTGAGTCCTGTGTCCAGTTCTGGGCCCCTCAGTTTAAGAAGGACATTGAGACACTTGAATGTGTCCAGAGAAGGGCAACAAGGCTGGGGAGAGGCCTTGAGCACAGCTCTGTGAGGAGAGGCTGAGGGAGCTGGGATTGTTTAGCCTGGAGAGGAGGAGACTCAGGGGTGACCTCATTGCTCTCTACAACTACCTGAAAGGTGGTTGTAGCCAGGAAGAGGTTGGTCTCTTCTCTCTAGCAACCAGCACCAGAACAAGAGGACGCAGTCTCAAGCTGCACCAAGGGAAGTTTAGGCTGAGGTGAGGAGAAAGTTCTTCACTGAGAGAGTCGTTCACCATTGGAATGTGCTGCCCAGGGAGGTGGTGGAATCACCGTCCCTGGAGGTATTCAAGAGGGGATTGGACGTGGCACTTGGTGCCATGGTTTAGTCATGAGGTCTGTGGTGACAGGTTGGACTTGATGATCTTTGAGCTCTCTTCCAACCTTGGTGGTACTGTGATACTGGGCTGACAAGCCTACATTTTCTGTCAGGTTACATTCTAAGCTGTGGCTTAGTAGGGGATGTGATGAAGGAAATTTTCTTCTGCACAAGGACTTGTCCCTATGACTACTTTTCCCTGGTAAAACCCTGTGTGATAGGTGACTAACGGGAAATAAAGATGGTGCTTACGTGACAGCAGAAGCTCTGCTATCAAAATGACATCTTGTTTTTGTAGCAGTTACCTTCCCATGGTGACTGATAAGGGCTTTATGTTGCAGTCTGACTATGTGCAATGCCTTAGTGTGTGCACTGATCTTACAAGGATAAGGAGCTGCTGCACTAGAGAAAGGAGCAGTCAGGATCTACATAGAGATATAAACATAAACCCAAATGAGACCAAGCTGTATGGATATACATCTTGTCTTGCATGGAGCTTTTACTTTCCCAGTCTTTCTCCCACTTTCCCTTTTCCTTCCTCTCCTTTTCCCCTTCCAAGTTTCTTCCTTTTCCCTTTCTTGCTTCACCCTTCTCCTTCCCCCCCCCCCCCCCCCTTTCCTTTTGCCCCTTTTCTCACTTTTTCCTCATCCCTTTTCCCATTTTATTCCCCATTTCCCTACCTTTCTCCTTTTTCCCTTTTAGAATCACAGAATTGTCTGGGTTGGAAGGGACCTCAAGGATCATCCAGTTCCAACCCCCCTGCCATGGCCAGGGACACCTCACACTACAGCAGGTTGCTCACAGCCACATCCAGCCTGGCTGCAAAAACCTCCAGGCATGAGGCTTCCACCACCTCCCTGGGCAACCTGTGCCAGTCTCTCACCACCTTCATGGGGAAGAACTTCTTCCTAACATCCAATCTGAATCTACCCATTTCTAGTTTTGCTCCATTCCCCCCAGTTCTATCACTCCCTGACAGCATAAAATGTCCCTCCCCAGCTTTCTTGTAGCCCCCTTCAGTTATGGGAAGTCCACAATGAGGTCTCCTGGGAGCCTTTTCTTCTCCAGACTGAACAGCCCCAACTCCCTCAGTCTGTCTCGACAGCAGAGTAGCTTCAGCCCTCTGCTCATCCTTGTGGCCCTTCTCTGGACACATTCCAGCACCTCCAGATCCCTGTAATTATTTTCCTTTTTTCATCTGTTTTTTTCTTTTGCTTTTCACATCTTCTTTGATGTCCAGCATGACTATAGCCCAGTTCAGGAAACTGTAGCTAACTCCCCCTTCCACTAGTAATTCTTTGTGCATGTGCTGCACTGAGTATCAGAATTCAGGACTGGGCCATGACTCCTTCCCTGAAGGTGACAGCACCCACTGTGGTTCTCATAGATGTATTAGTAATCTTGATGAAAGGATGCATTTAACTCTGTGTCTCGGGGCAAGGGTGGGGAAGTTGTTTCACTTAGTTCAGAGCACGATAAAGTGCAAAACTTAGGATGATGCAAAAGTGTCCTGCTCAGTTTTCCTGGCTTCTAGAAAATGTCTGCCAGTGCTCATCTGCAGCCTGTCTCAGAGCTCATGGAGAGACATGAACTGCCAAGAGGTATCTTCTGCGCCAAAGTTCCTATCTGAGCCCAGGAGATACAGCAGCAAAGCTTTTGTAAGCAAGGACTTCTGCTGTCATTCATCTGGCTTGCAGAAAAGGTGCTTGAATGTGTGTGAGCCAACATGTGACAATCATGAGGCATCATGGAGCAGTATGTGCAGGACAGCCAGTGTCTGGCAGAGACATGAGTGTGGTCATTTAACAATCCAGAAGTTCTGGTCCTAACAAGTCTCACTTCACAAAGAAGGATTCAAGAAGGCTGGGAAGGGACTTTTTAGGGTGTCAGGTAGTGATAGGTCTAGAGGGAATGGAGCAAAACTAGAAATGGGTAGATTCAGATTAGATGTTAGGAAGAACTTCTTCCCCATGAGGGTGGTGAGACACTGGAAGAGATTGCCCAGGGAGGTGGTGGAAGCCTCATCCCTGGAAGTTTTGAAGGTCAGGCTGGATGTGTCTCTGAGCAACCTGCTGTAGTGTGAGGTGTCCCTGCCTGTGGCAGGGGGGTTGGAACTGGATGATCCTTGAGGTCCCTTCCAACTCTAATAACTCCATGATTCTATGACTTCACTTGAAGGCTCTAGTCATGCCTCCATTGCAGTTTCAGCAGCTGAGTGGGACCATCTCCTCTATCAGATACTTTTGCAGGCATTAAATGTGTTTACATTTGTGGTTCCTTTGAAAGCCCCATGGAGGCTTTTTCTTTAATTAAATGAGCACACATTCTCCTCAGTGAAACATGAGGTGCACTCTCCCTTTAGAGCCATCCTTCACCTCGGGCCATTTGGATAGCATGGTTAGGTTGTTAGGGAAGATTAGCTCCAGTAGGATTGTGCTAGCTCTGCGAAATGTCTGCTTTCAGATCTTTTGTGCTCTGCAGTTTGTTTGGTAGAGAATGAATCAAACAAATCATCCTGTAGGCTAGAATGCATCTAATTGCAGCCTCTCAGATTTCAAGGGAGCTCAGTCTAATGAGTTATTTCCCTACACTTTGAGCATCTTGCTTAACCTTTTAATTGCTTAAAGCAAAAGAGGTTTCCTAACTGCACTGTGTGGTATAAATAAACCAGGTAGAAAACTTACCTTTGCTTCATGCTCCTTATCTATTTTTTTTTTTTTTCCCATATGAGAATATATTGATAAAGTAATAGTGCTTAGCCTCCATCAATGCAGTACAAGGTGAACTCAGACTGGAAGTCTGGTGGAATCCTCATCCCTGGAGGTATTCAAGAAACATGTGGACATGGTACTCTGGGGCATGACTTAATGGCCATGGAGGTGTTGGTTGCTGGTTGGACTCAAAGGTCTTTTCCAACTGGAATGACAGGATCACCGGATGTTAGGGTTTGGAAGGGACCTCTGGAGATCATTGGGTCCAACCCCTCTGCCAGAGCAGTACCACAGAATCTTGCACAGATCACACAGGAATGCATCCAGATGAGTCTTGAAAGTCTCCACAGAAGGAGACTCCAACAACCTCTCTGGGCAGCCTGTTCCAGTGCTCTGTGACCCTTCACAGTGAAGAAGTTCCTCCTCCAGAGTTCACAACTATCCTGAATTATTGCAGGTTTGTTATCCCTTTTGTAACACGCACACACACACACACACATTTAAGAAGCAAGCAGAGCAATCTGGGTTGGCTGAAGCTGTTTCACTCAGTCTCTCAGAGTAGATGGAGCTGCCCATTTTCTTAGAGGAATGAAGCAACATTGGTCTGTACTTCACAGAAAGTTTCCTCAAGCAAGGAAGAAACCACCTGTAGGAAGTGAAAGTCAGAGCAGCTTTGTAACAGAGAGAGTGATTGCCCATTGGAATGGGCTGCCCGAGGAGGTGGTGGAGTCACCATCATTGGAGGTGTTTAGGAGGAGACTTGATAGGGTGCTTGGTTGCATGGTTTAGTTGATTAGGTGGTGTTGGATGATAGGTTGGATGCCATGATCTTGGAGGTCTCTTTCAACCTGGTTTAATCTATTCTATTCTACTTAGGAGAATAATAACCTTGTGGCCAGGCATCAGAGCGCTCTGTAAATAAAGGCTTGCAAATGGTTTTTGTTCTCCATCTTACTCAGCTCAAGGGGGCTATAATCCAGGTTGAAGAGTTAGCCTGTTTTGAAGTAATCCAGTTCCCTTTCAAATTTGCTCCTGTGGAGCAAGCTTTCAAAATCTTTTTCCAGTTTTTGAACCTCACAGTGGCTATTTAAGACAGGAGTGAGGTCGTTGCTCTTCTGAATGAGCACAGGATGATGGTGTAGGGAATTTTGTAACTAAGGCAACTTCAGTATGTGCAATCAATGGGATTTGTAGATGATACACTTCCTCTACTATGAAGTCAGTCCTTCTTGGAATGGATGGATATAATCCCAAGGATTTGGTGTCCTTCCCAGATTTCCTGCTCTTCTTCCTCCTTTAATGCTACCACTGCCTCTTGTAAGCTTCTCCAAACAACCCCCTCCTGTTCACCTGTGTGTCCACTGCTTGTTCCTGCATGGAATTTGCATGCTGAACAAAAGAAGGGAGATTTCCTTGTGCCATTGTGTAAGCTTGAGGAGCAAACAGGTTTTGCAGCTCCACCTGTTGTCATTCACCAACCTTCCTTAACTGCAAGGGCCAGATTCTGCTCCCATACTCCAACTAACTGAAGTTGGCACAAAGCTTCTCTCCAAGGAGTCACAGGGAGAATGTCATTTATCCAAGAAGAGATTTCAGGAGACATACATAAGAGAGCCAGCAGAGAATCATCTGAAACTACTGATTTTGTTGTTTATGGAAAGTGCTGATCTGCTGAAGTTAATCTTTCCATGAAATTACATCAGTTCTGAGTCAGGGGAGGAAAAAAAAAGTCTTAGGATTTGAAAGAGGGATAGAAAAAAGGGTTGGAAGGATGAGGCTCCTTGGACCACATGGCTCCTACTCTAACACGGTGTATGTCAGGGTAGGTAAAAGTAAGGCAGTACATTCCTCTTGTATGCTTCCTTTGCATCCAAAACTTTCTGGAGATGTCTTTGAGCAACTGTTTGCTAAACCTCATGTACCAGAAATAACTTTTTCTCTTGTTGACCCTAATGTCTTTGTACTGAAAAGAGCAAACTCTTACGATAGTCATTCAGCAGCACCATACTAAGACACTTTTAAAGACAGAACAATTAGCTTTAATCACTGGTGTTTGTCAAGGATCTTTTTCCATTTTCCTTGTGGTTTTTTCTCCCATTTTCACATTTCTCTGGAAAAAATAAATCTCAGAACAAAAGAGCTAGGCTAACAGTTTTCCCAATTTCTGAAAGGATGTCCTGAACAGAAGTATTTTATTACCTTTAGTCTTGCTCCTCTGAACAAGAAGTGGAGCCATCAGAGCCTAGAGAATGCTCACTATGATCCTGCTCTTTGCTTTATTCTTCAGGTTTGTTTTGTCACTAAAACTCACAAGTGGTCCAGTACTTTCTTCTCATACTGAAGGTCTGATTTTACTCACGACTTTTTCACTTTCCCCTCACATGCTTTCCAACTTGGAGTGTAAAGAAGCCCATGACTGTTTCTTGGAGGTTTGTGCAATATGTCCAGTTACACACTGAAATCTGAGGGCACTGACTAGTTAGAGTGAAATAGCTACAAAGATACTTGGATAGGCTCTGTACTTCCAGAAGCTGGAGATGCACTGTTCTAAGGAAATCTTTTGTTGTTTGAAGAACCCTACTCTTAGAATCATACAACCTTAGAATGGCTCAGGTTGAAAGGGACCTCGAAGCTCCTCTACTCCAACCTCCCCACCATGGGCAGGGACACCTCTCAACTAGGCTCAGCTGCCCAAGGCTTCGTCCAACCTGGCCTTCAGTACCCCCAGGCAGGAGGCAGCCACAGCCTCCCTGAACAGCCTGTTCCAGTGTCTCACCACCCTGGGACTGAAGAAGTTCTTTGTAAGCTCCAGTCTAACCCTGCTCTCCCTCAGCTTCACACCATTCCCTCTTGTCCTGTTTCTTGACACCCTCTCAACCTCTTCTGCCTTCCTGCAGGATCCCTTCAGCTATTGGAAGGTAGCTCTAAGGTCCCCCTGGAGTCTTCTCCAGGCTGAGCACCCCCAGCTCCCCCAGCCTGTCCTCAGAGGTGCTCCAGCCCTTGGATCATCTTTGTGGCCTCCTCTGGACTCACTCCAACAGCTCTCTGTCATTCTTATGCTGGGGGCAGGATTGGAGGTGGGGTCTGAGCAGAGCAGAGTCAGAATCTCCTTTCTTGCCCTGCTGCCCACACTCCTCTTGGTGCAGCCCAGGACATGATCTTTGTTTAGTTATAGTGCTTCCAGATGACTCAGTCCCTAGACAAATGCCTCTGGAGTTTGCACATGTTGAAACTTTTTGGGGGTTGTTTTCAAAATAGTGTGTTTCAAGTTTCAGCACAGAAATGGTCACCCACAGCGCATCCATCTGCTCTCTGTGTGTGAATATCTAGGTAAGGTCTTTGCTTGTATGCTATGGTCAAGTCCATGGGAACACCCAAGGCTGGCTCAAGGGGGGATAAGCTATATTAAATGTGCAGATAATCCTAGTTGAATAACCAAAACCAGACTGCAAATCTGTGCACAAATTACAAAAGTGACATTTTTGAAGAGCCTTGAATTCTTTTTGTTGAGCAGGGACTCCCTAAGCAGAATAAAATAGCTGAGGTATTTCAGGCTGGGCTTTTTTTTTTTGGGGGGGGGGGGGGGGGGGGAATGTGGGAGGGGAGGGAGTGGGGTCTTTTTAGAGGAATTTTACTGACATTGGTCTTAATCTTTAATTAGTTTTATTTTGGGCCCTTACATGGCTAGAAGCAACAGTTGTGTGTTGTGTTGGGATGCTGGGAAATTCCCTCTTCCAAAAGATAAAGTTTCCTTATCTAACCCCAGAGGGCTTTAATTTATCAAACTTTAAGATAATTAAATGTTTCTGTGTGTATGGATTATGTACATGTAGGTACAGAAGCTGTGGCCTGCCTCAGAACCTTGCCCAAGTTGAGCCTCCTGTAAGAATATCCGAATTTTTTGTGGTTTTCCATCTCCCACACTAAGGAAGATGGATTGGTGTGTTGGGAGCCAATTATCCAGCTGAAATTAGCCTGCTGCAGTACCTTTCATGATCCAGGATAACATACTTCAGTGTTTGCTGAGGAATGAAATAAAGCTGGCATTTGAAAGGAACACAGAAGCACTATAGATAATAGATTGCAGGTTGAAAATAAGTCAGTAACAATCTGATGGTCTCCTGGGGTGCATCAAGAAAAGTGTGGCCAGCAGGGCTAGGGAGGTTCTTCTCCCTCTCTGCTCTGCCCTGCTGAGACCACACCTGGAATACTGTGCCCAGTTTTGAGCTCCCCAGTTCAAAAGAGACAGAGACCTGCTGGACAGAATCCAGTGGAAAGCCATGAGGATGCTTAGGGGACTTGAGCATCTCCCCTATGAAGAGAGTCTGAGAACCCTGGGGCTGTTTAGTCTTGAGAAGAGAAGACTGAGTGGGGGTCTGATCAATGTGTATCAATATCTGAGGGGTGGGTGTCAAGTGGAGGGGGCCCAGCCCTTTTGGTGGTGAGCCATAGTAAGACAAGGAACAAGAGGTACAAACTAGAACATAGAAGATTTCACTTCAACATGAGGAGAAACTTCTTTCTGGTGAGGGTGAGGAAACACTGGAACAGATTGCCCAGGGAGATTGTGGAATCTCCTTCTCTGGAGACTTTCAAAACCCACCTGGATGCACTCCTGTGTGGACTACCCTGGGTGATCCTGCTTTAGCAGGTGGGTTGGAACCAGTGATCTCTGGAGGTTGCTTCCTACCTCTACTGTACTGTGATACTGTAATTGCAAAAACAAAACAAAAACCCCCCAAAGAAACAAAACCACAAAGGCAAAGGTCCCACTAAAGTTGTGTGAACCTGTGTGTGCACCTCCTGCTCTCTTTGGCTTTGCACAGCAGAGGAAGCCAACAGGACTTCGACAAATATGATTTGGACAAAAAAAGTCACATACAGAAAACTGAGTTGTGGATGAACAGTCTACGTGAAACAAACAAAGTAGCTCAGCTAGGTATTTAAAAAGGCTACTGCAAGACAAAGGGAATTACTTCTTCTGTCTCTGACAGATAGGACTAAAAGAGGCCAAGCTGGAGGGAGGAGCGTTCCATCTGCACACTAGGGAAAATCTTTCCATTATTAAGAGGAATTGCTTGTGGTGGTTACACTCTGCAACAACAGGTTGGAGGCACCTCAAGTCAAGGTTGAGTTGGTTGGTCTTGTTTTGGACTCTCTGACCCCCTGAGACACCTTCCAGGGTTATGCTTGTATGATTTTACCAGTGTTTTGAAGTGTGATCCCCTGGCCATTTTCCTACAAAAATGGTCCCAGGTAGTGAAAGGTGCCAGAGCTGCACTGATTTGCAGGCACAGTTCCCTTGCATTTCCTTTGCAGAAGGCCCAGTCTACTTGAAGACAGTAGAGAATGACTTTAAAAAATGTGCATATCCAGAGCACAAAACCAGGAGGGGAAGTCAGCTAAGATGCTGTTTTAATAATAAACCTTTGGCTAAAGCCTAGTCAGAGTTTATAGCGGTAATGCAGAGTTCTGACTGCCCAGCCATATGTGAGTGCTTCCCTGGGCTTCACTGATACTCCCAATAAGCTTCAGCTGCCTTAAGCTCTGTGCTGTGACTCTGTAAGTGCATCTCCATGCACGCATGGATTTGTTAACACTCATGAATTTGATGGCATGGAGCTCTTTCTCTTGTCTATGAGGCAGGAGTATTGTCCCTGCAGCTTGAGCCTGTGTCATTCCTGCTTTTTGACCCCAGAGAGAGTCTCAATTATGAGTTTCCTTGAGCTGGAATGACATAAAACCATAATGGAGAAATATTACCTTTTCATTTTGTTTAATGGAAAACATCCAAGAGTGTCCCTTTGGGAGACAGCATAGAAGTGCCTTGCTTCTGTTAATAAAGCATAGGATTGAAAAAGAAGTGTGCACAACTTCTGGGTTGTATTAGAAGGGGTGTAGAGGGCCTGTGGTCAGTAGGTCAAGAGAGGTTCTCCTCCCTCTATACTCTGCCCTGGTTGGGCCACATCTGGAATATTGTGTCCAGTTCTGGGCCCTTCAGTTCAAGAAGGACCTCAGGGAACTGCTTGAGAGAGTCCAGTGCAGAGAGCCACGGAAATGATGGAGTGGAACATCCTCCTTATGAGGAGAGACTGAAGGAGCTGGGGCTCTGTAGCTTGGGGAGGAAGAGACTGAGGGGTGACCTCTTCAATGTTTATAAATATGTGAAGGACAAGTGCCAAGAGGCTGGAGCCAGGCTCTGCTTGGTGATGCCCAATGACAGCACAAGGGGCAGTGGTGGAAGTTGTGGCAAAGGAAGTTCCATGGAAACAGAAGGAAGAATTATTTCACCGTGAGGGTGACAGAACACTGGAACAGGCTGCCCAAGGGGGTTGTGGAGTCTCCCTCTCTGGAGATATTCAAGACCTGCCTGGATGAGTTCCTGTGTGACCTGTTCTAGGTGATCCTGCTTTGGCAGGGGGGTTGGGCTGGATGATCTCTTGAGGTCCCTTCCAGCCCCTAACATTCTGTGATTCTGTTCTATTGGAGCAAAGAGAGATACTAAAGCTGCTTTCTTTCCTTTTTTCATGTGAGAATGCCCTTCCAGTATCTTGTCTCAGTAGGGTCCCACATGATTTTTAGATCAGAAGCTAAATATAAAGAGCTGAGATCCAGACTGCAGAGAAGTTACTGGATCACTGGGAGTACCCAGAGCTGCATGTTAGCATGCCTGTAGTGCAGCCAGCAATAGGAAATACCTTACTGCTGCAGGGTGACTGAGTTCAGGGAGCTGAGCTGCTTGGTTTGTATGACACGTGCTAAATCCTTTGGAGGTACAGGTAGCACGCAGAGGCCTCACTCTTCTGCCTGCAGGCACATACATCTCTTGCCTTCTTTGAAAGCTGTACTGTAGTTACCTGCATGGTATTTTCCAAGCTGATGGGGCTCTGCTTGTGTCATTCCAGGAGCATCACAAAGCTTCCTAAGCTCAGCCGGAAGAGAAGTGTTATTAGTTTTGGCATAGCTATATTCGCTTCACCTTGTCACTGACTGCTTCTGGTCTGGGCAGCTCAGAGAAGGAGCAGGCTGGGCTGGCAGTGGCTCAAGATGCCTGCAGTCCTGGCTCTGGGCTGCACACTGAATGCCATGTTGACGTTCCCACTGTGTTAGGTGAGGGCATGAAGGAAAAGCTTGCTCAAAGGCTTAAAGAAGTGGTTGGCTATCTAAGGCTTGCTGTGGAGAAGGCAAGGGGTAATGGATATAAACTACAACACAGGAAGTTCCACCTCAGCATGGGACAGCTGGAACAGGCTTCCCAGAAAGGTTGTGGAGTCCTCTGGAGACTTTCAAGACCCACCTGGATGTGCTCCTGTGTGAGCTGCTCTAGATTCTGTGGCCCTGCTCTGGGAGGGGAGCTGGGCTTGATGATCTCTGGAGGTCCCTTCCAACCCCTAACATCCTGTGATCCTGTGAGAGGTAAACCCATGGTTTCACAGGCTGAGCAGTAGTTTACTGAGGTGTACTTAGAAGACAGGTTAGATTAGTATCATTATCAGTTTACCCTTTAGATCTTGTCCTGCTTCACTTGAGCAGGTTTCTTCAGAGGGAAAGAGATCTCAGTCTGGTAAAAAAGCAATTGTTCATTGTGTGGTTTCTTTATTGTCTGTTGGCATGAATCAGAGCCAAGCTTCCTCAAGTTTGATGGGCAACCAATGCCTCTGCTATTGTGCTTTCACCAGTCAAGGAGGATTTTCATAACCCTTGGTGTGCTAGATATCTAGGTGTGAAATCCGCTGTTAATCTGTCTCTACAAACACGCTAACATATCTCTAGCTAGACCTTAGGCGCTAATGCCTGAGGTAATGTCTGGATTTGGTGCCCCTCCCCTCCATTGCTTCCTCTTCTACACAAGCTTCTTGGCTCAGCAGTGAGTCTAGTCCTTCATCCTTACAAGAATCCTTTTATTCTCAAGAGAGCTTTCATTTCTTGTTTGTTTACAATGAACACCAGCAATGCACCTGCAGAAGGAGCAGATGTCAGTTTCTCTGATGAGACCATATGGCCCCAGGGTGGAAAAGAGAAGCTCCAAGGAGATCCTATTGTGGCCTTCCAGTATGTTAAGGGGCCCTACAAGAAAGCTGGGGAGGGACTTTTTAGGGTGTCAGGGATTGAATGGACTAAGTGGAATGGAACAAAACTAGAAATGGGTAGATTCAGATTGGATGTTAGGAAGAAGTTGTTCAGCATGAAGGTGGTGAGAGACTGGCACAGGTTGCCCAGGGAGGTAGTAGAAGCCTCATCCCTGGAGGTTTTTTTGAAGACCAGGCTGGATGTGGCTGTGAGCAACCTGCTGTAGTGTGAGGTGCTGGAACTAGATGATCCTTGAGGTCCCTTCCAATGCTAACAATTCCATGATTCTAAGATACCTCAACCAAAGAAGGAAGAGCCTTTAGAGTGCCTGGTAAGAGTGCAGTAGGCTAGGTACTGATACTTTGCTTAGATTATCTGGTGACAAATGTGTCCATGAAAGGGTTAATCAGCCCTCTGAAAATGGTCTAAGTATGCTGATTGGCTTTAAGGAGTCAGATGTTTGGCAAAGCTAATCACAGTGAGAAAACAAAACTACCTTGATCATCACAGGTCTGGCATAGCTCAGGATTGGTTGGAGGTATCTGTTGGTAAGCACTGGGGTTTGGAATAAGCCAGCTCCAAGGACAGTAGTGTGCAGCAGGATCAGATGCTGCCAACCTTCTGCTGGATCTTGTGAAGAGTAAAAAAAGCAACGACGTTCTCTAGCCTGCCAACACAGGCAGCTGAAATGCATTCCAGTTGTTTTGTTGTCGAATTCAAAGGCCAGACAGACAAACTTCACTTCCAGATGATGGGGGGAAAAAAAGTGGACCTCTGAGTAATTCTGGTCAGTTAGTACTCCCCACTTCCTTTTCTTGGCCAGCACATGGTGGCATGGCTGTGGTACATTAGCCAGCTTGCAAGCCTGGCTCTTTAATTACTGCTCTACCAGCACAAGCATCAGGCTGTGTAAGCCTACGAGGTGGTGACTGATAGTGGGGCACATGGTGCTAATTAAGTGCTTGCTCTGCTCTTAAGGAGAAGGGTAGATTGTGCCTAATGAATGTAGTCAGTGCTGTTGTTACAAACAGTGCCCAGCCTTGCACACATGTTGTAACAGCAGCTTCTCATCACCCTCTCATTAATGCATAGAGAAAGCTTTAGCGGCTCCTGTGCTCTTGTGTAACTCAGCACTGACTAGCAGAGGCTGCTGTTGAGACAGTTGAATGTGGGCCATCTCTGCAGACACAAAGGCTCCTCTTTGACACCAGGTAGACTATAAAAGTTTTAACTCTTTCAAAGAACAATTGACTGCTGGCCATGTAGCCGGCAGAGCACAGCCCCTGGGAGCCAAAAGCCAGGCTGCTGTTGGTGCTTTCTGCTGACACACAAGAGAAGGCCTCAAAACCCAGTGAAGAGCTGTGGGTGGGGTTCAGATCTACTTTAGCCTTTTAGTCTAGAGAAGACTGAGAGGGGAGGTAATGAATGTTTATAAATGTCTGAGGGATGGTTGTCAGGAGGGAGGGGACAGGCTCTGCTCACTTGCACCCTGGGATAGGACAAGGGGTGATGGAGAGAAACTCCAGCACAGGAGGTCCCACCTCAACATGAGGAGGAACTTCTTCACTGGGAGGGTCCCAGAGCCCTGGAACAGGCTGCCCAGAGAGGTTGTGGAGTTTTTCGAGCCCCACCTGGATGCATTCCTGTGTGACCTGTGCTAGATTCTGTGGTCCTGCTCTGCACTCAGTGATCTCCAGAGGTCTCTTCCAAGTGCTAACATCCTGTGATCCTGTGAAAATGTAGTAGAGATAGACTGGACATCTTTAAGTCCTGTAAGGTAGTGGTCCCTGCTTGACTAAGCTTAGGAAAACTACAAGTTTACCTATGAGTGTAATTGAAAGGGCTGATACTTGAGGAGCTACCATAGACAAAGGAGTAGTTTCTGCAGCTCATGGGAGTTACCTTTGAAGTCTGCACAATTCCCCCTTGATTTGTGTGGAAGCAGAATTTGGCCTTAACTGCTAAAGCAAAATGATTGAAACATTAGAACCACAAGAAAACTTGGTGTAAGACACGCTTTATTATGGTAATTATTGTGTTGCTTAATGGCAGCTGAATAGTGTTGACTCTTAGAAAATGTGTTTTTCTTTTGGAAATGTTTGTATTGTCATCCAGAAAGGGGGTTGCAACAAAGCTGTTACAATTCCTTAGACCCAGCAGTACTTTATTGTGCAACATCAGTGGATTAAAACCCAGCACAACCATGCAATCTAAAATAATCTGCATGTTCATTGTAAGATGAATTGTACAATAGCAAAAGATGTTTCTTGGAGCCACTTTCAGCACACCTTTTTTTTTTTTTTTCAAAGAAGAAGGTAAAATATTGTACATTTCATCTAGAAGCACACAGAATCTCTTATGTAAATGAAGCAGATCCTTCCCAGTGGCAATTCCTGAACCTGAACTCTTTGGTTAGAATCTATAATGGCTGTGTAAACAAAAGTGGTTCTTGACACCCCCATGGTGGGTGGTGACCCACCATGTACTCTACCTGGACTTCAGGAAGGTCTTTGACACCATCCCCCATGGCAAACTGCTGTCTAAGCTGTCAGCTCATGGCTTGGAAAGCAGCACTCTCTGCTGGGTTAGGAACTGGCTGGATGGCCGAGCCCAGAGAGTGGTGGTGAATGGTGCCACATCCAGCTGGCGGCCAGTCACCAGTGGCGTCCCCCAGGGATCAGTGCTGGGCCCTGTCCTCTTTAACATCTTCATTGATGATCTGGATGAGGGGGTTGAGTCAGTCATCAGTAAATTTGCAGATGACACCAAGTTTGGAGCAGTTGTTGATCAGTTGGAGAGTAGAAGGGCTCTGCAGGGGGACCTCGACCGACTGGACAGATGGGCAGAGTCCATTCAACAAATCCAAGTGCTGGGTGCTGCACTTTGGCCACAACAACCCCATGCAGAGCTACAGGCTGGGGTCAGAGTGGCTGGACAGCTGCCAAACAGAAAGGGACCTGGGAGTGCTGACTGACAGCTGCCTAAACATGAGCCAGCAGTGTGCCCGGGTGGCCAAGAAGGCCAAGGGCATCCTGGCCTGCATCAGGAACAGTGTGGCCAGCAGGAGCAGGGAAGTCATTGTGCCCCTGGACTCTGCACTGGTTAGGGCACACCTTGAGTCCTGTGTCCAGTTCTGGGCCCTTCAGTTTAAGAAGGACATTGAGACACTTGAATGTGTCCAGAGAAGGGCAACAAGGCTGGGGAGAGGCCTTGAGCACAGCCCTGTGAGGAGAGGCTGAGGGAGCTGGGGTTGCTTAGCCTGGAGAAGAGGAGGCTCAGGGGAGACCTTCTTGCTCTCTACAACTACCTGAAGGGAGGTTGTAGCCAGGTGGGGGGTTGGTCTCTTCTCTCAAGCAACCAGCACCAGAACAAGAGGACGCAGTCTCAAGCTGCACCAGGGGAAGTTTAGGCTGAGGTGAGGAGAAAGTTCTTCACAGAGAGAGTCATTTGCCATTGGAATGTGCTGCCCAGGGAGGTGGTGGAGTCGCTGTCCCTGGAGGTGTTCAAGAGGGGATTGGATGTGGCACTTGGTGCCATGGTCTAGTCATGAGGTCTGTGGTGACAGGTTGGACTTGATGATCTTTGAGGTCTCTTCCAACCTGGGTGCTACTGTGACCTGGCAGCATGAAGTAAGAGCAAAACTGCATCTGTGTGAAACACAGCCTGAGATGTGCTTAGAAGCAAATTCGTCCCTTCTGCTGTTCAAGCAGTTTTTAGCAACTGGAAAAGTAGTTTCTGCAGAGGAGACTTTCATGGATCATATGACCTTTTCCCACTAGTGGTTTCACTGGACTACATAGAATCATAGTATGATTTGGGTGGGGACCTCCATAGTTCATCCAGTCCAACTCCCCTGCAGTCAGCAGAGATGTCCTCCACTAGAGCAGGTTGTTCGGAGCCTTGTCCAGCCTCACCTTGAATATCTCCAGGGATGGGGCCTCAACTCCCTCCCTGCGCATCCGGTTCCAGTGTTCCAGCACCCTCATGGTGCAGGACTTGTTCCTCACATCCAATCCAAATCTGCTCTGCTCTCATTTCAAACCATTGTCCTTCATCCTGTCCCTGCAGGCCTTTGCAAACAGTCCCTCTGCAGCCTTCTTGTAGCCCCCTTCAGGTACTGGCAGGCTGAAGTTTCACTGATTTGTGGAATTACTGCAAGTCATTAAAGAATTTATCGACTGCTGAGTGAGAGAAACCTGTGAATCTCTGAGGCTGCAGGTGGTGTGTAGGGAAAGTTGTTAAAATGCCTTAAGTGCATTCACAGAGAGCTGCTGGGCTTCCTCAGGCACTGCAGTGAGGTGTCCTCCGGAAGGAAAGCCTTGCAGAGGTCACTGCAGTCGTTTTGCTAGGTCTTATGCAGCAGCTCCCTTGGGAGAACACTCCAGGAGTCTTAGGAAACTCTCTCTGCCCACATAATTTAAGATGTGAGCATGGAGTCTAAGGCAGCCTGTGATGTTAGAACTGACAAAACAGGGAATCCCTTTGCTGGTTTGGTTTGAGACTGTGACCGTTTGAGGCGGTCACCCTACGACAGAGAGGCAGAGGAAAGCTGAGATCTCAGGAGTGCAGGAGCTGCCCCCAGCTCTTTTGGAGCTCACTTGGGGACTGGCAGAGGTAAACGTGCCTGCCACTGCTGGCTACTCCCTGTGAAACCAAGGGCCTGCCAGGCAGGGAGTGCCTGTGGAGACTGCCCACTGCCTCTTGGGGGGAGTAAGTTGCTTTTGAGGAAACCCAGTTGTCATGAAAAGACCCAAAGCAGTAAAGAGAAATGCAGATCTAACTGCAGAACAGGAAAGAAATTAACCCTACTCACATTTATTGCTTTGCTTTTAAATTAAAAGTGAAGTTAATAGAATATTCAAGCTCTGTATGACTGAGAAGCTGGAAGATAGCATCCCCTGGGGTGTTTTTTCCTATCTGGCAGATGTGCAAGGTGCTACCTTGTGGTACCTTGACCACAGATCAGAACTGCATCTCTTCCTTCCCCTATCCATGGTCAGGACTTGGAAGAAGGCATGTGTGAAAGGACTGCAGTTGCTGTGTGTGTCAGTGCGGTGTGTTGTTAGGCATGCTCTCCAGAGTGTCAGAAACAAAGCTTTTCCCCTGGTTTTATTCAAGTAGTAGAGTCCAAGAGGTAGCAAACGTTTTTCAAACTATGAAGAACTCTGATGGAGGAAGCATGAAACTCTGGCCCCAGCAGTGAGGCTACCTTGGTTCCCAACATCGTGGCAATGGAGGAGGGCATTTGGAGAAGCTTAGGAAAATGTGCTGGAGGGAGGGAAAAGGAGGAGAGAAAAGAAGATGGAGGTGAGGCAGAGCCAGGTTACGAGGCCATGACAGAAAGGTGCAGGCAAGCACAACAGCACATCAAGATACACTGCAAAGCCTTTTCTTGAGCAGAGCTACATCCACTGAGGATAATACATCCAAGGGCTCTGTCAGTAGGACAGGAGGGGTCTCCAAAGCACATCCAGTATTTATTCATGTTGGACAGGTTTTCTGCTGTCACCATGATGGATTATAGAGAGAAGAGAAACTCATCACTGTGATCCTACCAGTGCTCTCCTCTGTGCTGATGTCCAGATGACTAAATAGGAAGTAACATCTATCCTTGAAGACCCCACAGGTGTACTTAGGGGTCAATAGAAAAAAGTGAAGGACCAAGCTGCACTATGTATTTGGGTCAGAACTGCCACAGTAAGCCCATAAGCTAAACCTGGCAGGGTATTGGCAAACATGCAGGTACTTCTAAACACAGGGTTTAAACATGATGCCAGTAGTGGGGATTTGATTCTCTCCTAAAACAGATACTGCATTTGAGGGGGGGGGGGGGAAATGAAATCTAAAAGGTGAGCCAAGCTGTGGCAGTTGAGCAGTACAGGTTATTGAAATCCATAGATTCTGGCTCTGAAGCAAGGTGGCATTATCAGAGGTCAGAATAATTGGGAGGCCCTTTTGACATGTAGCAAACTGGAACTCATTAAAGCTGTTGCAGAGCTGGATGTGCTGAATGGCAAGATGACATGGTCAGACCTACCAGCATGTCACCATCGAGACCTCCATGAAGAACATGGCCCAATGGGCAGTCCATGGCCAGCTGCTACATTGCTGAGCAACAAGAGCATGCCTGTGGAGTTACATCCATGTGCTAAAACTCACAACCTCTGAGACATGGTGAACATCAGCTTGGTGGGAGCACCCTGAATAACCTAGATGAGCTTGTAACATGTGAGAGTGGCCTTCTTGGAACAGGCCAGAGCAGCAGTGTTTCAACTTTGTGTTTTCTTGGTGCCAGTGTCCTATTGCAGTACAGTACAGTGACAAGAGTTCTGTGAATCACAACATCACAGGATGTTAGGGGTTGGAAGACACCTCAGGAGATCATTTAGTCCAACCCCCTGCCAGAGTAGGACCACAGAATCTAGCACAGGTCACACAGGAATGCATCCAGATGGGGCTTGAAAGTCTCCACTTTCAAGTGGAAGGAGACTCCACAACCTCTCTGGGGTCCCTGTTCCAGTGGTCTGTGACCTTCACAGTGAAGAAGTTCCTCCTCATGTGGAAATGGAGCCTCCTGTGCTGTAGTTTCTGTCCATTACCCCTTGTCCTAGCCCAGGGTGCAACTGAGCAGAGCTTCTTGACCCCCAGCCTTTAGACATTTATTAAATCCCCTCTCAGTCTGCCCCAGAGGCAGCACTGGATGGGGTTTCTTATGAAAGGCTCTGTAGCAGATCTATCATCTGAAGACAAAGGTAGAGCCACTAAATAAGAGTGCTAGAAATGCTTGTTCAGTGTATTGCAAGGACTTACAGAGCAGTGGATAATCCCAAGGCCAGCTCGGCTTTTTACAGTGCTTACACACCTGAGATACACTGGGGGACAGAGGCCACCAGAGGCAGGTTGGCGACATTCACTGAGGCAGTTCTAGCAGAGGAGGCCAGATACAGCCAGGATGTCTGGGCCAGAAATCCAAACCTATTTTGATAAACCTTGTGGTTCAGATAGAAGCCAGGAGAATGCTGAACAGTAAATGCAAAGGACCTCATTGCTCAGTTTAGCAGTGACAACAACATTGGGGGGGGCTTGTTAGCAGAGCCAATGCACCTCCATAGAGAAGACATTTGCTGATAGACAGCAGGTGCTCCTGAAGACACCACAACGATGTGATGAAACTGGATATGTGTGCTCTGGAAGTTGAGGGTGAGTTTTGGAAACAGCATATCAAAGGTTTCCATGGATGGATAACAATCAGCCAAAAGTTCTTACAAAGCTGGATTTTGCTCTCATCCCTCTTTTCCCATGGCTGTTTGAATACCAATGTTACAGCATCTTTCTTCTCTCAGCCTCTGCAGTTCAAAACAAAGAAATGGAATCGACTTGCTAAGCTTTTCTGAAGATTTATATTCTATTAACTTCACATAAGCAGTGCCACTAACAGGAAAAGAATGCCTTTTCCAGACACTTGCTTCAGTACACCCCCTGTAGGAAATTAGGGTCTCTATTTTAAGAAAAAAAACATAAAAAGATAATTTACAGAAGAGGCTGATTGCTTTACAGTGTGAGCCTGGAAGCTCCGTTTCAACAAAAGCAGGTGGCTGCTCTGGGAATGGGACTGTTACAGTTCTCAGTCAGAAAAAGCTGCAGGAGCATTGGTCTGCTCTACCAGCTGTTAGGTTCTACAGCTTACAGGTAATGCTTGCCAGGGATTTAAAGAGAAGCTTTTATGATGCCACCATTGGCACTAATCTGACTGTTAAAGTGAAAATTGTTGTTAGCCAGAAGCATTTCCAAAGGCTTGCACTCCGTAGAGTGAAGTATTATACCTCTAGATGAGTGTTTCACAGTACATTAGAGATTGGAAGAGACCACCAGAGATTATTGGTTCCAACCCCCCTCCCAGAGCAGCATCACCCAGGCTAGTCCACACAGGAGTGCATCCAGGTGGGTTTTGAAAGTCTCCAGAGAAGGAGATTCCACAATCTCTATGGGCAGCCTGCTCCAGGGCTCCCTCACTGGAAAGAAGTTTCTTCTCATGTTGAGATGAAATCTTCTATGTTCAAGCTTGTACCTCTTGTTCCTTGGCTTATTAGTGCACACCACCGAAAAGGACTGGGCCCCCTCCACTTGGCACCAACCCCTCAGATATTGATACACATTAATCAGATCCCCTCTCAGGTTTCTTAAGACTAAACAGTCCCAGGGCTCTCAGTCTCTCTTCATAGGGGAGATGCTCAGGTCCCCTAATGTTCCTCGTGGCTCTCCCTTGGATTCTCTCCAGCAGGTCTCTGTCTCTCCTGAACTGGGGAGCCCAAAACTGGACACAGTATTCCAGATGTGATCTCGTTAAGGCAGAGTAGAGGGGGAGAAGAACCTCCCTAGACCTGCTGGCCACACTTTCCTTGATGCACCCCAGGATCCCATTGGCTCTCTTGGCCATAAGGGCACGTTGCTGTCCCATGCAGAACTTGCTGTCCACCAGCACTTCAAGGCCTTTCTCCATGGAGCTGCTCTCCAGCAGGGCAGCTTCTAACCTGTCCTGGTGCCTGCTGTTATTCCTCCCCAGATGCAGGACCCTGCACTTGTCCTTATTGAACTTTATGAGGTTTGCCTGCACCCAGCTCTCAACCTGTCCAGATCTCATTGGATGGCAGCACAGCCTGACAGGTGTCAGCCACCCCTCCAGTTTTGTATCATCAGTGAAATTGCTGAGGGTACTCTCAGTCCCCTCTTCCAGGT